>NW_028087485.1:10909200-11564316 GCF_014824575.4 Sturnira hondurensis | reverse complement strand
GAATGCTTTCAGGGTGAGTTGTGGCATCATCACCGAATGCTTTAGTGTGTATTTTATACAAATGAGGGTATTGTACGTAACTGATTTGTAACTATCAACATTTAGAAATGAACATACAGTACAATTACGGATCTAACCACAGGCCCCATTAAAATTTGCCAGTTGTTACAGTGATGTTCTCTCTCACAAAGGGATCCACTCCAGAGTCATGCACTGAGGTGGGCTCTCATGTCTCTAGTCTCCTCCAGTCTAGACCAGCCCCTGAGTCTTTCTGCGACTTCCTCAACTCTGGGACTTTTGAAGATAATAGGCTAGTTATTTTGTAGAGTTGTCCCTCACTTTTGATCCATCTGACGATGTTTCCTCGTGATTAGATTGAAGTTACGTATTTTTGGCAGAAATTCCACAGAAATGATGCTGTGGTTTGCTTACTGCCTCCTGTCAGGGGGCACATGATTTTTATGTCTTACAATTTTGTTTACTTAAGGTAGCACCTGCCAGTCTCTTCCTTTAAAGTTAACTTTTTTCCCCTTTGTAATAGATGTTTTATGGGAAGGTACTTTGACACCATGTAACTTTCTATTAATCATATGTTCAGTGTATTTATAACAGTGAATTTATGAATTCCTGTTTATTTGATGGGTAATAATTGAATACTGTCATTTATTTTGATTCTTAAATGGCTCCCTCTTTGGCTAATGAGAGTATTCCCAAGCCGCTTTGTCTTTTTGATGTATTCCTATTAGTCTTTGAGCATTTTTCTTATTTTTTGGTGAAAGAAGATGTCTATCTTGTACATTTTTGCTCCAGCTCTGAAATCTGTGATTTCTTCAAGGAGCCCTGGTTTCTTACAGTAGAATACGACATTTAGAAGTCAAGATCTGGGTATCAGATGTGCTCATTGCTATTGGGATGTCATTGCTCCCAGGCCATCTCACTGGACAAGGGTGGGAAGTACATATATTGCCTGTATATGAACACACACACACACACGTACATTTTTGTCGCCCTTTTAATATTATCTCAGTATTTATTTAAAACCGTGGATTCACAATATCTCCAATTGTAGTCTAACACTGCAGGGTTCATTCAGTAGCTTCCTTTTATAACTGTAACTCCTTTTTTTGACAGTAAGTTGGCTCTCATTATCCTCAACGTATTTTCTTAATCAATCCCTCTGTATGTGACTAATCTATTCTGTTGTTGCTCTTTTTGATATCTGCCATGGGAATACCATTGTCACTGTACTCAGCCTCCAGAATCCCACATCAGGCTGCTGCCTCTACCTCCCCCGGCCTCTGCCCGTTTGAACACCCTTATCACTTCAGGCTCTGATACCCTGTACTAGGTTTGCTCTCCTCGCTCCATTTGGACTCCAGCACTCTGTGCAGGGGAACCGAGGCTGCCACGTTCATGTGTGGACATCTCTTTATTCTGCTAGGGCTCTGGCATCCTGCAGCGATCACTGCTGCTCCTCCATCCATCTCATGCAGACACCTGTTTTGCTCCGCCTTAACTAAACTGACCGCAGATTTGTCATCTTGCAAAACTAAAACTCTGTACTTATTAAACAACAACTCTCCATTTTCCTCTCCCTCCAGACCCTGGCAACTGCCATTCATTCCACTTTGTTTTTATGAATCTGAGCACTCTAACTACTTCATATAAATATAGAATGAATAAGGTTTGTCTGAAATAGGATAGAAGAAATGAAGAAAAAAAAGAAAGAAGAGTAAGATACGGCTGGTGTCAGGCATGTTCAGGACATTTAGTTAAGGGGAAGAATGCCGTAGCAGTATGTATGGGAAAATGAGAATTTGATGAATAAAGATAGTCCCTAACTTTAATACGAAGACTAAATTTAAGATATATTTACATTGATAAAATTGGGCAAAATGGAGTACATGTTAACACATAGGGCACATTCTTAGCTTCTCTTCTTCTACTTAATTTGGTAGGTGAAAAGCTGGGTGATGGGGATTCATCATATACCATCCCATATTTTTCTTATATATAAAAGTATCCATAAAAACGTTAAAAAAAGATTCACATAGAGAGTGAGCTAAACTGAAGTTCTCTGAACCAGCTCTACTCAAATTTCTATGTAATAGAAAGATCAGGATTTATGTAAACATTATGTTTGGTTTTTGAGTGATTTCGTAATCACTGTCTATGGTACTAGGGACACTGTTTTATCAAGATCAGGGGGCACAAGCCTACAGAGGCTTTGCATGTTCACCAAGGTAGGCCAAGTGCTTGGGTATGTCTAGGAATTGAGAGGAAAATTAGCCAGGTTGATGGAACACAGATTCTACTGGCAATGCAATCAGATTTGTGGAATTAGGGAAGTTCCATAATTCCCTAGAGAGGAAGGGCAGGAAACTACTCAGGAGAGATAGTGATAAGGAGTCTGTGCGGATATTTTGTCTGTGTGCAGACAGGCAGATAGCACCAGTGAGTTCTAAGAACAGGTGGCAAGGCCCATGCTTTCAAGTTTGGGCTCAAAACAGGAACTAGAATATTCAGCAGGGAACTAAAGAATTCATTCATTCATCTAACCTGTACTCAGTCCTATACTGTGCATAAGAATTATTGGAGAGCATCTTAAAACATAGTGTAGATTCTCAACTCCTCTTCCTCCACTTAATTTTGTAGGCGGCAAGAATCTACATGTTTAACAAGCGTCTCACTGTTCCTGATGCAGATATTTTGCTGGTCACGCTTTGACAAAATGACTAGTCCACTGTGTCCTGCATGGGGTACCAACACAGAGGGAGTGGGGGGAATATTGTGGCTAGAACCTTGGATGTGAGGAACATAGCAAAAGGGAGCTGAGTTAACTGGAATCAGAAATGAAAGCAGGTGGTAATCATTTTGCAATATGTAAGTGTGTTAAACCAGCATTTGACACACCTTAAACTTGCACAATGTCAATTATATCCCAGTAATGCTGGGAAAAAAGAGTAAAGGCAGAGTGAGGCAAACCTTATATCAGAGGCTTGGAATCTCTTCAAATTCCAACTGATTTGTAATAAGTTGGTTTCTAAAAAGAATTTTCTTCTGGGTGCTGTTTGCAGCTAGAGAAATTGGTAAACTATGAGGGGCAGAAAAATAAGCAAGGTATGTCATTTACAAGAGGTATATGTAGTAGAAGAAACAGCAACATCTTCAAATGTGGTTACTCTTGCTTTTTATAATCATACCACATTACATCTGGTAGTCCTTCCTGGTCCTATGGAAATGTGGATAGTTCTTTTTATTGTTAATATTCTATGACCCTATTACATGTGTGAAAATAAATGACAACAGATTACCTCAACAGTTGTTTTATAGAGCTTAAAGTGGAAGTAATGTCAAGGAATAAAGGAAGAAGTTTGAGGAATCACTGAAATGTTGCCTAAAGCCACAAGGCATAACTGAATGGCAAAGTTATGATGAAAAATTAGTCTCTCCTACAGTTACGTGATGGGGTTGTTCTTTTGAACAGGGGCTTCATGCTGACCTTGAGTGAGAGACATATAGCCCTAGGCTCTCTGACCTCAAGTGGGAGATTCCATCTGAAAAGTCCTTTTTTTTTTATCTCTATCCCTTTGATTATAATCACCATAAGCCATAGCATCTTTAAAATAGGGAAAGATGTGATTCACACAATTTATTTATTTATTTATTTATTTATTTTTTGGTTATTGAGATGTATATTTACTTTTTTAAAATATTTTTATTGATTATACCATTGCAGTTGTTCTATTCCCCCCGTCATTCCCCTCCACCTGCAAACTCCCTCCCCCACCATTCTCCCCCCCTTAGTTTATAACCATGTGTCTCAAGTTCTTTAGATTCTATATTTCCCCTACTATTCTTGCCCTCCCCCTATCTATTTTCTACCTATTGTCTATGCTATTTTCCATACCTTCTCCCCACTTCTCCTCCTCCCACTCCCCTGTTGCTAACCCTCCATGTGTTCTTCATTTCTATGGTTCCACTCCTGATCTAGCTGTTCTCTTGGTTTGCTTTTGTTTTAGGCATGGTTGTTAATAACTGTGAGTTTGCTGTCCTTTCACTGTTAATATTTTTCATCTTCTTTTTCTTATATAAGTCCCTTTAGCATTTCATATAATAAGGGCTTGGTGATGATGAACTCCTTGAACTTGACCTTATCTGAGAAGCACTTTATCTGTCCTTCCATTCTAAATGAAAGTTTTGCTGGATAAAGCAATCTTGGCTGTAGGTCTTTGGATTTCATGACTTGGAATACTTCTTTCCAGCCCCTTCTTGCCTGTAAGGTCTCTTTTGAGAAATCCGCTGACAGTCTGATGGGTACTCCTTTGTAGGTGACTGTCCCCTTATCCCTTGCTGCTTCTAGGATTCTCTCCTTCATTTTAGTCTTGGCTAATGTAATTATGATGTGCCTTGGTGTGTTCCTTCTTGGGTCCAACTTCTTTGGGACTCTCTGAGCTTCCTGGATTTCCTGGAAGTCTATTTCCTTTGCCAGACTGGGGAAGTTCTCCTTTATTATTTGTTCAAATACGTTTTCCACTCGTGGCTGTTTCTTTCCCCCTTCTGGTACCCCTATAATCCGGATGTTGGAACGTTTAAAGATGTCCTGGAGGTTCCTAAGCCTCTCCTCATTTTTTTGAATTCTCATTTCATCATTCCTTTCTGGTTGGATGTTTCGTTCTTCCTTCTGGTCCATTCCATTGATTTGAGTCCCAGTTTCCTTTCCATCACTATTGGTTTCCTGTGCATCTCCCTTCATTTCAATTAGTTTAGTCTTCATATGTTCTTCTAATTTGTGACTATAATCAACCAGTTCTGTGAGCATCCTGATAAACAGTGTCTTGAACTGTGCTTCTGAGAGGCTGGCAATCTCTTGGTCACTTAGAGTTATCGGCTCTGGGACTTTGAGTTCTTCTTGTGCCATCTTTTGGGCTGTTTGTGCCTGTTACGTATCAGGAGCAGAGCCCTAGGTGTTCACCAGGGCCGGGCGACCCAGGTCACTGGGTTGTGACGCTGTATGTGGGGGCGGGGTCAAAGAGGAGCAATGGCGTCCCATCTGCCGCCTCCCACCGCAGCTGCCACCGTCACTGGGGCCCGCGCATTTCGTCCCACTGCATGCAAGTGTGCCACTGACATCAGCCCTCCACCACTGGGTTGGCCCGCTGGGGCCTGCGTGGCCCGTCTCACTGTGCCAGAATGTGGGACCGCGGTCAGTCTGCCCTGCACCCTGACTGGGTCTGGGCTGCCTGCGCACCTATGTCGGGGGATCTTTCCTGCTCGACCCAGCTCCGCTGCTGGCTCCACCCCTCTTACCATCCCGGTTGAATGGTTCGTTGTTGTCGGACTTCCGTATAATTCAATTTTCTGTTCTTTGGCTGTGTCTTTGTTCTCCAAACCTTTGTTGTATTCACACTTGGTTGTGGGAGAAGGCACAGTGTTTCCACCTATGCCTTGGCGGAAGTCGATCAATTTCACACAATTTAAAAGAGGTAAATGTGGAGGTGTTCTCTAGGCCATAAGCGTCTTGTGGTAGTGAGTTTTGTCCAACAAAACTCAAACACAAAATAGTTCACACAGACTTCTGATGCTCATTGAATAGGCATTCCACCCCTATTTCATTTTACTGTTTAAACATATATTGATTCATATGTTCCCCTCTTCTTTTTTTAATTAACATCCAGTAAAATTAACTATTTTTAGTGTATTTAGTTCTGTCTGAGAATTTTGACATATGTACAGGGGTGGGCAAAAGTAGCTTTCCAGTTCATACGAAAAAAAGCCATACAGGTTATGATTGTTGCAGTAGCTTTATTAACTCAAAAGAATATCACAATGCAACTGTAAACCTACTTTTGTCCACCACTGTCTATATAAATCCATGTAACCACCTCCACAGTCAGCATATAGAAAACAGTTTCATCACTCCCCCGAACTTCCTTGTACTGTCTCCCATCCCTAATTCCTAGGAACTATGATCTTCTCTCTCCCTTTTATTTTATCTTTTTAAAAATGTAATATAAATAAAATCATACAATATGCAATCATGTGCTACTACTGACTTTTTGACTCAGCATAATACCTTTAAGATACTGTCCAAGTTGTTACATGTGTCAGCAGTCCCTACTTTTTTACCTCTTAGTTGCATTCTGTTGTATGGGTTGTATCACATATNACTTCCTTGTACTGTCTCCCCATCCCTAATTCCTAGGAACTATGATCTTCTCTCTCCCTTTTATTTTATCTTTTTAAAAATGTAATATAAATGAAATCATACAATATGCAATCATGTGCTACTACTGACTTTTTGACTCAGCATAATACCTTTAAGATACTGTCCAAGTTGTTACATGTGTCAGCAGTCCCTACTTTTTTACCTCTTAGTTGCATTCTGTTGTATGGGTTGTATCACATATTGTGTACCCATCTGGGTTGTTTCCAGTTTTTGGTGATTATAAATAGAGCTGCTATAAATACTTGTGTATAGGTTTTGTATGAACATAAATTTTCATTTCTCTAGGGTAAATACCCAGGAGGGGAATTGCTGGGTCATATGGTAAGTTTGTATTTTTTGTTTTTTTAAAAAGATTTTGTTTACTTATTTTTAGAGAGAGGAGGGAAAAGTGCGAAAGAGAGGGGAGACAAACATCAGTGTGTGAGAGATACATGCATTGGTTGTCTCTCACATGCCCCTAGTTGGGCACCTGGCCTGCAACCCCGCCATGTGCCCTGACTGGGAATCGAACTCACAACCTTTCAGTTCACAGGCCAGCACTCAATCCACTGAGCCATGCCAGTCAGGGCTTATGTTAACTTTATAAGAATCTGGCACTCTTTTCCAGAGTAGCTGTACAATTTTGCATTTTTGCAAGCAATGTATGGGTTTCAGTTGCTCTGTATCCTTGGTAGCACTTGGGATTGTCAGTTTTTTATTTTAGCCACCCTAATGGGTATATAGTTGTATCTCACTATGGTTTTAATTTGCATTTTCTTAGTTCATTCCTCAGTTCTTGATGACTTTATCTATTGGGATCAAACAAAAGATAACCAGAAGAATCAGAAGGATGGTCATCAGAATGATATGCCTTAAATTTAACATTCTATGAAAGACTTTTTGTGAATATTTTTAAAAGGAGTTTATGCTAATGAATGTTCATGGTTTTTCAATGAAGTGTGAGGTACTCTGAAATCTATAATGTTTTAAGTAAGCCCTGTGACAATGAGAATGAAAAGATTGACTTAAATGAATTTCTTTTTCTGGTGACCTTTGGTCTTACATAGAATGCTTGTGGCTTTTATTTTTATTTTATTTTATTTTTTTAAAAGACTTTATTTATTTCCAGACTTAGGAAAAGGGAAGGAGAAAGAGAGAGAAATATCAGTATGTGATTGCCTTTCATATGCGCCCCCACTGGGGACCTGGCCCACAACCCAGGCATGTACCCTGACCAGGAACTGAACCAGTAACCATTTGGTTTGCAGGCCTGTGCTCAATCCACTGAGCCAGCCACACCAGCCAGGGTCACTTGTGGCTTTTAATAAACTGAGAAGATAGGAAAAGAAAAATATTCGACCATCATATAATTTTTAAAAATGAAGTAAACTGAGTAAGAAACACTTCTGGTCGTCATGACAGTGATCGGCATTTACTGATCACTTGTTCCTGGTGGCGTAGGTCAGTGGTGTGGTTCTGAAAACTTGCTTATTTGGGGGAAATAATCTAGATAAGGAAAGGAGGGTATTCCCTTGAGTAATATATTTCTGTTTCTCCCTTCATAAATCATTCCAAGCAGTAGTCTGCATTATAAGAAGCAAACCAACTAATTGCTAAATAAATGTTTAGTGTTTATTTTAGTTGGTTATTAACTTAAGGTCAAATTTGTTTAATAAATAAATATGGAAGAGTTACTATTTTCACACTTTGAACACACACTTGCTGACCATTGGTATGTAACTCCCATTTTATGTATCTGAAATGTAATTTTCTTAGTTTTAATGACTGTAGAGGTTTATAGTTACTGAATCTTTGTTTTGATGTTGTTAGGCATGTCATTACTTTTTTGTATACCAAGTTCTCAGTTAGGAAATAGCCTCCCAATTATAGCTTGTTTCCCTAAGAAACTGTAGTCTGCTTTGAGGCAGTTTCCAATCATATATTTCTGTAGAAATAGATTGTCAAGTAATGACTCAGGTTTAGTGTTCAGTATAATTTAGAAAAGGTGACTTAAATAGAGGAACATTGGTGCATCTGCTTTTCAGATTGCAGCTAATTGTAGTGACAGCTTATGAGATCTACATCATTCTCCCTTGGGATTTTGTTGAACTTTACAAATTTTACATGATATGAGTTAAAAATGGACAATTTAAAAGTTAATGAATTAATGAAAAAGAATCCTCTGTATGAAATCATGATTTAAATGTTTTCACACCCTCCAGTCATTTCCATTATGGCATTTTGAAAATCAAAATGATTGCTTGAGCTTTTAGCAGAGTTGAGAAACTCTTTTTATTTAGGTATGTGTCATTTCTTTATTATGGTAGTTTTATGGATACAGTCCCTTTCTTTACCCAATGCATTCCAACTGCATTAAAAAGTATTTCTTAAGTATTCTTAACTGTGTTTTACTACATCTGCTGGAAAAATATAATCTTTTGAAAGAATTCATGTTAAAAAAATTACAAGTGATGTTTATCTCATTTGGACCTGTTTCTCTTTTAATGTAGCATTAAAGTGTAGGTATACTATATAAGAATTCATACTATAGGCCTGAGACTTTGATTTAAATATATTATAAGTTATTCATGGAAGCCTGCATAAGATACAACATATTTTCCCCCCAAAGATGCTTCTTTAAGTGGTTCTGTTAAGTGTAAGAATGGTCTGATGATTATCTTTTTAATTAAAATGAGAAATCTTTGTTTAAAGTGGCATTCTTTTTTTATGGCCTGTTACAGTCTCTGTAACAATCATTTCTTAAGTCTGAACGTTTTATTTCCAGGAATCCATTTATATAAAACTATGTTTAGACTTAATTAAGGAACGGTTCTTACAAAGCTTGTAAATAGCCAAGAAAAAAGGGACCGAAAATAAAACTGACATTCACATTTAACAAAATGATTGTTACAAGGTATGTAATAAGCTATAAAAATACAATAAATCCCTTTTTATAAGAGTTCATATTTTCTGATCCTTGTTTTCAAGGGTATTTAAGAAAAATATCAAAGCTCTGTAAAGTGACATCTGTTTTGCCGAATAGACTAGTGAGAACTTTAGTCTAGAGTTCTACCTGCCTTCTTAGTGTATTTTTCTTGAAATGTCCTGTAATTATTTTAGGTTGGAATATAAGTTTTACATTGTGTCATAGCGCAAAAACAAGACCCGATTCTCTTCCCACCTATACTACTTTCTTAAAGTCATAAAGCATTGGGCAAGTTGCTTACCTGCTCTGAGTCTCATTTTCCTCATCTGGAAAGTGAAGATAATCCTCTTTCTACTTCAAAGCGCTGTTGTGAGAATCAAATGAAATTATAGGTCGTGAAAATATTTTGAAATTATATAGGACTGTGAGCATCCAAACTGTTTCTTAAAATCTCTATGACCTTGGGTAGAAGTAGCAGTCATGATAAAACAACAACAGTAATAATGGCAGCAAACTCTTATATCTCAATATGTTATACCATACACAGGAGTCTAGGCATTCTACATGTATCAACTCATTTGGTCCTCTCACTTTATTAGGTACATATTTATTATCCCTGATTTCCAAATGTGGAAACTGAAGCTCAGAGAGATTATTTCCTCAAGATCATTATTGGTTTTAAGAGGAATATGGATAGTTTCCATCTTCTTTCTAGTCTATAGAAAAATTATGGGAAACGCATAATGGTTAGTCATATACCCCTCACCTGGATCAGCCAATTCTTAACATTTTGCCACGTTTGATTTTTTCTCTCTCCATATATAGTTATATTTTTCTTTCTGAATCATCTGAGTTGTAGTCATCATGGTATTTCACCTTTGCTTCCACGTGGGTTGTCTGAGAACAAGAGCATAGTCTTTCATAACCATGAAGCAAAGTCCTACTTAGGAAATTTAGCAGTGATAACATTTTAAAATTTAGGCCCTGGCTGGTGTAGCTCAGTGGATTGAGCGCGGGCCTGCGAACCAAAGGATCCCAGTTCGATTCCCAGTCAGGGCACATGCCTGGGTTGCAGGCCAGTTCCCAGCAGGGGACACATGAGAGACAACCATATGTTGATATTTCTTTCCCTCTCTCCTTCCCTTCCCCTCCAAAGATAAATAAATGAATAAGTTTAAAAAATGTAATATGTATCCATATTCAAATTTCCCCAATTGTCCCAGTAATATCCTTTATAGCTTTTTAAAAAAATACACAGTCCAATCATATTATGTATATTTACAACTCTTTAGTCTTCTTTAATTACACCAGTTCCCCAGTCTTTTTATTGAGGAAATTGACATTTTTGAAGAGTCTAGGCTAGTTTTACAAAACATTTCTCGTTGGATTGGATTGTTTCTCTATGATTAAATTCAGGTTAAAAAAATTGGCAGGAATATATGTTATGTTTTCTCACTTAGGGCATTATATCAGAAAGTACATCATGTCAATTTTGTTCTTTTATTGGTGATACTGTCTTATCATTTTATTAAGGATGTGTTCTCCAGATGTCTTTGTTGTAAAAGTGTATTTATAATTAATAAGTGCTCACTAGAGCGAGACTTGGAAATTGTAAATATCTTGTTTCCCAGCATTGCTTGCCCCAATAGTGTTAGCATGCTTTGTTGATGATTCTTCTGTGGTAGTTGTAAAATCAGCCTGCTTACTTTGAGGCAGTTCCGAGTCAATTTTTCTTCTTCTTGACTTTGAAGTGGTGACTGTTTCTGATTTGGGGAAGATTCGGGGAAGATATGGTGTAGACTTTATTTTTTTAATTTTTCTTTTTGAACTTAGACTAATTGAAATGTCTCTTATGTTCTAATTTTCAGGTTATATACTTTATAATCTTGTTTTTAGTGGAAAACACTGCTAGAGCTGCTTGAAGAATTGAGTTTAGATTCTAAGGGCTTGTGGTAGTAAATACCGCATCAGAAGTTCCTGGAGGGGGGCTGTGTTTTTCTGTTCAATAGGCATGGGGTAAGGCCTGAAAGTGTGCGTTTCCGACTAGTTTTCAGGTGATACTATCTTGGGATCCGCTGTGGCTTCTCTAGGCCTTTCACCACTCCCTGGTGGTCTGATGGTTAGGATTCGGTGCTCTCTAGGCCTTTCAAGCCAATATCTTGCTCACAATTATTTGGGCCCTTTCTCTCCTTGTTTGCTGTCTCTGGTAGACATGAGAGTACTGTGAATATAGCATAGTGGAATCAGTTGATGTTTGCATTAGTTGAGTTTGATAAATGTTGGAAAATATTTGGGAATTGACTAAGTTACTGAATAGAATCTCATTAAACTGGCTAGTCTAAAATTGTGTTGTAATGAAAATGGCTATAGGCTATTTTAAAACTTAATGTGGCACTTATATTTGTTGAATTTTCTTTGCTTAATGAAACACTGATCCCTTAGTTTTGACTAAATTAGATGTCCCCAGTGGTCAGTTTGGGCTTTTACTACTTAAGTAATCTTTGCAAACATCCTAGCAACTTGGTTCTGTTAAGTCTGTGCAATTAGTTAAGCAAGTGGAACATTTGTTATGTCATGGAGATATTTTTGCTTCTACAGAATTTGGCCAGTTGGCTCTTCTCCCTTGCTTCCACCACTAGAAATAACTATAAACATCAGAGAAAAAAGGATGTCCTCAATATTTGCTTCCCAGACTAAATCACAGCCTTGAAGCAGTTATTTCCTTCTGAATAAAAAGTTTAATTTCACGCCTTGATTAGTGCTAGTACAGGCAGGTGGATATTTATTTTATGCAGTTAAATGGGTCTGTTTTTGCAAATTACTTGCCAGTCAGTAGAGCTATTATTTCTTATGAGTAGTTGGTAGTAAATTATAGTTCTCATTAGTAATTTCTGTGTGTATATTTTTTAAGTATGTATTTATGAGGTGGAAGTAGGAATTTGTCATCAAATTTTGGCCAGACTAGGAGGAGTTGACTAATAGTTTTTTTCAAATGCTTGGGTATTGATGAATTTGGACTAACAGCCCCAGTTAATTGCATAAAGCAATAGGAAAGAGTGAGATCTTGTACTCAGAATCAAGAAAGAGTGAGGCGTGATGGAAAAGACCAAAGAAGAAATTCTCTTTTTATTGGTAAATAAAATACATTTAGAGTGTTTGGAGAGGCTTAAAAAGTAAGAAGATAAACCTAGGGCAATCGGAAGATTTTGAAATTGAAGGGTACTATTGGACTGAATTTTTAGTTGCTTACTTGAAGCTATGAAATTTAAAATTTTTTATTTTAAGGCAAACTGACTTTTATTGGACTTGGATTAAGAGAAAATGCAATGAGTCAGAAGGAGACAAGGTTCTATTTCCTTAATAGGTGGGTCAGTTAATTTGCCTTAAGTGAAATGTCACTGAATTTGTGTTGGGTCACAGGCTTTAAGAGTTAGGAGGGATCGTCTAATTCAAGGCTTCATAAACTTTTTTATGACCTGACTGAAAATGTTTTGTATGTCATGAGATACTTCCCCCAGACATGCACATTTATTTTATGCACAACTTCAAGAGGTTCAGCGGCACTTTTATCCTTCCCTTAGATCCTAGGTTAAGACCCTTGTCTAGCTTTATTTTAATATTGTTACATAATGAACTTTAGTTAAAAAGCTTTTGTTTTTGATAATTATCATTCCACCATAACTAGTTCTGACTTTTTAAGAAAGATTTTATTTCTTTATTTTTAAGAGAGAGGGGAAGGGAGGGGGACAGGGAGGGAGGGAAACACCGATGTGAGAAACATTGATTGCCTCTTGTACGCACCCCAATGGGGGATGGAACCTACAACCCAGGCACGGACCCTGACCAGGAATCGAACCGCTAACCTTTCACTTTGTGGAAGGACGCCTGACCAGCTGAGCCATACTGGTCAGAAATAGTTCTGGTTGCCTTAATAAAACTATGACTATCAGGTCTGAGCATAAAATGTAATTTTTAGGAGTTGTGAAATTTTGAGTATGTTATTTGGTAGTGTTAGGAAAAATGGTACGGAAATGACTTGGCTGGCAGTGATTGGAAGTCCTGCTGGAATGTCCTTTTCTTAATTTTCTCATTCTTGTCTACCCAGGCAAGCAGCCACAGTTTATCTCTGTCTTTGATAATGGAATTTTATTTGTTAGGAATATATGGAAGGACACACTTAAATCCTTTGATTGCTATTCCAGGATCTTGATACTTTCATCAGTTTTATTAAAGAACTAGTATGACCAAGCAAGTGCCCATCAAGGTCAGTTTACCCCAGTGAGTGTAGTTTACACCTAAGAACATTGGGAATATACTCTTAAAGAAAAAAGATTTTATTTATTTTTAGACAGAGGGGAAGGGAGGGAGAAAGTAAGGGAGAGAAACATCAATGTGTGTTTGCCTCTCATGCACCCCCTACTGGGGACGTACCTGCAACCCAGGCATGTGCCCTGACTGAGAATCGAACTGTTGATACTGGTTCACAGGCCAGCACTCAGTCCTCTGAGCCACACCAGCTAGGGCAGGAATATACTCTTTTTCTATCCAGGTCAGCCTTAAAGTAACTTTCAGCCTGTTCAGTTACTTATACCTGCAGTTTTGGGGAGATTGGGAAACATTTATCATCTCTTCATATTCTTAAAGTATCAACACTGGGAATGCTGTCCACCTCCTAAGCTCATTCAAGAAATAGTGGTTCATGATCAGTTTAGATCATTAGTACACTGGTTAAAACACCTTGTTTAGATCACAGAATATGACTCCTTCCTTTGAAAAATGAGCAAACTGACACTCAAAGAGATCATGTGAATTATCCAAGGTTACAGTTGATGACAGCCTGGATTAGAGACCACATTTACAAATTCAAGCCTACTTAGTGCCTTTTTGCCTTTCTGTTTTGTTTGTGGCTGAGTTTGTGTTTCTTCCAATGGATGTAATGGGTAGGTGAATTGAAGGGTATGTGTACGTGTACTTAATTATTAATTAGTGCTTCTGTGACTTGCTTAAAGGAAGACTTTTTACTCAGTCATGAAAATATATTTTCTACTAGAAACTTAATAGTTTTGTCTTTGTCTTTGTCTTATAACTAAAGTTATAAATGTAAAACTTTAAAACTTTAGTTATAAATGTAAAATCAACAATCTCTGGGATTGTTGTGTTTCATGTAAGGTAGGGATTCTGTTTCATTTTTTTTTATATGGCTTTCCAGTGCCCACCCCACCTCCAGCGTCATCTATTGGAAGAATATGTATTCTCCATTGATATGCTGTGCTACCTCCATCGTAAATCATGTCTTTACTAGTACTCATTATTTAGTTCTTTTTATCTGTTTAGCTATCCTTGTATCAGAACCATACAGTCTTATGTAGCTTTATAATAAGTCTTGATACATGGTAGTAAGTTCTTGTACCTTGTGTTTCTTCAAGAGTGTGTTGGTTATTCATGGCTTTTTTTATTCATGGTACTTTCATAAAAACTTTACAGGTAACTGGTCAAGCTCAACAAAACAATCTAAAGGCAAAAAATAATAAACTTACTGGGGCTTAAGTTAATTGTTAATAGAAAACAAAATAGAATTATTTCAAAAGTATTTATTTTTTTAATTTTTAAATTATATTTTATTGATTATTGCTATTACAGTTGTCCCATTTCTCCCCTTTTATTCCCCTCTTCCCTGTGCATCCCTCCCACCCTCATTCCCCTCCTTTAGTTCATGTCCATGGGTCATATATATAAATTCTTTGGCTTCTACATTTCCTATACTATTTTTAACCAACCCCCTGTCTATCTTCTACCTACCATTCATGCTACTTATTTTCTGTACCTTTTCCTGCTCTCTCCCCACCCACTGCCCTGCTGATAACCCTCCATGCAATCTCCATTTCTGTGATTCTGTTTTTGTTCTAGATGTTTGCTTAGTATTTGTTTTTGTTTTAGATTCGGTTGTTAATAACTGTGACTTTGTTGTCATTTTACTGTTCATATTTTTTTTCTTCTTAGATAAGTCCTTTTAACATTTAATATAATAACGGCTTGTTGATGATGAACTTCTTTAACTTGACCTTATCTGGGAAGCACTTTATCTGCCCTTCTATTCTAAATGGTAGCTTTGCTGGATAGAGCAATCTTGGATGGAGGTCCTTGCCTTTCATGACTTTGAAGACTTCTTTCCAGCCCCTTCTTGCCTGCAAGATTTCTTTTGAGAAATCAGCTGACAGTCTTACGGGCAGTCCTTTGTAGGTAACTGTCTCCTTTTCTCTTGCTGCTTTTAAGATTCTCTCCTTATCTTTAATCTTGGCTAATGTAATTATACTGTGCCTTGATATGTGCTTCCTTGGGTCCAACTTCTTTGGGACTCTCTGAGCTTCTTGGACTTCCTGGAAGTCTCTTTCCTTTTCCAGATTGGAGAAATTCTCCTTCATTATTTGTTCAAATAAGTTTTCAATTTCTTGCTCTTCCTCTTTTCCTTCTGGCACCCCTATGATTCAGATGTTGGAACGTTTAAAGATGTCCTGGAGGTTCCTAAGCCTCTCCTCATGTTTTTGAATTCTTGTTTCTTCATTCTGTTCTAGTCGGATGTTTCTTTCTTCCTTCTGGTCCACGTTGTTGATCTGAGTTTCCACTGGTTTCCTTCCCATCACTCTTGGTTTCCTTCCCATCACTCTTGGTTTCCTGTACATTTTCCTGTATTTCACTTAGTGTAAGTAGCCTTCATTTTTTTCAGCTAATTTGCAACCATACTCAACTAGTTCTGTGAGCATCCTGATCACCAGTATTTTGCACTGTACATCTCATAGGTTGGCTATCTCTTCCTTGCTTAGTTGTATTTTTTTCTGGAGCTTTGATCTGTTCTTTCATTTGGGCCATTTTTTTTTTTTGTCTCCGGGCGCCTGTTATGTAGTGAGGGGTGGAGCCTTAGGTGTTCCCCAGAGTGGGGCAACCTACCTCGTTGCATTGCGATGCTGTATGTGGGGCAAGGGATTGAGAGGGGACAGTGCCACTTGCTCTACTCTGTGCTGGTTTTCTGTCACTTCTCCCAATTCCCACAAGCAAGTTGGGCCCTTCTGGTGCTGATTCCTGGGTTGGTGGGCTTGTGTATGTTCTAGGACCCTGTGTGTCTCTCCTATGAAATCTCCTGTGAAGCTGGGAGTCTCTCCCACTGGTGCCTCAAGCCCCACAGGTGTTTTCAGTCAGAGGCTTTGAGGCTTTACTTCCCTGAGCTGGGACCCTGGGTTGTGCAGTCTGTCTTGCTCCCCAGTTGTTCCTCCTGGTTTATCTGCCTGCAAATGTGGGACTGCCCAGTCCTCCAGCTGCTGTTCTGCCCACCCTGGTCCTCCACTGCCACTTTACCACAAGTCCTCTCCACCCACCTGCCCATCTCTTCCCCTCCTACCAGATGAATGTTTCTTTAACTCCTTGATTGTTAGACTTCCATACAGTTCGATTTTCTGTCAGTTCTGGTTGTTTTTTGTTTTTAAATTTGTTGTTGTCCTTCTTTTGGTTGTGTGAGGAGGCACAGTGTGTCTACCTTCGCCTTCATCTTGGCCAGAAGTCCCTCACACAGTCTATTCTTGATTAAACAAAGAGTCTCTTGGGAGGAAGTATCAGAGAGAGGGAGGCTCCAGATGAGGAGGCTCAGCATGCTGTCTGCCTGCCCTGCTCCCGCCTGCGGCTGGGCCCTCAGAAGTATTTTCGAGTATGTAAAAAACTCAACACAGTACAAAATTCAAAAAGTACAAAAGGGTATACAGTGAAAAGATATCTCTTTCACCCATTTTCATGTATTTATTTATTTTATTGATTATGCTGTTAGAGTTGTTTTCTCCATCCACTTTGTTCATGTCCATGGGTCATGCATATAAATTCTTTGGCAACTCCATATCCTGTACTTGCTCTTAGCATCTTCCCTGCCTCTTCTGTACTACCAATTTATACTTCTTTATCCTTTCACCTTTTCTCTCATTCTCCCAGACCCCCTCCCCACTGGCCACCATCCCAGAGTTCTCCATCCCTGTGATTTGTTTCTGTTCTGTTTGTTTGCTTAGTTTGTTTTTTAGATTCAATTTTTGATAGTTATGTATTTATTGCCATTTTAATGTTCATAGTTTCGATCTTCTTTTTCTTAAATAAGCCCATTTAACATTTCCTATAATAATGGTTTGGTGATGATGAACTCCTTTAGTTTTACCTGGTGTGGGAAGTACTTTGTCTGCCCTTCCATTCTAAATGATAGCTTTGCTGGATAGAGTAATCTAGGTTCTAGGTCCTTGCTTTGATTTCATCACTTTGAATACTTCTTGCCAGCCCATTCTAGCCTGCAAAGTTTCTTTTCAGAAATCATCTGACAGTCTTATGGGAACTCCTTTGCAGGTAATTATCTGCTTGGCCTAATGTAGACGGTGTCCTGTAGAGTCTAGTGGCACGGCCTCCCCTATTCCACAAGCTGGGTAGTTCAAATGCATTCTGTGTGTGTGCTGAGTGCACCCTCTTGTAAGTGAGCCTTGTTTGCTGTTGGCAGGTCAATGGGAGGGAATTATCCAGGCCCGTCAGCTGCAAGGACTGGCTGTGACTACTGACCACCAACCTCCACTCTACGTGGCTTGTGGGGGTGGTTGGGTGGTGTTCCAGTGTGGCCTGTAACTAACTATCTGCTGGGTGTGCAGGCTCTGCGGTTTCCCAGGTTGTGCAGGCCAAAGCCAGCCTCTACCAGTGTTCTTTCTGTCTGGGGCCCCTTGGTATAAGCTGTAGAGTGATCTGCACATGGCTGCTGCTAGTGCTGGGCCTGGGGCCCCCTGGCCGGGGTGAGTAAAGGAGTTGGTGGGCTGGCTCAGCTGTTGCTTATTTGAACAGATTTAGGAAGGTTTGAAGCCTGTGCCTAGCCCAGTCTTTCATATGGAAAAGCTGTTGTTACCAGCTTGAGTAGGCCTGTAAGTTGGATGGGGTAGACCCTTAGCTAATCATCAGGACAGAGCTTACAGTGTGAGCCAGGTTGATGGAGACTCAGGTATGTGCTGCTGCACTGTGGCTTTGTGTGGAGGAGGGTTCATAGAAGGTACAGTGGCTGCAGTCTGTAATTCTGTCTGGGAGGAAGCTATCACCTAGCTCTTGCCATGATGCCAGACACTTCAGTTCCTCCCTGTATGCTATGGTGTCCTTTAAGCTGCTACCATAGTGCAGAAGCTCTGAGGGAGTAAGTCTGAGTAAGTTTGTGGGGGGGCCTCCAAGAGGAGATGCCTGTGGATCCCACAGTTTTTTCTGCCTACCCAACCCCCACTGTGGATCCTGCAGTTTCTTCTGCCAGCCCAACCCCCACTGGTTTTTACGATCAGAAGTTATGGGGCCTTACTTCCTGGCACTGGAACCCTGGCCTGGGTGGTCTGGTGTGGGACTGGGATCTTTCACTCCTGAAATATCCCTCTATTTTATATCCCCCCACACGTAGGTTTGGGACCAGCCTGTTTTTCATCTCTGCATCTCCCACCCCCCTATCCCTTTTAAACATCTGGATGATTATGGTTTCTTTCATTCCTTAGCTTTCAGACTTCCATACAGCTTGATTTTCTGGTGGTTCTGAGTATTGTTCTGTTGTTTATCTGTAATTTTGCTGTGGTTGTTTGAGGAGGTGAGCCGCGTTTACCTGTGCCTCCATCTTGACCAGAAGTCTCTCTCACCCATCTTCTTAAACATTTAGTTTCCCTCTCCAGAGGCCAGCACTTCTTGTCTGTCAGTTATTTTAAGTTAGATTCAATAAGGAGGTTTTCCTAGAACCCTCCTAGAAGACACCTACTACCATGGAGTAAATATTAAAGTCCGAAGAGGCAATGGGGTGTATATAATGAAGGAGCACTCTTGAGCTGGATCATATAATAGGCATTTGATTCTTAGACAAATCTTCTGCTGGACTTTCTTAGCCCTTGGTCCTAGGCCTTCTGTTTCCTATTTTCTTCTTAGGTGATTTCATCTATTCCTATGGTTTTGAATTACTATCTGTGTGCTGATGACCTCTAATATGCCTATGATCTCTAACTCATGCTTCTACTCTGACCTCTAGATTTTTATATTTAACTTACTGTCCACTGGAAAAGTGATTTTTTTAAAGGTTTTATTTGTTTTTGTTTTTAGGCAGAGGGGAAGGGAGGGAGAAAGAGAGACAGAAACATCAATGTGTGGTTCCCTCTCACGTGGCTCCCACTGGGGACCTGGCCTGCAACCCAGGCCTGTGCCCTGACTGGGAATCGAACTGGCGACCCTTTGGTTCATAGTCTGCACTCAATCCACCGAGGTACACCAGCCAGGGCTGGAAAAGTGATCTTCAATTTAATATATCAAAAACAGAAATCTTGTTTGGTTTTTTTTTGGCTAATGTTCCTATCCCAATAAGTCATAACGCCATTTACCTAGTTACTGAAGCCTCAAACCTCAGGATCATCGTTGACTCCTCATTTTTCTTTACCCTGATATCCAATCCAGCATCAGATTCTGTCTTTTACTTCCAAAATATATTTGAAATTAATCCACTTCTCTCTGCCTCCATTGTCTTCAGTTTACTATAGGTTATTAAAATTTCTTTTATATTTAGAATACTTTCCCAACCATTGTCCTCATTATGGAAATCCAGTTTCCATAAAAGAATCAGTGATCTTCAAAAAATCTAAATTTAAAACTTTTTAATATCTTTTATTTGTACTTATGCCATGTGTGATAAGACTTTGACTTTGGTTCTGCCAGGCAGGTCTGCTCCTTCCCGACCTACCCCTTTCACTCTCTAATCATGCTAACACACCCCCTCTTCACTTTCAGCCTAATTAACTTGGCCTCTTGCAAAATGACTGTAAAGCCTTTTCATTTGTTGTTTTCTCTGACCCTGGCTTTTTACTTGAATCCTTCTTACATCTTTTGTTTCTCAGTTCAAGTGACTTCTTTAAGGACTAAGCTATCTAGAGTAAATGCTTCTCCCTTTATTATCTATTATTTCTACTAGAAAATAAACTCTATGAGGACAAATTTTGTCTGTTTTTCCCTCCAGGATATCCTATTGCATAGCACAAGGTGGGCAACACATTTATATGTATAAAATCTTTACCTTCCCTATTTTTCATCATGTAAATTAGGGGTAGTCATAAATTGTCCATTTTACCTCATAAGTCATTGTAGGGAGTAAATCTAACAGTATTTTTTTATTAGTTTGGATGTCCTATGTAATTTTTTGCAAAAAAGACTTTTTCAGAGGATAATTTTGATAAATGAGCTTTTGTTTTTTTAAGACATTAGAATATTTGAGAATGAAAAAACAGTTTTAAAAAACGACTTTGCTACCTTACACAATTGCTTTTAACTATTTTGTTTTTAAAAAAACTTTTAAAGGTTAAGTTACAGCCTAACACTCTTCTAATTTTTTAGTCCCAAGCACCTACCAGAAATTTTTGAAGCGGTCACATTGATTGTAATCCATTAATTTTATATATTTTTATTTATTTTAATTATATTTTATTGATTATGTTATTACAGTTGTCCTGATTTTTCCTCCTTTGCCCTCTCCACCCAGCACCACCTATTCCCTTAGGCATCCCGCCACCATTGTTCATGTCCATGGGTCATGCATACAAGTTCTTTGGCTACTCCATTTCCTATACTGTACTTTATATAACCATCACTATTCTATAACTGCCTATTTGTACTTCTTAATCACTCACCTCTTCACCCATTCTCCCCCCATATCTGGCATCTGTCAAAATGCTTTCCATATCCATGATTCTGTCTCTGTTCATCTTGTTTGCTTAGTTTGTTTTTTAGATTCAATTGTTGATAGTTATGTGTTTTTTGCCATTTTACTGCTTATATTTTGATCTTTTTTTAAACTTCAGTCTCTTTAACATTTCCTGTAATAATGGTTTGGTGATGATGAACTCCTTTAGTTTCTTCTTCTGAGAAAATCTTTTTCTGCCCTTTCATTCTAAGTGATAGCTTTGCTGGGTAGACCAGTCTTGGCTGTAGGTCCCTGCTTGTCATGATTTTGAATATTTCTTGCCAGTCCCGGCTAGCTTGCAACGTTTCTTTGGAGAAATTAGCTGACAGTCTTATGGGTATTCCCCTGTAGGTAACTAACCTTTTTTCTCTTGCTGCTTTTAAGATTGTCTCTTTGTCTTTAACCGTTGGCATTTTAATTATGATGTGTCTTGGAGTCGGCCTCTTTGCATCTTCTTTGAGACTCTCTGTGCTTCCTAGGCTTGCATGTCTATTTCCTTCACCAAATTAGGGCGGTTTTCTTTCACTATTTTTTCAGATAGATTTTCAATTTCTTGCACTTTCTCTTCTCCTTTTGGCACCCTTATCATGTGAATGTTGGACCTCTTCAAGTTGTCCCAGAGGCTGCTTACTCTGTCCTAATTTTTTTGGATTCTTTTTTGTCCTTGGCTGTTTTTTGCTTCCTTATGTTCCAAATCATCAATTTGAATTTCTGCTTCACCTGCTCTACTGTTGTTTCTCTGTAAATTGTTCTTTATTTCAATGAGTGTACCCTTTGTTTCTGAACGGATCTTTTTTGTGCTGCTGAGGTTCTCACTAAGTTCCTTGAGCATCCTTATAACCAGTGTTTTGAACTCTGCATCTGATAGATTACTAATCTCAATTTCCTTTAGCTCTTTTTATGGAGTTTGGGTTTGTTCTTCCGTTTAGACCATATTTCTTTGTCTCCTAATTTTGGCAGCCTCCCTTTGTTTCTATGTGTTAGGTAGAGCAGCTTTGACTTCATGTCTTGGTAGTGTGGCCTAATGTAGTAGGTGTCCTAATGTAGTAGGTGTCCTGTATGTAGGGTTCAATGGTACAGCCTCCCTTACACCCAAGCTCTGTACTCAAGGTGTGCCCTTTGTGTGGGCTGAGTACATGCTTCTTTTGTAGTCGAGCCTTGGTTCCTGTTGGCAGATCAGTGGGAGGGATTTACCCAGGCCAGTCAGCTGCAAGGATTGGCTGTGACCACTGACAACCAACCTGTGTCTTCTGTGGAGGATCTGTTGTGCAATGGCAGAGTGGTGGTGCTCTGACGTGGTCTGTAGCTGTCTACTGGGTGCACTGGCCCTGGGGCTTCTGAGGTCGTGCAGGCCGAGGTCAATTCCACCTGTGTTTTTCCTGGGGCCACTCTGCATGAGCTAGCTGTAAAGCAGTCTGAGATGGCTGCTGCTTGTGTTGGACTTGGAGATTCCCAGGTGAAGCCACGCTGTGAATCCAGGCTGGCTGCTGCTAGTGCTGGGCCTGGGGCTCACTGAGGCCAGCTGTTGCTTTTTTGAGAGGATTTAGGAAGTTGTGAAGCTTGAGCCAAGACCAGTCATTTATATGAAAAAGCAGCTTGGGTGGGCCTGTAATTTGGGTGGGGCAGAATCTCTGGGGATCTCCAAGGTGGGTCAGACAGTGTTAGCCGGGTTGATGGAATCTCAGTATGGCATCAGCTTGCTGGCTCTGTGGCTCTGTGGGAGGAGGGTTTAGAAAAGGAACCATGGCCTCTCTTCACCTTGATGTCAGTCAGGCACTTCAGTTCTTCCTTTTATTCCACTGGTGCCTTTCGAGCTGCTACCTGGGAGCTGGAGCTCAGAGGGAGTGAGTCTAAGTAGACGAGGCTGTGTGTGGGTTCTTTAAGAGGAACTGCTTGGGGCTCCACCAGTTTCTTCCACCAACTCAGTTCCTGCTTGTATTTGCCAGAAGTTGTGGGGACTTACCTTCCTGACACTGAATCTCTGGGCTGGGTGGTCTAGTGTGGGGCTGGGACCCCTCTCCAGATTTTTATATACCACATGTGGGTGTGTGACTAGCCTGTTCCACGTCCTCACCCTGCCTACCAGTCTGGATGGATGTGGCTTCTTTAATTCTGCAGTTGTCAGACTTTCAGTCAACTTGATTTCTGACTGTTCGGAGTGATGATTGTTCTATATTTTAATTTAGAAATGTTACTTTTGATAAAATTTTAATAAAAACTTACTGAAGCTACTCTGTAAATCAGGATTTTTTAAAAAACAGTTTTGTTTATTGATTTTAAAGAGAGAGAAACATCGATTTGTTGTTCCACTTACACATTTGTTGGTTGTTTCTTTTATGTGCCCTGACTGGGGATTGAACCCATGACTATAGTGGGTGATGAAAGTCTAACCAACTGAGCTCTCCAGCCAGGGCCTAATCAGTATTTCTTAATATAGCATACAACTTGATTTTTCTTTTAAAACAACTTATAGAGATTACTATTTATCCTATTGTAAGCACAGCTTCTGCTCTGATTCCAATATTACAACTGTTGAAGAGTTAGTTATACTAGGTATGAAACAGTTTCATTTGAAACCCTTGGAACCTATTTTTGGATTAGAAAAATGATTAGCATAAGAAGTGTATTCAATTGGGAGAACTACTTTCTTGAAATTTATTACTTTGGAATATATAACATTTGATTATTTTGGGAACTAAAGACCCAATTAACTAGCAAGTGGAGTTTATAATACTAAAATATAGTACTGTCCACATATAAAATTAATTTTTTGTGAGTGTCTTAGGTTAATAAATTTTCCTGGAATCAATTGTTATGATAAAGGCCAAATGAAAAATTACCTTTGTTTCCTAGTATGATTACAGTTTTCATAGTGCAGGCATTACCAAGTGCTCCTTCTTGTGTGTCAGGGGTAAGTTGGAGCTGATTTATAGAGTCTTTACAAAAATGGCAAAGTTGGCATATGCTGTAATTTGCTAAATTATTTTTAAAATCCAACTTTGTTCCCACCAGTAGAAGACATGATAATTATGTGACTTGGTTATAGAGGTGTTAGCTAACTACAGTGGCAATCATATTGCAATATAAATGTATTAAATCAATGTTGTATACCTTAAATTTATACAGTGTTATATGACAGTAATGTCTCAGTAATAAATAAATAATCGAAATAACTTGCTATCCAGACAATGGCCATCAAAAATAATTTTGAGACCTATCTTGAGTATTTTTATTTGTTAATTTACAAATTGCAAATTGTATTCATGCATTGCTGACATTAGCTACTGTATCGAGGCACAGTGTATACACTTAGAGAAGGCATGTATATTGTGTACACTTTGTGAATATAAATTGTGGCTAGTGTATGTATATGTATACAAATGGTATATATAAAGTCATGTTTCAAATAGTTGTTTTGATACTGGCTTTGACTCACTTTTTTCATATATGGTTCATTTAATATTGTTTTTACCTTGTAAATTGACTAATGAAAGTCTTCTGCAAGCAATTAGAGAAGTGTCAGCTGACAGTTTATTTGAAACTAGATTATGTCCCTCTACTCTGGGCACGCTATAATTTTTTGTAGTGTGCTAAGAGAGAATGTGATGGGCAGGAGGGGTACCACTGCCAACTGTTTGGTGTTGTAGAACTCCCAGTCTTCCATCGGATCACTTGGTTCGTATTTGACATTTGACCATATAATCTCAAATCAAATGAGGGAACCAGTGTCAATTTATATCATAAAAATTAGAAGACAAGTTCTTTTTTATAACTAATTTAAATAAAGGTTTATTTATTTTTGCCTGTACTCCAAAGGATCATCTCGCCTACCTCCTGGCATGTGCACACCCCACTTAGGAAGATGTATTGTGGCAGAATTGAGGTCTTTTCCTTTTCTCACATTCTCTTCAAATTTTATATATTATTGAAAGACTCTTGAATGAGAAAACAAATACTTAGAACAGCTATAGCCAATGTAATGTAAACTTCTTATACCATATACCGTGCACTTTGAAAACTAAGTGTATGCTCAGAAATCTGTATGTAGGTCTTCTTTCATTTCAGGGGTTTAGTAACTAAATTAGAGACTCTATAGAATATGCACAATGTTTAGCTAGACAAGAGGAGAGATTTCCATTTTAATTCTATTTGAAAGAATTTAATATTTTGTATGGCTAGAGATAGAGATATATGACTAAAGGTATATTAATATTTCTTACTAAAAAGAGGACTAATATTTTTTTATTTTTATATATTTTTAAAGATTTTATTTATTTATTTTTAGAGAGAGGAGAAGTAAGGGAGAAAGAGGGGAGAAACATCAATGCGTGGTTGCCTCTCATGTGCCGTTTAATGGGGACCTGGCCTGCAGCCCAGGCATGTACCCTGAGTAGGAATCGAACTGGTGACCTTTTGCTTCGCAGTCTGATGCTCAATTCATTGAGCCACACTAGCCAGGGCTGATGATTTTTTTAAAGAAGGTAATGTATTCTTTCAGTTTGGAAAAGTTTTTTAGGTTGGTTTAAATAGTAAAATTGTTTTTAAAATTTAGAATTGAATCTTTTCAGATCTAATTACCAATACTGATAAAATGAATCTTTTAAGGTTGGTATATTGCATCTTGAAGCATGAGAGTGCATATGAGTCTCTCATGCATATATGAAATGCTTACTCCTCAGCATCATGAAACAAGTACCTTTTGCATTATGTAGCTGTCTTGGCTTGTGGTTTTCACTTTGTTTCTGTTAGGGACACTAGTTTATTGTTTAGATTTCTGTCTGTTTAAACACTCAATTATCTATTATAGTATCAAAGGTAAAGCTAAACGCAGGTTCTTCCCCCACTCTCCTCGTGGTCACAATATACACAGATTACCTAGTTAGGAATGAAACTAGAGCAAACTACTTCTTACCTTAGGAACAGAGACGAGCAATAAGTAAGACCCTAGCCCAAAGAGAGTAAGGGTTAAGATCCTTACCACTCTGGCCAAGGTGTAACACTCTTGATAAGAATGGTAGGGGCTTTTCCCGGTAGCTTGCAAGTCCCTATGGAGTATATGGCTAGACATGTTAGATCAGGGCAGGAATAGCAATTCACTAGAATAGAAATTCTAGTGAATTTCAGCAGGCACAAAGCAGTAGCACAGATCTGAATGCATGTTGACTCACAGCCAACTGCTCTGTAGATGAAGTCAGAGGCTTTCTTTTAAGGGATGTTCTGGATGAGTCATAACTGGTACCAAGAATGCTATGCACAGATGATTCACCAGTCCTGTCAGAATGCATCACAGAAATACAGCCTTGAGACTTACATGATGCCAACAGCATTAGTACCTAAATTCACATTATTGCTCTGTGATAAAATTGCATCATCTTGCTAGGACCTATGGGTTTGAGCTAATTTAGAAGTCACTGTGAGGTGGTGTTTGCCTGAGGAGTTTAGGCCTTACAAAGGGGTTTTTTCCAGAGTTTTCCTACCAGTACAACAAACTAAGGAAAGGAGAAAGCAGGGTTGGAGAGGGTTAAGCATTTGTAGAGGATTTTAGCCCAGTTTGTTTGTTTAATCTTGATGTAAGGGTCTAGCTAGATTGCCTAGATTTTGAATATATTTTGTCCTAGTCTCTCTTCTTTCAACACCCTCTGTGCTGCTGTTGGGCCTCTCTCAACCCCTCATCTAAGTAGTGTATCCATCCTTTTGCTCCAGCTGCTTTATTTTCATTATCATTGTCTTGGAGTTCCTCATTTTCCTGTATGGGAAGGATTCTAATGAAAAGATCTCAATCTAACCATTATATTTGGTCTTAGTGTTTGCAGACCCTTTCTTTTTACAGTCCTTTAAAAAATTGACTAAAATACCAATGTTTAAATTGTTATTTCAGAGTTTGGAATATTAGTGAATTTTTTCTCTAAAAAAATGTACTGAAGAAAATGATCATGTTTTAAAAGACCTTAGGTTTTTCTTTTAATCTTTAGGTTTGGTTAAATAAGTCATATTTTTCAGTTCATTGCAACCATTGTATTTACTAAATAATCTCAGCTGTGATTAAAATTAAAATGTGTCACATTACATTAATATGTTGAAATTAGTTCTATCCTGTAAAAATACTACAATATTATAAATGATCTTGTTTGATGCCTGTAGGGAACTGGGGGAGTTTAGTAATATTTGCATATTTTCTCCTCAGATAATAATATTTCCATGTTTTGTTTGTAAGCAATAAGTAGGTATATCTATTCATGGGTATTTATACTATGGGAGAGATTTTTTAAAATTTATTTTTATTTAATTCGTGTTCAAGTACAGTTATCCATCCCCCACTGCCAGCCCAGCCCCCCCCCATGCTCCCCACCTCCCTCCCATTTCCACCCCCCCTTAGTTGTTCTCCATGTGTCCTTTATACATATGGGAGAGATTTTTAACGTATCTTTATCAGCTGAACAAATGGCTGAAGGATCTGACTTAGTGATTTAAGCTATTAAATTTAGATAACCTTTTGCATATACAAAGTCCTGTTAGAGCAAATAAATACTGGTAAAACAAAGGGTTGTAAAAACAGAGGTTTTTTTTTTTTTAACACTTTCTTGTTTCCACATGAATGGTCATACTACTAGATATGGTGATCTAGGAGCCAAAATATTTTTTAGATTTTATGCTGCTGATTTAGAACAATAAATGCTTTTCTTTTATCTTTTCTATGAATGTCAATTTTTACACATAAAAATTTTTGAACTGTATAAACTTCTGTAGGATTCTACTACCACGGAAAACCTTGAATAAAGGGTAAATATATTTAAATGAATTTTACTAGTATAAAGCCCACCATTCTGAGGTGTGGTATTTCTAACATTGTAGGATAGAACTGTCTTCATTCTTGATTGTTCTACTTTGGATAGGTATTAGTGGACACTTTTCTCATAGCTTGTAATTGTGATGGTTATTGCTATCTTCTGCTTGGGGAAATCTGTGTAAAAATTAGTATGAATGGTAGACAGTCTTTAGATTTTAGCAGATACCAGTTTTTTTTGTAGTGTTGTTTGTTCTTGTATGATGAAAGTCCCTATCAAAGTAACTCTTCCCTCAAAATATTTTAAAATTGGATATCTTCATTTAAATAAATTCTTATATAAATTCTATTATTTACTCCTGGGGAAATCCAATGTCCTCAAGAATACAATCCTAAAATAAAGTTGTTACATATTGGAGAAAGGCAGAATGATTGTGTTGTTATGGCAACTCAAATGGGGAAAATGAAAACAGCACAGATAAACTGCATCCTGTTGTTATAGCAACCGTAGTTGTGAAAATGGTTAAAGCTGGTCTAGAAAGGATGTATTGCAGTTTTAGTCCATTGAAAGTAAATAGTGTAAGAAAAGACAGACAGAATTGGTTTTAGGCAAAAGTTAGATCCCTCTGGCATCACAAGTTGCTAGTACCACTGCATATACGCAGACGATCTCTGTCCTTTCTAATTATATTTCAACTCTGTTTTATTCCCTCAGATTATAATGATGGTAAGAAGGAAAGGAAAATGTATTGAATAATAACTACATGAAAATCTTGTGAAGAAAGATTTTTGGCAACAAATTTAGAAGGAAATTGAAGTTATGAAATTTTGTTACTGAAAATGTCTTTAAAAGAACAGTAGAATGTTTTCTTTTTCTCCTCTTTCCTTTCTCCCCCATTTCTCAGTGCTTTATTTTCATTCTTTTCCATAATCTCTTTCTGTATCATTTTAGCCTTTAGTGTTGAATTGCACCACAGACACCCAATATCATGGCAGCTTGTGAAAGCGTCAAGTGCAGCGTTATGATTGCAGGTGAACAGATGGGGTTGATGATAGATGATAAGTATCCAAGAGGTGTGAAGAAATTTATTTTGGCCCTATCTTTCAAACTTTCTGTGTAATCAAAGCTTCTTAGTTATTTTAAATGTCATTATTTCCCCCCAACTTCTACTTGCCCACCATAGCAAAATATTTCACCCCAGTGGAGTGGAGACATGTTAGAAATAAACCTGAATAAAGCCATGCTCTTTGTTCAGCATCTGGCTGCTCGCACAGGTTTTTGCGGTAATGGAGTCAGCATCTCTGTATTAGAGTATTGATCTGCTGCTTGGTAGATACTGTGTAGAAGAAGTATCTCTAACATTGTATTTAAGTGGTTTAAGAGCAGTTTATGTTACAAATGAGGTGGAGGAAGATGGAGTTCTGCAAGACTGGGCACATGCTATAAATATCCATAAAACTGAAGGGTTTTTCTAAAAACTGTGGTGTTGAAATTCCCATATTTTCTTCCACATTTATTGCAAATAGTTGATCACTACCAGAGCATGAGTATACTAATGCCATTGCCCTTTTGTCCTTTAGTAGATAGAGGTTTTTATAGTTAATGTTCTCATGCTGTAGTTGAAAACTGTGGTGCAAATATAAGTCAGGGTTGAGGGATAATACTGACTGACCATAAGAACAGTGTTTTGAAGCAGTTGTTGAATATTTTAAGTCAAAATCCAAACATTAATATTGATTTAAATATAAGTTGATTTTCGTAAATAGGCCTCTCACTTTAAACATTGCCCGATTTTGCCTGACTAACCAAAAACTGTCCTATCAAATGGGCATAGGGAAGAAAGCTGTTTTTAAAAAGCAGAAAAATATGAGGGAAGAGAAGGGAGAACTAAAGTTTTTAGTTTATTTTGAAAAAGTTGTAAAATATTCATCCCTTTCTGATGTTATTTAGTAGTAGTAGGTTGTTCAGACTCGTGACTTAGATCAGATATACCTGAGTTCTTAAATGGTTCAAATACCCAGCAAACACTTCAAAAATTTCACCAGCAAGTTAGCTAACATTTTATAAAGGAGTTTGAAAATGAAACTGATCACAAGTGCCAATGTCCTGTTGTACACCAATGGGATATAACAGTGCATGGATTTAAATCTCCTTTTCTCCTAACTTATCTCGGAACAGTTTTTAATGCTAGTTTATAAGTCTGTAAAAATGTTTAATACTAAAACCTGATGCTCTGGTTTTTAGACTGGTTTCTAAAAGTGGTTTTCCTAGTTTGCATCTTGGTTTGTTATAAATTGGATTGTAAGATCAGGTACTTTATTTTTCTGGAAGAAAAAAATTATTAGGTATACTCATCACTCCCCATTTCACAGTTTCTTGTCACATTTCACTTCAGAAATATTCATTTTAGATCCTTTTTGTGAATATGTAATTCTTAATACTGATGTCCTGAGAGAAAGGAGAATTTCTTATCTAACCTATATAATAACCATATCATCACAGAAAATAACCTCACAATATATCAAGCAGTCAAATAGCCAGGAAACCTATTCTCCTGCTACATTCCATAAACTGGATGGGGAGGGGTAGATAGTGTTCATTTTGTTACTTACCAGGGAACATGACACTCGATCTTTGAAATGGTTATTTATTTCATATATTGTAGCTGCCAATCAGCCAGCCATTTGCAAATAGTGAAGTAAACACACTGCTGAAGGTGAGTTTCTTCTCTGCTGGTCTGTGGTACCCAGGAAGTCAGATGTAATATGGTTCCATTTATTTATGTAGGCATTTATTCTCTTTCTAATGAGCAAGTAATTTTCTTTTCTCTACTCCTCACAAAAGTTAAATTAAGGAGTACCCAAGAGGGCTGGGATACTTGGTTTGCACTCCTTGAGATACTGTTTGATATCAGGGGGTCCTTTCATGAGCAGACTCTCTCAGCTAAGAAGAAAGCTCCAGATAGCTCTCCCTTTTGAACTCATCATTAGAGCAAACTCGTCTGTAGCGACAGGGATGACCCAGAAGCCTAAGGTGGGGATATGTCTCCTTTACCCCTGCTCCCCTACTCGAAGGATTTTACTCTGTGGCTGCTTTTGCTCTTTTTGCCTGTGAAGTGAGGCACGGGTACTCTAATTGCTCAAATGCCAGCCAGCCTGCCGTACTTAGTATGTGGATTGTTAACATGACACTGGCTTCTGTTGAGTCGTACTAACTGCTATGAACAAATGTGTAAATTCATACTGGGGGGAAAAAGTGTTGCAAATGTCGTTCATCAAAGTGGGCAAGCACATACAATGGGCTAAAGATAGTTTATTCAATAAATGGTGTTGGGAAAACTGGACAGATATGTGCAGAAAAATGAAACTAGACCACCTTCTTACACCACATACAAGAATAAATTCAAAATGGATCAAAGACTTAAATGTTAGACCCCAAACCATAAAAATCGTAGAAGAAAACATAGGCAGCAAAGTCTAGGACATTGCTCGTAGTAACATTTTAATCGGATATATCTCCCCAGGCAAGGGAAACAAAAGAAAAAAATAAATAGGACTGTATCAAACTAAGAAGTTTTGCACAGCAAAGGAGATCATAGGATGATCCACAGAATAGGAGAACATATTCACTGATACATCTGATAAGGGGTTAATATCCAAAATTTATAAGGAACTTACAAAAACTTAACACCAAAAAACCCAAGTAGCCCAATTAAAAAATAGGTGTAAGACCTGAATAGACACTTCTCCAAAGAGGAGATACAGATGGCCAATAGACATATGAAAAGATGCTCAATGTCACTAATCATCAGAGAAATGCAAATTAAAACCACCAGTAATATCTCACACCTGTCAGTGTGGCTATCATCAGTAAACCAACAAACAAGTGCAAACGAGGATGTGGAGAAAGGGGAACACTTTGGCCCTGTTGGTGGGAATGCAGACTGGTGCAGCCACTGTGGAAAGCAGTATGGAGATACCTGGAAAAATTAAAAATGGATCTGCCTTTCAACTTAGCTATTCCACTTCTGGGAATATATTCGAAGGAACCCCAAACACTAATTTGAAAGAATATAAGCACCCCTATATTTATCGCAGTGTTAATTACAATCACCAAGATATGGAAGCCACCTAAGTGTCCATCAGTAGATGAGTGGATAAAACAATTATGGGACATTTACACAATGGAATACTACTTGGCTGTAAAAAAGAAGAAAAATTTTTATCCTTTGCAACAATATGGATGGACCTGGAGAACATTATGCTAAGTGAAATAAGCTAGTCAGAGAAAGACAAATACCATATGATTTCACTCATATGTAGAATCTAATGAACAAACTGAAGGAAAATGGTGACAGATTGCTAGACGGAGAGCAGGACGACAGCTGTGGGGGTGGGGTGGGGGCAGAGGGGTGGGGGAGGTTAGCGGGTGGGGGATGGACTCATGGATATGGACAACAGTGTGGTGATTGTTGGGGGCAGGGGCATTAGGGGACTAAATGAGGAAAAATACAATAAAGATTAAATTTTAAAAAATTTAAAAAATACAGAATGTCCATCCCTGCCAGTGAGCACTGTGATTATGCCAAATTTGTGTGTAGGCCCACATCATCAAAGATTGTTGTGTAACCCCATGATTCCCAGGCTTCAGCTGGTGGCCTAGTTATTTCAAATAATATTTAATACAATAAATTCTAAGGCAATAAAAGAATTTATTTATTTTTTTGCAATAAAAGAATTTAGACAGTTCCTTAGAGCTTATTGCAATGGGATTTGACTTGATTTTAATAAAGTAAAATTCCAGTATTGCCAAATAATTTCTTTGTGGCATGATTTAAAAGGTCTTTAAGTACAGGTATAGGAAATTGAACTTGTAAAACTCAATCTAAGATAATTGCAGTTTTACTGTTTACCAAGAAAATGAGAACTTCAAAAATGCAGACATTCTCTTTTCTTAGCATAAGGTGATTTTTAATAATGGAGCAAAGAAAATGTAAGTGAACAAACATCCTTACTCTCTGTTCTGTTATGAGGAGAATAAAGAAACCACCTGGTTGTATGCATAAATTTGTTTACTAAGTTGGTTCATTTCCTGTAGAAGAGTATTAAAAATGACTTTTTTGGTACAGAAAACATGTGGCATCTATGTATTATTATTATGCCCTGCTGCCTTCTAATGTTGAATATTTTATTATTTTTTTAAAAAGAAAATTGTTCTTATATTTTCAAACTCAACAATATTACAGTAAAATCAGCCATAGACCAAATATTTAGAACTTATTATATTGACACAAATGAGAGAAATGTAAAACACAAATATTTGGTAATTAGAAAACCAGAACAGCAGTTTTAGAAAAATTGTTCATTGTCTTCTACTCAGGAGTTCTTATCTTAAGCCAGTGACTTCTAAGATCTTTTGTTTTCTGTACTGAAGCAAAATAGTGAAAATGTTTTTATAGAAAGTTATGAAAAAAGTCTATGTATTAATTTGCTTTGGGTCATTCTAGTCTCTCTGGTAAATTCATAATTAGGAAGGCCTTTTTAAGACTGTTCTAGTCTCACAGGTACGGGGCTACTGCATATCTGGTAAATCTAAATTCATATGTTAGGAGGTTATGTTTTTTTAAAGCATATTATTTACACAATTCACTGGAATGGCTCCTTTGGAAGTTGGGTGGCTCTCTTATGTAATTATGTACTTAGTAACCCTGTGCTACACAGCAGTAGAAATTCAAGTAAGAATAATTTACTGCTTATGCATAGTTATTAGAATTTTAAAGCATTTGTTTGTTCAAAATTCTAGTTTATCAGAGTGTTATATTTGACTAATTGCATGCTTAATAAATAATAACAAACAAATTTATTTTAGAAAGCCACCGTATTTGAATTTTAATTGTTTTAAATAAACATCAGGAGCTGCTTCTTCCTCTCCCCCTTCACCTTATTGTTTAAAGGGATTTCCATTGCTTTAGTCCATGTTTTGTGGTGAACCTAATAATTCTCTAGAAAAACCCATGCTAGAAGTGTTACAGATGGGTGTAAATCACAGAATTATGGAATTCTGTTGCTGCAAGGGACTGTTAGAAATTTTATAATCTATTCCATTTTACTAGTGAAGAGGCAGAGTTGTGTAGAATAGAGTTACTGCTGAAGATCTTACAATTGGTTTGAGGACAAGTCTGCAGGAGAGCCTGATGTCTTAACTCTGCATACCTCCTCTCAGTTGTGTTGGAATTCAACAGTTCATTTCACCAGGGATTTCTTGTGTTCTGCATGTAGAGAGTGTAAGAATAGTGTGTTTATGTAGTTTAACAATAATGTTATCAAACTAGTGATATTTCACACTTTAACTGATTTATCTGGTATTTTCCAATGATTATAAATATGTTAACATGTAATGGCTAAACCTTTAAATCTCCTTAAAGGTATGGGCTCATTTAGTTCTCATAAAGTTAATTCTGTTTCTTTTTTTTTTTTGAAGGCTTGAATTAAAAATATATTTTTTAGAGTATTGATGGCATTGTTGGAATAAGTATAGCTCTCTGTGGTGTCTACTCTGGGGATAATACTCATTTTAGAATTATATATCAGTCTTCATCAAGTACTGTTGATTTCAAGTAATAGATTGCCTCATTCTCCCTTTAAGCAAGAGGGGGCACCTCTTTTAAGAGTTCAGGGATAGCCTAAAGGGATGGTGTGCACTCAGGCTCCACAGAGATAGGGCCTAGACCCTGGAACACCTTGGGAGCTCGAGGCATCCACCTTCCATTCCCAGGATCGGTTCTCCTTGGTCATGGTGTGTAATCCTTTTTATGATACTGGATTTTATTTGCTCATATTTTATTTAGGGTTTTTGCCTGTGTATTTTTGTCTTTAAAAATATTTATTATTTAGAGAGAGGGGAAGGGAGGGAGGGAAATATTGATCAGTTGCCTCTTGCTTGCCCCCAACCTGGAGACCTGGCCCACGACCCAGGCATGTGCCTTGACCAGGAATCAACCTGCAACCTTTTGGTTCCCAGGCCAGTACTCAGTCCATTAAGCCACACCAGCCAAGGTGACCTTATATTCTTAAGGAAGGAATATTGCTCTGTCGTCTCCATTCTACTTTTGAGTCCATCCAATGAGTTTTTAAATTTCAGTAACTTTCAGTTCTTATACTTCTGTTTGTTTTTTTCTTTATATCTGTTGTTTCTTTGCTGAGATTTTCTAAATTTCCATCTGTTTTAAGAGTGTTTGTCCTTAGTTATTGGAACATTTTTGTACTAGTTTGAAGTCTTTGCCTCTAAAGGTAATTCCAACATCTATGTCAGTTGATACGAGTTGAGATCCACCCACCTTTTATTTATATGCTAGGTAATATTGGGTTATATCCTGGGCATTTTAAATATTATAGGACTGAATTTTGTTTAAATTGTATTGAAAATGTTGATTTTTTGTTTTATCAGGCTCCCCAACCCAGTTGAGTTCAACTTACAAGTTCAAATAGCCTTCTATCTCCCCCACACCTACCCACAGGCAGCAAGTGAGCAAAACTGCACCTGCTTGACCCCTCCCTGCAAACCTGTCCTGCTGAAAAGGTCTGGGGCCACTGATTTACTCTATTTTTAAAGCCTTTGCTGTGCTATGGAAGTCCGTTCCATGTGTGCACCACTGAGTGGCCAGTCTGGGATCTAGATGGTGGTCTATCTTGTAGTTCATTTCTCCAAGTCTGTGGCTTGCTCTTTTGTGTTATGTACATACATGTGAAGCTTGCAGGTGAGCATAGGATTCATAAACCATTTAATGGGCCTGCTTTCCTGAGCTCCTCCCTCTCCACAATCCCCACAGCTATCTAGTTCCCGCACTCCCTTTTTCATCACCGCAGCCAGACAGCTGGAGCTTTATTTAAACTACTCTGCATGAAAACTTACTGTGTCTAGCCGGTGAGTGATAGGAAGATGGAAAGGGGGGAAAAAAGCAGTGATAAATTTAAAAACAACAACAACAACAAAGAATAAAAGCAGTAAGTTTTGCCTGAGCCTTTTAGGATCACAACTCCTCTGATCAAAGAGAGTTTCCTTGCTTTAGAGTTTTTTGTCTCCTGTGGGGCCTCCTACTTCTACTGTGCTTTCATTGTGGGATTCTTTGAGAGAATAAAGAGAACTTTAAAGAAAAAAAGGGGAGGATTTTCACCATTCTGTGAGTATTATGGTACTCCTACATTCCTTGGGCCAGAACTAGAGGGCTTCTCCTGGATCTCTTTCCTTACACTGATACCTACATTTGAGTTTCGTGCTGCAGTCCAGACTGGTGGGACACTGAAAAAAATTTAAAAATACAGTAAATTCATTTTTGGTTCAGTGTCACGTGAAGTCTTTGTCCCCAGTCTACCCACTGCTGTTAGCTCTTCAGAGTACTCAAATAGCTACACTTCGCATTCCGTCCATTTTTTGTAGTTGCATTCAGTGGGAGATAGAGCTTATTCCTTCTTAACTGGAACCAGATGCCCTTCTGGTTACCACGTTTTGATACTCATTTACAGCTCATTAACAACATGCTCTGAAAGTTCAGTCCTTTGAAATTTGTTGGTTACTTCCTTCGTGCCCCATCTTAAGCTCTATTTTGGTAAATGTAGCAAGTGTGCGTGAAAACAACCGCAGTTGTTGGGTACAGTGTTCTAGATAAGTCATTAAGTCAAGTTGTTAATTGTGCTCTGCAGTTATTTTTGGTTTATTCTTTCAAGTAGCTGAGGGGGGGATGTTAAACCTCAAACTGGGATTGCAGAATTCTTCCCCCTTTAGTTCTGTGTATTTTGTTTGTTATATTTGAAATTTTATTAATACATACACTTCTAAGGTTGTTAGTTCTTGAGGAATTGACCTCTTCCTCTCCCTCCCCACTGATAACACTCCATGTGATCTCCGTTTCTGTGATTCTGTTCCTATTCTAGTTGTTTGCTTAATTTGTTTTTGTTTTAGTTTTTTAGTTTTAATTGTTTTTTTTTAAGATTTTATTTATTTATCCTTAGAAGGGAAGGGAAGGGAAGGAGAGAGGGAGAGAAATATCAATGTATGGTTGCCTCTTGTGAGTCCCCTGCTGGGAACTGGCCTGCAACCCAGGCATGTGTCCTGACTGGGAATCGAACTGTGATCGTGTGGTTTGCAGGCCTATGCTAGTTTTAATTGTTGATAGTTGTGAGTTTGTTGTCATTTTACTGTTCATAATTATGGTCTTCTTTTTCTTAGATAAGTGCTTTTAACATTTCATATAATAAGGGCTTGGTGAGCCCTGGCTGGTGTAGCTCAGTGGATTGAGCACGGGCTGTGTACCAAAGGGTCACTGGTTTGATTCCCAGTCAGGGCATGTGCCTGGGTTGCAGGCCAGGTCCCCAGTGGGGGCATGTGAGAGACAACCACAGATTGATGTTTCTCTCCCTCTCTTTCTCTTTCCCTTCCCCTATCTCTTAAAATAAATAAATAAGATATTTTTTAAAAAAGGGCTTGGCGATGACGAATTCCTTTAGCTTTACCTTATCTGGGAAACACTTTATCTGCCCTTCCATTCTAAATGATAGCTGTGCTGGATAGAGTAATCTTGGATGTAGGTCCTTTTCATCACTTTGAACACTTTTTGCCAGTTTCTTCTTGCCTACAAGGTTACTTTTGAGAAATCAGCTTACAGTCTTATGGGAACTCCTTTGTAAGTAACTCTTTTCTTTTCTCTTGTAGCTTTTAAGATTCTTTCTTTATCTTTAACCTTTGGCATTTTAATTATGATGTATCTTGGTGTGGTCCTCTTTGGGTCCAACTTGTTTACGACTCTCTGGCTTCCTGGACTTGTATATCTGTTTCCTTTGCCAAATTGGCGAAATTTTCTTTCATTATTTTTTCAAATAAGTTTTCAATTTCATGCTTTCCCTCCTCTCCTCTGGCATCCCTGTGATTCAGATGTTGATGCATTTAAAGTCCCAGAGGTTCCTAAGCCTCTCTTCGTTTTTTTTGAATTCTTGTTTCTTCTGTCTGTTCTGAGTGAATGTTTATTTCTTCCTTTTGTTCAAAAGTGTTGATTTGAATCCCGCTTCTTTCCCTTCACTGTTGGTTCCCTGTGTATTTTTCTTCATTTCACGTTGTATAGCTTTCACTTCTTTATTTTGTGGCTGTACTCAATAATTTCTCTGAGCATTTTTATCACCACTGTTTTGAACTCTGCATTTCATAGGTTGGCTATCTCCTTTTGCTTAGTTCTTTTTCTGGAGTTTTGTTCTGTTGTTTTTTGTGGCCCATATTTCTTTGTCTCGTCAATTTGGCAGCCTCTTTGTGTTTCTGTGTATTAGGTAGAGCTACTTTGACTTCCGTTGTCAGTGTACCTGTTAACATTGTAAGGGGCTGAGCCTTAGGTATTTGCCAGGGCAGGGCAACCTGCTTCACCACTTTGTGGCACTGTATGTGAGGTAGGGGTCAGAGAGGGAACAATGCTGCTTGCTCGGCTCCCACCCCATTTTCAGTTACTTCCCCTACTTCCTCTAAGTGACTAATGCCCTACTAGCTGCTACCCTGGTGCTGATTCCACAAGTTAGTGGGTTTGTGTACGTTCTAGGACCCTGTGGACCCTTTAAACGGACTCCTGAGACACCAGCAGTTTCTTCTCCCATGACAACACCCATTGGTTGTTACATCCAGATGTTGTGGGGCTTTGTTTTCCTGGCACAGGAAGCCTGGGCTGCACTGTCTGGCCTGGGGCTGGGATTGGTTGCTCCCCAGTTGTCCCTCCCGCAAGTGAACATGGGACCGCCGGTTCCATCAGCAGCCGCTGCCTCACTGTGGTCCTCTCTGCCAGGCTGCTTGTCTCTGCTCCTCCTACCCATCTGGATGAATATTTCTTCTTTAACTCCTTGGTTGTCAGACCTCCATACAGTTTGATTTTCAGGCAGTTCTGGTTGTTTTTTGTTTTTAGATTCTTTGCTATCCTTCTTATTGTTGTGCAAGGAAGCGAAGCATGTCTACCCACACCTCCATCTTGGCCGAAAGTCCTCAAGTTTTTACTTTTGATTTATCTGTATACATTAATATATAGTTGTGTCTTGCTTTTCAGTTCAGCCTAACAGTCTGTCTTCCAGTGTTTGGACTTGTACTGTCCAACAGAAATGTTAGCTACAGATTCTAACCAAGTACCGTATATATATTTAAAATTATTTTATAGCCACATTATATAAGTAAAAAGAAACTTGAAAAATCGCAGTGCTTTTTATTTAATTCAGTATATTTGAAGTATCATTTAAACATGTAATCTATATAAAGTTATTGAGATTTTTTTTCTAATTGAGTCTTCAAAATCCAATGTGATTTCACAGTTAAGCACATCTCAGTCTGCACTAGCATGCTCAGTATCTGCATGTGAGTAGTGATCACTTTATTAGAAAATGTAGGTTTAGATAATTTATATTTAGTATGGTTAAGTTTAAACCTACCATTTTGTTTCTGTTTGTCCCAACTGCTCTTTTCTCCTTTTGTTTTAAATTTTCCTGCCCTCTTTTGGGTTATTTCTTAGTGTTCCGTTTTATCTGCTCTGTTGGCTTATTAGGTACCTTTGTTTTGTTTAAATGGTTGCTCTAGAGAGTACAATATACATTTTAAAATATTTATTGGGTGAAATTCACATAACATAAAATTAACCATTTTGAAATGAATGATTTAGCCCTGGCTTGTGTGGCTTCATGGATTCAATGCTGGCCTGTGAACCAAAGAGTTGCTGGTTCAATTCGCAGTCAGGGCACATGCCTGGGTTGCAGGCCAGGTCTCCAGCTGGGGCATGTGAGAGGCAACCACACACTGATGTTTCTCTGCTTCTCTTTCTCCCTTCCTTCCTGTCTCTCTAAAAATAAATAAATAAAATTTTAAAATAAATAAAGTGAATGATTTAGTATAGTCACAGTGTTGTATAATCATCACCTTTATCTAATTCTAAAACATTTCTATTACTCCAAATAAAAGTTCTTATTCATTAAACAATTTCTCTCCATTCCCTTCCCCTGCCAGGCCCTGGAAGTCACCAATTTTCATTCACTGTTCTTGATATTTTATATATAAATAGAACAGTACAGTAAGGGACCTTTTATGTCTGGCTTCTTTCACATAGCATGTTTTTGGGGTTCATCAATGTTGCTTGTATCAGTACTTCATTAATATTTATGGCTGAAAATATTCTATAGTATATATATATATATCACAATTCATTTGTTGGTGAACATTTAGGTTGTTTCTACTTTTTAGGTATTGTGAATAAGGCTGCTGTGAACATGTGTACATATATTTGTTTGGTCACCTATTTTTAGTTCTTTTGGGACTATCCCCAGGAGTAGAATTGCTGGAAGTGGTCACCTGGTAGGTAATTCTGTGCTTTTGAAGGACAATCAAGCTATTACCTCAAGTTGCTGAACCTTACCTCCATATCCTCACTACAGTTTATTTTCTCTACATCCTCACTACAGCTTGTTTTGTGTTTTTGTTACACTTTTTAAAATTGTAGCTTCAAATGCTTTTGAGACTGGATAGGACTTTGATGGTAAAGTTCCTTGTAGTCTATCTACATCTCCTGGCATGTTTCTCCCCTAAAATATCTGGATGACTGGTTTTTTTTTGTTTTTTTTTTTTAATTGCTATCCTAATGGGCGTGAAAGGCACCTCCTTGTGGTTTTGATTTTCATTTCCCTAATGACTAATGAGGTTGAGCATCCTTTTAATGTGCCCGTGGTCCAGTTCTATGTCTTCTTTGGAGACGTGTCTATTCAGGTTCTTTGCCTATTTGTTCATTGGATCATTTTGTTGTTGAGTTGTGAAGCTCTTTTTATATATTCTGGATATGAGATCCTTATCAGATATATGATTTGCAGAACAATATATATCTTTAGCTTACTGTAATCCTCCTTGAAATAATATTTTACTTCACATAAAATGTATTCCCATTTTCTCCTTGTATCTCTGTGTTGTTATTTTGATGTTTTGTTTTCAAATACATTATGAATATCATAAATCATTGTTATTTTTGCTTAAATTGTTTATTATTTTTAAAAATAAATTTTAAAGTGAGAATGGTTTTTAAAATATTTACTTGCATATTTATATTTATGACACTTATCATATTTTTGTATAGATTGTATTATCATTTTCCAAATATATTTTATGCTTCCTCCCAACCCTCACCCCCTGATTTTTTTAATGGTGTACCAGTTATATATATGTTGGACCACTTGATTATTTCCTGTAGGTCACTGAGGCATTGCTCAGTTTATTTCCAGTTTTTTTCTTTTAGTACTTTATTTCACGTATTGCTACTTCTTTAAGTTCACTGATCTTTTTTCCTATAGTGCTTACTCAGCTATTAATCCCACTTCAGAAAATTATTATTTCAGACTGTATCTTTTTTTCTGGAAGTTTTATTTCATTTATTATTTTTGTATCCTACAGTTCTCTACACTATCTTCCTGTCTTAATAGCTATTTTAATGTTTTGGTATGTTAATTTCATCATCTCTGTCATTTCTGGATTGCTTCTGCTAACTGATATTCCTCCTGCTTATGGGTCACATTTTATTGTTTTTTATCTAGTAATTTTAAATTTACACATTGTAAATGTTACATTACTCCATATTTGTATTTTATTGTTTTTTAGAAAGAATGTTGAATTTATTTCAGCCAATAGTATGTATGTGTGTATATATATATATATGTATATATATATATATATTCTTTTATGTATAATCATTCTTTTTTATATGTATCTTCATACATATACATATTTATCCTCAACCAAGGACAATTTTTCATTGCTTTTACAGAGAGAGGAAAGGGGGGTGGGGAGAGAGAGAGAGCAAGAAAGAGAAATATTGATGTGAGATAGAAAATCAATTGGCTTCCTTTTCATATGAGGCCTGACTGAGGATTGAACCTGTAACCTGGGTATGTTCCCTGACTAGTAATTTAACCCACAACCCTTCAGTCTGCACATGATGACACTCTAACCAAATGAGCCGTACCAGCTAGGGCCATCTTAATCATTTTCTGTGTGCATTTTAGTAGCTTTACATTCACGTTGTAGTGTAACCCATCCCCAGAAATTTTCATCTTGCAAAACTGAAACTCTCTACCCATTATACTCCCCATTCTTCTTGTCCCCACTGCCCCTACCTCCCAGCCACTGGTAACCACTGTTCTTTCTGAATTTGATTACTCTCAGTACCTAATATAAGTGGAATCATATAGTACTTGTCTTTTTGTTACTGATAATTTAGCCTAATGTCCTCAAGGTTCATACATATTGTAGTATATCTCAGAGTTTCTTCCCTTTTTAAGGCCGAGTAATATTCCATTATGTGCACACACACATCTCACATTTTATTTATCCATTGATAGACTCTTGGATTATTTCTACCTACTGGCTATTTGGGGGTCTGTTTTTATTGTTTTTCTTTTTTTTTAAAGATTTTATTTATTTATCTTTAGAGGGGAAGGAGAGAGGGAGAGAAACATCAATGTATGGTTGCCTTTTGTGCGTCCCCTGCTGGGAGTTGGCCTGCAGGGAACCGGCCTGCAACCCAGGCATGTGCCCTGACTGGGAATCGAACCACAATCCTCTGGTTCGTAGGCCCACACTCAATCCACTGAGCTACACCAGCCAGGGCTTTATTGTTTTTCTTTTCTGTTTTAGGGGCATTTGATCCCTTTTCCTTGAACTGTTGATAATATTTTATTGTATGCTACAATTTTTTTAATGAAAGTGGTAGAGACTCTGGAAGATAACCCCCTTCAGAGAAGGCTTAATATTCTTTTCATGGGCATATCCCTTTTGTTGAATTGAGGTTACTCTATATCTGGTGTTCTTCCATGGTATCAACTGAAAGCTGCTCCCCTCCCCCCGCCCCCGCTCTTTAATAAATCAGGGTACCTGCCCTGGCTGGTGTGGCTCCAATGTATTGAGTGCTGACCTGCAAATGAAAGGGTCACTGGTTCAATTCCCAGTTAGGGCACATGCCTGGGTTGTGGGCTGGGCCCCCAGTAGGAGGCAAAAGAGGCAACCACACATTGATGTTTGTCTCTCTTTTTCACTCCCTTCCCATCTCTCTGGAAATAAACTCTAAAAAAATCAGGGTACCTTGTTCTTGATGGGCTCTATACTCCCAATTTTTGGCTCTTTAGCATCATGAGATTGCTGAAATCTGCTTTACACTTGATTGTTTAACATCTGACTCTGTGCGTGCAAAATTAAAGAGTGAGCAAATGCTTCATGGGGGAACTGGGTGTAGACTATCAGATTTACCTCAATACATTTAGCCCTGCCCAGAATTTGGGCCCCTAAAGTTTTGGTTGTATTAGGAGTCCTCTGATGCTTTCAAATAGTTTTCTATATTTTACTAACTTTTTATAGTTTTCTTTTTCTGCATGAAATTTAATCAGATAACAATTACATCATAGTGAAGAGCAAAATCCCAGTATATATTTTCATTAATTTTTACAGTTTTTAAACATTCTCAAGCTTACAAAAAAGGTGCAAGTGAAACACAGATAATATTGTTTCCATAAATCATTTGAAAGTAATGCACTACATGATGTGTCATCATTCTTGAAGTCTTTGGTGTGTATTTCGTACACACAAGAACATTCTCCTACACAACTCAGTAACAACCATCAGAATGAGAAAATTAATATTGATCGTGACTGCCAACTAACCCATAGACCCCATTCAAGTTTTTCTAGCAGTCCCAGTAAATGTCCTCTATAACAAAAGGGCCTGGTCCAGACCCACATGTTGCTGTTAGTTGTTACATCTCTCTTTAGTCTCCTTCAGTCTGGGATAGTTCTTCAGTCTTTCCTTGACTTTCATGACACTGACTTTTTTTTTGAGGATTATAGTCCAGTTATTTTGTAGATTGCTTTCAGGGTGGGGTTTTCTGGTGTTTTCTTATGATTAGGTACAGGTTATATATATCTTTGACAGAAGTATCACAGAGGTGATGCTGTATTCTTACTGTGTTCTGGCACGTCATGTGTGATTTTAATGTTTGTCATTGGTGATATTGATGTTGATCACTTGATTAAGATGTCACCCAAGTTTTTACATTGTAAAATTACTGTTTTCTTCTTTGTAATAAGTGTGGAGAGATATTTTTGGGACTCTTCAATATCATATTCCTTATCAAACTTGCAATTTATATCATTGACAGAGTGATGGATTTTTGTTTTATTTAGTGGTTTATTGTATTATCTTTTGCTGCATACCAAAATACCACGAGTTTAGTGGCTTATAATAATATACAATACTCATTCATTATCTCACAGTTTCTTTGGGTCTGGAGTCTGGCCATGGCTAACCTGGGTGCCCCCTTTTTGAGGTCTATCACAGGGCTGAGGTCTCATTTGAAGGCTTGATTGGGGAAGATCCACTTCCAAGTTTACATTGTTTTTGGCAGAATACCTCTTCCTCAAGGGCTATTGGACTGAGAACCTCAGTTCCTAGATAGGTATTGGCTAGAGGCTACCCTCAGTTCCTTGCCACATGGACCTTCCATATCATTCCTTCTTTATAAAAACATGCAAGACAAGAAGGTAATGGAGCCTATTAGCAGGGTGAAAGTTATGATTTAATGTAACCTAGATGCAGGGGGGCGCAGTTACACACAGGTTATGAATACCAGGAGATGGCATTCATTGGAGGGGCATGTTAGAGTGTGCCTGCCACTATTATAATCTGTTATTATCATTATTTGTTTTGATTTAGCCTGTGAGAGCTTGTCACATTGGCCCATGTGTCATCTTGCCATGGCTCTCCATTATTCTTTGAGTACCCCAAGGAGGTATTCTAAGCTTATCTTAAGTTTTCTCTGCAGGAGCTGTGGAACCAGCCATTACTCTGTACTCTGTTAGTCAAAAATGATTTTTTAAAGTATCTTCACCCAAGGACATGCTTACTAATTTTAGAGAGAGGGTAACGGATGGAGCAAGGAGGAGAGAAACATTGGTGAGAGAGAGAAACATCAATTGGTTACCTCTCATTTTCCCCAACTGGGGACCAAACCTTCAACCAAGGCATTGTGCCCTGACCAGGAACTGAACTGGCGCCTTCTCAGTTTATTGGACAATGCTTTAACCAACTGAGCCACACCAGCCAGTGCCTGGAGAGTGATTTTGAGTCATTAAATGTACTCACTACTACCAGGGTGTTACTATTACCAGGTCATCTTATTGATAGAAGTGTTTGTAATGTATGTGCGTATGTCATTTACTTACAGATTTCTCTCTCTCTTTCTCTCTATGTATATATACATATATATGCAGTAAGCTTTGATTTACAATATCTTCAATTTTAGGTCAGCAGCATAGTATTCATTTTAGTTTTCCTCCTTTCTGTATCTGTAACTCTTTCTCTGATTATGAGAAAACTTGCTCACATTATCCTCAATGTTTGATCTACTCCTTTATTTAATCCTCCTTTATAACTCATCTCCTGTTGCTGACAACGTTTTCATTTCCCACCTCATATGCTGCATGGGTGCTTTCTTTCCTTTGATTTCTGACTACTTGGGCTAGGCTACCCCTTCTCTCCTCCTCTCCCAATTGGGTGTGAAACTCAGTGCTGGGCCACTCTCCCTCCACCCTGAATGAATGTCATCTGTCCGCTTTGGGAACTCTCACTACTCTGACTTCCTGCACTGCTCTGCCCAATCCCGTGGACACCCTCCATCGTCCTGCTCACTACCACTCTAGTCCCCCAGGTGGAAGACTTCCATGCCCCGCTAGAGCTGTAGCACCCCATACCAGGCCCCCCTCACATGCAGATGTTTCCCCTTTATCCTACCTGGGCTTCGAAACTGTATGTAAGGCCTTTCCCCCTTCAAGGACACTTTTCTCACACCACCAGAATGGCTACTTCTGCCATTCAGCTTGATGCCTACTTAGTCTATATTCATTTAATGGTTGTTGAACTGAGCTGTTCAGGTAGGAAAGGAGATAAGTTAGTGCTTCCACCATTCCTCTAGTCATTCAAGTTTGAAACCTTGGGAATTCTTTCTGACTCATCCTCCTTCTTTCCCTACAGGCACACATTAAGTTATGCTGGTTCTTGTTTTGATATACACTTGTCTTCTCCATGCCATTACTTTGATGATTACAACAGCCCTTTTCTTTAGTTTCTGTAGTCAGTCCAGTGCCCCTGAACAACCTTTGGCTCCACATTTCTTAATAAATGAGGTTGCTCCATTGTCTGACTTTTTAATTGCCATTTTTATGTGGCATTATCCTAGGTCTTTAGAATATCTACTTTTGAATCTCATCTTTACCACTTGCTATTTACCCATCAACTTTTAGTAATTTATTTAACCTCTTTGGATCTTACCTACCTTACTCTACATTGTTTTACAAGTGAGTAAGATACTGAATTATGAAAGCTTTGTCTATTGTAGATACCTTCCAATCTAGTAATGTCAATAAAGTAACTAATGCTGTTTTATTAGGTTTCTCACTATTCCATGAATCAAGAAATTCTTTCTTCTCTTTGATATGTAGTTCTTTCTGATCTCTTACTTTTAAGCACACATTTATTGAGCATCTACTATGACCAGATACTGGAGATTTTCAAAAAGCTGAGATATGACTCTTATCTCTGAGGAATACAGTCTGGTAGAGGAGGTAACTACATATTTAATGATGTACAGCAACAAATTCTATAATAAAACTAAAGCCAATATCTGAACTTTTCAAAAAATTTAAAATTTTAACTAAATTTTTGTAGCAGCTATTGTCTAACACAGTTTAGTGCTTTTCCTTGTAGTTACTATTTGTTTTAGTTAATTTATGTCCCTAAAGTAGAGTGAAACCTGCTTGAGAACAGGTCTTGGTAATGATGAGTCTATGGATTTTGAGAGACCACACCTTATTTCTACCATTGCTTTTTGGTCATTGTAACTTTTCTGACCTTAAGTTTACTTCCCTATTAAAGTGAAAATATGATGACCCTTTGACAGGGTTGTAATGATTAAATGAAATAATGTCTTTAAAGAATCTAGTACAATATATGGCAAACAGTTTTTGCCTGATCAGTTTTGGTTCTGTCTTTGTACTCGACCTGTGTCCATTCTGGTAGAGAACAGGAAGTTCGATTGGTGAAGGGTGGTGGGAGGAGGTAGAAGAGGGTACAGGGGCAATAAAATGGTGATGGAAGGGGACTTGACTTTGGGTCTCAAACACACAATACAATGTACAGATGATGTATTATAGAATTGTACACCTGAAACCTATATAATGTTACTAACCACTGTCACCTCAATTAATTCAATAACATTTTTTAAAGAAAAAATAAATTTGATCGATGAATAGTTTATTGATTCCATGGTCTGTAATTTGTAATGGCGTCCCAGAACATTTTGAAATGCAAGTGGCATTCATGGAAGCCTGCTGTTGGTAATGATGACACTTGATATTTTTCTTTTGTATTTGAAATTTTTAGATCTCTGATTTTAATTGTGCCACAACCTGTACAACAAGGCTAGGCAGATATGATTATCCTATATGACAGGTGGGAGTTTCATTTTTGAAGTGAGTGAACTAAATTGGCATTCTTAAGAGGCAGTCATTGTAGACAATCCCAATTTGTATAGGTAAAGCTGGAATGTATTACGTGGCTTATGGAATACTGTAGTTCTCTTGGCCTGAATTTTTTAGTTGATATAGTAGAGAAAGGGGAGTTCGTTTCTATGACTTAAATACATAAATTAATGTAGCAATCTTTTTATTGTTGATTATTCTAGCTTCTGTTACTCTTAGAAGTTGACCAACAGGGACCTGATTTTAAGAGATTTTGTCATTCAGCTTTCATCTAGTGAACGCTGAGACCAGCCCTTTGTTTGGAGGGGCCTCTGTCAGTGAAGAGAATCTGTGACTTCTTTCCTGGCAGCCAAGTAATGGGAGGAGTCAAGGATTTTAATGTTCTCTGTGTAAATGAGTTTGTGGGCTTGAACCTGATGGGCACTAGATGCTATATGAGGTCTGTCTGGAAAAAGTCCAACCATTGTTAATATAATGAGAAGCAGTTTGCGTAACATTGGTATAACCCCTTCAGCCAACTGAGAGTGGACCAGAATGTGCTTGTCTGAACAATGGTGACCTCACTCTACCCGTGAGTGGCGGTGGCAGATACCGTTGAGTGAGCATGTGCACTGTGTGGCCGTAGCATTTGCATTCAAAATGACTGAGTGAGTAGAGCAATGAATCTGCATCAAATTTTGCATTAGGCTTGAACAGTCCTCCATGGAAACTATTTGGATGATTCAGAAGGCCACAGCTGTGGGCAACAGGTGATTGGCAGCTTCATCACAACAACATGCTCAGGTATCAGGTCTCCTGCAGAATTTTTTGAGGAAACATCAAATCACCCATGTGATTCAGTTCTACTACAGCCAAGGTTTGGTGCCTTGTGATTTCTGGCTTTTCCCAAAACTGAAATCTCCTTTGAAAGGGAAGAGGTTTCATATAGTTGATGAGATTCAGGAAAATAGGACAGGGCAGCTGATGGCAATTGGGAGAACTGTGTGAGGTCCCAAGGTGCCTACTTTGAAGGAGACTGAGGCATCATTGTCCTATGCACAGTGTTTTTTATATTTTGTATCTTCTTCAATAAACGTTTCTATTTTTCATATTGCATGGCTGGACACTTTCGGGACAGACCACAGTGTATTCTTGAAGCACTGGAGGACCTGTTGCAACATTTCAGTTTCTCTTTCTCATTCTTTCAAGTAGCAGAAAACAAACTCCAGATTAAAAAAAAATGCTGTGTATGCTTTTTCAAAAGCTGGTAAACTCATTCAATTGGATAACAAATTTCAGATGTAATACATTATTATAGTCTTCAACTTTTCTTTGATATTGCAAAGGAGAGTTAATTGGGGTGAAGTTAAGCAGGAAGTGAGCTGAAGAAGCCAGGATGTGCTGTCGGTGGCTGGGTTTGTGTGGGATGGAGGTACATGTATGATCCATACTTTGTGGGAGCTTTTGAGATTGCATAGAAGAAACATGTAAGGAACTCACAAGTTCTTTAACAGTCAGTAAAAGTTAAATATTTAAATGTGAGGATGTAGCTGCTGGATTGCAGCTTAGTTCAGAACCTTTTTTAATTAAAAATATTTTTTTAAGTTCATAAAGAAAACCTTAGAAATTTAAATATAACTTGCAGGGAGAAACAAACTTGCAGCCCAAAGTTTAAGTAGAAAATTGTGTGTGCTTTTGGGTATATTTTAAAGGGGATTATTTATTAAGATTTGAAGGACAGAAAGTTGTACATTTTTTAAAAAAAATTGTTCAGGATGGCCCTGAAATACAGGGTGGGGCAAAATAGGTTTACAGTTATTAGTATTTGAAACACAGAGTTTATTCTTGTATGTTTCTTTATTAATTATCATATCATTTTCCATATGAACAACTGTAAACTTACTTTCACCCCACCCTGTATTTGGAATACATAAGAATAGTAGCCAAAATGGCAGTCCTTTCTACTCTGTTACTTATTGTCCAAATTTCCTTTGATTTTCCCCTTCTGTAGGAAATGCTTCTAAATGGGAATTTAGAGGGGAAAAAGAAGTAGAAGTTATAGCTTATCCCATTAATTTTGCAATTATATTTTTTCCTCAGTGTTTTTAAGTGGCATTTACTAGTATGGGTAAGATTAATTGTTAACAATACAAACCAATTTGAAAATTGGTTATTAAATTGAGCTATAATATGTAAAATCTTACAATAATGTGCAGATCTGACTATATTCAAGTGCAGTTTTCATACCCACACCAATTGTCTTGTAATAATCGTGAATGCATCCTCTGTGTGGTATTTACAAGTTAATGCCATTTTGGAAATCACGCCAGTATATCTAGTGGCTTTCCTGGGTGTATGTGGCTCATTAACGATTATAATTTTAATTTGAAATTTTAGTTTAAGGGGGTAGGGTAAGCCCTTTCAAATTCTTAGTTGTTAGGAGTTTTGATGGAAGATAGGATGTGTGATGGAGGAAGATTAGAATGAGTTACAAAAGGAAAGTCAGGTGGTAAGTATTATACATACTGCAAAAGTAATACAGGATCTAATATAAAATGAAGGCGACAAACATTCAAAAGAGGAATGACTTAAAAACTTACGAAGGACCATTCACAAATACAAGTAAATATGCATATTTTAATAAAGATGAGAACAAGTAAGTGGCCTTAGTGTAGATGAAAGTGTTGGAGCCATCGTTCTTTTGAGAAGGGAGTGGGGAGAAGTGACAAGCTATCTTTCAGTGCTTATTCCTTTTGTTCCCCATTATTTCCTTTTTACTCTTCTGTGTTTTCGTTCTCCCTTTTTGTATACTCTTCTTCCTCTTCCACTTTTCTCAGATTCATTCTCTGCTGCACAATGAGACTTTCTTCTGTCTGGCACACAGAACCAATTGCTTAATAATGTGTACATTGTCTCTCATGAATAATGAGAGACATTCACTAACAATGAGTTTCTTTTACATTAAAGATTTTAAATATAAAAGAATTTAAAGTTGAGAGAGTATCACTTGAGTGTAAAGGACTTTTGTCTTTTTTGTTCATTGTTCTGTCCCCAGTGCCTAGAACAGTGTCTAGCACAAGGAAGATGCTCAATAAATACTTGTTGAATAAATGACTAAAACATTACTTAGAAATATTTAATCTCATTTACTTGCAGAAATTATTTTAGGGAAGAACTTGATGCTTCCCAGTCAAAGATAGGGGGGTAAGGTGGGTATTGGAAAAGAATTTTCAAGGTAGTCAGTTAGCTACAGGGGTAGGCCAGTTGGAAGCACAGAGGTGAGTTAATGTAGGCAGTGGGGAAAGGTCAGATTAATCGAGTGCTTGAATTTCATACAATAGATACAGGGAGGGAGCCATTATGAATTATTGATGAGAGTGACATGATAACAGAGTGAACACAATTATTCTATTTAGTTGCTGTTTGTAAAATGGATTATAGCTTGCGGTGAAGAAATAATTGGAAACAATGAACAGAGTTAGGAGCTTGTTGTGGGAGTTCAGAGCGGTTCAGCTGTTTTGTTTGGGATGTTATCCAGTGATATCTTTAGCAGATGCCCTTCTTTGAAGTCTGATGTCTCCACTCTTCATGACCTAGGGGTGGATGGAGTCAGGAGGAAGAGTTCTTCACTAAGAAGTAATAGGCCAGGATTCTACTTACCTACCTCTCTACTTTCTAAGTTCATGATCATAGATAAATACTTAATTTTTCCTGGGCATCAATCACCTTAACTCTAAAATGATCTGAAAGCAGGGGTCTAGACCAGATCATTTTTTGGTGTCCTTATTATTCTCGTATCAGTTACAGGTAGTGTGAACAGTGAATATCATATTTTGTTTCCTACTATTCTTACAACTAGAATATTTTAAGAAGAAAAAAGTCCCATAATGATGTTTAATATTACCTAGCTTATAAAGTTTAGTGTTATGTGCATTGACTGCTTTATTTTAAAATATGTATTTCTGTTTTTATATGTGCTATTATCAGGTATTTAATTTTTTAAGTATTATTAGGCTGTAATAGTACCCAAGTGGATGAACAAAACTTCAGCCTGGGATACTTTTAAGGAAACTCAAAGAGTATAAAACTGCTTCTAAAAGATAAAGTATTTTATAAAGCTATAGGAGCAATAACACTAACATTGTTTAGTCAATATTACTAGAAATCATAAGTTCTACCTTATTTTGCTACTGAATACACTACATATATATATATAGTATATATATACATACTATATATATATATATAGTATATACACACACACATACATACACACACACATTCACAAATAGTTGTTTGCTGAGAAGGTTTAACCAGCAGCATTTGGGGTTCTCTTTTCCTCTTTTTTTCTCCCCATTTCTCCTTTCTTTGTTGCTGTTTTCCCTTCTGTCTGGGTGGTTTCTTGCCCTCCCTCCTCCCCTTGAATCCATCTGGAAAGATGAAGAAGCAGCTGCTATGGTAACTATGCATTTTGGTTAATGAATGGCAGACTAACAAGATACATAAAACATATGCAAACTGTGCAGAGTTAGTTGCTGTCAAAGCTGTAGGGGTATAATACTTTTCCTTCTTCCTACCTTCTAAAAAAATACTTTAACTTTCCTGTGGTATTTTGTTTTCTAATTAACCATTGAAATGCTAACGTGAACTATTTCTTTTTCTGCTTAGTCTGCTCCTTATATCACCCTGTGGTGAATTTATGGAAGTTGAGTCAAGGTGCATAGAGGGGGAAAATTGATTAATTGGATTAAGAAGTGGATTTCTTTTAGACACATACTTAGGCGAACAGGGACAAAACTTTTTACTAAATATATTTAGTCTTTGACTTACATTTTCCCCCTTGCTTTTTGGGCATTAGTGCCTCGGTTGAGTCTCCCTCTGGGGTTAGAACGAATGAGTAGCATGTTTCTTGAAGCTACTTCTATCATAAAGGGCAGCTACAACTGGAATATTACATTCAGCCAAGCCTTGAAAATTCCTGTAATCTGTACCATCCTGTCTCATACTGTCCCATCTCATAGTTGTCCTCTCTCTGCAGTGCTCTATGCCCAGGTCTCTGTGGCTGGGCTGCTCCAGCCTGGCGGACAGCATGCCTTCGCTGCGGTGCCTGTATAACCCAGGGACTGGCGCACTCACAGCTTTCCAGGTACTTTCTCTGTCTCTGTGCGTTATTTGCGGGCTTTAGTGTGTGTGTCTAATTTATGAGTGTTTCCCTCCTTTTCCATGCTTTACTTGTGTTCACCTTTTTTCCTCCATATTGTCTGTATATCACATTACTCAGTATTCCTTTAATGATTAATTTCTGATGTAGATCCAGACTGATCCACTCTTAAGACATTTCTCTTATCGTGATTGGTTTGCCAAAATTGAGATAGCACAACTGGACAGTTTGTTTTCCTATCTAGTAGAAGTACAACAGTGAATTTTAAAGTAATCGCAACAAATAGCATTCAATATGTAATGTTTGCTCTGGACCTACATAAAGCCAATTAATGTAATTAATCACAGCCAGTCACTCCAATACCTTTTTATGTTTTTCTTATGATCACTAAAAATATAAAGTGCTCTGTCAGAGTGTCTGCTGGTTTATAAACCTTTTTTGGGAAGTAATAACTGCTTAATTATATGTTGATTACCAGGTCTAGTTTCAAGGTAGAAAGGCCTTCGAGACCTTTGAAGTCAGTGTTCAGCTTGAGATAGGCTGCTCTTGCATGGACCGACAGGTTTTACTTCTTTTCAGCCTTTCCTGGAGGCCATTTGTCCCACTGATCACAGGTCAAATTTAAAGTTTTATTTATTTATGTTTAGCGAGGAGGAGGGGAAGGGAGGGAGAAGGAAGATGGAGAGAAACACAATGTGTGGTTGCCTCTCCTGGTGGGGATTTTGTTTTTTTGGCAGAAGTGTTATCTGTCCACCTCGGGTATTTGGAATTTGTGTTTAGCATTTCATAGTAATACACACAAAGTTCATTTTTAAATTTATTTTTAACCTATGTAACTTTTTTCATTTAGAAGAATTTCAAAGATGAGTAGGTAAGCAGGCATTAGAATGCTTGTGACTCTTAGTTAAAAGAAAGGAACTTAAGTATTCCACATTCCTGAACAGTGCTAACAGTTGCTAGTCTTTAATGAGGATAATGCTGATATTTCTATTGTCCTTTGCAAAATATACTGTTAAGCTTCCTTTGCGTGTAAAGGAAGTACAAGGTACAATATAGTAAAATGTGGTACAATATAGTAAAATGTGTAGGCTTTAAAATTAGTTAAATTAGGGCATATACACTATCTGTTGCTAGTGGTATTATCTTGAGCAAGTCATTTAATCCTCATGTTCCTCATCTGTAAATGGAGACTGTAGTGAGGACATGCAGTAAATGGTTGGTGTTTTTATCATCTTCATCATCATTAGCATCATTGCTATTATTGTTAGAGAATATTGATATCCTGAGAATATCAATTTGTATAAAATATTTTTTTACTATGTATTGTATTGATAAAATTTCTGCTCTCAAGGAGCTCACAGTCTAGCTTATTGGTTTTTAACCTTTTAATTTTTTGCTTACAATGCGTTTAACCAAAACTGGTAAATCTTGTAGGGATTGCCCTTACTTGAGAAACCAGTTGCAAGTTTAGGAGCCCCCATGACCACCTTCAGGTTTGGTAATTCACCGGAAAAGACTCACCAAACTCAGTGGAAGCTATTATATTCACATTTTATTGTAGGAAGAGGGTACAGGTTAAAATTAGACAAAGGAAGAGACACACAGAGCAGAACCCGGAAGGGTCCAAGTGTAGAACTTTCTGTCATCCTCTCCCCATGGAGTCGTGGATGGCATTTCTGCTTTTGGGCCACTGTGTGTGAAAAAATAGGTTGGATATTGCCAACCAGGGAAACTCTCACCCAAGCCTCGGGTGTCTAGAGTTTCTATTGGGACTGATTACAAACTGTCCCCGAGTAGTGACCTTTGTCTCTAGCCCTTCCTGTCAGTCACACTAACACTTTTAGTCTCCATTTCCTCTCAGGATTGGAACTGCTAAAGTCCCCATCTGAATCACACTTGTCTGGTGGCCAAAGGCCCCAGGCACACAGAGGCACTCCTGTTAGGTAAGAACTTCCAGGCCTAGATATCACCTCCCAGGAGCCAAGAGCGAAGGCCAGAACTCATTTTGGATAAGGTGAATTTTTCACTATACATGGGTTATGGACTCCTTTGAGGATTTGATGAAAACTGTTGATCTTGTAAAAATACTGCAACACATAGGCAGAATTTTATTTAATAGTTTTGTATACAAGAATATGATACTTATATTTTACTTGGGAGAGTTAATAAATTACATAATTCCAAAAGTATAATCTCCCAAACTGATAAAGCTATGAAGGAAATGTGCAGGGAGCTATAAGACTATATTAAAGAGGAGCCTGATCTTACCTGAGGGTGGGGGGTAAGGAAGATCAGTTAATCAGTGTTTGAATAGGAATTAATGAGGCCTCAGGAAGAGGCAGTGCAAAGGCCCTGTGGACAGGTGGAGGTTGGTGCATTTAAGGACTCCACTAAAAAAGACTTGTATCAGAGAATGAGGAGAATGGAGATCCTTGGTCATGCAGGACTGGTCTTAATGCTAAGAAGAGCAGTGAGCTGTAGAAAGGATTTGAACACAAGTTTGATGTATTATATGTGCATTTAGATGTATTACTATAGTTATAATAAGTCTAGTTTCAGTCATTGAAGAGAGAGAGATGGTGGCTGTTTTATTTGGTCTCAGGATTTGCATTCTTAAAATTATGGAGGACCCTCCCCTGGCTGGTATGGCTGAGTTGGTTGGAGTGTCCTCCTATGAACTGAGAAGTCATGGGTTGATTCCCAATTGGGGCACATGCCCGTGTTGTGGGTGTGGTCCCAGGTCTCATGTGTGGGCAACGTGGGAGGCAGCCAAATGGTGTTTCTTACATGAATGTTTCTCTCCCTCTCTCCCCCTCTCTTTCTCTCTCACCTAAAAAATCAATAAGAATGTCCTCAGGTGATGATTAAAAAAAATTATTGAGGACCTCAGAGTGCTTTTGTTTATGTTGATTAAATCTGTTGATATTTTACTATATTAAAAATTACAATTGAGAAAAAATTAAATACTAGTTTATATTAAATAGCTATGATAAATCCATTATGTGGTCATGAAAATGAAATACTTTTATGAAAAATAACTTTTTTAAAACAAATTAAGACTGGAATTGAATTACATTTTTATAAATCTCTTTAATGTCTGGATTAGTAAAAGACAGCTGGATTCTCATTTCTGTTTCTGCATTCAGTCTGTTGTGTGATGTGGTGTTTTGGTTGAAATATATGCAGAATATCCAGCTTCACACAGATAGTTTGAAAAGGGAGAGGTATTTTAATACCCTTTTTAGATAGTTCTAATTGCTAAAAGATGAGTTGCAGTATAAAATCTGAAATCATCTCACTGAGCTTATTATTGTGCTCTCTTATATTAAAATGCATTCTCAGTCTTCTCAACAAATCATTCTGGAACAGTTGGTCATCTAAATGCAAAATAATGACCTTTGACTGTTAACACTACATCACGTAGAAAAACTAACTCAAACCAGATCATAGTTGTAAATATGAGCTAAAATTTTAAAACTAACAGAAGAAAATGAGGAAGGAGAAAAATCATTGGGACTTTGGGTTAGGCAAAAGATTTCTTTGATAAAACAGGAAGAATATGAACCTTAAAAAATCAAGGAAAAGTTGGACTTATCACAGTTTGAAACTTCTGCTTTTCAAAAGACACTTTAGAAAATGAACAGGTAAGGCACTGACTGGGAGAAAACATTTGTAAAATATATTTCTGATAAGAGACTTGTATTCAGAATATATAAAGAACTCTTACAACATAATAATAAGATAAACTATCCAGTAAAACAATGAGCAATTAGTAGACAAAAATATTGAACGGATATATTACCAAAAAACATGCAAATGGCAAATAAGCATATGAAAAGATGCTCTATATTTTTAGTTATCAGGGAAATGCAAATTAAACCACAGGGAGATACTACTACACTGCCACCCAAAGCCTCTTCCCACCCTGGAATGTTGGAGTGGGAATTCTTACAGACCCTAGGCTGTTAATACATGCTACTGTAATAATAAGAAATATGCTAGAAAATGTCTTGAAAGCAGAATTCTGACACTTATCCATTGACCTCCACAATTCTCTGTAGAGTGCTTTTTCATAGTTGGGGCTCAATAAATGCTGATGATTTGAACTGTATCAGATAAGTGGTAAAGAAATAGTACAAGTTAGCCCTGGCTGGGTGACTCGGTTGGAGCATCATCCTGTACACCAAAAGGTAATGGGTTTGATCCCCAGTCAGAGCACATACCTAGGTTGCCATTCAATCCCTAGTCGGGGTATGTACTGGGGGCAATTACTTGATGTTTCTCTCCCTCTCCCTTTCTAAAATTAATAAACATATCCTCAGGTGAGGATTTTTTTAAATTGTACAAGTTAAAATCATCTGACTTGGAACCAAGATACCAAGAAAAATTCAAATTTTCATTTGGTTTATAGCAATCTCGAATATAAGGTCAGTAGGAAAGAATTCTGAACAAATTCACTATCACTGTCAGGATGGTCTCTATTTGGTCTTAATCACAAATCAACAAATGTTTATTTTTAAACATTTGTCGAGTCCTCTTATAAGTTGCTACTTCTAGAGTATATTTGAAGAAAGATCAATTTGGAGATTTTACTGGACGAGTCAGGAATAAATTTGAGTGTGTGGTCCTTGAATTATATTGCAGGAGTGAGATTGTATGGTATAGGCAGAAAAGAGATGCTTAAGAAACATCTTGAAAAGAAACCCAGAGGCCAATGCTTGGTACTGTGGGTAAGAGCATGGGCCCTGGCACCAGAGTCCTTGAGATGTGGGCCTGGCTCTATCTAGATATGACCTTGGGCAAGTACTTGACCTCTCTGTACCTCACTTTTCTTTTCAGTAAAATGGGGGTGATAATAGGATCTCTTATAGAGTTGTTAGGATTAAATCAGTTGATTTATATGTTAAGTCCATAGAACAGTGCCTGGCAGATTATTGGGTTTTATATTATTAGAAAAATGTGCAGAAGACTAGCTTTCAGAAAATACTGTTTTTCACCTTGTTATAAAACAGTATCCTATTAAAAACAGTCTTAATGTTTTTCATACCTTACAGCATAGGGAAGCCTACTCTTGGTTCAGGTGTTGATGAAAAATTTTGGTTTTCCCAACATTGCTATAAGTATGAATGTTTATTTTTCTTTTCGTATCTTCAGAGAGATAAGCCATTTTGTCTGTGTAACAAAAAATGGAAGAAATGGGCTTATATGCTATTTTTATTCTATATAGTCCAAAATTTGTTCTGTCAGGTTCAGTATGCTTAGGCTCTCCATACTGCTGGTTGACCAATTGGCAGATACAGGATTTAAATCTAATCTTTCCTGTTCCCACAACTGCAATTATAACGATCTTAGTACATTTTCATCTTTCTAGCTTGGGTTTTATTTTATTATTTATAGTTTTGTTTGTGTACAGTAGAATTTACTGTAGTGAAATACACAGATCCTAAGTGTACTGTGGATGAGTTTGACAAATGTACATGTTTGTGTAACCTCATTCTCATGGCACAGAACATTTTCATAATCTGAGAAGATTCGTTTGTACCCCCATCCACTGAATACCCATTCCTCGCGTGCAATCACTGTTCTGATTTGTCACCAAAGATTAGTTTTGCCTGTTCCTGAACTTTAGGTAAATGCACTCATATAGTACACATTCTTTTGTGTCTGCATTCTTTTGCTCAACATAATGTTTTTAAAATTTATCCATTTTGTAGTGTTTATCAGTAATTCCTTTTTATTGCTATCTTCCATTGTATTTATATATCATAATTTATGTGTTCATCTATTTGAACATAAATTTCTGTTCAAATATCCATATATGGATAGATACTTGGATTGTTTCCATTTTTGTCTACTATGGAAAAAGCTACTTTATATAGTTTGTACAAGTCTTTTGGACACACGTTTTTGTTTGTCTTGGATAAATACCTAAGAGTGGAATTGTGGGTCATAGAATAAGTCTATTTTTAACTTTTGAAAGAGACAATTAAGGAATTCTTCAAGGTAGGTAGCCCAGTAGGAATACTTATTTTACTAATATTGCCAAATACGTTTAAGGAAGTGACTCAGTACTAGCTTCATGGCATTTCCTCCCCTTGAAATTATTGCATTCCTTTAGTAAGTTTGAAACATTTTATGAAGTCGCAGTTCTGTGACAATAGAATAGGAAGAGCCACGGGGTTGTTGAATTTGTTGGATTTTCTCAGTAACTCAGATAGAAATGGCAAATTGGAAGTTTAACTGGTTATTGATGTTTCAAACCACACATTTTAAACTAGTGACATAGAAGATGCTGAAAATACTGTTTAATAGATTCTATTAGGATATATTTAGTCTATGCATATTTTTACTTGCATCATTCCATCGGTTTGTCCTAGAAAGTGTATGAGTGGTTAAGAGAATTTCTTTTTATTAACAGTAGATGAATTTTTTTGGAATCATTTGCTCATCCTTACCAAATGCTGATCTTCTATAATTAACAATGATTAGTAGAGGAAAAAGTGCTTGAAGTAGCTAAGTAATTAAGATCCTTTATTTTCTTTAGACATTGAAAGGGAAGAGAAATTTTAACAGTAAGAGTATAAGAAGATTTATATGACCTTAACATATTTTATGTGTCAGGTATAGCAAGTACTTGTAGGGAATATTGAGCTAAATGAACCATACAGTATTTTAACATTAGCCAGGTTCCCTTGTCAAAGGTTAAAGTTGTTGAAGGTAGGAGACATATGTCAGGAGACATAATGTGTTTTGTTGTTCAAGAATATTTATAAATCTACTAAATCTTGCCATCTACTAAGTAAAATATTAAAACAGAGCAATACTAGGACACTTAAGCATTATTCAAAATATATGTACGTATGTATATGTACAATAAGACTTCACTTTATATTTGAGGTTTTAGGAAAATACGGTTTATCACATCGAATGCAAATTAGTGTTCAAATCTTATTACAAAATAATACCATAAGGGAAATTATCCAATGACAGAAATACATTTCAAGACCTAGCTGATGAGTTCCCCCTATTGTATATGAATAATCACAGTATAGCACAATTTCCATGTAATAAAAAATTTTGTTCTTTTTTGTTAAATGTGCTGACATTTGACCTTGGTTTATCCCACCTACACCCCTTACATTAGGAGTTTTAATATAGTGACAAAACAAAATGTTTTTTGTGGGGGGAAAACCCACATTTTCTCCTCCTTATAAAACTAATTGTTTATTATGAAATATGTAAATTACTTGATAAATATATAAACAAGAAAGTATGTCACATAATCTTTTCACTTTAAGGTAATTATCAGTGTGTTAGTTTCTTTCAGTCTGAAATGACTTATGCATCCATTTATGCATGTACACACAGAGATATAACCAGATATAGTTTTGTTTTAAATATTTTTTTACCATTTTAAAATAAAATATAAAAAATAAACATTAATATGAATTGTAGAAAATACAGAGAAGTAGAAGAAAGGAAATATTTTAAATTACCCTTCTAGACATTACTATTTTTTGGTACTAATACTTTCTGAATTTCAATTGTGGTAGTCCCCCCTTGTCTTTGGTTTTGCTTTCCGTGGTTTCAGTTACCCATGGTCAACTGCAGTCTGAAAATATTAAGTGGGAAATTCCATGTATTTTGAGAGAGAGAGAGAGAGACCACATTCACATAACTTATATTACAGTATATTGTTAAAATTGTTTTATTATTAGTTATTATTGCTCATCTCTTACTGTGCCTAACATAAATTCAGCTTTATTGTAGTTATGTACAAATAGGACAAACATAGGGTTGCCAATACCTGCAGTTTCATATGTCCACTGGAGTCTTGGAAGGGATCCCCCTCACATAAGGGAGGACTGATCATATAATGTTCTCCCTTCCTGAGAGCCCTACTAAAAACACCTATCCTCCCCTACACCCTGCCTCCCACCTTTATCTACCTGGCTAATTTTTAATCTCCACAGTGCGGCTTAAGTTGTTTTACCTGTAGAAGAAGAGCTCTCACTGATCTTTTCCCACTCTCCAGGGCATGCCCCGTAGGTATCTTTGTAATAGCACTGATACATACTGTGATCTTTCCCTCACCAGACTGTGCGTTTCTTGAGAGTAGGACTGCATTTTGGCCATTTTCTACTTCCAGTGTCACGTACAGTGCTTGATACAGGGTATATGCTTGATGATTTTTTGCTGAATAAATGAGTGAATGAATGGGCTTAGATAATTTGAAGGAAACCATCAAATAACATATATGGGGTGGGAGGAGCGAAAACATTGGATTGTTGGTATTACCTGCATATCCATACACGCATGTGTTCTGTGTTCAGAAACAAGCCATACTTAAACAATTATTCCATAATCCACACATTTACATGGAAAAAAGGAAAACATGCTGAGTCCTCAACTTTTATACATTTGGCCCCCATGCAACTCACACCATAATGAGCCTTGTGAACTGGATTTTGTATGCTGAATTTGGACTCTTGTTAATGAGCAGATACACATTTCAGGCTATTAAATAATGGCACTGCAAGCCAGCAGTTCAGTTTCAATGATGTCAACATCTTTATCTTCACAGCAGTATATGTTTATGCAATTATTTGACTATTTTATTGCATTTTACCCTTATTCTAAAAAAGAACAGATACTGATAAAATTAAAATGATGATAATAGTGATAAACAACAGTCTAGAGAAAAGATGGAAATCATTAGACACACTGGAAGTGATGACCCTTTAGGTACAAAATTAATATGCATGTGCAAAATGTTGGAAATACATTTTTGAAGCTTGCTTCTTAAAAAGAAAATATAATTATGGATTTTAAAATGTTTTAGCTAACACTGAAATTTATTGTTCAGCTTCTAGCCTTTCAACTTTATATATATTTCACCAAGAAGAGTAGAGATGACCTGAATTTGCTGCATTAACCTGGAAATACAGTAGTCTGTCTTGGAGAAATGACATCATTTGCACTTATTTGTGTTTTGAGATGCCTACTTTGTTACTTAAATACTGTTTATTTCTTGAGTTTTGTAATAATAGGTTCCTCTATCGCTGAGTATTTTGACATGTCTGTGATGCAGGTAGATTTTATTTATAGGCTTAATGTGCAACATTATCTAATGTTTTGAGTAAACCAAATTATCTCATTGTGAGATGATTGTATTTTCTTAAAAATTTTATATTTTTTCTGATGAATCTGAAACATTAAACTCTTCATGCTACAAAGAAGTTTTATTGCTTTTGTTCATGTTGAATAACACTGGATTTTTCGATTTGCCGTAACTTTAACATGACCCCTAATGGCGGAGGGGAGAGAGTGCAGGCACCTCAGGGACCTGGAGTTGCCCCAGTGTAAGCAGCACATACTGGAAAAATGGAATTGATGAAAACTCTACAGGCGGTAGGAGCCTCTGTGGATACACTGTCCTTACCAGACAAGTTCTTGCTATGGGCATTTAAGACGAGCCTGTATCTTCTGGGTAGGTACACACCACTTTCTTCATATTCAGAGATTAGCTTCTTGTTATAGCCGTCATTATGTTGAGTGGATACCATAGTGCCACAGGAGTTCTTTCTGTGCTATTTAGGAATCACTGTTGGTTGTTTTGGGACTGCCCCAGCCATTCATTCATACCTTCTTTTGCTACTGCTCTGCTCTATGTGGTAGTGTTTTATTGTCTTGCTGTCCTTCCTTGTGTTAGTTTTGAGACTTGGTATTTTATATGGACTGTCAACATTTGGAATCTTGGTGGGCAGGCAGCATTTAGGAAGCTCTTCTTGGGGTCCTTTTTCATGAAGAGAGAACCCAGATTATTTACTAGAACCTCACTGGGGAAAAAAAAAAGACTAATCCCTTGTTTAGCTGCATTGGCCTCTAAGAACGTAATACTTTACTGTTGGGAGGTTATACTCATGAGTTTTGTTCTTCCTGAGAGTGAGGTTGACTAGCTTTAAGATTTTCTATATTCTCTAGCCTTGTCCTTTGGAGACCTAGTCTAGTGTTTTTTGAAATGCTTATTTGGGCCTAGGATGTAGTACATCATCATGAAACAGGACTTTGCAGTATATCTTCCCCTGCTGGGCTATCTGTCATCTGCTTTTTAAAGTTCTCAGGTATATCATTCAAATCCTTGAGACCTTTGTTGCAGATCTAGTATCCTAGTATTTGTGGCTTGGTGTACATTAAATTGGATTCTGCGCCCTGTAAAGTTTCCATAAAAGAAGAGTATATTCATTTTCATGTATGATCCTTTAGCAACAAGTTCAAGTCATAGCCTGATTTGGTGTGTGTGTGTGTGTGTGTTTTAAAGGTCATAAACAAAGTGTAGAGGGATAGGTACTCTTCTTGTTTTCATGTTTTATACACACACATATATGTTGCACTATTTCAAACTAGTAAATACAGAGCTTTTGTATATGAACATGGGAAGCTTTTATATTTGAAAGAAAGTGCATCATTAGTTTTACTAAAACATAGTTTCTATTGTTTATTGCAGTTTCTACCCTGTTTCTTTCCTGGTAATAAAACACAAGTGAAATTTTTAGTAAACCATTAGTATATTTCCCCCAGATTTTTAAATTGGCATGTCATTAATTTTTTTAGCATTTCAGTTGCAGCATAATGCAGTCCTTTGGGGGGAATTGGTAAAATGAGGATAAACTGGTTTACAGGATTCCGGCAGCTTGAAAATAATGCCATATTTGACCAAAATCTCTTTTGTATTCCCTACTATAGTTCTATCCCAGTGGTCCTGGAAATGTGCCTATGGACTGTTTACAGTGAGATTATAAAACTAAATCATGATTTTGGTGAATAGAAGCCAGAGCATGTGGCTCCAGCACCCCAGCTGGCAGTGAGTTCTCCCTAGGTTTATGAATGTAGTTAGATGGCCCCCAACTGTTTACAAGACAGCAGAGGTGAGATCTTTGATTGACAAGTCAGAAATGCATTAGATCATTCTCTCTGCCAGTCTCTGGTTCATGCTGTTAAAAATGTCAGCCTCCAAGTTTGAATGGCAGCCTGAGGGCCTTAGAAGCTTTTTGTTTTCTGAGATGGAAACACAAATTGGATGTGTGCCTGAGCGCTTCATCCTGGGCTGTAATTTCATCTTTTAGCTAAGAACCACAAGGTACATGAGCAAAGCACCCTGTAAACAATAATACTGTGGAAAAAAAATAAACAAGGTCGTGTTTCTGGTACGTTGATCCGATGGTGTCCTGACCTCTATCACGTTGAACATCTCCACTCTGATTGCTGTTCCCTTTGGCATTACAATGAGAGAAAGAGAGACTGACATAGAAGGGAAAGATTTAAAGTTGCAGTGTCGTTGCACATTCCTTGTATTGGCTATGAAATATTGAACTGTCAGAATGTGACACTTGGTTTTTTAAGCAACCTTTCTTGTTTGAGGTGTTTGCAGTTCATTCCTTTCTCCCCCATTTGTCTGCTTTCATTGATAGGGTTGGAAGTAGTTGCCTTAAATTCATGAAAAGGGACAATGTTAAAGAGAAGTGGTGCTGATGGAGCCAAATACACTTAACACTGGAACATAAAACGCAGGCTGTAAGGTGTGGGTGAAAGGAGGCCAAATTGGGTTAGTACATCGTTATTGGAGTTTAGGGAACACCATATTGTAAGGAAGGATCAGCTTAGGTTCTGGTTCTGTTTCTGTGGAGGCAGGAAGTTAGGGAGGCATGGAGACATAGTTTGTTAAATGACAGCCTGTTATATGGCAGTGTTGCCAATCAAGTCAGCCTTAACCCAGCTATGTTATTTACTGCTCTAAGTACAAAATGTCTTTGGCAAGCGGTTCATTATGAAAGACTAATAATTTTGGCAAGAAAATAACTTTTCAAAAATGTGCAAAATTTGTGTTTTTAGTAAGAAAGTTGATGAGTAGGTAATATGGAAGAACCATTGTGTTGTATTACTACAGCTTAATGGCACATGAATAGAAAATCTTCGTTGAAAAAGCCAAGCCATAGATTTCTTGGGAAATATTTTCTAATCATAGAATGAGTTTTCTAGTGCTATTTGTTTTAAGTTGCACACATCTTAAAACAACAAATATTTTATATTAAAAAATCTTTGTTCGGCCCTGGCTGGTGTGGCTCAGTGTACTGAGCATGGTCTGAGAACCAAAGGGTCACTGGTTAGATTCCTAGTCGGCATACATGCCTGGGGTGCAGGCCAGGTCCCCAGTGGGGGCCACGTGAGAGGCAACCACACATGATGTTTCCTTCTCTTTCTCCCTCCCTCCCTCCCTCTCTCTACAGAAATAAATAAAATCTTTTAAAAATAAATAAAGTAATTTGTTTTCTTCCTAGGAAAGCAGCACTGTTAGATATGTGCTTAATCCATTTGGGACATAGACCTTACAAGTAAAGTTTTAAGTTTTACTGTTAGATATGTGCTTAATCCATTTGGGACATAGACCTTACAAGTAAAGTTTTAAGTTTTGTCCTTTTAAGTAAAGATGACCTTTTGCAATTCTTGTGGAGTATGAAAAAGTAGGAGTTTGTGTTAAAAGTACTTGAATTAACTTTTATTGATGGCTTTAAAGGACAGCTATTTAGCTTAACCCTCTCCCTTTGCAAATGTGAAAGGCAGGAGCTATTCTCTGTCATGAATACATAGTGAAATGCACTGGAAAAATCTTGGTAATCATTCCTGACATGTCTTAGTTCCCTGCTTTGAGGTCATGCTGGATAGAGAGGAGATAGTATTTGTAAAATAATATCCTTCTCCCTTGTGCCCAGAATTATGTCCTCATTTACAAAACACAGTGCACAGAAAGCAAGACCAAAGGGAGAGATGTAGAGAATTAGTTACTGTTGCCTTAAGTATTGCTGTGTATTTTTAAAGCATAAATATTGATACAGATTTGCATTTAAGCTATGAGAACCCACTGTCTTGGCTCAGTGGGGGAGTTTTCAAAAATCATTCTAGAAATTGATTTCTCATTGGCTGATTTTCTGAGAATGAGTGAAAACAAACCATTCTTTTCAGTCTTGGAAGAATAAAAGTGCAAGTGCTTATCTCAAAAATAAGACTAGAAATATGTACATTTATGGAATCTCCTAAATCTTAACACACAGAAATTACAAAATTTCTTCTTCCCCTGGTGTATTATTAATACATCAATTACTATGAAAATGCCTTTACAGCCATGGCTTTATATAGCCATACCTCCATAATAATGATTAGCTTTATTACAGTCCAGGCTTGCCTCGTGAGCAGAAATCATTGTATTCATGGAACCATAGAATTTCAGCATTGGAAGGGACGTGAAGTCCATCTAGTCACATACAGGAGCTCTTGTTGAAGTGCTCTTTGCCCGGGGCAGGGGGGGGAGGGGGGTCATCTAATCTCTGCTTGATCCTGCCATTGTTGGCAAACTGAACTTCTTGAGGCTTGTTTCCTTCTTCACTGTTGGTTCTATTAGGTTTTCCCTCGAGGATGCAAACTTTTTGTTCACCTACTGATTTTAATTCTGCCTTTTGTAGAAATATAAAGTAATTATCTTCTTTTTTTGTATGTTTGTTTGAGGATATCTATCATGTTGCTTATAAGCATATTTTCTGTTCCCAGGGTGAATATTCCCGGTTCTGGTTAGTGTTTCATTGGGAAACATCAATAATCATTCCTGCCATTTTCATAATCTCCTATTTTGGTGGGGGCTGTCGTCATTCTGGTTGTCCTCCCTTTTGAATGCATTCCACCTTGACAGTGTCCTCATTGCAATATGGCATGCATAACTAGAGGCAGTGCTGCAAAAGTGTGTAATAGTTTAGAATACAGTGATAGACACATTTTGTATTGAACGTAATTTGGATTATGTAATTTAATTACTGCAGCCTAAAATTGCATATTCTGCTTTGGTATAGATGATGGGAAAATCTCTAGGAACTTAGCCTGGGCTTGTTTCTTCACCTTTTCTTTGAAGCCAGGAAAGCGTATGTAAGCACCTTGACAACTGATACAATGTAGTGGCATATCTGAGTGGTACAGGTATTTTAAACCTAGCTCCAGTTCCTGAAGATGGTGAACATCTGCTGAGAGATATTGTAGAGCTCCACAATGCACTAATTGAATTACTCTTTTTCTGGAGTTGCCGACTGCACTAATTGAATTAGAATCTCTGTGTGTGTGTGTGTGTAACTGAGATAATTCCATGCTCAACCCAAGTGTGGGAGATATGAGTGATGGTGTGTACTGTGCTGCTATCTAATGGCAGCCTGCGGAACTACCGGATGGTCTCCGGGGAAGAGAGAGTGCAGTCATCTGATCCGGTGTGACCTCAGTCTAACCCCATCCAGTTTAGTTCAAAAGGTCCCAGGATGTATTTTGTAATTCTAAAGTTAAGAAGAAAGACTGTGATTAATTTCTCCATTAAAATGAATATGTATTTTATTGGGCATACTGTTTCTATGAAGTATTAAGTTGCAAATATTCAACTGAATTAAAAACTTCTAACATCTAATTTAATTGGTGAAAACAAATCTAAATGTACTGTCAGTAGATCATGTTTTTTTTCTCATTCTGCATTTCATATGGCATAAATGTGAAAAAGAATTATCTTTATGAAGTGCCTTAGCATATATAAGGCACAGAAAGAAAGAATGATAGAGACTGATGTAGGGTTTGTGTTCTTAAGTAAAACTTAATTCCTGGTGTCAAAATACTGAAGTCAGTCAGTGTAAGGGTATTATCAAATTTTGCTATACGTAATTATGCTTACCTAAAATTTTAAAAAATTGTTATAGAAAAAGTGTTTTAAGTGGAGAAGTATCAGAGCAAGTTCTATAAATCTAATTATCTAAAATTAAACTTTACCACAAATTTGGGTAAATTTGAAATCCTCTGAAGTGAAGTAGGCAATTTTCTCCTTTTTCTGAAAAACAAACCAACAAACAAAACCAGCCTGTTAGTCACAATTTAATGATTTTTGTAAAACATAAAAATATAATTCTTTACAACTTTAAAAGCAAATACACTGGGGAGAATTTAGCACAAACTATATTTTGATGCAGTTTAACTAGGCATTCTAACTTGTAAAAATAGCCCTTAGCAGAAAAATACTTATGTATAATCACTTGCTTTATAAAATGTTTATCTGTGCATGTAATACCACTTCAATAATAGAAAATTGTTAATGGTTGCCTTTTTGAGCATCTAAAATGATCTCTTTCAGTCTTGTCATATGAATGAAATATAAAGTATAGGAAAGTTTAAATCTCTTTATTATCGTTATTAAAATAAAATACATTTAACTATTTCAGTATCTTGTAGGCTAGTTTTTTATTGCAAGATTGAGCTACTTAGGTTTCTTGTGCAAATAACTTTAATTAAAATGACTGCAATATATGATATGTACTCTTTAGATAGGCTTTAAGGGCATTTTACTGATTTAGAGAATGCATTTTGGCACCTTGTAGATCTAAAGGTTTACAAATAACATTGCCATTCACACCTATATATTTAATTCATATGTAGAGTACTTTCTGTGTTCCAGGTACGTACTGCACATAGTATTGGACATAAATTAAGATTCAGACCTGGTCCTCAAGGGGCTTATAGTTATTTATTAGATATTAGTACATATCTAATAATTAGTACACAGAGCCTATATACTAGCCTGCATGCATATACAGGGGTGGGCAAAAGTAGGTTTACATTTGTGAGTATGCAAACAAGTTTATTCTTGTAATATTAATTATTGTATTATTTTCTGTATGAACAACTGTAAACCTATTTTTACCCCACTGTGTAACTTCAGGGTGGGGGACTAGTACTGTGAATAACCATTAATTTCATGTATTTTTCCTGTTTTTGAACTAGCGTTCTGGCTTACTAATAGCTCTAAGGAAGCAGTATACTTATGTTTGTATCAGATATAGTTCACCTCAGCAAGAAGAGTGACGCACATATTTCAGACCAGTCTATTTCTTAAATGATTTTTCCTTTTGCCTTTGCACACCTTCTAAGGGAGCAGTAGTTTGTTCTTGTTGTTATTTTAAATAGCTTTACATGTAGCTTAAAAAGAGACAGATAACATTTATTATAGTGCCTCCTGCTGGTGATCATATATTTTTCGATCCTTGTCTCCAGAGTTGGTAGTGCCCACTTTGTGGTTTGGTAGTTAATTCAGGGCTCCTTCTAAAGCTATAAATGGGAAAGAGTCCATTGCATAGTAGGTATAAAGTACTTCTTTAAACAGTATTTCTAGAACCTAAATCGTCCTGAGACCAGCTCTTGATATAAAATTCATAGAAACCTGTTTTTCACAGAGTGTGGTAACTTCTTGCCGTAGTGCTGTAGTGTTAAAATTCACATTGGCCAGGTTGTTCTGTAAATTAAACACTGACAGCTACCCTCAGGGGAACAGCCAATGTATTTATGATGATGTGCTGATTACACAAAATACACTGCAAGCAGAAAACAGCTGCAGAGAACAAACCTCTTAAAAAGAATACAATTACAAATAGCACCCTCAGTATTTCTAGTGGTGAACATAGAAACAGCATGCTAATGCAGGTTCTTAGTCTGCCTGCAAACAAAAAAAATCTGAAGAAGTTAAATTATAGTTGATTGTACATGTGCTGCCAAGATAACAATTGAACAAATTTTGTTTCTGAAGAGCATCTATGAGTACACAAGTTTATCTACCCTGCCCCCCACCACCTTTTTTGTTAGGTTTTATTAGTATATTCTCATATACAGCAGGGCATGGTCTTGATGTATTGAGGGTTCTGGACATTTAAATGATATTACACAATGAGGTGGGCAGGAGAATGTCTAAATTGTTTTAAAAACTGCTGTAGAAACTAGGCATTAGGATTTGGATATCAACATTTTATTTGAAGATATAGCTTATAGCCCTATATTTTCACTGTTCATAATGCTTTGAGGGTGTTTGCCCTTGGAATTAATGAAAGGAGTCATGATTCTGTGTCTGTGGTAAGGTATTTCTAATTTTTAGAATATCTTTATTCAAGAATATGGTATTTTAGGACACTGGAATAGCTGGGTGATTACATATTTTTAAGAGAATCAATTCAAGTATGTCTTCTTTCATCCCTACATGTTCCTGGTTACTTGCAGACAGGTAAGCAGATTAGAAAAGAATTGTTTTCCTTGTTTGAGATTTTCCTCTGTTAGAGTTTACGGTTAGTATCTATGAAGTATTTTAATTGCTGAGCATGTTTAAATTGGTACAAAATATGTTGATCTTCCCAGACATAAATTTACTCAAGCCAACTGTAAGGTATAGCAAAGGGACATAGTGATTGGAAACAGTTCACTTCACCCGCCTGAAACTAAGAATCAACTCTTCAGTGTATGGATCACTGGTATGTAATAATCGACTATTATTGGTCTGTCTGTTGATCTGTTTTTAAATCAGTTTGGAACCTCCTGGAGTTATTTTCTTGCTCTGCTGACATCAATCCCATGTGGCAGAGGAGTTGTGTATAACCGCTTTGGTTTAATCAATAGAATAATTGATAAACCAGATAAGATTTAAACTGATTATAGCCCCAACAGAATTCCCCAGAGGCCTTGGACTCTCTTAATTTTGACATGTGTGTTGTGTACCCTGAGGATGAAGTGCAGTTTGAATTATCTGCTTTTATTTGCTTAATGACGGGGAGGGTGTTAAAGTCAAATGTTTAATTAACCCAGCAATGGGCTGCGTTGTCACTTACACACAGCTGATTGAGATATCTCATGGAGAATACTGAATAGGAATGATAATGTGGCACTGGGATGGAAGATTGCTTTTTCAGTCCATTTGCTGGGTCACTGCTTTGAATGTCTTATTGGATGAAAGGCATTCAGCCTGGAGAAAAAATTCAGCATTTAAGTACATTTTGTTCCCTTTTCTCCCTCTAGCCCCCTCCCTGCCCAGAAGTTAACTAAAACAGATATGTTCTAGGTTTAATAAGCCATTCGAGTACTAGTAAGAGATCAGGGTAGTCAGTAGCCTCAAGCTACATAATCTCCTGTGGAAACGGAAAAATCCTACTAGCCTCCAAGGTATTCTAAATGTGAGCTCTTTTGTCCCTCATATCCCTTGATCCTTGCCATTACCGTGGAGTTGTGTTTGGTTACTTGTGTCTTGCTTCTCTTGGTAGTGCTTGTTTGTTGTGCAGCCGCCTCTGTGGCCACAGGCAGACCTTTTTCTCTTGAAGGAGCATGTTCTTCATTACGTTTTTGCTCTTTCATGCAGCTGGCTTCTATTTGGTTGTATTTCTGATCAAATATTACATTGAGATTGTTGAACTTGTTAGATGAAAATGTGAAGCATATAGATTCTTGTTACGTTTGCTACTGCTATTATATAAACGATTGGTTTTATGTATATTTTATTTTGTTGAGAGGTAGTTTGCTTTCTGTATGGACTAAAAAACTAGGCCAGGAAAGATCTAATAGCCCACACCATCAAAAATGCAGTCCAGGCAATTGGAGTTTTAATGACTTGCTGCCCACAAAAAGATCCCTGACTAGCTTTATAATCAAATGTAAAAATTCTTTGGAGGCGTATTGAGCAAAATTTCAAAAAATTGTATCATGACTTTCCTTCTTTGTAGTTCTTATGTTTGTTCCTTCTATCCTCCAAAGATCTAAACCAGGAATTTACTAATTTTTTTTCTTTTCCTTAGTCATTTGTATTCCAGAGAGCACAGCAGGGAGAAGGATACAAGATTGATTTTTTTATGTGTATCCTCTTGAAAGCATAGTCTGGGGCACGACTATTTGTGCGAGGGGGTGGCTGTTACAAAGCAATGGAAGCATGCAGCTGGTTTTCAGGCGCAGGTTGGACTTTTGCAGGTCAAGGCAGACCAGACGAGTAGCTTATCTTGAGGGACATAAGTAATAGACCAAATATAGAGCAGCTATTTCAGGAATCATGTAGGTCATTTAATTATCCATTATGATTGAGTGGCTAATGCTCTTTTGGCAATTACATGACCTCTGTTATTCTTGAAACCTTTCCAGGCTCTCGTGGGTTGAACGACCCACCAGTCAGTGCTTGCAGACTTCATTCCACCCAGAAGGAAAGGAGATGCTGGAAACTACTGGCATTTAGATTTGGCTTTGCTTTCTTTACTGACCCACTACCCAGAATGTCCTTTGTACAGCAGTCAGTGATAGGCAGCTGGTTTTGAAGTCAACTGTTCCTTCATTGTCTGCAGGAGGAAGAAGTACAGTGGTTTCCACAAGAGAGACTGTGGCAAACAAAACAAACTTTAATACCAAAGTTGGCTATTAGGATATTCAAGGGTTCTGTGCTGTAAGAACAAGTATTATGGTGTTAAAACTAATGTTTGATATCTGTTAAACCCATCACCATTACCAAACTCCGAAGTTAGTGATTTTTCCCATAATACAAAAAAGTGCTATTGATGATACTAGGAGCAGATTTTAAAAGATCATTGATTAAAATTAGTGTACTTTAAATTGGCTAATCATTTAATTAAGTAATTATGGTATTTTTAAAAAAGATTTTACTTACTTATCTTTAGAGAGAAGGGGAGGGAAGGAGAAAGAGAGGAAGAGAGACATCACTGTGTGGTTGCCTCTCGAGCGCCCCCTACTGGGGACCTGGCCTGCAACCCAGGTATGTATGTGCCCTGACTGGGAATCAAACCAGCACACCTTTGGTTTGCTGGCCTGTGCTCAGTCCACTGAGCCACACCAGCCAGGGCTGTGGTAAGTAATTAAACAAAAAGGCTATTTTAAAATTGAGATGCTGGTCCCAAGACAGAATAATTCTAGAACATTTGGATTGTTTCTTACCTTTTTCCTTAACAAAAAAGTAATTACTATTTCTAAAGAAAACACTATTTTCCCACTAAGTGAGAGTAAAACTTGCTTTTTGTAGTTGTGGTGACTTATCAAGTAATTCTTTTTTTTTTCCTTTTCAAGTAATTCCGAAAAAAGAATGTCGATTTCTTTTGATTCTTTAGATTAAAAACAGTTATGATGAGTGACCTGGCCGTGTTGCCCAGGTGTTTGGAGTGCCGTCCACACACCAAAAGGTTGCGGTTTCAGTTCCTGGTCAGGGCACATACCTAGGTTATGGGTTCAATCCTCTGTTGGGGTGCATATGGGAGGCAGTTGGGTCAGTGTTTCTCTCTCTTCCCCTGCCCCCACACTTCCTTTCTCCCTAAAAAAATAAAATCAATAAACATATCCTTAGGTGAGGATTTTAAAAAAAGAACACTTATGGTGGGGGAAGGTGAACACACCGTAATCAAACTATTTGTAGGATTTCTCAGAAATGCACAAAATTCTGTATACTTAGCAAAATGGCAGATTTAAGGTATATAACCATTCTCTAACATTCTAATAGTGTAAGACCATAGTTAAGAGAAAAATTTTTGTTGGAATAACACAAACATATCCTTTAAGTAGGAACCGTTTTCATTGTTACAGAAAAACAAACCTATAAGGTTGTCTCTCCTGGGGCAGTAAAATTAACCATCTTTCCAAATAAATTTGTTCAACTACTCCTGGTAGAAATCAAAGTTAATCTGTTTTGGTTTTATTTTCATTTTGTTGTTTGGTAATATTAACAAATGAAAAGCTGAAGACATTAATTGGTATGGTTAGCCTTTGACCCTTCAGAAGTAGAAACCTTCTCACTTAAATTTTAAATCCTTTAGGCCAATTCCACCTTGGTGTTTAGCTACTTAGAGACCCGTGATAATGCCGACTGTGTGAATTATGTTAGCTGTTTTCTATTTAAAAACACATTTTCCTTCATTGTACTTTTAAAAACATTTTGTAGTGGCAATGAAAAGAAAGCGAGAAACCAGAATTTATAGTAAAAGCAAAAGTTATAGCTTAAATTCAAGTATCTTGAATAAGGGATATAGTTAGTGTTGTTGGAATTTTAAGAAGAAAGCAAGGAGTATGACACAAAATGTGTCATTTGATTTTTTTATTGGTAAGTTGTTATTCTTTAAGGCATACCCTTTAATACCTATGTTAGATCATGTTTTTTACAATTAGGGACCAAAAGTCTATGAGTCAGTGAGACTCATTTATAAATTTATGCGACAGAACTTATAAATTTAAAGACCTGAAAATTCATTAATGTCATATAATTAGTGGGAAAATCCATAGGATAATAATTCCTCAGATTATTTTTTTACTTTGTTGAAATGATTTTAAAATTTTTTAAAAAAATTTTTAATTACAATTGACATACAATATTATGTTAGTTTCAGGTATAGAGCATAAATAAATAATAAGAAGAAAGAAGGGAGTGATTAAATAAGGGACCATTTACAATAGAAATATATACCTAAACATAAATCTTAACTTAGTACAATCTAGTTTTCAGAAATTTACTTATTTATCTGGTATAACTTTATTTTCATTCCAAAATGGGTTGACATGTGGGGATATTACAGTTTAAATAGGTAGACATTTGGGGACGCTATAGTTTATCAGTTTATAAGAACCTTAAGTTTCTTTCACAATATTGTTGAATTGTAATAAAATGGGAACACCAAAGCAGGGAAGATATCCAAGGTGATGAAAATCATTTAGCAGAAAAATAATCAGGAACAAGGGTAACAGAAATAACTATTCTGCAGAGAGAAAGGATTTGGGCATTATGTCCTAAGGGTTCTGTAGTTCTTGATTTTGAAAAATCAAGAAGATCTACAGAATGCAGATGTGTTTGAGTTACAAAAATAACCAGATGTCCTTATTAGAAGAAGCAAATGTTTGCCTCTTAATTTACACAAAACTATATGCAGAGGATCTCTGGATGAAATACTGTGTAAATATGGCAGCAAAGAAAATTGTGGTATGAAAGGATTTGTCCTAAATACCTAACCATAGAGGTTTTATCTTGAAAAGGAAAAAAAATCTTTGTGATTTATGTAGATTTAAAAGTAAGAAAAATATGTATATTTAAAGGTTCACATGATGGGTGAGCTTTTTAAAAAACTTATTATTATGTATGTCTTTCTATTCCAGTTCCCCTTGATGAATTTTTATTCATTTTACTGAGCTTGTTTAACTACTTTGTGTGCTGTCACGGCATTTTAAACAGTTAAAACATACGCATGAAACTTATTTTCTTCTGAACCAACGATAGTCATCTTAGTTCTGTCAAGAAAAACGACCTACAGTAGTAAATAAAAGGCCCCTTTGCAAGCCATTTGGGGTTTTAAGAATATTAAGCTATTTTTTGTAAATAGGTGTGGTGACGGCATTGGGATGTTAAACAGAATAAAATGTTTTTTAAAAAAAAAACTACTTGAAAGGACAGGGTATGAAGTATTTTTGTTTGTTTTTAAATTAAGCCTTTAGAGTAAAAAAAAAAACTTTCGAGTTTAAATGGACTATTACTTTTGATATGGAGCATATTAACATAATTACAAACTCTTTTGTATACTTACAGTTATTGCTAAGTTGATGTTCAAACCTTTGATTAAGAAGTCACAAAGCTGAATGTGTTCATACTGCTGTATAATCTCTCCTATTCACAAAACAGAGATAACTGTTTTTACCTTTTTCTGTCCCCATATTTATTGGTAGAAATTTGTCCTCCTATAGCTATACTTTTAATGGGGAAATGTTAAATGCTATATTATGATATAGTCTATAACTTGAAAGTTAACAAAAGCAGTGCTGTTCCTTCATGCCCTTGCCTTGTCACTCTGGTGCAGCTCGTCTCTTCCATCCCTATCAGAGCATCTCAGTGCTTAGTTGAGCTTGTTTATCTTAAAAGAGCAGGAGGCAGGCTTTTAGGGAGTCCGCTACATGTTCCAGTATAACAGGCACCAATGCTGTTTGACTTGGAAAACATTTGATCTCTTACATTAACAGCCCATGTCACTGTAATAGGGACTACAGCTGGGCTGTTGTTCAGTTTTCTATTATTTTAGCTTTGAAATAACTGTTAGTGCTGCTCCAAAATCTTCGTGTTTAAAATTGTATACTGGCTGTCCCCCCAGGACTCGTAAGTAAACAAGGTGATGTGTGTGTCCAGAGGGAGCATATTTTGTTAGCATTGTTTTAAATAAGTACCTTGCCTATCTAAAGATGGTTTTTGTCAGATCCTTGAGAGTGTGCTGCATGAATTTGCTTGTGTAAATTTGCAGATACAGCAATATTGTAAAGCAGATTTTTGTTTGTTACAGATGTATATGGTCAGTAACTATTAAGTATGAACTTTCATATTTTTTCTTGAATAGGAAAGCATTTAGTTTTTTCATGAAGCTTACCTTCAAATGTCCTGCACAATTTCCATAAGTATAGCAGTTTGTACAGCCGTTGAAAATGGCAAGCAAGAATTTAAGGGGTATGTTTGTTAGACTTAAGTATTACTTAGCTTTATTTTTAAATATTCAGTTATTGGTAATTTCAGTGCCAGGAATAGTTTGACAGTTGGAATCAGGTAGCAGTATTTAAAGGCCAGAAAATACAATTTGTAAAATCAGGTTGTTGTTTTCTTCCTTTTCAAGAGTACTTCTTATTTTAATAATGATAGAATGGCAGTTTATTATAGTAGTGGCAGAATGGCAGCAGACAGTTTTACTCCTTCCTTCCTGCTTCCTCTATTTTTTTTCAAGAACCTAGTTTGTTTTCCTGTTCTAATTCTTTTCTGATGTGAGACAACACTACGAGGCCACCTAGCACTTTCTTTGAATTTAACCTAAAATACATCAGCCAGCACAAACATAAGTGGTTGAAAGGCAGCCATCTATCTGGGGAGTTCTTCTAAATACTGAATGTGCCATGTGCTCTGACATGACATATCTGTAATATCTCTGAATACAGAGCACTTTCTGCATTAGCTGTAGGTGTTAAAGCAGTAGTGTGTTTTAAGAATGTATGCTGTGCAAATTCTGGCTTGTGAGGTAATGACAAGTGTTTGCCTGAATAGACAATATATTTCCCCCCCTGAGGTCCCCACACACCTAGTTTCCCTCAAGCTCATCATCTCTGTCAGGTTAATCAATAGGCACCGTATGGCAGAGGGTCAGTAATCAGTGTCATCGTGCCTTTAAATCGTGTTGAAAATTTGCTTAAAGCCTGGGCCAATTAACATCGAGATGATGAATGGATGGGAAGATGGGAAGAGCCTGACGCTTAGGGGCTTTGTGAGGAGGAGATGCTCAGCTGTTGAGCAGCAGACACCAGCGAATAAAACCAGCCATTCATGTGAGCTCAGTCCACCCACTCTTAATGATAATGTCAATCTAGCAAAATATATACACATTGGAGTTGTCAGGAGTTCATAAATCAAAGGAGTTTGTCAAAGGCATTCAGATTAACGAGGCAGCAGCAATAACAAGTCAAATTTGCATAGAGAATTGCTTGAATCTCAGTAAATTATGATCCTGTTTTTCATTTGATTATTTGCTAATGTCTCAAGAGGGAGAATGATTATATTAGCATGCAGAACCTACTCCAGAAGTAGAAATCTGAGGTATAGAAGACCAGCACACTATGACAATTAATCAGTTTCTGCATACTAGCATAAATGCACAAGGCCCAGAAATGAACTTCTTTTTTATTATTATTTCTCCTTGCTACTGATCCAAATGGTTCAGCTTGACAGAGACTTTATATTGCTTTAACAGTGTTCTGAATTGTGCCTGCAGGCAAGACATAGTTATGCAGCTATAACCAACCTATCCATCTGCCAACCAGATTGGAATTCTCCTATCCAAGGCTTCCATTAACCCCCACTGACAGCTCCAAACAGGATTAAGAATTTGGAAGCATAAAAAATAGTTGTTCTTTGCAAATGTACACAATCCCTTTGCACTTGAGAAAGGCTGCATCTGTAGTATTTTATAATTAGTGTCGGACAGCATATATAGTGGAGTGGGGTAGGGGGGAAGCCACTCGGCTTTTTTTTTTTTTTTTTTTACATCTGTCATAGGGAGTAAGGCAGCATTAATGGAAGTCTTGTGTGTTTGGTTGTCCCTGAGAGTGCTGTCTATTATTATATCTGGTTCAGTTGGTGTATTACTAGAAAATATCACTTCCTGAAAGCTTTAATTGGTGGATCTTGTTGAAGTTTAGCAGTATGGGGAAGCTCTGAAATTGTGGTTTAGTGAATATGTCAAATGATAAACCTGCCAGAGAACAGTGTTCATGAAAACATGCCCCAAAACATTATCTTTCCAGGTCCTTTCTAAAACTCATTCTTGAGTAGGATTCTTCAGTCAGCTTCTGAACTTAAGTGACCTAAATTTATTTTCCCTATTGTATCCTAGAAGGATTAATTAAAATTTCTTTGAATATATATATATACACACACAGTGTTTATGTCACCTTTCATTGAAGAGTTTGAATGATTTTTATGTAGCTAAATTACCTTTTAACCTTGTAGAAGAATAGTTTCTACTTTTGAAAAGTGTAAGTCATATATTTAGAGACTATAATTAGCTCCAAATCATATAATAAGTTAATGGGAAAATATTAATCCAATTACTAATTTACCAGTCAAGCCTGCTATGTGGTGTTTACAAGTAGCTACTAGAAACTGCTCTCAAGATTTTATTCTTCATGTGGGTTGTCGTTCTACATGATAATGAACAAATGATTCCATTTTAAAAATGTGTTTAAAATCAGAGTTATAATTCACTACAATTTACCAACTTTGCTAAAATGATATAATTTTCCTGGTTACATAGTTCTTTGAATTCTCCCAATGAAGAATGTGGCATAGCTGGAGAATGTTACTCCTGCTTTGGGAGCTGGTTATTCTGTTTGTTCCTTCAAAGAGGCTCAGGCGTTGTTGCACCATCCAACCTTGAGCAAGCTGCTTACTCGAAGATTATTATAAGTCATTATGAGTGACTTGACTTTTCATCACTGTGTAAATTAGTTTAGATTTTCATTTGATTATATAATCAACTCTTAATTATCCCTGTCATCAGGAGTGTGTGTTGGAATAGATAACTGAACACAGTAAATAAGCCACTTACTAGGTCATGGAGAATATTTCCTCAGTCATGAAACTTCTGTTTACTACTTTGAAAGTCTCTCTAACTTCTTGTTTTTGACACTAGAAACCTCTGAAAAAGTTAGGAATGTGTTGCTTATCCACAGAAGAACTTTTCCTCTTTAATCGAGTGTCTGCAGACTTATTCTGTAAAAGACCCGGTAATAAACACTGGAGGCTTTGTGGGCCACAGGATCTCTGTCATGGCTACTCTCTTGTGCCATTGGAATGTGAAAGCAGCCACAGACAAAAGGCAAATGAATGGGTGAATGGAGCTGCTAAGTTTCAACAAAACTTTATTTACAAAAAAACCCCAAACCTTTATTTAAAGCAGAAGCTTGATAATTCATGCCAAAGGACCATACTGCATTGTAAGTGGTGGGAAGGGAGGACTGCTGTTGGGCTCTCACTTTGAAGTTTCTCAGCTATGAACATCATTTTTAAAGCTAACTGAACAGCATGGGTTTCAGCTTTTTTTTTTTAATCAAGCCCTTATTATCTAATGTGTTGGGGGGTAGAGGGAGCCACAAAGACTTTGCCCAATAAGCTTCCAAATATTGGGTAGTTGAGCATAACATACAAATATTTATCTAAGTGTAGACCAAAACAAAATTGTTAAGGAATTTCCAGTAGAGTAAAATGGAGTCATATGGTTCCTTGGAGATGACCGTTGAAATTCATCTTAAGAATGAGTAGGACAGGTCTGGCTGGTGTGACTCAGTTGGATGAGCGCCGGCCTGCAAACCAGAGGGTCAGGGCACATGCCTGGGTTGCAGGCCAGGTCCTCATTTGGGGACCTGGCAGAAGCAACCAGTTCATGTTTGTTTCCCTGTCCCTCTCCCTTTCTCGCCGCCCCCCCCCGAAAATAAATAAATAAAACCTAAAAAAAAAAGAAGTAGGACTTAAATAGATTCAATAACTTTCTTGTATTTATAATTGCACAGTGAACTAGACTAGAATTAAGGGTTTTCCCAGCTTGAAAGTTTCAAGATCATATCACATTTCACTGAGACGATGAAGAAACTTGCTTCACTAGGGCAGAAAATGTATGCGGGAAGTAATAAAGTGACGCAGCAGAAAATTCTGAAGGTCTGGAAAACCAGGCCCAGGACTCGGATTTAGCTTCATAGAGACCAAGAACCACTCAGAGTTTCTGAGGGAAAAAAGACCATCAGGACAATAGCGGTGTTTAAGAAAGATTAACCTGGTAAATAGTATTTAATCCAACAAACATTTTAAAACTCACATTATATTCTCAAGCTTTTTATGCTGAGATACTGGGAAATGAAGATGAAAGAGAAGCTGATCCTGCCCTGAAGGACCTTACAGTATAGGATAGGGGGCGAGAAGCTCATTCATAAAGAGATATAACATAGAAAGAATAAGTGCCAAAATAGAAATAAAATGCTAATTCAGAGTAATTAATTTCACCTGGGCCTGAGTAGAATGGAGGGGTGGGGCGGGAGATAAGCATGGGCTTCTCAGAGTCTGTAGACTTTTGAATCAGGGTGTAGATAAAGAGATTAGGAAAGAGGGAATAGAATTAGCAAAAGCACAGAGATGCTTTATTTTGGAGAAGGATAAATAACGTTATATAAATAGTGCAAGAGACTTTGATGGAAATTTAAGTTGGCCAGATTGTGTATGCTATCCTAAGTTTGGTCTTATCTTGTAGGTGACAGAGAGCTATAAAAGGTTTTTGGGCAGGGGTGTAGTGTCTTTTCAGAACAGTGATTTGGACAATATTGTGTAGAATGGATCAGATATAGGTGTAGGCGAGGATATCAGAAGGCTGTCCGAGTGTAAATAGCACTTGGTAAGAGCGGCTGGTGGTCTGGGCTAGAGTAGGAGCAGTGGAAATGCAAACCTGTTAAAATAGATGGTTTAGAGGAAAAACTGAAGACTTGAATTGGCTAGATACATTCAAAGAAAAAAGGGGGGAAAGTGAAGTAGAAGTTGACTGAGGGATGGAAAGTAAAGTTTGAAGGGTAAGAGCTGGCCTAGAATAGGTGAGAATGATAAAAGGGTGTTTTAAAATTGGGTATGTTGATTTTGAGACAGTTTAAGTCTATCATCTAAATACTTTTTTGGTGTGATTCCTTTTTATTTACCCCCAGGTTACTTCTAGAAATATTGTATCCAAAATATACCCCTGAGATCTAATGTATAAGCTTTAGCAATATTTCATTTTATTGACTTTTTCCTACCCAAAGCTGTATCACAGTGTTTGCAGGAGTTACAACCTAAATGCTTTTAGTTTGAAGTTAAATTCGAAGTTGTCAGTGAGGCTTTTATTCTGCCCCTTTTAAATCTAAGCTGGTAAGTACTGGGCTAAGAGATAAATATTTAAATTAATATTAAAGACAACAAGTTCTATAGTATCTTTTTTTAGAAGTATTTTAATATAATGCTACTATTTATACAATATTGCTTCTCCAGGACTATACATTCTGCAAGTAATTTACTATAATGAAACTTTCCATCTGAATGTTGTAAATGAGTTGTGAGAAGTTAGGTTTTTCTAGTTGGCCCAGGGTTAAGTGGTAGAGTATAACTTTTACTTATATTTGATGGAATTTTCCCTTCAAAATTTATTTTTCATTTATCTGACCCTTAGTTTTCTATTTATTTTTTGAAAGTTTTTATTGATTTACTTTCAGAGAGAGGAGAAGGGGTGAGAGAGGGAGAGAAACATGCAAGAGATACATCGGTTAGTTGCCTCTCACATGCCCCCAATGGGGACCTGGCCTGCAACCCAGGCATGTCCCCCAACTGGGAATTAAACCAGCGACCTTTTGATTTGCAGGCTGGTGCTCGAGCCGCTGAGCCACGCCAGCCAGGGCTATTTTTCTGTTCCTAAACATATTTTCTTCTAGGTTTCATCTATTTTGTTAATTTTTATTTTGATATAATTTCAGATTTACAGAAAAGTTAAAAGAATAGTACAAAGAATCCCCTTATACTTTTCACACAGATTCTCCATATGTTAACATGTTACCACATTGGTTTTATCTCTTATTTATACATGTACATGTGTATACACTCACATCTACTTACTATTTTTCTGAACCATTTTAAAGTTACAGACATAATATCCCTTTATCCATAAATGTTTCATTGTATGTTTCCTAAAAACAAGGACATTTTAAATAATCACAGTGCAAATGATCAAAATTAGGAAATTGAATGTGTAAACTGTGGTACATTCATACAGTAACTAGTTGGCAATGAAAAGAACTACTGATATATGCAACAACACAAATTAATCTCAACTATGTTATACTAAGTGAAAAAAGACAGCCTTGAAAAATTACATACTATATGGTTACATTTTATGACATTTTGTAAAAAAAAAATGAGACAAAAATAAATGATTTGGGGGAAAAGGACTGACTATAAAGGGACAGCGCTAGAGAATTTGAGGAGTGAAAGAACTGCTTCCCATATTCATTGTGGCAGAAGTTAGTTACACTATGCTTTTGTCAAAACTCATAGAACTATACACTGAAAAAACTGAATTTTTCTGTATATAAATTTTAAAAGTGGGGAAACAATCAGGAAATTAACATTGATAAACTGTTATTTGCTCATCTAAAGACCTTATTTAAAATTTTGCAGTCCAGTGATGTCCTTCATAGTACCATGATGTCCTAATACCTGCTCAATACCCATCAAAATAAAATAAAATAGAGGGTCAGGAGGAAGAAAATTGTGGATATAGGCTAGAAGTAGTACTACTCATTCTGGTAGGTCAGATCACTATTTTCACTGTCTACTTCAGTAGAGAGGAGTTTACCATCAACTGTTTCAGCTCCCCTAAGTAATCTCCGATCACAAGTTGAAAACAGTTGTCATGTCTCTTTAGTTTCCTTTAACTTGAAACAGTTCCTTAATCTTCCTTTGTATTTCATGACATTGACATTCTTGTTAAGTACAGACTTTATAGGATGTCCCACAATTTGTTTAGTCTGATGTTTTCTCATGATCAGATCGAGGTTATATGTTTCTGGCAAGGTTATCTCACGAGTAATAATGTGTTCTCCTTAGTGTATTATATCAAGAAGTACATAATGTTAAGATGGTGTCTGCCAGATCTCTCTAATGTGAGGTTACTTTTTTCCTTTTATAATTATTAAGTATCTTATGGAGAAATATTTTGGCATTATGTAACTATAGTGTTGTTTTGGCTTTCTCATGCTAATTTGTGTGATGAGTCTTCCTTGCATTAATTAGTTACCCTTAAGTAGAACTTATTGGACATAATTTAGCTTGATGACCCTGGGCAGTTGTGAACATTGCTTGTTAGGATGCATCATAGTTTTATACAAGGAATAACTGTGCTGCTGAGCTCTCCTGGGGCGATGTTGGAGAGTGACAGGCTTTGGGGACCAGAGGTGACCACTCTGGTCTGCGTGGCCATTTCACGTATACCTCCACCCTCAAGATTGTAGAGCTATTCATCTCTTACTTGCTGGCTTTCTCACTCTCCTCTATTGGGAGGGCACCTTACTCCTTGCTCCTTACTTCATGACTGTTTAATGTCACTACCTCTATTTTATATAACAGCAGAGTTGAATTTTTTGGTCTTGATTTGCTTTCTCATGGTGGATGGTCCAGTGTTAAAATAGTGGGTCAATCTATCCAAAGAAGAACTAGCTGTAACAATGTTTATTTTTCTCTTTTTCCTGTTTGAGTTACACTTTTTAACAACACAATATATGTAATGTTTTATACATATGTATAAAGGTATGCGTGTGTGTATATATATATCTATATCTATATCTATATCTATATCTATCTATCTATCTATCTATCTATCTATCTATCTATCTATACACGAACACTTTTGCCCTGGCAGGAAAGGAACGCCTCTGCAGCTCAGCTCTGTGTCCTGCTCTCAGACAGTAATTATCCTTTAAGCTCCCTTCACCTTCTTGTACCTTAGAGGTTCTCATAATACCCACTCAGTAGTTCCCCATTGAAATCAGATAATATAGAGGGTCAGGAGGAAGAAAACTGTGTTTAGGAACAGAAAACTGAGCTAGATAGTTATTGTTCATCCTGTTAGGGTTCATATCACTACTTTGTACTGTGTAACTTAGTGTAGAGAGTTTACCATCAATTTGGTTTTATCCCAAGCACCTGTAGGTAAAAATGGGATTTATAATATCTTTAGTATAACAGACTTCCACCAAAAAGTAATTAGGCTTTCAAGTTTATTATAATGACATTTTAACAAAACATAGTTAATTTTGAAATATAGGACCTTACATTGAATTAAACAGGTTTTGATTATCTGAAAAGGTATTTTATTTAAAGAAAGGTGGAACTTCATGGTTTGGGGAATAGTTACTTCCAAATAATAAGTTTATAATTGGATACTGGCTTAATTGAATGCAGTTAAAATTGAATACTGGCTTAGTTGAATAGAGTTATAATTGAATACTGGCTTAAGTTTTTATTATATAAGACATTTAATTTTAGTATTTAAAACAGTGATCTATACTTTAAAAAAAAAAAACAAGAAAGTTAAATACAGGCATCCCTTGGAGATATTGCAGGTTCAGTTCCAAGCCGCCACAATAGAGTGAGCACAGGCATACCTCAAACATATTGCATACTTGGTTCCAGGACACCAGAATAGTGAGTATCACAGTCAGCGACTATGGTCTTTTCTGCTGGTGGAAGGTCTTGCCTTCAGTTTGTAATAAGACTAGGTAGGTATGCTTTTATACAAATTGAACTTTGCTCTCCTTTGATTCTCTTGTGGCATATATTGCTAGTTTCCTTATTTGTAATGTTTTATTGTTGTTAACTATGTTTCTTCCTCATTTCTTTGTAGATAGTCTACATTCCCTTTTTTAAAAAATGGGGAGAGAAGCAGTTAGAGCTCTTAAGTTATTGAGTCTCTCTGTCCCTTGCTTGTACCATAGCGTGTTTTTCTTCTTTGTCTTAATTTTAGAGACCTTTACCTTAGAGATGGTCACCAATGTAAAGATACTAAGTTAAACTTCACAAGAGATTTCTGTCCAAAAGGAACACCTTAGTTCCAACAGTGTGCAAAGGAACAGTGCTGGCCTGTCAGGCTAACTGAAGGTAATGCACGAAGCACACACAGACGTCAGCCACAGAGGTGCAGGAGCCTTTAAATGGCATTATGTATGGATGCCATTTATCCCTTAATATCTTTAAAAATCTAATATTTAATACAAATCAAAAAGTATACCTAATATCTAAGTTTAAAATACAGCTGTGATCCTATACTGTACTAATGATATCATACTTGTATGAAAATTTTCAGGTAAACTCATGTAGGAAAGAATTTCTTGATCTAAAAATAAAGTAACTCCCCACTCAGCATGTGATGAATATGTGTAATACAATGAATATATCAGCTGTAAATTTTAAAATATTAACATTACATATGTAGTTATAGAAAATAGAACCCAAATAACATGTATTTGTTTGGATTTCCTGTTTTTACCTTGCATAAAATGATTTACATGTGTTGATTGCCAGATTTTTAAAATTATTTTTTAGTGTTAGAATACACATAACATACAATTTACCATCTAACTACTTTTAAGTGTTTAGTTCAGTGGTGTTAAATCCATTCATTCACCCCCATTCATCTCCATTACTCTTTTTGTCTTGTAAAATTGAAGTTCTCTACTCATTAAATAACTCCCCCCTCACCCCTTCTCCCAGTCCCTGATTTTGAGTATTCTAAGTATCTCATATAAGTCTAATCATACAATGTTTGTCTTTTTGAGATTGACTTATTTCACTTAGCATAATGTCCTCAAGTTTCATCCATGTGTCAGAATCTCTTTCCTTTTTAAGGATGAATGCTATTCCATCGTGCGTATAGACCACATTTTGCTTATTCCTTTGTCCATCAATGGATAGTTGGATCACTTCCATGTTTTAGCTGTTGCGATCATGCTGATAGGAACATGGATGTACAAACATCTCTTCAAGACTCTGCTTTCAGTTCTTTGGGGCATACACCCAGAAGTAGAATGGTCGGGTCATGTGGTAATTCTACTTTGAATTTTTGGAGGCACCACCACACTGTTTCCCATAGCACTCACATTACAAGAAAAGTACCATCTTGTATTCCCACCAAAAGTGCACAAGAATTCCAATTTTTGAACATCCTTACCACTTGTTTTTATTTTTTTGATAGTAGCCTTCGTAATGCATGTGAGGTGATATTTCCTTGTAGTCTTGATTTGCATTTCCAAAATGTTCAGAGATGTTGAACATCTTTTCATCCGCTTTTTGACCATTTGTATTTCTTCTTTAAGGAAATGTCTGTTCAAGGCCTTTACTCATTTCCTAATTGGATTGTTTGTTTATTGTTGAGTTTCACAAATTCTCTGTGTATTCTATATTAATATATTCTTTATCAGATATATGATTTACAAATATTTTCTCTCATTCTGTGGGTGACTTTTTACTCTGTTGATATTTGGAATTCTAAACTTGCTTTCAAGTGGACTCCCCTGCTTCTTAAGTATTTAAAAATCCCATTGACATTTTAGGGTTTTCTAACTGCTGTTTGAGGTAATAGTGGCAAGAATGGGCTCTAATCTTAAACCACTGTTTAAATGTTGTTTTGAGCTAAGTGCTATGCTCTTTTTAATAAGAAAAGAAAATCAAATATGAGAAGGGGAGGAAGAGAAAGAACTACCTATTAGGAATCAGATTTTGAGAACTTGTACCAACCAAACATTTACTGTGTAGTTTAAAACTAATTATATATAGCCCTGGCCCATGTAACTCCGATGGAGTGTCATCCTGTCCAACCTTTGGGTGTCTCTGGGCCATACCAGAAGAAGAACAGTTGTCTTGGGGCACACGTTAAATACACAAACACTAATGAAAACTGATGAGCAAAAAAAAAAAGTTTTAAGTAAATTTATGATTTTGTGTTGGGCCGCATTCATAGCCATTCTGGGCCGCACATGGCCCACTGGCCCCAGATCGGACACTCCTGCAAGGCTTCAGTTGGATTCCTGTCAGGGCACATGCTTAGGTTGCTGTTTCAGGACGCATATGAGGGGCAACCAATCAGTGTTTCTCTCTCACTTCCATGTCCCTCTCCCTCCCATCTCTTCTCTCTAAAATTAGTAAGTATGTCCCCTGGTGAAGATTTTAAAAAAAGTAGTCGTGGTCACTGTGGCTCATTTGGTTGGAGGGTCCTCCCCTAACCAAAAGGTTGCAGGTTCAATTTTAGGTCAGGGCTCGTAACTAGGTTGTGGGTTTGATCACCAGGTGAGGTGTACGTGAGAGTCAGCCAACTGATGTGTCTCCCTCTCCCCCTTCCTCTTTCTCTAGAAGCAAAAAACATATTCTTGGGTGACGATTTAAAAATGATGGTGTAAGTTTTTATCAGCTAATTATAGACTGGAGCTTTCTTGTGCCCAGTGTCAGAACCTACATTTTCAAAAAGCAGTAAACTAGACTTCTAATGAATATGATTTGCTGGGCAGCACTTAAATATAGATAAAATACTTGCCACCTAGATCCCTACATACATTTATTTATATACATGGGCATATGTTTTCCTTTATATAAGTGTATGTCTATATGTATATAAATCTTCAAATGAATTAATGCATAAATATACATGGTATTCTAGCTTACTGAATTAGAAATGTAATTCAGTTTACTCCCAGAGAATAAGATTGAAGATAATGAGAAGTGAATTAAAGCTTACTTTCTTTCACAGAATTCCTCAGAGAGAGAAGACTGTAATAATGGCGAACCCCCTAGGAAGATAATACCAGAGAAGAATTCACTTAGACAGGTATGAAATTCAGTCTTACTTAAAAGGCTACCAACAACAAAACAAAAGATAGGAAACCCTTAATTTGTCATTCTTTAAGCGTTGGAACTTAAATTAATAATACTCTCTCTGGCCCTGACTGGTGTGCCTCAGTGGGTGGGCATGTGCCACAAACTGAAAGGTCGCAGGTTCGATTCCCTGTCAGGGCACATGCCTGGGTTGCAGGCTAGGTCCCCAGTTGGGGGTGTGTGAGAGGCAACTGATAGATGTTTCTCCTGCACATTGCTCTTTTCTCTCCCTCCTTTTCTCCCTCCCTTCCCCTCTCTCTAAAAATAAACAAAATCTTTTAAAAAATGAGTACTCTGAAATTGATATGGCTATAACCATCAGTTCCAGTCAGGTAACATTGTTTTCTCAGTCTTCAAAAATATGCCAGGTGCACAAGGAAAGGGCAGTCAGTTGCTATGAGTAGTGAAAACTAAGTCAAAGAATAAGCTTCTTGTTAGGAAAAATAACTTGAAATGCTTCTTAAAAGTGCAGATGTTAGAGTAGTTGACTTGAACCTTATATTTCTTTTAAGATTCTCCATGCGTTAAAAAGAATAATAATCAGAAAGGATCTGCCTATAGTGAGTTAGCTCCTTCTGAGTAGTATTTCTTTGCCTTTATTAGAAGTAAAGACCATTATTGATGACAACTTAAAGTATTTTAACTCACCACTGTCTCCACACTCTCCAAAGATAACACCTTTTAGTTAAAAGCTCAATTCCATAGTGCTTTCTTTTTAAAAATTAAAATGCTCAAAAAATATTTGGTCAAGAAAATTTGCTCTTACTACCTGTAGCAGCAGCAGCCTCTGACGTCTTCCGTTTCCCACTGTCACCAAGAACAAATTCTTACAGTGCTGTGATAGGATAGGTATAGCACCTGTTCTTTTTTTTTTTGACAAGTGGTGTTTTACTTTTTGTATTTTTTTCAGTTATTCCAGCTTTTCATTTTTAATATAAAATTGGATAAGATAAGCATCAGCAGTAAAGAATAATTCTAATTGTATTGATGGCATTATTCTAGAAAAGGGGGGATGTAATGTTTGTTGAGTACCCACCATGAACCTTATACGTATTCAGTTCAATCCTCACATTAGCCCTCTAAAGTTGCTAGGTACGATTTCCAGTTCGAAGATGAAGAAAATGGAGGCTTAGAGAGGGTAGATGGTTTGTTTAGCTAGTCAGGGATCTGAAACCCAGATCCCAGTGTTGCCAGCGTGTTGCTTGCTTCTGCCTTCCGACTCCAGTTTACATACAGTGTTTACTTGAAACTGTGACACTCATTTTTTATTTACTGTATGTTACACCATTATTTGGAAATAAATAACTGATCTGTAAATGTAAATAAATAGGACAACATTGAATATTGAGATTTGGAGGCGGAGACAACTGTCAGAAAACAATGACACAACAAAAAGTTTTGGCAACTTTATTTAAGCTAACAAACGAATTTTAACTCTACAAAGTTATAAATTAATTTTAATAGGCTTATCCAGATGGTCTATTTGGAAAATGGATAGGCTGATCTGTTGAAAATTAAACTAAATTTATCTCTCTCATACTTCAAACTGAAGCAAGAGAGAGAATCGTGCCTATTAAGTCCAGCACATACAGATGGACCAGCAGGTCACACATGGGACTAATCTGATTCATTTTAAAAATAAATGCATACATTATTGAATCATTTTCTACTTGCAAGATCTGCTGTGTGCAGTATTTGAAAGAAATTTAATGTGGTTTTTTTTTTCCCATCACTTTTTAGCAGGTTCACTTCACCCTCTCCACTTTAATTTAGCCATTTTTGTCCTTTTTTCCCTTCTGGTGCTCCAAAATGATTTTTCTGATTCTGTCAGTGTTGAGATCCAAGCTCTGGAGATTAATTAGGTCAGGAGGCTCTCTCCACCCCCTTTCTTTGTAAAGGGTTTTATCTCCATTCTCTTTGTGAAGAGCATGAACTCAATGTTCTTGGAAAGAGAAATGGCCTTTAGAAACAGGGAAGTAGGAGATCCTCCTGGGGCCTTCGGAGTCTTTTAGCTTCTGGGTGTTTTAACAGCCCCATGAATGCAGATTTGTAAATTTATTGCAGTGCCATCTGGTTTTTTGCTTGAACCAGATTACTGTTGGCTTGTGTCTGTCTATTGTGGTGGTCACTCCCTAGGAGCTCGTCCTCTCAATCGTAGGGAAGAGTGATGAATAACAGGGGTCAATAGAAGCGGGTCACAGGGCAGCTGTCCAGGACTGCCCTGAACTTGATTACCCCACTGCCGGTTTTTTAAATGTTGGACATAATATATAAGCTGTTTAAAATACTTCTTTTCTCTGTTGCATATGACAATAATGAAGTGCCATTTGCTTGTGCTGTCTTCTTCCCCCGCCCCCCACTTTAGAAAGTTAATGTAGGTAAAAAGAAGCCAAGGCTGCCTTTTTAAAAACCTGGTATTGATGTAAGTGGGATTTGCCACTTGGAGGCCAATACTTAACTTGAGATTCTCTTGTACATATTTATAATGTGATTTCAGGAACTCTTTTGCCATTGATTTTAAAATGCTTAGTTACATTCTGACAAGTTTAATGATATTTAAAAGTAATTTTATAGTTTATATATTTTATCCTAAAGTGTGCTTTTACCATTTTTGATACAATATGACTACTGTGTGTTAACTTGGACAGTTATTTAATTATTGGAGAGTATCATTACAATTCTTACAGACATTAAAAGGATAATGGGTATTATAAACCGCTTTAAACCAAAAATTTGGCAACTTAGATGAAACGGATAAATTCCTTGAAAAATATACAACACAAGGTGAAACAAAATTTGAATAGCCCCATGTCTATGAAAGAAATTGAATTAACTATCAAAAGGCCCATATGGCTTCACTGGTGATTCTGTCAAACATTTAAGGAATAAATAACAACGATCTTACACAAATTCTTTCAGAAAGTAGAGAAGAAAAGAACAGTTCCTGACTTGTGTTGTGAAGACATAACCATAACCAAAACCTGAAAAAGACATTAGCACAAAAAGAAAATGTGGAAGGAGAAAGTCGGGATACACTACTTCCTGCATCACCCGCTCATTTTGTATCTGTGCTTTTCCATTTCATTTCCAACATCAGAAGGCAGGAGAGTTGGGGTGGGGAGAGCAACGTATCCTTTTAATTTTCTAATCATCTTACAGATTAGTCTTTCAGAATAATCTTACATCTTGGCATTAAGTATGAACTTTTATTTAAAGGATGCACAAAGTAGCTACAATTTTTTCTTTCTACTTTTATTCCTAAAGTGTGAAGCCAGGGAAACCATAGCAGTTGTTTTTACAGCCTTTATTCATATCTGCAAACAAGAGCAAAGGCCTGGGAGGATACATGAAAGTACTCATTGCATTCTGAAAATGTAGCCTTACAACATGCAACTCCTTCTTTCCTTCATATTGGCGCTAATAGGATCTGTCAGCCCTGCCTTTCTCTGTAATTGAGTAAATTGTGACCTCTGTCTAATCCTTCCCCCACCCCCCATTCCTTTTGTGTATGTGTCTACTTACCATCCTGAGAACGTGGGCAGTGATAAATAAAGCATTGAGTAGAACTCTCTCAACGCTTTGAAACCAGCATGATGCCAGCCCTCTAGTTATATTTCTTTAAGTGTTTACGTTTTTCTGTATTCTTTCTCTTGTGTAGCTGGAACCCTGGGGATGCAAAGCCATGAGAGAGGCCAAGAAGCTAACAAAGTAGCTGTCTCCCTTGTTAGCTTGTTCCTTTATTCTTTAAAAACAAGATAAAAACCATCTGGCTCAGGGCATTACATTTTCCTCCCTCATGCACCTCTATAGATGGAGACTTCACCTGCAGTGAGGGTTTACATTGATTAGGGAGGGAGCAGTAATTCAAGCTTCCATCCTCTTCGAGGATACTTTGCAGTCTTTAAAGGTGCTGGCCCACTGAGTTAAACTGTCAAGGGACAATAAAAAAGTATCTTCATCCCAGGAGGTAACAGCTGCCAGGTTTTCAACACCTTGCACACTGTTGGAAAAATGTCACAATTGTCAGCTGAAAGAAAAATGACTCTGTTGTCATGTTCTGTTAATGACTGGGCCTTATAAAAGGAACTACGTAAGTCTTTAAAAGGAATAAGTAGCTGTTTTCTTTGCCCACTGTACCCATCGTCCCCAAATTCCTGTTTTTCTAAACATTACCTTGTAGGAGATCCACCAAAAAGCAAAGCAAAACAAAGACAAGAACAACAACAACAAAAAAGCAGCAGTGAAGAACTGAAAGTGAAAACATCCCAGGATAAGCATGAAAGTGATTGGCATAGCTCCCTTATACAGTTGGATGACTGGGAGGAAAAAAGTACATCACTGACACAGAAAATGACATTATAGTGTGTATTAACAAAACAACAGCAACAACAAAAAGTCATTCATAAGCCAGTGAGCTGAGAGAAAGCATACTGTATTTCTGCTCTTTGGAGGACAATTTGTTTTCAGGCAGCATCCAGATGGGTAAATACCATGACATTTCTTTTTTCAAGAGAGCCACTTCTTTCTTTCTTTAAAAACAAACTCACTGATTTACTTCCTTTAATAGCTCTGCAATGTTTGTATATGATTGCATTCCCTTCTTTTCGATTTGATTGATGGGGGAAAAGGTTTAATGAAGTCTCTGATATCAGGCAGGCAGGGTTTTTTCCTATTTGTTTTAGGTTAGTCATTTTAATTGTATTGAGTAATTAGAAGGTACACATAGCCAAGGGAGCTTTGTTCTGATAATTGCTCAAGAAAACCCATTCTCTATCTGCTGTTGCTTTTTGTTAAGACATTTCTCCCCCTAGTGGCAATAGTAAGCACTTTGACTTGGCAGTAGGCAAGGTGTAATTGCAATGTGACAAACTATACTTAAGGGACTATCTTGTAAATACTTTAGTTTGGGGGTTTGGCATTATTTCATTATATATGTATGCTTTTTTCCCCTACAAAACTTCCTACCCCCCCTTTTTATTCCTGAGGTGCTTTGGGCTTTGGATGGAAAAAAATAGCCTGAGATGTTTATTAAAAAAAAAAATCACAGTGCATCCTGGGTAATGTTTTGCAGCTTGACTTAATTTTATTCATCTGTTTTAATTACCTATTTATAAAAATGCTTTTGAATTTGTAGACATTATTTAATACTTTGGAAGACGTACCTCATTTGAAATAAATAAATAAATTGTATTTATTTTAAACAGTTCATGTAAAAGACCTTAAAGGTAATTAATGTAGGTCTCTTAAGTAAGACAAAAGTGATCTTTCCAAGACTGATGAAGTGATTTGTTTATTTAACTTCCCACTTCGGCTGAATCCTTCAGAGTCTAATAACTTTTTTTAACATGCTTTGGCAATTTGTGTCTAGCTACAAAAACCCTTCTTCAAAAAGCAGCAATTTAATAACCAGCTTTCTTAAAATTACTTTGAGGAAGGAAGACTATATAGGGGGTTGGTGTTTGGTTTTATTTTTATTCTAGTGTAATCATGCTTTGATAAATTGTGTAATCACTAACTTAGTAGAAAAAATACTATTGAACTCCTGGGTTGCAATGACCATAAAAAGTATATTTTCATATTGAGACTTGAGATATTGTGAATAAATTATAAAGGAAACAGCTTATATGCTGGTTGAAGTCCATATGGGCCCAATTCATTTTGTGTTCAGTGCTAAATCTGGATGTACCATTAAAAAAGGAAGAAGAAGGAAAAGAAAATGGGGTGAGGGGAGTAGCCTATTATGCCCAGTTGTTTGGGCCCTTAGAAAAATCTGCCCTAAGAGCAACATGGAATGAAATCAGATATAGCTTTGCATCTATTGAGTGAGATTCAGTAGATCTGTGTGACATTTTTAAAGCCCAGTTCCAGCTTTCCTAGATGTCGCTTTCTAGTTTGCTTTTTCTGTCCCATATTTGTGCTGGGGACTTGATTTAATGTTACCATATATCTGAAGGTCCCTGTCTTCCCCACTCCCCACTCCGCAATCACTGGCCATTTTCATTATACTATATCTTGTTTTGCTATAGGGCTGCTGAACAGATTTCTTAAGCAGCTTTTTGCAAGGTTAAAAGAATGCAGCCTGGTAACAAGTTTGTGTCATTTTAAATATATACCTTCTAGTAAATAAGGAGAAGTCTGGCAATCAATCCCTTTTAGTGTGTTATATGTTTCACCTGACAACTAAACCTTCTATTGATTAGCCATTACTTTGTTAGATAATCCTATGTCATTGAATCCATTGTAAAAAATTAAACTCTTTAAAATGTTTTACCCTAGCAGCAGTGTGAAAATTGAAAACTTGTTCAGAATTACAGCCTGCTTTCACAAAGGTAGTTTTCAGCAAGGCATCTTACTGGTTTACGCTTAGGTGCTTTATATGCAGTATAAAAACATTAAAGTACTCCAACGCAAAATTCTGCCTCTGGTTCAGCAGCGAAGCTACCTTTCAAATGTTGCATGGGGACAGAACTTATCTTGCTTGTGGCTATTATACTCACTAGTTTAATTATAGCCTGGAAGGAGTCTTATGCTAGTAAAATATTGAATTTTTTAGTTTTCTTACATTTAAGAATTTCGGTAAGTTTTAGTTTACTAATCTGTGTAACTTCCTTGGGAGATAAACAAGATCATATACCCATTTTATGGATGGAATGTCTCAGAAGTATAAAAGCCTATATAGCTTTATTCTGGAAACTTCTATAAGCCTAGAACAGGTTTCCTGAATCTATCTAGTGTTCTCCTAAGTGTGTTATATTCATTTATGAGGACAAAATGAAAAGTCCGTCCACTATGTAACCCCTGCTCAGATTAAGATATAGGAACTTTCATTTCCCAGGGAAGTTTCCTTGGTCTCCTGCCCAGATGGCCTCTGTACCCCCACTGGATCAAACATGAGCAGCTCACTGCCATGGATTAGTTTTGCCTTTCCTAGAATTTCATGTAATAAAACCATACATTTTGGGAGTCTAACATAATAAATATATATATAATTCATCTATGCCACTGTAAATATCAGTAGTTTATTCTCTTACTATAAATTTTATTGAGTAAATATTGGGTTGGTCAAAAGGTCCATTTAATTTTTTCTGTAAAATAAAGGCCACATTTTTTATTTTTACCAATAACTTTATTGATTTGGATATTTTGAGTATGTCAGCTATCTCCCACTATTGGCTTCTGATGGGTAGAGGCCGGGTGCTGCTAAACATCTTCCGATGCATAAGACAACTAACTCCACAGCAAAGAATCATTTGGCCAAAATGTCAGTGGTACCAAGAAACTTCAGAAACCACTTCTGACATGTTCGATCAGTCACAGCACCTTCTCCATACACTGCGCAAATCTTTTTTTGTGTTTCAGTTGCATTTTTACCTTTCTTAAAATAATAAAGGATAATACACTGATAAAGTTGTATATCTTCTTCCATCTTCAATATTAAAATGGCTGCACAAAAATTCACCAGTTATAGTAAGTTTTTTTTTTTAATGCACGCTGATATAATACAATCTAACAGAATTGTTTCAAATGAAATTAAAGACAACTAAGCACTACTGGAGCCATAGTATGGAAAAAAACAAATGAACTTTTTGGCCAACCCAGTGTACTATAGTTTATTTTCAATTCTTCTTTTGATGGACACCTGAGCTGTTTCCATTTTTATAAGTGAAGTTGCTATGGATGTTCTTCTGTGAAGCTTTTTTTTTTCATAAGCATATGTTGAGTACATTTTCATGTGCTTATTGGCTATTCAGATATTTTGTGATGTATCTAAGTTTCTTGCCATTTGAACAGTTTGCTTTGTCTCTCTTACTGAGTTGTGGAACTGTACTGAGTTCTAGATACTGGTCCTTTGTCAGATATATGTATTCTGAAAATTTTCTTACAGTCTATCTTGCCTATTCGTGGTGCGTTTTGATAAGTTTCTAATTTTTTAATGAAGTCTATCTATCAGTTCTTACCCTATGATTGTGATTATATTCTTCTAGAAGCTTTATATGTTTTAGCTTTTATCTTTAAGGCTATGGTCCATCTCTAATCCTGATGTGTGTTGTGATGTAAACTTGGGATTCATTATTTTCCCAGTGCTTTTTTTTGCACTTTATTTTTCTTGTAATAACAAAGATAGAAACATCCATCCCCATGCTTTTTTATTCAGTTGTTTTGTCACCATTGTTGGAAAGACTTTCCATTCCCCATCGAATTACATGGCGCCTTTGTCAAAAATCAGTTGGCCGTACAAGTAGCTGATTAGTTGGCTTTATACATCTATTTCTGAACCTCCTAGAAAAGAAAGGCTGCTGTTCAGTAAGAGCAAAGGGTGACAGAGGCTGAGACTCTGACCAACTCCTACTTCAAGTCCCTAACATGACAGAGGATGAGCTCAGGATCCTGTGTTTTTAGAGGTATCTATCCTTATACCAAATACAGTCAGCCCTCCATATTCCTAGGTTCCACATCCATCTGTTCAACCAACTGCAGATCAAAGATATTTGGGGAGGAAAAATTACATTGTTTATGATGGCTACTATGTAGTGAGGCCTGCAATGGTTGCACCTATACTGAACATGTACAGACTTTTTACCTTGTCATTTATTCACTAAACAATATAGTTATAACAATTATTCATATAACATTTACATTGTATTGGTTATTGTAACTAATTTAGAGATTATTTAAAGTATGTGGGGGGATATGCATAGGTTATATGCAAATGCCATGCCATTCTGTATAAGGAACTTGAGTGTCCAAGGATTTTGGTGTCCTTGTGGGGGAGAGGTGAGTTGTCTTAAAACAATTGCCCCAGGAGTGCCCAGGATGATTGTATTACAATCGTGACTATTGTAGCTTTAATATGTTTTGAAATCAGGTAGTGTGAGTCCTCCATATTTTTATTTTTAATATTTTGTCTACTTTAGATACTTTGCATTTATATTTAAATTTTAGAATCAATTTAGCAAAAGTTTTGCAGTGCTGTTGTAAATATTTTCATTCTCTTTGTTGCTTATTGTAGATACAAAGAATTTTTACCTTGTGCCCTGTCATTTGTAGATAAAGACAATTTCATTTCTTCTCCAATTTATATGCCTTTTGTTTCTTTTTCTTGCTCTTTTGGAATATTGAATAGATATGGTAAGAAAACATCTTTGCTGTGTTTTCTGTCTTAGAGGGACAGTGTTAACACTTTCATCATTAAGTATGATCTGAGTTGAAATTTTTTTTAGATTTCTTTTATGGGATTGGGTTCTCTTTTGAGTAAAAGTTCCCTTCTATTCCTACCTTGCTGAGGTGTTTTAAAAATTATGAATGGGGGGACTTCCGGCCAAGATGGAGGCGTAGGTGGAAACACTGTGCCCCCTCCCACAATTAAATTTAAAGACAGCTAAGTTTTAGAAACAAAAACGCAGCCAAAACAGTGAAAATTGAACTGTACGGAAGTCCGACAACAACCAACCACTCAGGCAGACTGGTAAGAGGGGCGGAGGCAGCGGCAGAGCAGGGTCGGGCTGGAAAGATCGGTCTTATCGACCCAGGAGTGGAAGCGGAGGTGGTTGGTGGATCCCAGGCGTGGGGTGGCAATGGGGTGGCAATGGGGTGGACCCAGTGACGGCGCAGGGCAGCTGGCTGACTGCGGTCCGCACGCGCAGATAAACTAAGCGAAGGAGCGAACAGTGAGACAGACCTCTCAGGCTAGGACCCAGGGACAGGAATAAGAGCCTGAAAGCACCAACTGGAAAGACTTTCTTGGGGTTGAGGGGCCGGCAGAGGCTCCCAGGCTCACAGAGAGTTCGTGGAGAGACCCACAGGGTCCTGGAGAGTACATGGGCCCACACACCCGGGAACCAGCACAAGAGGGGCCCAATTTGCTTGTGGGAAGCTGCAGAGGAGACAGAAATCTGAGAGGGATCAGAGCGGAGCAAAGTGCCATTTTTTCCCCCTCTCTGACCCCGCCCCCACATACAGTGTCACAATCCAGCACCCTGGGTCGCCTGGCCCTGACGAACACCACAGGCTCTGCCCCTCAAACATAACAGGTGCAAACAGACCAAACATTATGACTCAAGAACAGCTCAAAGCCCCAGAGCCTATAAGTCTAAGTGACCAAGAAATAACCAGCCTTTCAGATGCACAGTTCCAAACACTGGTCATCAGGACGCTCACAGAATTGGTTGATTTTAGCTACAAATCAGAGGAACATATGGAGGCTAAACTGAGTGAAATGAAGGGAAATGCACAGGAAACCAATAGTGATGGAAAGGAAATTGGGACTCAAATCAAGAGAGTGGACCAGAAGGAAGAAGGAAACAACCAAACAGAAAAGAATGAAGAAACAAGAATTAAAAAAAATGAGGAGAGGCTTAGGAATGTCCTCCAGGACATCTTCAAACATTCCAACATCTGAATTATAGGGGTACCAGAAGGGGAAGAGGAACAGCCACGAGTGGAAAACTTATTTGAACAAATAATAAAGGAGAACTTCCCCAGTCTGGCAAAGGAAATAGACTTCCAGGAAATCCAGGAAGCTCAGAGAGTGCCAAAGAAGTTGGACCCAAGAAGGAACACACCAAGGCACATTATAATCACATTAGCCAAGATAAAAATGAAGGAGAGAATCCTAGAAGCAGCAAGAGATAAGGGGATAGTCACCTACAAAGGAGTTCCCATCAGACTGTCAGCGGATTTCTCAAAAGAGATCTTCCAGGCAAGAAGGGGCTGCAAAGAAGTATTCCAAGCCAGGAAATCTAAAGACCGACAGCCAAGATTGCTTTATCCAGCAAAGCTTTCATTTGGAATGGAAGGTCAGATAAAGTGCTTCTCAGATAAGATCAAATTCAAGGAGTTCATTATCACCAAGCCCTTATTATTTTTTTGTGCCTCCAAATAAACATGTGTTAGATCATTGAAAATTGTCCCACAGATAACTAGATTCTATTTATTGTTTTTTCTTTCCCTTTCTCTGTTCTTCAGTTTCAGTCATGTCAATTGATCTGCTTTCAATTTCATAGACCTCTTCTTCAGTCATCTCTAATCTGCTTTTAAGCACATCCAGTAATTTTTTAATTCAGATACTGTACTTTTTAATTCTAAAATTTGTTTGGTTCATTTTCAGCTTTCATTTTTCTGGTGAAAATTTTCATCAAAAAATTTCCATTGTGACCACATTTTTCATTTAGGTTGTTGAACGTATTTATTATAGCCTCTTTAGAGTCTTTATGTGCTAATTCCCACAACCGTATCCTCTCATGGTCGTATTCTGTTTGCTCTTTTTTTTCTTGACTATGGGTCTCATTTGTCTACTTCTCATGTATACAAGTTTTTGATGTTGTTGTTTTAAGATTTATTTATTAATTTATTTCTAGACAGAGGGGAAGGGAGGGAGAAAGAGGGGGAAAAACTCAGTGTGTGGTTACCTCTTTTGCGCCCCCCACTGGGGACCTGGCCTGCAACTCAGGGATGTGCCTTGACTGGGAATCAAACTGGTGACCCTTTGGTTCACAGGCTGGCACTCAGTCCACTGAGCCACACCAGCCAGGACTTTTCTTACATTATTATATAACGGGCAATATAAATGACACATAGGAGAGACTATGGATTTTTTTTATCTTCTACCACTTAACTTTCTGGCTGATAAATGTGACTTCATAGAGTCTGGTTTTGCATCCATTATGGCAAGTATGTTTTGATTTTGCACTGAGTCCTAAGACTTAATCTTTATGCGGGGTCTTTCCAGGTTTTCATTGGAAAGCTTGAGGTGCTTATTAAGCCCCTCTAACTTAGTGGGAATCAAATTATAAACCATGTCTTCCCTCATAGGCAGCAGCTAGAGTCTCTGCTCAGATCTTTCAGCCTTGCAACTGTTACTTTCCATTGGAGTCCTTGGAGTCTCCCACTCATGTATGTAGCTTGGGGGATTAACCATGGATTTGAGGGGAATTTATATGCATGTTTTGATGCTTCGTCCCTCCCCCATGGCTTTTTCTATTTTCTATGATTTCTCTTCTCAATTTCCAGCCAGTGTGGTAGCCCTGAGCTCTATCCTCTGACATCTCAAGCCAATAGACTGTGGCTTTCTAATTGAATTTTAGTCACCCTGTACCAAGTGGACTGGTGAGTAGTACCCTTAGGGAAAAAGCACATAAACATGGACTTTACCCAGCATGGTTATCCTCTTTCAAAGTCAGTCAGTTCTTCCCACTAGTTTCTACCTCCTGCCTTTAAGTAGTTATGTTTAAATCTTTTTCTATGGCCCTGGCTGAGGGCTTGAGCATCATCCTGCATACAAAAAGGTTGTGGGTTCAATTCCTTGTCAGGACACATACCTGGGTTGCAGGTTCAATTCCCAGCTGGGGCATGTATAGGAGGAGGTAACTGATCTCTGTTTCTCTCTTACATAAATGTTTCTCTCTCTCTCCCCACCCCTTTCTCTCTCTAAAATCAGTAAAGATATCCTCAGGTGAGGAAACTTTTCTTAAAAAAATATTTTTTTCTATGGTTTACAGTTTTATCTCAAAGAGGTTAATTTCTTTCATGCAGACATTTCTACCATTATTGGAACTAGAATTCTTTGGCTTAAAGTTTTATTTTGTTCAATATACCAATTATTGCATAAATGTCTTTTCAAAACATGGTAAGTTTAGTTTAAAAAATTGTGTGTTGTCTGTATATGAATGGTAAATGTATTATTAGTAGTTGCAAAAGAAGTACTGAACCCTGAGCCCAGAATATAAATGTGTCAGCAACTCTATACATTATGTCAAATGAACCAACTTATTCTTTTAAGATATGTGTTTCGAGCCCTGGCTGGTGTAGCTCAGTGGATTGAATGCGGGCCTGAGAACCAAAGGGTCACCAGTTTGATTCCCAATCAGGACACATGTCTGGGTTGCAGACTAGGACCCCAGTCGGGGACCACACATTGAAGTTTCTCCTCCTTCTCTTTTTCCTTCCCTTCCCCTCTCAAATAAATAAACAAATATTAAAAAAATAAAAATCTGTTTTGAAATAATTTCAACTTAAATGATGAAAGAATAAAACAGTTATATGGGTTTATTTTTGAAAGTTTAACTTGTTTAAATGAAAAAACAATTTTATAATATCTTTTTTTGTTTTTTCAATTTTATTTTTACCTACCTATCCTCTTTCCAAAGAATGGCAATTGGCCAAATATGCATTATTTAAAATATATGCAACCATTGCTGATAAAAAATAAATGAATAAATAAGTAAATTGGTGAAAAAGTCATAGCTCTTCCTGACAAAAATTCAAGTTAATAAATATAAAAGAAAAGGGATAAATTTTAAAATGATCAATAGAACTCCATAGTACATATTACCATGAGCAAGATCCAGCAATACATGCTAAAATTAGTGGGCAAAGCTGAAGCAGAAAAAGAATGTTTGCATAGTCTCAAAGTATTTCCCCCAGTATTTAGGGGGAAGTGGGGACACTCAAGTTCTTTTTATTGTGCCACGTTAGTTTCTTAGTTTTGACGAATATTCTGTAGTTGTGTAAGACATTCACTCACATAAGGGAAAGTTGGGTGAAGGGTATCCAGGAACTCATACCTATTTTTGCACCTGTTCTGTATGTCTAGAATTTTTTTATGAATGCATTTTTTCCTATTGTTAGTTTCAGAAATTCCCCTGTGTCTTCAGACTCTTCAGTTTCAACATACACATTTATACCAGTAGTTCTCAGAGCGTTCTCATTCCCAGACTAGCGGCTGATAACAACATCAACTGGGGGCTCGTTAAACATGCACATTCTCCTCATCTCTGCGGGATGGGGCCCAGCAATCTGTGTCTTCACAAGCCCTCCAGGTGATTCCGATGCATGCTGAAGTTTGAGCACCATGATTTTGTACCATCAGTAAAAACTTAATACTAAAGGGAAACACTTTTATTAATATATTGGCCAGTTAGTAATATTTGTTTACCATAAAGTATAGCCAGTTTTGTTTTTAATTGTGGTAAAATATATGTAATGTACTAGTCATCTAAAAATGTATAATTCATTGGTATTAAATATGATATATTCACATGGTTATGTAACCGTCACCACAATCCATCCCCGTAACTCTTTTCACCTTATGAAGTGGGAGCCCTGGACCTGTGAAGCGGTAACCCCCATCTCCTCCTCCCCCAGTTCTTGGCAACCACTTTTCTCCTTCCGTCTCTGGGATTTTTACCACTTAAATATATAAGTGGGCCCTAACAGTGTTTATCTTTTGTGATGGGCTTAACTCCACTCAGCATAATGTCCTCAAGGCTCATTTATGGTGTAATACATGTTATAATTTCCCATCCTTTTTAAGGCTGAATACTATCCCATTGTTTGTACCTGCCACATTTTGCTTATCCTATAACCCATCAGTGGACACTTGGGTTGCTTCCACATTCAGCTTGTGTGATACACAATATACAAGTGTATAACTTCAGTACTGTTTTCAGTTCTTTGGAGTATATACCCAGAAATGGAGTTGTTGGATCATATGGTGATTCTATTTTTAATTGTTTACCACCATTGTTTTCCAGAGTGGCTGTATCATTTTACAGTTCCACGGATGGTGCACAAGGGTTCCAATTTCTTCATATTCTCACCAACATTTTTTTTCTGTTTTTTGTTGTTATTGTTTTTACTAATACTTACCCTAATGGGTGTGAAGTGGTATCTTATTATAGTTTTGATTTGTATTGCTCTAATTATTAGTGATGTTGACCATCTGCTCATTGGCCATTTGTATGGCCCTTTTCCTGGCTTTGAATAATTAATACCCCCACCTTGCATACATTCAGTGTACCACTGCTGTTCGTATATTTGTTCCTAGGCACATCAGTGGCTTTTGTGGGCTTTCACTTTCTTTGCTTTCTGCTGTCTAACTTGTCCCTCAGGGCTCATAACTCTGGAATTTACATATAGAATCTATTTGTGTTGATTTTGAGGAATAAGGCAGAATTTAAAAACTATATATGATAGATAGTATTTTAATAATTAAACCTGTTTCCAAAAAATTATCTTTACAGACTTATAACAGCTGTGCCAGAATCTGCTTAAACCAAGAAACAGTATGTCTAGCAAGCACTGCTATGAAGACTGAAAATTGTGTGGCCAAAGTAAGTAATATAGTACATTGTATATTATACCACGTCATCATGATACTTTATCTATAGACATCTTCACTCACTATTGCAATTACAGACTCTTCAGGATTTTATATTTAAAAAAGAATATAGCAGGCATCATTTTATCCAAAAATTAGACTACAAGTTGGAATCTCCATCTCTTCAATTACAACAGAATTTTCTGATTATGTATTCTGCTCACACTTCATTCTAAATCACCTTTGTTTCTTGATACTAGTTACAGATGATTACAAACAAGGTTTATGTAAGAAAATGTGCAATTATTTTCTAAGTTCATGATTTTTAAATGTAATTAAGTATAGTGTACACCATTGCAAAGATTATGAAACATGCTACAGAAAATTCAATAATTGTATCACCATTATGATTTATTAAGTGGCTTAATGGTAGGAATATTCCTTTTGATGATCTTGATTTGCGTGGACAAGTATATATAAATCATGTATATGAGGTACCTCTTTCTTACGTATAAATGTGTGCCATATCTATAGCCTAGATTTAAAAAATCTTATATATTAGAGAAGTCTTACAATCTAATAATTATATCAACTATGACTCAAATTTTCTGAGATCTCAAATTAATCAACAGCTTTGACCTAAATTCAGGTATCAACCATTTTGATTATTCCAAGAGTAAGAAAAATTCTACTGTGAGCTCTGTTTTTAGACCTTTTCTTTGCATATCTGCAGAATGACTACCTTCAATAACTATTTTGTCACCGTTGCAGTGTTTCCTGCTCAGTAACTAGTTTAAGTTTAATCTGTTGTATTGTACACTTAGCCTCTCAATTACTTACTGTTATTAGAATCAGGGCTGGTATCATGTAGTCTTCATCCTTTGCTACAAAAATCAAAGGGCAGCGGTATTTTTTATTATTTTTATTTTATTTCTTAAGACATGCAATGGTTTCTAGACCTACTTTATCAACTGAAAATGTATCATAGGGAATATGATGTATGATGTGTTTTCATATATTCATTCAATGGAAATGATCCATGTAAGAAATATCAGGATTTATTAAGAATTATAGTTTAAGAAGGTAGTCATTTGCATGTCTCTTAAAGTAGAATGTCTTAACAATTTGCTGTAAAATATGAATATTATAAATTATATATTTCTTTTTTCAGTTATTAAGTTACAACCAGCAAGTACTGATTGACCCTATTTTATATCCAGTATTTGTACATTGAGATGGGGGACCAATTATTTGGGCCTGTAAAAATAATCTGTCTCCTTTTTGGCCATGCTGCTCTCAGTGTCATCATCACAAGTGGGTGACTTCTGGCTAAAGAAGGTAAAATCTTAACATGAGCACATACCCAAGGACAGGGTGACGATTTCAGTGAGTTTCACTGAGAGCTGGCCGAGTGAGCATCTGTTCCTTTTGTCTTTTTAATACTTTGTAAGCCAGGGTCTCTAAAGCTACATAGTTATGTTGGTGTGTGTCTGTATGATGTGGTAGTTTTGGGTTTTTTCTCCTGGCATCTGGCACAATGGTATAATTTCCATTGTAGCATAATTTCTTCTGTGCTCTTGGGTGAGGAAGTTTGCTCATTGCTGCTAATCAGTCTGTTTCCCTTGCTCCCAGATGGTGACCCTCTCATCCCTTTCTTGCTTATTTTAACATTATTCCGACATCTCTACCCTTTCCTTGATTTCTTAAATATCCTAATTTAATAATGATTTCTGTCATTTTCTGTTGGAACCTACCTAACTTTCTGATTCCTTTTGTTAGCCTACATCCTGTCTTCTGGTTAATTTCTTCAGAGTTGAGCCAAATAAACAGTTGATCAATGGCAAATAAAAAACATGTAGCTAAGTTTTTCTTTCTTGCAACAGCCTTCAATGAGGTACCAATAACATGGGAATAGGAAAATAATTTTGCCTTTTTCATTTACATGTGTTAGTATATCTCATGATTCTGTGCTGTTTCTCCTGGCCTTATTTATTGCCTGACCTTTGAAGGATAAAGACTTGATACTATTTTTGTAGGTCTGCAAGCTTGTCCCTATTTCCTGCTCTTCACCTTTAGCCCTTAACTGAACAGTTTCATCTGCTACACTTGGTATGGCTGCATTGGTTTTTAACTTGGTACAAGTGTCTATTAATGATTCAGACTGTACTCCACAGTGGCCTTGAATATCCAGCCATCTCCATGTGGGAGCAACTATAGTATAGTGATATCAACTGTTTTTGGCTCTAGTTCAAAGCAGTCAATTCTGGTTGGAGTGACTTTGGTTTGGGTGGTGATAAGGAGGTCTAAAACCTTACTACTGAGTACTATTTATGTTAGTGTTTTAGAGAAAACTTTTAGTACCAGTTATTCCTGTAAACATAGCGATGTCGTTGTGTTTGGACCCCTATGGCTACATTGTATGTGACTCTTTGTTGCCAGAAATATCTTACACTAAGTGCTTTACAATAGGCCTGTGCAAAGGGACCCATTACTCTTATTCCAAATACAAGAAAACAAAGTTGTTAGACAAACTACAGTCACCCTAAGTTAATAATAATCTTCCGAGCCTCTAACTTGAAGAGTGAGAACTAAAACAAGATTTAAAAACTAAAACAGAGCAGGGATCATTTTGTCAGTATAACTTAATTCAAGTAATATTTGGAGGCACTGAAATGTCTTATTTTCTCCCAAAGCCTTCCTTCTTATTAATTATAGCCCTGTATTTCATGAAATTTGTGTTTAAACATGATGAGCTTTGTATTTATTGTTGCTTTAAATGGACAGTCATTATTGACTGCCAACTTAATCTTTAAAATCAATAATTACATTGTACCTAATTGTCAACCTTCATGATGTTTTTTATTGGTAAAGAAAACTAATGGAAAATGAAGGGCATTGATTCTTTGTTATTTTAAAATTGACTTTATTTAAATATTACTGAAAAGTTTGGTTTCAGGTTTTTCCCTAATTTACTCATACACACACACAGTTAAAATTGAGTTGTTTGAACATATCTATCTAGACTCCTGTCCAGGTAGGAATAAGTATTGTCTATATATTTTGGAAATAAACCACTTAAGTAATCCTTTGTAGATGTTCTGTATTATAGTAGTAGCTGTTTGTTGTTACTGTTTTTTACTTGAGACTAATAATCTGTTTGCAACTGACTGAGACAGAAAAATGTGATGTTCCTTTTCACTCATTCCAGATTTTGATAGAAGACTTGTTTTATTTATTTCCAAAATTATATCCGCAGGAAACAAGCTGTTTAAATTCAGATTATGCTGAAGCAAAATGGTCCTGGTATGAGAAGCAACGTGCTGTTTTACGAGCACAGAGTCCCTTTTCTCATAACTGATTGATAGTAAATATTTTCCTGAAGAATTATTGCCAACCATGAACAGTGCAACTGTTTCACTTTTTTTCTGTGCTACTTGCTGTACCAGCCATTGTCGGTAATTAAGATCTACAATTCACAGTGCAGACGTTTGCGCTTCCTCTGGGTCTGCGCTATTTATAAGGCATTTCAGCTGTTCAGAGTTTCTTCTGAGTTTTAAACTACATGTTAACAGGCTTCTTTAATATATGTTCTACAAGTAGCATGTCAGACGGTCCATTCTGCACACAGCTCCTCTTTTGAGTCTAACAATTAACTTTGTGGAGAACATACTTAGATTTAACCATATCACTAAGACCAATATGGTTGGGAAAACTCTGAATGTAACGTGTTACATATTAGGCTTATTGCTAAAGTTCGGAAATAATATTTTTTCTTTCTGATTCTTCAAATTTCCTTTCATCTTCAAATGTTCATATGAATTTAATGAGGGTTAAAGGTGAGATGTTACAGAGAGGTTCTGAGAAATACTAGTAGAGTGACTTTTCGGAGGTCACTTTGAAGTAATAATAGAATCAAGGACTTGTTATAGACAAGAGTTTATGTGTTTATCAGATTAAGGTATAAGAACACATGACCAGAATGCATAACCTTCTAGATGTGCGTGATATTTAGGAAAACAGACAAAGGACACCAAAATGAATCAGCAGATTGACTGCACATTTGTTGTGTAATCAGCTTTAGGGACCCTAAGTATCATATGCCATTGGAATGAAAAATGTAAACAGGAATCCTGGGGTCTGTATTAAAATTGGTAAAGTTTCAACCACTTCAAGAGAGTTAATTTTTTTTTTATAAAGTCAGACCCCAGTGAGAATCTTCATGAGTGATCCTGAGAGTCAGAGTAACTGCTTGCACAGCCTCCTTGCTACCTGCATTCATTATTAAACATACAAGAAAAAGAAACAAGAAACTGAAAGCTGTTGACAAAATATGTTTAAAGCTTTGCGCTTAGTGGAGGAGGTCAGATTGGCTGTTTTTAAGCCTGAAGTCAGCTGCTTTGATTCTGCACGTTGGCTGCCAGTATCTTCCAGCAGAGCAGATCTGCAGAGAAAGGCAGGACACGGTTTTCAGTGCTGATTTCCTGATGGCCCCTCGAATATAAGACGGAGCTTATAACAAAGCCTTTCCAAGGCAGTTTTATTTGTCAAAACCTAGAACTTTCTGTAGTTCTTTTGAACTACAACTACAGTGTTTCTGCAAACTTTTTTCCTCCGTGAACTCTTTATGAACCTTTTTTTTAGGTAGCAGTGGTTCGACTGTTAGGAACCACTGATACATCTGACTGAGACGCTTCAAGATGCTAAAAATCTATTCACATTTCTTTCTAGCTAGGGAGCTAATAAGATTGAGTTTGTCTTTGTGGATTGATCTAGATTAGCATGAGATGAGCCCAGTCAGTGTCTTCCTGAGTGAAAAAGGGAAGGTTGGGAGAGAGAGGGGTGACGGAAGAAAGTTCTTTATCAAGAACTGACTGCAGTATTGCCTGCTGATGCATGTCGGATCACCCGCACGGAGAGATCACATGGCTTCTCCAAAAGTCAAACGATCAATTCGCCTCGTTTTGGCTCTGTACTTAATGCACAAACAGTGCGATCTGCGGGGCTGTAATTGCATTGTTAGGGCCAAGGAACAAGCCTGTGCCTTTTCAGCAGACAGCTGGCAGGGAGAGAGGCATGTTGTTAGGAAAGAGAGAGGCAAGGCAAATAAAATTACTGCTAACGCTCAGAGATCGGCAGGAGTCCTACTTGCCTAATCTTACCGGTGGGAGCAAGCGGCTGTTGTAATCCAATTATAGCAGCATAAGCAATTTGTTAGACACTCCGCATAATGTAACAATTTCCCAATAAACTCTGACTTGTAATAACGTCGGCAAGAGTCCGCATAAATCTGCCCGAATGGTGGGGGCTGGAGTGTTCGGCTGGGGGCTTGTAATTGGCGCCATCAGCACGTTTTGCAGAGTGCAGTATGGTGCAGTCTTTTAGTGCAGGAATTTTAAGGAGAAAAGCATGGCACACGTTTCTTAGAAAAAAGAAAAGTGGCCATTAAAAGGGGAGCAGCAAGAAGGGCACACTCTTGCCTTCACATTACCTACAAATTTTAGTGTAGAAGGAAAACAGGAGGAAGCCATGTTTCCTTCTAACACTGAAGGGGGAACAAGGGGGGGAGCGCATGTGGATTAAATTTCTATATTTAAAATGCACTGGTTTCTATTATTTATACCCTCCTTCTTTAGCACTCCCCCCACCCCCAATGCTGTTCAGGCAGCATTTAGCTAACATTTTTACAAAATGTTCATAGCCAAGTGAGCCTAGAAATACGAAGTTAAAATCTGTTTTCTTCTAGAGTTTAGATTTTTCTTGATAACAGAAAAATACAGTTTCTTTGTGCCCAAGACACATCTTTTAAGGATATTATTTCACTGAATATCAAACCATTCTGGAGACTTCTGTCTTCTGCTTTAAGAAACCAACTCTTAATGAAGGGTTTTAAAACTGAGCTTGTTGTTTGCTCGGCTGGCTTTACTACACTGCTTGTTTTCCAATTCTGAAATATATTGTGAACATATATGATACTAGGATTAATAATCTTTCTTACTGAATATTTATATTGTATAAGAATATAGTTTATTAAAATTTAAAACTATACCTGTGTGATTATTACAAAAATAATTTTGATCCCTAAGTCATAAAATTTTTGTTTTGGAGAAATGTTTGTTGTTGTGTGGAGAAAAGTAAAACCTCCATTATTTATTGACTGATTAGCGCTTGTAGTCACACACTAGAGTTTCTCATTTATACAAGGTATAGGATATGGAGAGTACTCATAGATTTTGGTTAATAAACAGGTTTGCATACAACGGAATGTGTATTAAATGTTACCTTTCTTAGCCAACCTAAGTCTTCATTGTTGTTTATTTATGTCAAAGCCAAGCTTTTGAACTAAGAACAAGATTCTTCAAAATAACATATTGCTGTGGGTATTATTACAATAAATATTTACTTTCAGCATAAACATTTCTTTCTGAAGCAAATGCTGCCTTGTTTGACTGGAGCTGCATCAATAAACTGCAGCACCTCCAATAAAGCCACTCAGTGTCTGCGTTTAACTAATGGCTGATTTTCATGGCTTTGACAGTGAGCTGTGTGCGTTATTTTCTCCTGATATTGTAAAAATAATGAGAGCAAATTAGAACAATCAGTTTACACAGATAGCTCCTGATTGGAGGCGATGGGCAATATGGCAGCAGGTAATCCATCTTCGGGCTCCTGTCACATTAACTTCAGCAGTGTGAAAAGATCAGGTGGGGTAAGCAGGGATCCTGCCCAATCGGAACACTGAAATTAATGAGAAGAGCATTGTTCTGTGATCAACCTTTTAATTAGCAAGACTGGAAACGGAGGGAGTGTTGAAGGCAGCTCCACAGCTGTATGATGCCAGGCTCAATTCCTGAAAAGGGGGGAAAATCTGTAGGTTTTAACATCATGCTTTTCTTGCAGTATACAAGTATTGTGTTTCCCCTCTAGAGGTGGTTCACAGACTAAGAAATACTGCCTACTTCCAAGGTAGTGTCACAAATATGGTTGATGTGTTAATGACCTATAGACTGTAATTCTGTCGTAGGTCATTTAGGATTTTGGTTACCAGCACACTTTCTCTGGCATAGTACTCTGGGTTTTGACCTTTGGATTTTTAAAAATCAGGTAACCAGAGAAATTAAATTTTAAAGAGGTCTGTCTTGTCAACCTCATCCCTCCAACTTAGTTGCAAGTAGCATGAGCGTTTTCTAGTTTGGAGCACTTCTGTCACCTTTTGAGTTACTTAAAATAGAAGCAAAATCCAGGCAAGTAAGTTATGGTGTATTTTTTAAAGATTTTATTTATTTCTTTTTAGAGAAAGGGGAATGAAGGAAGAAAAAGAGGGAGAGATATATCAGCATGTGGTTGCCTCTCGTGTTCCCCCTACCGGGGACCTGGCCCACAACCCAGGCATGTTCCCTGACTGGGAATCAAACTGGTGACCTTTTGGTTTGCAGGATTGAGTGGAGCTCAATCCACTGAGCCACACCAGCCAGGGCAGTGTATTTAAATTATGTCCTTTCCTGGTTCTGTTTATTAGGAAATCTGCTGTTTTCTTTTTCCCTTATGCCATTGACTTTTCAGTATTGGGGAATATATGTTCGTTTCAATTTATATTAATTGAGAATGGAATATCAATGAATAGTGTTTGTAGGAGGAAGGGGAGAATCTACGCAGTAACTGTGACTAAAGGCTGGTTTATCTATTTGACATTCAGTTAAATCGTTGTCTTGTTAATCATCCTTGTAATCTTGGAAAATACAGTATGAGGCTACAGAAGACATTATTAATGAGCCACATTTTCCCTACCAAATCAGTTTTCTGGGCCTTTCTTTAAGCTGTAACTTTGGGAAAGTGTATGAGGCCATCCCAATTTATGTTGTTTTAGTCTTTATACCTTAATCTTAGTGGCTTACTGTAAAAGCAAATAATATATTTTAGGCTATGTAAAGGAATCTAGATATCTTCCAAAGATATATAAATTTATTTTCTTGATATTATTTAATTGATAATTAACTAATTGACTCAAGCATTTATTTAAATTATTAATACATAAAAATCAGTTATTGGTACCCATCTGGAGTACAGAATTAGCAGGAAAGAGCCTAAAGTATAGTACAGAATATTCAGGTTAAATATAAGATGATCTTTTTTCATCATAGTTAATAAGACCTTTTCATAATATATACAACTAATGGCGATTCTAGCCTTGCAGCCCTGAGATATCGTATTTACAGAATTTAAGTCCCTGATATTATACCTCTCTGCAAAACTCATAGAACAAAGGCACTTTGCTTCTCCCTAATACCCATCTCACTACCCCTCGTCCCCACAACATCTTTAGTATAGCTTTTGGAATTTTGTCAGAAACGTGATTTTTTTGGACTGATAGTGAGCTTTTATTGAAAAATTGTATTTAGACTGAGATGTATCAGTATTTTAGGATCAGTGACTTAATACTAAGTAGTCTGTAGGACTTCCCCCCTCCATTATTTAAGAGAATGATGCTGCTGTGCATATTAATATTTTAAAGGCCACTTGTTAGAATTTTACATGATACTTTTCTACACTCCTCAATCAGGAAGAGAGATTTTTTTATTCTTGAAGCTTTTATGAATTTTTGTGGCTTTTCATTCTCCTCTCTTCTAGTTTGACAATTTCAGAAGCTTGGACTCATACGCTCTCCATGAATAAATATGTTCTTAGTTATATGGTATAAATAGATCACTTACAAAGCTTGTGAAACTTGAGCTATCCTTTTGAACCTTTTAGTACCCATGAGCTCAGGATCTATACATGTTAAATTTTATTCTTGTGTCATGACTTCAGCTTATAAGGCAAATGAGCTATGAATTCAAAAGACTATTCTCTCTACCAAGTTTCTACAAGAAATGATAAAACTGTATTTTTCTCTTTTTCCTATGATTCTGGGATTCTGTTTTACTTAGTGATCTTGGCAATATTTGTTTTTGTTGTTAGAGTTCTTTTCCAGTAAGATTTGCTTCTTAAGATCAGTGTTAAAATAAATGTCACTTTTCTTTTTACCTCTTTTCTTGTTTATACTAGTAATTAAGAAATATCTAACTGGCCAAATGGCCAAGAAACTCTTTTTTTGATTTCCTAACTGAGCTAGAGTTACCAAGTCACCTTAAATTCTACTGATCCAAATATTACCAATAGGGTTCACTTTAGAAAAATTTTTGTTAGTTTAGTCCTTTGGACTTCACTCTTACACCCTATTTAAAGTTCTTAGTGTAGCCTTGGCCAGTGTGGCTTGATTGGATGTTGTCCCTCAAACCAAGAGGGCATGGGTTTGATTCCCAGTCAAGGCACATGCCTGGGTCGTGGATTAGGTCCCTGGTCAGAGCTCATGTGAGAGGCGGTTGATAGATGTTTCTCTCTCACATCAATGGTTCTCTCCTTCTCCTTCCCTTTCCCTCTTTCTAGAATTAATTTTTTTTAAGTAAAGTTTTAATGTATGGAACCAGTTGAATCTCTGAGGCTATTATAACCTTTTCTAAGTCCTCACACCACACTTTTTAGTTTGGGGATATGTTCCTGTATAAGGAATTGAAAAATGTCCATTTTCTTTTTTGTGAATCTTCAGGATGGAAGACGTTTACCCCCCCCCCCCAGTTCTGTACTACTCGAAGTTTGAGGTGTAGAGAGAATACATTAATATTTATTGCACCTGTGTTTAGGCACTATAGTGCTGGCTATGTTATACCGAATTTTTTGGACTATAAGACACACTGGACCATAAGATGCACCTAGGTTTTAGAGGAGGAAATTAGGAAAAAAATTTTTGAAGCAAAATATTTAATAACATAAATGATATAGGCCTCCCCACCCCCTACTCACCACAGCGAGCCAGGTAAGCTACATTCAGATTATAAGACACACCCCCATTTTCCTCCCAAATGAGGAGGGTTGGGGGGGTGCATCTTATAGTCTGAAAATTACTGTATGCTTCAATCCTTACATGAACTGATGAGATGTGTATTGCCCTTATTTACAGATAAGGCACCTGAAGCATAGAGAAATTAAACCTTTCCCCAAGTTTTCACATCTCCAAGTTACAGTTTTTTAAATTCAGATCTCTCTGACTTCAGAGCCCTTACTCTATTACACCTGTTGCCTTTCCAGTAGCATTTGGAGGCCCTGTGTATCTCTCCTACCATTATACTTGGTCTCACTCTAAGAAGCTCCTATAGCTTTTTCTCATTTGATTTCTATAGCATTTTTTACATCTAGCAAATGTTATCTCCAGCCCTTTCCCCCACCCCCTCTACTGCTTATAAAATATCTTTTTCTGACTTAATTGAGCCAAGTACTCTTTTCAGAAAACTAAACTATCTCTGTTCTGGGCCACCTACTCAGTAGTTTTGCTGTGTAACTTTAAATGCTTAGCTCAATACTAATCACCCACCTTATAAACATAGGTCTTAAAGGATCCAAGGTGACTTCATGGCTCCGTGTTCCATTGTTCTACGTATAAAATGAGTGGAACATTGTGAGTCCAATACTGTTCAAGGTGGTGATTTATACCTTAGAAATTGTTCTTGAAATAGTTATGGACTACAGATCTCATCCTACTGTGTGTTATAATTTACAATGTGAACATACATTGGTGGTCCTTTTACTCCATAAATTTATTTTTCCTGGTTAAGCTTAGTGATAAATTTTGTCAGTTTAAAAAATGTCCCTTAAAGCATCAAAACCCAGGCTCTGGTTGAACTTTGGTGAATATTTTTATAGTTTTATGCATGCTTCTAGATAGTTCGGTGATTGTGAAGACATGATGAGAGTTAGCAGTTGGACCTTGAAGCCCTCTTTTAGACAGGAGCAAGGAGGCCTGGGACAGGAGTGAGTGATTAAGAAGAAATGGGTTCACCAGAAGCAAATTAAAACAAAAAGAAAACAAACATGAATATCAGTGTCTGTGTGTGTGTGTGTGTGTGTGTGTGTGTGTGTATAAAAACCTCTGTTGGATATTCTCTAATGGGAAGAATGAAGTTTTTGAGAGTTAAGGTTAACATAAATTTCATGCCCAGGCCCATAAAAAATATGTAAGGAGCACTTGCTCACACAGAGCTCTAAGACCATGACAAACAAGAATATTGAAATATTTCTAGAAGAATGAACATAAATTCAGTTATGTTTTCTACTTCAGACATCACTTCTTTAACTTGATCTGCATTTTCGTAGAGTATCTAATAATAGCATTAGAAATTTAATTATAAAGTTGTTGTTTTGAAACCTGGGAGCAAGCCAAAAGGGAAATACAGAGAGAAAACCCTGTTCAAAAAGAGATGGTTCCTACAGTGTTAACTATGAAGTGTGTAGCGCGACTCTGTAATGGAGTATCATGGCAGGGGGTATAATACTGTAAATAAGATGAATATGCCACTCGTGGATTAATGGGCAACCTAAAGAGTGGCTTTATTTACATCTGTGTGAGGTTCACTTTCAGTTTGTGTGTTTTCTCTTCTTCTTGTGATCAGAGTACTCACAAACCTGACAGTTTAATCAGGGAACTTTTAATACACACACACACACACACACACACACACACACACTCACACATACACACGTGTATATAAAAAATTTTTGTAGAATTAATACAGTATCATTTTAGACTTTAAAACTGATAGGTTAAAAGTTTTTTTTTTAATTTTTTTCTCTGAATAATACTTAAGGGTTCTGGAACTAAATCCAAGAAATCCAACTTTTAAAATATTTTGTTATAAATGATAAAGAGTAGATATATACATCACATGTATCCAGATTACAGTAGGTGCTATTTGCAATGACATAGTTTTTGGATATGAGATGCTTTTCAAAGGTTTGGTTACTGAGTAATGTAAATTTGAATACATCTGGCCTGGGACACTATTGGAGTCACTATCTCAACATTATACCATGAAAACATTCAGTAAGTGAGAGCTTTATCTATTATTTTTAGTCAGCTGTTTAGTTTGCTGTTGGTTGTCAGTTAATACTACTGTTGAGTGCTCTTGGAACTTCAAAAGTTTAAAATTTAGATTATTATTTACTCTCTGCTTTCCCTCAATTGAAAATGTGTGATAAAGGTTACTTATAAAAGCCCTGGCCACAGTGGCTCAGATGGTTGGAGCATCATCCCTTACACCAGAAGACTGGGGTTTTGATTACTGGTCAAGGAACATTATCTAGGTTGTGGGTTCAATCCCTGGTTGGGATGCTTATGGGAGGCAACCAACAGATGTTTCTCAATCACATCAATGTTTCCCTTTCCCCTTCTCTCTTTCTAAAAGCAATAGACATACTTTTTTGTTGTTTTTCTTTTTGTTTTTTTATATTTTATTGATTATGCTATTATAAAATTGTCCCAATTTTTTTCCTTTGCACCCCCTGCCCAGTACCCTCCTTCCTTACTGCAGTCCCTCCTCCTTAGTTCATGTCCATGGGTTGTGCGTGTAAGTTCTCTGACTTCCCCATTTCCTATACTATTCTTAACTCCCCCCTGTCTATCTTGTTCCTACCAATTATGCATCTTTTTTAAGATTTTATTTATCTTTTAGAGGGGAAAGGAAGGAGAGAGGAAGAAATATCAATGTATGGTTGCCTCTTGTACATCCCCTGCTGGGAACTGGCCTGCAACCCAGGCCTGTGCCCTGACTGGGAATCGAACCTTGATTCTTTTGTTCGCAGGCCCACACTCAATCCACTGAGCTATACCAGCCAGGGCCAATTATGCTTCTTGATCCCTCCACCAATTCCCCCTTTCTTTCCATTTCCCCCTTCCAGCTGATAACCCTCCAAATGATCCCCATACCTATGATTCTGTTCCTGTTACAGTTGTTTGCTTAGTTTGTTTTTGCTTTTTGCTTTTTTTTTTAACTTTTTAGATTCAGTTACTGATAGTTGTGAGTCTGTTGTCATTTTAATGTTCACAGTTTTGATCTTTTCTTAAATAAGTCCCTTTAACATTTCATGTAATAACGACTTGGTGACAATGAACTCCTTTCACTTGTCCTTGTCTGGAAAACACTTTATCTGCCCTTCCATTCTAAATGATAGCTTTGCTGGATAGAGTAATCTTGGTTGTAGGTCTTTGCTTTTCATCACTTTGAATACTTCTCTCCAGCCCCTTCTTGCCTGCAAAGTTACTTTGGAGAAATAAGCTGACAGTCTTATGGGGCCTTTCATATAAGTAACTAAGTGCTTTTCTCTTGCTGTCCTTGAGATTCTTTCTTTATCTTTAACCCTTGACATTTTAATTATGTTGTGTCTTTTTGTGGTCCTCTTTGGGTCTAATTGATTGGGACTCTCTTGTCTTCCTGGACTTGCATGTCTATTTCCTTTGTCAAATTAGGGAAGTTTTCTTTCATTATTTTTTTCAGATAAATTTCCAATTTCTTGCTCTTTTCTCTTCTCCTTCTGGCACCCTTATGATATGAATATTGAACCTATTGAAGTTGTCCCAGAGGCTACTTATAATACCCTCATTTTTTTGGATTCTTTTTTCTTCTTGTTGTCCTGATTGGTTGTTTTTTGCTTCCTTATGTTCCAAATCATTGATTTGATTCTCAGGTTCATCCACTCTACTGTTGTTTCCCTGTAAATTTTCTTTATTTCAATTAGTGAAATTTCAGTCAGATCCTTCATTTCTGACTGGATCTTTTTTATGCTGCTGAGGTCCTCACCAAGTTCTTTGAACATCCTTCTAAGCGGTGTTTTAAACTCTGCATCTGATAGATTGCTTATCTCCGTTTCATTTAGCTCTTTTCCTGGAGTTTTGATCTGTTCTTTCGTTTGGACCATGTGTCTTTGTCTCCTTATTTTGGCATCCTCCCTGTGACTAAACATACTATTTTTAAAAATTGTATTACTTATAAAAGACAAATTGTATGCAAAAGTAAATTAAAAGGTAGATGCTCAAATTATATATATTGATCCTGATTGACTTATAAACAAAAAAATGTGAGATATGGGTTTAAAGTATTAAAATTCAGAGAATATGTCATCAAATTTGACAGCCTTTTTGCACTATTACTATACATTTACAGTGCACTAGACACTGGGCTGAGGGTTTTATATACACTCTCATTTAAATCCTCACATTCTCATTAAGCTGCAACCCCATTTTACACACAAATAAACCAGAACTCAGAGAGATCAAGCAACTTGCCCAGGATATGTTACAGAACTGGAATTTGAACCCAGACTGTCTGGCCCCATGGCCTGTGCTTTCAAATAGCCATTATGGTTTGTAAATTTTAGTGCATAGAGATTAGTGTCGTTGTAGCAAATGGGAGGATTATCTAAAAAGTTCACTATGGTGCCTATTATCTGTTAACAATTGGTTAACACGTGGCCAGGATTTTGAAAATACAGAAGTATGCAAATCGGTTATATACAATCATGATACAGTAATACATTTTAGGTTTGTGTTTTCTTGCACTTAAAAGTATTTTCCTTTTCAGCATTCCATGTGAGGTGATAAAAATAAAAAATACCTCAATTAGCAACCACAGAAAAGTAAAATTGTTAATTGAACCTTGTAATCTCTGCTGTCAGGCTTTTCTTTTCAGGCTTTGATTGTGTGTAATAAAACTGTTGCTTAATTAATGCCAGGTTTCTAAAGCCTTTGGATGCCACAAAAGAGTGAAGTGGAGAAACCAAGAGGCAGCATCAGATAGCTTCTCTGTCATGTTAATTTAGATCTGTCATTCTTGTTCTAGTTCATGATATATGGCTCTCAACAGATACTAGGTGAATTGAAAAAGGAGTCAGTAGTGAATCCTGTCTTAGGAAAAGCAACTCATGATTGAGGCTCTCAGTAGGTTAATAAATAACTGTTTTCAGGCAATATTTCACTCCTAGTTTGAGCGCCCTTGGAATGAATGTGACCATGTTAACGTGACCAGTAGACACGATGCAAAAGCAAACTATGTGGTGAGTTGGCATCATGGCTTTGTTGTATGTGCAGGACAGGTCCATGACTGACATTCCCAGTGCACTTCTGTCTTTGGCAGAGGGGTGCTTATGTGTAGCCAGAGCATGAGCGAGGAAGTTGTACTGATTTGCCTTCGGTTAGCCAAAAAAGTTTATTTGTTTTTTCCATGAGATGGCTCTAGTAGCTTTTAGTCGTCTTTAACTTCATTCGAAATAGTTTTTTTAGACTATATTGTGACAGCTATTGTATCAGCGTGCATTAAAAGCAACAACTACAACAACTTATCAGCCCTGGCTGGTGTGGCTGAGTGGATTGGGTGTAGGCCTGAAAACCAAAGGGTCGCCAGTTCAATTCTTAGTCAGGGCACATGCCAGGGTTGCAGGCCAGGTTCCCAGTGAGGAGCGTGCAAAAGGCAACCACACATTGATATTTCTCTTCCTCTGTTTCTCCTTCCTTCCCCTCTCTCTAAAAGTAAATAAATAAAATCTTTAAAAAAACTTATCAAAATTGGTGAATTGGTGTGTAGCCATTTTAATATTGAAGATAGAAGAAAAGCAAAATTTTTGGCATATTATGTTTTATTTTTTCAAAATAGTAAAAATGCCACCGAAACACAAAAAAGATTTGTGCAGTGTATGGAGAAGGTGCTATGACTGATCAAATATGTCAAAAGTGGTTGTGAAGTCTTGTGCTAGAGATTTCTTGCTGGACTATGCTCCACAGTTGGGGTAAAGTTGATAGCAATCAAATCAAAACATTAATGAGAACAACCTAATGTTCTCTAATGTTACATGGTGGGGAGGTAGCTGACATCAATGAAGTTATTGATGAAAATGATAGTGGTCTTTTATTTTATGGAAAAAAGTAAACAAACTTTTTGGCCAACCCAATATTAACTTCCATTTAGAATGCTTAAAAAAAAAGTAAAAGTTTCCCTTGGAAACTGCTCAAGTTTCCTTTAGCCCTGGCTGGTGTAGCTCAGTGGATTGAGCATGGGCTACAAACCAAAGGGTCGCCAGTTCGATTCCCAGTCAGGGCACATACCTGGGTTGTGGGCCAGTTGCCCAGTGGGGTGCATGTGAGAGGCAACCACACATTGATGTTTCTCTTTCGCTTTCCCTCTCTCTAAAAATAAATAAATAAAATCTTTTTTAAAAGTTTCCTTAATTATGGACACACTTTTTGAGGGAGCTATATGCTAAAAATTGGTTGATAGGAAATATTTGGTTCATATTATAACTCAAAAATTTTTTTTCTTAAATTGTCCTGGCTGGTGTGGCTCAGTGGATTAAGTGCTGACCTGTGAACCAAAGGATCAAGGGTTCAATTCCCAGTCAGGGCACATGCCTGGGTTGCAGGCCAGGCCCTGAGTAGGGGGCATGTGAGAGGCATCCACACTTTGATGTTTCTCTACCTCTCTCTCTCCTTCCCTTCCCCTCTCTCTAAAAATAAATAAATAAAATCTTTGAAAAAATATTTCTAATTTTAGAATGCAGAATAGTGAATAATACAGTCTGCTAAAATGAATATACTTTTAAGATGACTCTAGTCTCTTTTTCATTCCCTCTTCTTGATTCAAGGAACTTATTAATTATAGCTAGTTTATATTTGTATTAATTTTAACAAGTGTCAAAAAGCAGTGTTTTTTTCCAGGGTGGGGGAGAATGAGAAATGAAACTCCTTTTATTTCTGGCTGCATTCCCAGATGGTTGTATTACCATCATTGAACTTTTAGCGTCTGCTCACATTCTGCCTGGAGTGCACAGGATTACAACATCATATCTAAATTATACTTTATGGCTATATCCATACATGAAACAGAACTTGCTGAGTGGAAGCATTGATATCATAATTTCAAATGGTTAAGGTGTCAGTGGAGAAGGGAGTTTACAAGCATGAGGAAAGAATACAGGCTTCCATTTGAATAGGTCTCGATTGTCCAGGGGGTTATTTAATGCTAATAAATACTTGTTTAGAATGGATGGAACTAGGTTAAGTGTTTACAGCCAAACCTTTCTCTTCTCCACCAAAGAATGAGGTTCTCCTAACAGTGACCTACTTTGTTCTTATCCAGTACTGTAGGTACAATGGTTATGCAGCTGTGAAGAGAGAAATAGATGAAAACCAGAAGAATTTTTTTGTAGGAAGTGCCTGGTAGCATGTTTCTTTGTTGGTGAGATATAATGTTGCCACAAATCATGAATAAATGTTTCAAATTCTCTAACATCATAACAGTTATAACCATCTTTAAGCCTCCTTTCTAAGTAGATATTTCTCTTCTGGCTTTCTGTATTGTGAACTTTACAAAACTGGCTTAGGCAACCTATTAATTATTCATATCATAGCAACAATTAAAGCAAATTAAAAATAAAAATCGCCATATTGCATTTAACCGTGGGCAGCACCAAAATGTGTCAGCTCTGTAAGGGCCTGTGGTGTTTCCTGAGTTAAAAGTGCTAGAGGGAGCTCTAACCTTGTTCGGAGTGGTGGCATATGGGAACAATTGTCTGTATGTGGCCGTAGGGTCACAACTAAAGACAGAGGCTAACGCTGTTCGGTGGCAGAAATTTAAATCTTTTTTATTACAACTTCCTGTTTCTTTTATATCAGAAAAAAGGGGTTAGAACTGTCTGTTACCAAACAGGACTTTATTCACCCTCCTCTCTCTTTCTATGAATATAATCATCTCCTTTAATACAGTATTCAGGAGACCCTGAATTTGAATCAGTGAATTTTCATAAAGTGAACACACCTGTGTAACCATCGCAAAGATTCTTTTTAAAAGAAGGAAGGAAGGAAAGTAAAAGAACATTCCAGAAGCCTATTCCTGCCTTCTCCTGCCTACTCCTGTCACTCCCCTCCCAAAGGTGGTAACTGTTATCCTCACTTCTAACATACATTAGTTTTGTCTGTTGTTGAGCCTCATATAAGTAGAATCATACAGCACATTATTTACTTTTTGATTTCACTCAGCGTAATGTTTTTGAGAGTAATATCATTGTAGATAGTTGTGATTTTTCATTTAATTTTCATTGACATGCAGTATTTCATTATATGACTATACCAAGTTTAATTATTTGTTTTACTATAGATGGACAATTGGATTGCTTTCAGATTTTGATAACTATAAGAAATGTATATATCCTTTGGTGAATATGTAGAATGAATACATGTATTCTATTAGGTAGGTGACTAGGAAGGGAATTGGGATTTTCAAACTGGTGGTCCCAATCTGTACTATAGTCACCAGTGAGTGAGAGTTCCATTTTTCCTTTTCTTTACTAACCAGCACTTTGTGTGGCTTTTCCATTGTAGTATTCTGGTGTTGTGCAACAGCAGTATCACTTTATGGTTTTTTTAAAAACATAAAACAAAATTTAACCATGTTTAAGTGGTACAGTTCAGTTGTGTTAGTATATATTCATATTGTTATCACTTGTCTTTTAATTTAAATTTCCAGTAACATTTAAAATTGAGCATAGTCTTTTAGGTCGATTGACCATTTATTTTATTTTATTTATTTTTTAAAAAAGATTTTATTTATTCATCTTTAGAGGGGAAAGGAAGGAGAGAAGTATCAGTGTATGTTTGCCTCCCATGAGTCCCCTGCTGGGAACGGGCCTGCAACCCAAGCATGGGTTCGTGCCGTGAGTGGGAATCGAACCGCGATCCTCTGGTTCACAGGCCCGCACTCAATCTACTGAGCTACACCAGCCAGAGCTGATTGACCATTTAAATGTAAAGTGGCTGTTCAAGTGTTTTGTCCATTTTTCTACTGGGTTTTGTGTATTTTTCTTAATGACTTGTAGTTTTTAAATAAATTTGGGTACCAGTCCTTTGTCTCATGTGTGTTGCACATATTTTGTCCTGCTCTGTGCTTTTACCTTTGCACTTTTTAGATGATATCTGTCGATGAATAGAGGTTCTTAATTTTAATATACTTCAATATATCAATTTTTATATTATATAATTAGTTTTTTGACATTCTACTTAAGAAACCTGCATCCAACCCAGTGCCCTGAAGATCTCTCTTATGTTTTCTTCTTAAATTTTTATTTTTACCTTTCACATTTAGATTTATAATCCATTTGATTTTTGTATGTGGTGCTGGGTACAGGTAAGAAGTTTGGTGTTTTTTTAATATGATGCTTAGTTGTCCCAGCTCTGTTTATTAAAATATGTATTTCCTCTGTACTGGATTGTTTTCTTTGTCATAAATTACATGACCACATGTATGTTTTTTCCATCAAATCTTAACCTCCTGTTTTTTGTTATTCTTTAATGTTAACTTTGGTTATTCTTGGCCATTTGCATTTCTGTATAAATGTTAGAGTCAACAATAACTCAGTACATACAAACATTCCTAAAATGTAGTTTCCTCTGAAATGCCCAGAGCTTTGAGCCTGGCTTAGTGGGCTGTTTTTACAATCTAATCACATCTTAATTATTTTTTCTTTATTCACCATTCTATGCCCAGTCACATCTGCTCATGGTGCCCAAACAAGTTAATGTATTTTAAAAGATTCCAATTCGTAATTCCCCTTCCTGTGTCGTTTAATATGGAGTTTCAGTTAAAACGTCAGCTTCAGAGTTTGGCGGGCAGGTCCTGATACAGCCTGAATTGCTGCAGTGGTTTCTACATATAGCAAACAGTAACATTTATGTACATTTATGAGCCAGACTTAAAATGTCTTGATTCTGTTTTCCACCGAACTCCACCCCACATTGTCACTGCTACTATTAGTCCAAGTCCATTCTGATGTCATCAGCCCACTCTTCTGGTTTTATTTACTTATAATATGGGCCCATTAGATTGCTCATTTTTGGAAAACACTATCACCATGGAAGTTGATGCCATAAATTCTCTTTGTAACATAATTTTTCAAATGAAAATTGAACTCTAGTTCTTTCCATATTCATTTATCTATTACAGTAGCTGATGTGTCACCTTAACCTTGGGGACACTTTTGGCCTTTGGAATCTGAAAGAAGGTCTTTAAGATAGAGCAAGCTATGGGCTCTGATACTGAAATTAAACTGGCAGAGAACAGCACCCATCTGATCTTGACCACTATAATCTTGATAAAGCATTAAGAGGATCCCAGTAGGCTTTTCATATCTGTTTGCACACTCTTCATGTAGCCCCACTGCTTTGATTTAGCCCTAAATGAGACAAGTTGGTATATTAAATTTATATAATTTCTTGCCATTGTGTGAAGTAAAGGGATTTTTTAAATAAAGGGGTACATTCATTTATTGACAGTTGTCTAGAAAATCTCTTAAATACTAGTAACTATGAAGAGAGATAATTGGGAAAATAAGAGCAAACGTGAGAAAAATGAGGCAAATCAAGATGCAAAGCTTCAAGAAAACATTAAGGGGTATTCAGATCCTAGTGTCAGCGCTGAGAAAAATGAACACTTAGGAAGTTTTCAGTTCTTAATTATGGACTATTTTAGCATGTAGAACAGTCAGAATGGTAATGTTACCTTTGTGGCTGTCACTCAAAGTGATAGCATTTCTTTGCATAAAAACCTCAATTGTTAGAGAAAAGCCTGACTTATTCTTGTAATTTTATAGTATATTGTTTGCCCAAGTAATATTATGAAAAATATTTCTCTTTTCACTTGATCTGTATCCTTAAGCTCTGATGTAGCTTTTTAGTAAGAAAATATAAAGAATGAGTCTCTGTTTTTTAATATTTTGCTCAGCTCTTTTAATATAACATGGATCTGAATCATAGACTCAAAATATAAAGCCAGACTGAGCCACAGATTAGCCCACCAACCAATCATTTGACAGATGACATCTTGTGGCAGTAGAGACTCGCCCAAGATCACATAGCTGGTAAGTGATAGGACTGGGCTATCACGCTCCCTCATTTTTGTTGTGGGGCTATTTATTGGGCCAAAAAGTTTGTTTGCTTTTTTTCTGTAAGATGGCTCCGGTAGCGCTTAGCTGTCTTTAACTTCATTTGAAACAGTTTTGTTAGATTGTATTGTGGTAGCTGTCATATCAGTGTGCATTTTTTAAAAAAACATCAAAATTGGTGAATTTTTGTGTAGCCATTTTAATATTGAAGATGGAAGAAAATAAGCAACATTTTTGGCATATTACGTTTTATTATTTCAAGAAGGGTAAAAATACAACTGAAATGCAAAAACAAAACAAACCCAAACTGTGCAGTATATGGAGAAGATGCTATGACTGAACATGTCAAAAGTAGTTTGTGAAGTTTCACGCTAGAGATTTCGAACTGGATGATGCTCCATGGTCCGGTAGACCAGTCGAAGTTGATAGTGATCAAATGGAGACATTGAGAACAATCAACATTATATCTCATAAGAAATAGCGAATGTACTCAAAATATCCAGATCAATCATGTTATTGGTGAAAATGAAAAATGTATCTTTTATTTTACGGAAAAATCTAGATGAAGTTTTTTGCCCACCTAATACATGTGTGTCAGTTATAAGAAAACTTTGTATAGTGGTTTGATTCCAAAGCATCGGATTTCAGTATGTGTTCCTTAACCAAAATAGACACAGAATAACTTCAGAAACATTTGACAGAAAAATTTCATGGGGGAACAATTGCTACCCTTGAGTTTCATATTTACAGTGCTTCATGTGAGCTTAATCCACACCCAGATAAGGTAAAAAGGTTCGTTAGTAAACCAGAAAAATGTCTTTCTAGAAACCACTTCATGCTTTAAGAAAGCCCGGTTCTGCAAAGAAAGAATATAATTTCTATTTCTTTTTTTTTATCATTTCTATTTCTAAATCAAGTGCTTTATGGAAGTAACTGTCTTCCTGATTTTTTGTCTTTGTTTTTTTCATTCTCACACAAGGATATGTTTTGTTTTTTTAATTGAGTTTAGAGAAAGAGGAAGGGGGAGAGAGATGAAGGGAGAGAAAGAAACATCAGTGTGAGAGAGGAACATCAACTGTTTGCCTCCCATACATGCCCAGACTTGGAATCAAACCCACATCCTAGGTATGTGCCCTGACCAGGTTTTGAACCCACAACCTTTTTGGTATACGGGCCAATACTCCAACCAACTGAGCTACCCAACCAGAGCCTGATTTTTTATCCCACATTCATTTCCAGTAAGTACACACACATAAATCCCTGGTGAGATTTGGTCCAATTCTACAAAAGGAAATTATTTTGTGACCTTCAAGATTCAGTCTTTTCTCAGAAACACCAAAAATCTGTAGTCTCTGGCCCAGGGAACCCCATAAAAATAGTGCCTATGTGAGAAAAATGTAAATAGCCTTCAGACAAAATCACAAGTTAATAGTTTTTCTGCTAGTTTTTGAGGGAAAGGAGAGTGGGTACTTATGACAGCTGGAACTTAGTCCAGTTTCAGCCCTAGCTCTGTCTTTGCTCATTACTGAAACCAACTAGAGTCTGAAGGAAGCAAAACGTACTGTGTGTCCTACAGGATGTTAGCTCTTTGATAGAAACCAATAATAAATATTAAGAGTCTTGGCCCTGGCTGGTATAGCTCAGTGGATTGAGCGCGGGCCTGCGAACCAGAGGATCTCGGTTCGATTCCCAGTCAGGGCACATGCCTGGGTTGCAAGCCAGTTCCCTGCAGGTCAACTCCCAGCAGGGGACGCATGAAAGGCAACCATACATTGATGTTTCTCTCCCTCTCCTTCCCCTCTAAAGATAAATAAATAAATAAAATAAAAAAAAGAGTCTTATTACCATTCTAATTAATTTCCTTACTGTCCTTCTTTCAATAAACTTAAATTTTATGGGAATATATTTTGGCAATTGCTCTGATAAAAAAAATTGGGGAAAAAACTGAAATTGAAAAAAATTGATGTTCAAATGTTTTTTTATTCCATATTGTAGAATATTTTGAGGTCTTTCTTTTGCTCTTTTCTGCCTTTTCCAATTGTTAAATGTCAGTCATCGTTTCTTTTGGAAATTCAGTTTTAATTTGATTTTTCAATTGAATTTATTGGGATGACATTGGTTCACAAAACCATACAATTTTAAAGTATACAGTCAGTTTTACTTTGATTCTTAAATTGTGCATGGTAATATTTACATGTTTTATTACTGCATACAAGTATTGAAAGTAATCTTAAGAAAACAATGAATTAGAGGTTACCAAATTAAAGTACTTAGACAAAGCATCTATGTAGTGATGATATCCCTGATGAGAGAAAACCACCCCAGTTGCGTTTACACTATGAGGCAGTTTACCACTGCACTTCCAAAAGGCAACGTCCACTCCTGACGTTAGTTTGGAATCAAAATTCACTTTACCAATTTTTGAGCTGTTACCTAGGTACAAAAGGCTGTGTCATAATCTCTGCCTTCAGAGTTTAAAAGTAAAAGGTTCTGGACATAAAATTATTGTAAAAGCAAAGGAGATTATATTTAGTTAAGGGTTAAGCTAATTATGATCAGCAACTATATATATTACAGTTCTTTCTAGTTAAAAGCATAATGACAGCCAGTGCCCTTACTGTGTGTGCCAGGTACTCTGCCAAATGCCCCAACGTCTGTTATCTTATTTTTATCCTAACATTAACCCTTCTAGGTAAGTATTATAAAAATCGTCATTTTACAGATAAGGAAATTGAGGCACAGAGAGGGCAGGTAACTCAGCCAAGATCGATCATCAAGTAAATGATAGAGCTGGGATAGAGTCACTTCCAAATTACTGTGTTATTTTCTTACAAAAGCATAACACCTTCAGAAGGGCATTTGAACTGTCTTCAGTTTGGTGATTGTGGTCTTGGTGCTCGTGTAAACCTCTTTTGACTATAGAAGATGTGTTTATTCATCTGCGCCAAGCAGTCCCCTAGGTCTTCTGCATTCAGTCTTACATCATTGCCGTGGCACTTCATTGTCATGAAAAAGAAGAGCCAGAATTTTATTTTAGAAAAAATGTATACTTTATGTAACAACTGCATTTTAAAATTTTGTCTGAACACAACTAACTGACATGAATCTTAGCAAGTTATTTTGATCACCTCTGCTGAAAAAACAGACATTGCTGCCAAACTAAGCTTTTTCCTGGATAAATTAAGAAAACAATTACCAAGCTATTCCAGAGAGAAATGTCTTTAGTCCCTTGATGCTCCAAGGGTTATTAAAGTGTTACCTGCAGATAACCAAGACTTCCAAAAGTTACAAGTCATTTACTTCACTCACTGCAGCAAAGAGAGGCCTGTGCTGCTGCCTCATAGGATTATTTCTTGCTGCATTTAACATGCATTAACAAGTACTTGGAAAGAGGTGAATTTCTTCTAGAAAGCTGAGTTGGCTTCTTGAGATCCTGTCTCCAAAACCTTGTATTTTCCTAATCCAGGTTTTAGATATAGCTCCTCAAAGGCTTTCTTCAGGAACAAGTTTTACCAAGTTACTGAGACCTTTTTTATTGGACACAAAAATGTAAGGATTAGAGCGCAAAGAGGAGGAGGGCAGTCTTTCCTCTTTCCTTATTTATTTATTTATTTATTTATTTTTAAGATTTTATTTATCTTAGAGGGGAAGGGGGGGAGAGAGAGAGAGGGAGAGGGAGAGAGAGAAATATCAATGTATGGTTGCCTCTCGTGCGTCCCCTGCCAGGAACCGGGAACTGGCCTGCAACCCAGGCATGTGTGCCGACTGGGACTCGAACCGCGATTGTGTGGTTCGCAGTCCTCTTTATTTAAAACTGACAATATTTCCCCCATGTACTTCTTAATTGTGCTTTAAGAGTGTCTCGTGTGTTTTCCTCTGGCAGCTAATGCCTCCATCATTTCATGTTATTTATGGGAGAACTTTCTGATGCTAAAATAAAGGGAGGCTGTGAGGGGAAAGTCAGGGAGAGGACTTAGTTTAAACTTTCTCCATCACAGAAATTTTTTTTTGGTAATATTAACATTATTTAACATTTGGATGAGCAACCTCTATCTGAGGAAGCTTACAGAAAGAACAACCAGATTCCAGACAATTAAACTTTATTACTCTGCCTACAACATTGTGTAGTGGTTTAGGAAAATAGTTCTTCATCTCCTCTCCCTTTTGATGTTTATTGTTTATTGTGTAGGAGAGGACCCGTTTATCTAACAAGCGTATTGTTTTTCTCTGAGCAGGTGAGCTTGGTAATGCTAGGTCTGTTTTGCATTTGGTTACATTTATTCTTTTCCCCCTCATCTCTCTTCACCTCACCCCTACTACCCCCATCTCTTGCCTAGCCCCTCACCTCTCTCCCACTTACCATTCCCATCTCTCTCCTTCACCCCACCCTCAGCCACTGTCCTCATTTCTTGCCCTTCTCTCCTCCCCTCTTCTCCCTCTTCTCTCTGCTTTCCTTCCTTTTCTTCCCCCTCTTCTTTTTCAGCCTCCCCTTCTTCCTTTTCTCCTCTCTTCTTTCTCCTCTTCTGTTCCCTTCTGTCCCCTTCTGTCCATAGTTACAATCACCTATAACCCTATATCCTCCAGGATCAGATCCTGACTTTTCTAAGGTGTTCAGTAAAGGAGATGACTTTTCCCTGCTATGATTATTTTGATGCTATAGACAAAGAACCTTGTAGATGACACAGGAACACCCTCCCCACCATAAATCAAGTTCTTGCCTGATTTTTTTAAAGACCAGAAAGATATATATACCTAGCAACATGTGAACATTGTTTGTTTGTTGATGGTGGAAACTATGGGCAATTTTATGTTCTTTGTGATTCTCTGTTTTTCATATTTTCTAAAGCGTGTTTCTTATAAAATGTTGTTTTTAAAAAATCATTTGATCTTTCTGAGCCTGACCCCAATAGATCCTTATTTAATGAAAGTAAAAACAGAACAAAATGAGGAATAAGATTTGATCCTCCAGTGAGTATGAACTTGGTTTGCCATTTTGATATTCACTTTTCCAAATTCTTCCAACTTTCAAAATGGCAGCCCCTTGGACTTCAGCTCTTGGTGCTCTCACAGCACATGATGGATGTTAAATAGTCTCACACTGCAGGCTTAAACTCTACGACCCACAAGACTTTTCCTGCCTTTCTCTATCCTCACCAAAATTCAGTTCATGTTTTGTTTTTTGTAATCTTTCTGTACTATGAGGGTGGTCAGTGTGACAGACATGGCGATTTATATATAGATTTGTTTTCAGCCCTGTTAGTCGGCTTCAGGGGGTAGCGGGGACTGGCCTTGGTGAGCAGCCTTTCTACTACTGCTGTGCCTCATTGTCGTACTTCGTTGTCCTCGATACTGTCAGTCATAAAAGGACATACATTTCATGCTACCTTAGGCCGTGATACAAACTCTTCCACAGTTAAATGTTAAAATTCCAAGTTCAGGTTAAAGTCTGACCAAAAGAAGAACTTCTGGGCTCATCCCTTCTCATTTGGGTAGCTTAGGTGTGGAAGATGACATGTTCTAGAGAAAGTCATGGGTTTCCTAGCTGTAGGCTACTTAGTTCAGAAGGGGTTAAATGATGTAGTTAGTAAATGGCTTTCTAGCTGCAGGAGTTTCTGAAAAGAGATCTAGGGATTCTGCAGTTAATTGAATTCTTCAGGCATGAACTTATGGTCATTGAAAAATTTAAGTGAGTGAATTTTTCTTGCTTTGCTACTAGATACAGTTCATATAGTATCCTAGAAGTCCAGATTCTTTTAAAAAGATTTTATGCCTGTTTATGCTGCTTGGACATTTTATATGATAAACATGACATCTTAAAAGATTTTGCATAATATATTTTTTCCCTTACTTTTCTCCCTGTGTTTTTTTTCCTTCTTTCCTCACTTCCCCAAATCTGCATCATTGAGCATTTTCCCATTTTTCCCCATCTTGTGAGCAAAGTTTTAACAGTACATAGAAAGTTAACTGCCTGGAGTCTTTTAAATATAAGTAACACGCAACCAGTAATAAGCTGTTGGTTGTTTTTTTGCTGCCTGCAAAGAAACATAAACACAGTGCTCATTTCTGGCAGGTTTTTACTGTCAGAGTTTCTCCTATTATATTTATCTTACAATTTGCCAGGGGGTGAAGTTATTAAGTTTTAGCAGCAGCCATCGATCAAGTTCACAAGTTAACACGATAAAGGCTCTGTGCCGCTCCGATCCGGGGAAATGATGATCCTCACTCGGTAATTAACTAAATGAGAAAGTTAAATCTTACTTGAGAGCTGGGAGAGATGAAAGAGAGGTGTTTGTCAGTTTCTCAGTGGAAATTAGAAGCAGTTTTCTGCAATTCCCTAAGCTGCTGCTCTGTCATATTTTACATAAGCACTGGGAAAACGTCTTGTAATTAGTGCTGTCATGGAGGATTTTTTTTTTGCTGAAGGATGTTGGAATAATTCATTAGATTATCAAGAAAGGCTTGTGTCCTGAAATGATTAGCACAGTGAAATTTAAACCATTAACGATAACAAGTTTAGAGCTTGCTGCAGTGCAGAGGCACCCGGGGTGTGTCTGTGCCTATTTCAATCATTTCTTATAATTAAACATTATGTCCTCCCCCACCCCCCATTACTAAGACCCATCCAAAAATCCTTTTAAGGTGGCACTGTCTACATCAGTGGGTTTACCAGCCTTGGAGGTGTATGTAGTTAGTAGCTACAATAATGCAGCAGTAAATTAAACTGCTGTGAGTTTCTTGGTTTAGAACAAAAGAACCTCTCACTCTGGAAGCTATCAAGTTGCATGAGGCAACCTGCTACAGAAACAAGAGTCCCAGTTTGAAACCTAAAAATGTTAAATGGCAATCCTATCCCTTTAACTACCTTAAAAATCCAGAGATAATCAAAATGGCTTGGCTTGGCTTTTGGTGAATTTTTTATATGGCTTTTCCTATAATTAGTAAATAGAAAAAAAGATTAGCAAATATCCAGTCTTCAAATAATCATTTATACTGGTACATTTGTGAGTTCATTTCTTAGTGAATTTTATTTAAAAGAATTGAAGTGATTGCGAGCTTCACTTTTCTTGTTGGTTATTAGAAACCAGTCAGATTCATAATGTGAACTTTCCTTCTGCTGACAAATCTGCCCCTTTCTGTCTTCCTTGTTCACTAATCAGATCTGACATATTTATGAGTTCACCTAATATGTAATCATATGTAGTAGAAGCTGTTAAAATATTAATGCAATAAATCCCACTGTGAAATGTGATGTTTACTCCTGTTGAAATGTGTGTCCTGTTCTGTATGTACAGCCACCATTTTCTTTTCATATGCACTCTCCCCCCAAAAGATAATGGACTTCTTTGGTTGTTAAAAGTTTTCAAGTTGGTTGCTTCCTTGGTCGCTGAAGGTTTTTTGAGAACTGCAAACTGGAACCTTGCAAGTTATGTCCCACTTCTGAGCGTTCATTACATCATATTGTGCATGTTCGATTTATGGCCAAATAATCATTGGTAGTCTTTTGTTTCTCTTGAAATCTTCTTGTTAAAAGATCCCTAGGTGCCAGTGGGCTCTATCCCTTCTGGGTTCCTTTTCTTTTCTCCCCTGGCTTTTTGGAAATTCAAGAGCTGTCCTGGACCTGTTGGCTATCACCACCTCCATCACTAGTGTGCTTGTGGTGGGTGCTTCTTGTGCTTCTTTCTTTCAGTCCTAATTAAAATGTAGACAATACCATTCCCCATTAATTCAACTAAGACAATGTTGACTTCTTTAAAGAGATTTTATTACAAAGAAATCAAGGAAAAATAGAAAAGAACTTTAAAATCAATGTTTTTATATTCTTATTAAACTGAAGCCTGGCAACAGCCAATGGAAAGTATAGTATAGACCTTTTAAAAATCCTCCCTTCCCCTCAAAACTCTCGAATGGTTTGCCTTGTGTCTCCTGGGCACAGAAGCAAGAACCCTGCTTCCGTCCCCATTCAGGTTAATGTACCGGATTGATATTTGGAGAATCAGCTGCAGTAAGAGTAAGTCGTTATACTGAAATAAATGTGTATTATAACCCAGACTTAAAATTCTCAACAGGCCCTCTGTCTTCCTTCCTCTCTTGTGAGGGTAAAATACCTTCTAAGCATTTCCTAATCTACCTTTCCAATTTTAGCTGTGCTCGCCCCTTGCTGGATTATTTTATCAGCCTTCTAGTTGGTCTTCCTTCCTCTGCTCTCACAACTTTGCTTTTGTTATCGTCTTCCTACTTCCCCAGAATACCCACCGCCACCACCATTCTCTGTGTGGCAGCTAGTGTAAATATTTCTAAAGTATAAGTTAAATTATGTCACATTTGACTACGTCAAAACCTCAGGCGCTCTTCTTTACACTTAGGATGAAATCTATGCCCCTTACTGAAGCCCAGAAGGCCTTATGTGATCTGGCCCCAGGCCACCTCACTACCCTCGTCTCCCACCACTGTCCACCTCATTCACTCTGCCCCAGCTGTACAAGCCTTCTTTCTTTCCTTCATTCGGACACCTTTTACTTGCTCTTTCCTCTGTCTAGAAGGCCTTCCCCCGAATCTTCAGAAGACTGACTCTCATCATTTAGATCTCAAACCATTAGTTACTTCCTTCAGCATCTTTTCATTACCACTACTCACTCTTATTTTATGTTACCTTAGTTTTCTTTTTTTTAAAATATATTTTATTGATTATTACCATTTCAGTTGTTCTATTCCCCCCCTTCATTCCCCTCCACCCGCACCCTCCCTCCCCCACCATTCTCCCCCCCTTAGTTTATAACCATGTGTCTCAAGTTCTTTGGATTCTATATTTCCCCCACTATTCTCGCCCTCCCCCCTATCTATTTTCTACCTACCATCTATGCTATTTTCTGTACCTTCTCCCCCCTTCTCCTCCTCCCACCCCCCTATTTCTAACCCTCCATGTGTTCTTCATTTCTATGGTTCCACTCCTGATCTAGCTGTCCTCTTGGTTTGCTTTTGTTTTAGGTGTGGTTGTTAATAACTGTGTGTTTGCTGTCCTTTCACTGTTCATATTTTTCATCTTCTTTTTCTTATATAAGTCCCTTTAGCATTTCATATAATAAGGGCTTGGTGATGATGAACTCCTTGAACTTGACCTTATCTGAGAAGCACTTTATCTGTCCTTCCATTCTAAATGAAAGTTTTGCTGGATAAAGCAATCTTGGCTGTAGGTCTTTGGATTTCATGACTTGGAATACTTCTTTCCAGCCCCTTCTTGCCTGTAAGGTCTCTTTTGAGAAATCCGCTGACAGTCTGATGGGTACTCCTTTGTAGGTGACTGTCCCCTTATCCCTTGCTGCTTCTAGGATTCTCTCCTTCATTTTGGTCTTGGCTAATGTAATTATGATGTGCCTTGGTGTGTTCCTTCTTGGGTCCAACTTCTTTGGCACTCTCTGAGCTTCCTGGATTTCCTGGAAGTCTATTTCCTTTGCCAGACTGGGGAAGTTCTCCTTTATTATTTGTTCAAATACGTTTTCCACTCGTGGCTGTTTCTTTCCCCCTTCTGGTACCCCTATAATCCAGATGTTGGAACGTTTAAAGATGTCCTGGAGGTTCCTAAGCCTCTCCTCATTTTTTTGAATTCTCATTTCATCATTCCTTTCTGGTTGGATGTTTCGTTCTTCCTTCTGGTCCATTCCATTGATTTGAGTCCCCGTTTCCTTTCCATCACTATTGGTTTCCTGTGCATCTCCCTTCATTTCAATTAGTTTAGCCTGCATATGTTCCTCTAATTTGTGACTATAATCAACCAGTTCTGTGAGCATCCTGATAAACAGTGTCTTGAACTGTGCTTCTGAGAGGCTGGCAATCTCTTGGTCACTTAGAGTTATCGGCTCTGGGACTTTGAGTTCTTCTTGTGCCATCTTTTGGGCTGTTCGTGCCTGTTACGTATCAGGAGCAGAGCCTAGGTGTTCACCAGGGCCAGGCGACCCAGGTCGCTGGGTTGTGACCCTGTATGTGGGGGCGGGGTCAAAGAGGAGCAATGGCGTCCTGTCTGCCACCTCCCACCGCAGCTGCCACCATCACTGGGGCCCCTGCGTTTCGTCCCACTGCATGCAAATGTGCCACCGACGTCAGCCCTCCACCACTGGGTTGGCCTGCTGGGGCCTGCGTGGCCCGTCTCACTGTGCCAGAATGTGGGACCGCGGTCAGTCTGCCCTGCACCCTGACTGGGTCCAGGCTGCCTGCGCACCTAAGTCTGGGGATCTTTCCTGCCCGACCCTGCTTCGCTGCTGGCTCTGCCCCTCTTACCGTCCCGGTTGAATGGTTCGTTGTTGTCGGACTTCCGTCTAATTCAATTTTCTGTTCTTTGGCTGTGTCTTTGTTCTCCAAACCTTAGTTGTATTCAAACCTGGTTGTGGGAGAAGGCACAGTGTTTCCACCTATGCCTCCATCTTGGTGGAAGTCCTCTACCTTAGTTTTCTTTACAATACTTATTGGTTTCTGGAATTGATGTGTTTATTATACACTCTCCCTCTACTCTTCCCTAGAAAAGGTAAAGAAACTTTGTGTGCCTGTTCGCCACAGTTTCCCTAGCACCTAGAAAAGTTCCCAGCACAGAGTAACCACTCACTAAATAGTTGTTGGTTGCTTGATAACGCTAAAGATCCAACCTTAATGAAAATCCACATCCTTGCCTCCTAGGCTCTATCTAGCCTTATCCCCAGCACAATCCTTGCCCATTTTATTCTTACGTTCATTCATCATCTCAATCATTATATCCCTTTTCCCTACCATGGGTTTCAATGCCAGTCTTCCTTCAAAGTCCTGCTTAAAACCAAATAATCCTTAAATACCCTTTGCATCTCTCTCATCATAAATACTATTTTTCACCTAGGCCTTGGTCCCCTAATTTCAAGTGGTGTTCTATGTCTGAAACATTTTCTTTATCTACCTACCACACCCTTTCTTAGTAGTTAAATAAAGCAGGGTTTGCATGCAGACTAGAAACATCTGCCATTTTACCATCCAGTCCAGCCAGTCCATGGTGTATCTTCCAACCTATACAGTTAACAAAGTCAGCACACTTCATATTACGCTGGTGTCTTGGTTACACTAGTTGGTGTCTGCAAGTGCGTATTTTTCTCTCCTGGCCCTGGCAGCAGCTTCAGAGAAATTCATGCTAGTTTTGAAAGTGATGCATGTAATATATTTTCAGGACTGTGGGGTTGGGGGTGTTAGCCCTTAGCCTTTTAGGACTAAGCTATGGACAGTCGTATAAATACTTAAGTTCTTTCATTTTGTGTGCTTGTCACCTGACAGCTTCTCTCTTCTTTCTTTTGGAGATAACTGTTCATTGTGAACAGAAAAGCAGAAAGGGAGATGTACAGGGGCGGCAGAAAGTTAGTGTTACCATTAAACGGAGGTTGTTTGTCAGCTTTCCCAGACATATGAACAGTAGTGGTGAGTCATTGGGCTTTTGTTGGGGAAGCCAAATCAATTCCATTGCTGACCAGTAACCATTCCCTTTCTCCCGTGCACTGTAATGTACAACCTTTGGTTTTTTAATAATCGAACTTTTTCACTGTACTCTTGTGGATTTTTAAAGGTTCTCATATTGAAATTTTGTTACATTTACTATAGAAATTAGTAGAAAACTCTGTATGGGAGAATAATAGACGGAAGAAGTTTGATAACAAAAGCCTTTTCCTCCAGAGTTCTCCATGAATGTAGTATCTTAGTTGCAAATGAAATTACTGTTACACTGGCATTTCTCCTTAGGAATACCCATCCTTAGAAGTCTTAAAAATCCATTTTATTAAGGTAACTTACATATAATAAAATGCACCCACTTTAAGTGTACAATTTGATGAATTTTGGCAAATGTGTACCCCTATGTAACAGTCAAGCTGTAGAATATTTTCATTGCCCCAGAAACTTTCCCCCTGCCCTTATTCAGTCAGTTCTCCAACCCCACATTCAGCTCCAGGCTACCACGATCTGTTTTTATCATTGCAAATTAGATTTGTTGTTCCTAGAGTTTCATATAAATAGAATCATAAAGTATGTACTTTTTTTGTGCCTGGCTTCAGCATGTTTTTGAGATTTTTTTCTTAACATTTTGTGCCTCTGTGGCTCATTCTTTTTACTAATGAGTACTCATCCATTGTACAGATATACACAATTTGTTTATCAGTTCAACTCTTGATGGACATTGGGATTCTTTCAGTTTGGGACAATTATGTAAAGCAGTAGCTATGAATATTCATGTCCAAGTTTTTGCATGGAAATATGTTTTCTCGGGGGGTTGGTAAATACCTAGGAGCGGAGTTGCTGGGCCATGTGGTAAGTATGTGTCTCACTTTATAAGAAACTGTCTCCGGTTTTCTAAAGTGGTTGCACCACTAAACATTACTTCCGGCAGCATATGAGAGACCCAATTACTCCTCATTCTTGCCAGTACTTGGTATGGTCAGTCTCTGTAGGTGTAGCCGCTGTAGTAAGTATGTAGTGGTGTCTCATGATTTAATTTGCATTTTCCTAGTCACTAATGACGTTCATGTTTTTATTGGCCATCCATGGGTCTTTTTTTGTGTGTGAAATGTCTCTTCAAATCTTTTGCCTATTTAAACAAAAACGTTATTTGTTTTCTTACTGAGTTCTGAGCATTCCTTATATATTCTCGATACCAGTCCTTTGTCAAATACATATATTGCTCATATTTTCTCTCTGGTTTTAATGTTTATTTTCTTACCTGTTTATTTTGGAAACCAGGTTGAAATTTTGCTACATACTAACTCACCCATGAAATGTTTGCCTGTCCCGATAGCAGCAAGATTTTCTCCTATATGTTCTTCCAGAAGTTCTATATATAAAGCTAGAATCCACTTAATCTTTATATATGGTCTAAAGTAAAGAACAAGTTCGTTTTTTCTAAATAGATATCCAGTTGTTTTAGCATCATTTGTTGAAAGGCTATCCTTTCCCTATTGAACCATCTTGGTACCTTTCTCAAAAATCTACTGACCATATGTGAGTCTATTTGTGGACTCACTATTCTGCCCCATTGATCTACATGTTTGTCCACGCACTGTCTTGATTTTACTATTGGCTTTACTGTAAGTCTTGAAATTTATTAGTATTTGTCCTTCATCTTTATTTTTATTTTTTAAGATTGTTTTGTCTAAAGTTTAGGTCCTTTGCATTTCCATACCTGCTGGGATTTTGGTTGATAGTGGGTTGATTCTATAGATCAGTTAGAAAGTGAACATCTTAATAATATTGAGTCCAATTTGTGAATATAATTTAGCTCTACGTTTATTTAAGTCTCTTTAAAATTCCTTTAGCAATAGTTACAGTTTCAGTTTACAGGTATTCCACATATGTTATTAAATTCATTCCAAGTATCACATGGGTTTTTTAATGCTACTGTCAATTGTGCAGGCAGACAGTTTTTAAAAACATAGTGTTTACACAGACAACGGTGTGGTGATTGCTGGGGGTGGGGGAGAGTGGGGGAGAGTGGGGGAGGGTCTGGGGGGATAAGTGGTGATGGGGGAGACTTGACTTGGGTTGGTGAACACACAATACAGTATACAGGTGATTATATTGTGGAATTGTGAAACCTGTATAATTTTGTTAACCAGTAGCACCCCGATAAATTCAATAAAAAGGGAAAAAATCTATATATATACACACACACACTGTATTTTTGGGTGATAAGATGCACCAGGGTTTTATTTTATTTATTTTATTTATTTATCTTTATTTATTTATTTTTAATATATTTTATTGATTATACCATTACAGTTGTTATATTCCCCCCTTCATTCCCCTCCACCCTGCACACCCCTCCCCCACCTTCCCCCCCTTTAATTTATGACCACGTGTCTTAAGTTCTTTAGATTCTATATTTCCCCTACTATTCTTGCCCTCTCCCCTATCTATTTTCTACCTACTGTCTATGCTATTTTCTGTACCTTCTCCCCCCTTCTCCTCCTCCCACTCCCCTGTTGCTAACCCTCCATGTGTTCTTCATTTCTATGGTTCTGCTTCCGATCTAGCTGTCCTCTGAGTTTGCTTTTGTTTTAGGTGTGGTTGTTAATAACTGTGAGTTTGCTGTCCTTTCACTGTTCATATTTTTTATCTTCTTTTTCTTATATAAGTCCCTTTAGCATTTCATATAATAAGGGCTTGGTGATGATGAACTCCTTGAACTTGACCTTATCTGAGAAGCACTTTATCTGTCCTTCCATTCTAAATGAAAGCTTTGCTGGATAAAGCAATCTTGGCTGTAGGTCTTTGGATTTCATGACTTGGAATACTTCTTTCCAGCCCCTTCTTGCCTGGAAGGTCTCTTTTCAGAAATCCGCTGACAGTCTGATGGGTACTCCTTTGTAGGTGACTGTCCCCTTACCTCTTGCTGCTTCTAGGATTCTCTCCTTCATTTTAATCTTGGCTAATGTAATTATGATGTGCCTTGGTGTGTTCCTTCTTGGGTCCAGCTTCTTTGGCACTCTCTGAGCTTCCTGGATTTCCTGGAAGTCTATTTCCTTTGCCAGACTGGGGAAGTTCTCCTTTATTTGTTCAAATAAGTTTTCCACTCGAGGCTGAGATGCACCAAGGTTTTAGAGAAGGAAAATAGGAAAAAAATTTTTGAAGCAAAAATGTGGTAAAATATTTAATAACATAAAGAACGTATTTCACCAATGTAAATATAAACAGAATTTAACAGCAACATTAACAACCACTATTCCTCCCAAATTTGGTGGTGGGGGGGTTGTCTTATAGTCCAAAAATGTGGTATATGTAGTGGTTATCATTGGGGGCGGTAGAGTGGGGCAGGGGGTGGTTAGTGACCTGAGAAAGCACAAGGCAGAGATTGTGAAGTTTGTGATAATTCCTTTCTTGATCTGGGTGCTGCCTACATGTGTATGTTCACCTTGTGAAAATTCATCAAGCTGTACACTTAAAATTATGCACCTTTATGTATATTATACTTCCATGAAAATTAAAATAGAAAATATGTGTATTACATAGAAAGAAAGTTTTTTTTTTAAGTGGGAGAATCCAACTCCAACAGTATTGGAAGTGTTAATAATATTAATCATATTACTGTGTGACACAGGTAAGTTAAGCACATTTTTTTTTATTGTTTTGTGTGATCCTCACAAAAACCCAATGGACTAGATTGTATAATTATTCTTATTTTACAGAAGATGGAAACAGACTCAAAAAAAAAAAACAAAACCCACTTGATTATGGTGTATTGCTGGATCCAGTTTGCTAATATGTTATTGAGGATCTTAGCATCTACGTTCATCAGGGATTTTGGCTTATAATTTTCTTTCTTTGTAGTGTCTTTATCTGGTTTAGAATTAGGATAATACTGGCCTCGTCAAATGAGCTTGGGAATTTTGCCTCCTCTTGAATTTTTTGGAATAGTTTAAGAAGGATGAGCATTAATTATTCTTTGCATGTTTAGTAAAGTACTCCTGTAAAGCTATTCAGTCTGGTACTTTTGTTTGTTCTTACAATCTTTTGTTTTTCTTTGGTGTCAGTTGTTACTTCTCCTCCTTAATTTCTGATTGTATTTATTTGTTCCTCTCTCTTTTTTTCTTGATGGTTCTATTTAAAGGTTTATCAGTCTTGTTTCTCCTTTCAGAGAACCAGATCTTGGTTTCATTGATCTTCTATATGGGTTTTGGGGGTTTTTTTTGACTGGGTTTCACTTATTTCTGCTCTGATCTTTATTATTTTCTTTTTTCTCCTCACTTTGGGCTTCGTTTGTTGTTCCTTATACATAGTTTTTTTTAAGTGTAAAGTTAGATTATTTAGAGATTTTTCTTGTTTGTTGAGGTAGGCCTATAATGCTATGAATTTCCCTATTAGAACTGCTTTTGCTGTGTCCTATAGATTTTGGGTTGTGTTCTCATTTTCATTTGTTTCAAGGTATCTTTTGATTTCTTCCTTGGTCTCATTGTTAACCTACTCATTGTTTAGTAACATGTTATTTAACCTGCATGTCTTTTTATATTTTTCAGGGTTTTTTCTTGGAAAAAAAAAGAAAATCACTTTCTAGTTGAAAGTGATTGATTCCTAGTTTCATACTATTATGATTAGAGGAGATGCTCAATATGATTTCATTCTTCTTAAATTATTGAGATTTGTTTTGTGTCCTAACATGTGGTCTTTCTAGTGAAATTCCATGTGTACTTGTAAGGAATGTATAGTCTACTGCTTTGGGGTAAAATGCTCTGAAGATATCAAGTAAGTCTTTCTGATCTAGTGTGTCATTTAAGCTGCTGTTTCCTTGTTGATTTGTTGTCTGGAAGATCTATCCATTGATGTCAACAGGTGTTAAAATCCCCACCTATGACTGTATTATTGTCTGTCTCTTTTATGTCCATCAAGATTTGCCTTACATATTCTCAGGGAGTCATCAGGGTGAGGCCAGCAGAGCTTATCAGGCCCAAATAGACTAAGATTTGCTCTATGAAGGGACAGCTCTGCTCTGGTCGGGCATGCAAAGGCAAAATGGCCCCTGTCCTAGAGTCACAGAACTCAGTCTGTCCCAGATTCTGCCAGGAGGAGTTGGAGCTCAGAAGGAATGGGTCGCCAAGAATTGGGAGGATGGGGCTAGTGGATCTCCCATGAAGGAAGGGGAGGTGCTGGTCAGGTCCCAGGGAAGGTGGGCGGTGTGGCCCCTGCCCTAGACCCACACAATTCAGTTGATCCCAGGTTTTGCCACAACCTTGGCAGGGCAGAGCCGCTAGGAGTCTGGTGAGTGGGTCTACCAGAAACCAGGAGAATAGGGCCAGTGGATCTCCCACAGGGAGGAAGTGCCACTGAGGTCCACAGGAAAGTGAGGGGAGAGGCCCCAACCCCAAAGTCACATAACTCAGTCACAGACAGCCCCTGAGTCTGCCCAGAGCTCTACACCCCGCCCAAGGCAGCTAACTCCTCCACAGATGTAAGCTCCGTACTCTGGGCAAGAGGGCGTCCAGAGGGTGGAGCTGTTGCTTTGCCCCAGCCTAATGCCACACGGAGGGGAGTGCTGTACCCAGGAAAGATGCCATCTGTGTTATGTGAGAATGACTCTCCTCACACAACTCTAGTCCAGTCCTCCCTCCCTCTGCTGGAGCCCAGGGTGAATGGCTGTGAATGAAATCTTGTGGGTTGGCCCTTTAAGAGGGTGCCTGTGTTTCTAGCAGACAGAACCCTCACTGATTTTCATAGCTAGGTGTTATGTGGGTGCCTCTTCCAAGCTCTAGTGCTCTGAGCTGGAGGGTCCAGATTGGGGTTGAGACCCCACACATCTCATAATCCACAGCTAAGATATCCCTCTGGAACCTCGGTGTCATGAGATCCGAGCGAGCCTTTTTCACATTTCTGCCCTCCCCTCCAGTCTCGGTTTGGCTTCTTCTATAAATCCTTGGTTATAAGCCTTCTCTTCAGCTAGTCTTGGTCCTGGCCGGATAGCTCAGTTGGTTAGAGCATCATCCAGATGTATCAAGGTGGTGGATTCGATCCTCAGTCAGGGCACATACAAGAATCACCTAGTGAATGCATAAATAAGTAGAACAACGAATCTAAAAAAGTCAGTATATTAAAAAATGACTAGCTAGTCTTCAGTTGGTTATTTAGGATGATCTATAATTTAGTTGTAATTCCAGTTGGTCCACCTACTCTGCCGCCATCTTGGATTCACCTCTTCTCTTTTTCTTCTCATACTCTACATCCAGTTTATTGGCAAAGTCAGTTGTCTTTGCCTTCAAAATATACATTGAATTTCAATTATCTCTCACCACCTCTACAGCTACCACTCTAGTGTAAAGATTGTTGTCTCTTGCCCTGGCTGGTGTAGCTTTAGTGGATTGAGCGCAGGCCTGCAAACCAGATGATTGCAGTTTGATTCCCAGTCAGGGTACATTCCTGAGTGGTAGCCAGTTCCCAGCAGGGGACACACGAGAGGCAACCATACATTGATATTTATCTCCCTCTCTCCTTCCCTTCCTTCCCCTATAAAGATAAATGAATAAAATCTTTAAAAAAAAAAGATTGTTGTCTCTTCTGTGGACTGTTGTAAAGTGGTCTCTTAATTAGTTTCCTTGTTTCCATTCATGTTCTCTATGGTCCATTCTCCACACAGTGGTGATCCTTTTCAAAGGTGACTGATCATGTCACTCTTAGGCTTTCACTCTAGGTGCTTCTTCATATGACCTCTTCTTAGTTTCTTATCCTCCGGTTTTTCCTCTCCAGCAGGGAGCCTGAATTTCTTACATGGTGGCTCAAAGCTTTAAGAAGGAGTGAGCAGATGCTGTTTGGGCTCTGAAGTCCCAGAATATCACTTTCTCTGTACATTTTGTTAGAGTCTAGATTCAAAGGTTAGGACAAACTCAGCCTCTTGATGGAAGAAACAGCATTTGTGTTCAGGGAGGAATGGAATTGTTTGTGGCCCCCCTCTGTGGAGATTAGCCACCACCTAAACGGCCTGCGCAATCTGGCTTGGGCTACTCATCCAGCTGCAGTTCTCCTTGCTCCCTGGGCCCTCTTGTTCTTTGAACATGCCAGACAGACGGCCACCCAAGACCTTTGCTCTCAAAATTTCCATGTTCTACACCATTCTTCCCCTGTGTAATAAAATGTCTAGTTCCCTTATTTCCTTCATGTTTCAGTTCAAATATCATCACTTTAAGAAAGCTTTTCCTGACTCCTTAGACTTAAATAACTATATTAGTTTTGTTGTTGAGTGTTTTTTTTTCTTGCTGCATAACAAGTTACCACAAACTTAGGAAGTTAAAACAATACCCATCCATTAGCTCACAGTTCTCCAGGTCAGAAGTCTGGTACAGCATGTTTGGGTCCTTGGCTCAGTGTTATCACAAGGCTGAAATCAGGGGTTGGCCAGGCCAACTTCTCTTCTGGAGACTCAGGGGGAAATTTTTCTTCTCCGCCCATTGTTGTTGGCAGAATTCAGTTCCTCGCCTTTGTAGAATTGAAGTCCCCTTTTCTTTACTGCCTGTCAGCTGCTAGAGGCTGACTGCATTCCTTGCCACGTGGTCTCCTTCCTCTTCTGCAACCAACTGGCAAAAACTCTGCTTTCAAAGAGCTTATTTGATTAGGTCAGATCCACCAAAGTAATCTCCTAACCTTAAGGTCAACTAATTTGAGACCTTAATTAAATCACAGCAGTACCTACATGTTTGTTTGAAAAACTGAGAGAAGACGTGTCTACACCAGGAGCCAAGAGTCTTGGGGCCATCTTATAATTTTGTGTGTCCCCTTATCCTGCTTTATTTTTCTTCTTAGCATTATGGACATTGTATTTCCTGTTTATTTGGTTATGTTTTTAACTTGCTGTACACACTAGAGTATCAGCTATTTTTGTTCAGTGTTATATTCCCAGCACCTAGGATAGTGTTTGACACATTGTAAATGCTCGATTAATATTTATTAACTAAACCAATTAATAAAATGACTTTATAGCATATAATCTTTTTAATCCTTGCCCAAGGCTATATTTATTGATTTGAAAGAGAGGGGTCGGGGTTGAGGTAAACAAACATAGATGTGAAAGAGAAACATTGATCACTTGCCTACTAGACGTGCCCTGACTGGTGACCAAACCCCCACCTGAAGCATGTGTGCTGACCAGGAATCAAATCTGTAACTTTTTGGTGGACAGAACAATGCCCCAACCAACCAAGCCACACTGGCCAAGGCTATAGCATATAATTTTGATGAGAGTGGAGATGGGATTTTTTTGGACGGTAAGTGTAGATGAAACATGTAACTGTTATTTAAGCTTTAGCTCCAAATTTAGCAGCATCTCAAATTATTCATTGGCCTTTCTTTGTATGGAGAATTTATTTCACTATTAAAAAATAAGTTGTCAGTAATTGTATAAATGTCTAATAACTGGTGTATACAGAAAAAGCAAATTAGCTTTTTTTGCTTGGGAGTAATAACATGCTTTCAACTTTGGATTTTCATCTATATATCTCCAAATAATGTCTTCCTGTGAACTTTTGGAAATGGGTGCCTAGTCATACTGCAGTATTCCAATTGCCAACTTAATGTGGTATTTTTGTAGTTTTCCTTGTGATTGCTGTTCACAAACATTGAATTACTAATAGAGTAACAGAGTGAGCTCCGTCATATAGACATAACACGGCATGCAAGACCAGCAAATTATGCATTTCCCTCATTTTCAATACTTATGATTGTATGTTTTTTTAATCCACCCCTTCTACAGACAAAACTTGCCAATGGCACTTCCAGTATGATTGTGCCCAAGCAGCGGAAGCTCTCGGCAAGCTATGAGAAGGAAAAGGAACTGTGTGTCAAATATTTTGAGCAGTGGTCAGAGTCCGATCAAGTGGAATTTGTGGAACATCTTATATCCCAAATGTGCCATTACCAACATGGGCACATAAACTCGTATCTTAAACCTATGCTGCAGAGGGATTTCATAACTGCTTTGCCAGGTACGTCTACGGGTGTTTGTGAGCCATTAATTTGCCTGGGAGATACGACAATGGTAATGGTACTGGATGTTCAGCTATACATCTCTGTTTTTAAAAGTCTTTATTGGCTTGATTTTTATAAACTGAGTCCTTTAATCGTACCTTCTTGGAGTATAAATAAAAAAAATCAAACTCTGGAAACAGAAACTCTTCTTTTCCCTATGTTCTCCCTTTTTACCCACATACCAGTCAAGTAACATCTTTTCTGGTTTGAGATGTGTGTTAGTTTCAAGAGATGTTAATTTGCTATACTTGGCTTTGGATTTCTAAGGGAGTTTTATCAACAGAATATTTAAATTGTAGGAATGAATAAGAAACATTTTTGAGTATTTTAGGAGTATCTCAGGATATAAATTCCAGGCTTTACAATCTCACTGTGCACAGTAACCAAATAGCTATTGTAAACTGTGTGTGTACAAACACACTGAAGTATTCATATATGCACATATACACAAACTTAAAATACTTTGATGTAGGAGGTTTTATGGTTGTGCTACTGAATGGTGGTGATCTAGTACAAGACGTAGGCGAAGTTTAAAAGATAAAAATAAAATTTCCCAGAGCCACACCATTGAAAGAGAACTACTGATGTGATAGTTATATTTTGGCACATAGCCTTCTTGTTATTTCTAGGTGTGTGTGTGTGTGTGTGTGTGTGTTTCCTTCTAAAGCTGGGATCTTAATGTGTTTGTAACATTTTTTTCTTAATATTTCTCTTAATGTATTTCCTAAGTATTCTTTAAAAACATTTTTATAGGCTTAATTTTATTTTATTTAAAAAATTTTTAATTTAAATTATTTTATTGTTCACTTACAGTTGTCTATATTTTCTCCCCCCCCTCCTCCCCCTCCAAACCCACCTCCCTCCCTTGCTTCCACCCTCCCCCTTGGTTTTGTCTATGTGTTCTTTATAGTAGTTCCTGAAAACCCTTCTCCCCACTGTCTCCTCCCCTTTCCCCTATAGGATTAATTCTTTGTGATGTTTAAAACACATGGTTAATCTCTTTATTGAACGTTAAAGTAGTTTAAAATGTCTTCCCTATTATAAATAATTTGTGGTGGACATTCTTATTTTCAGTAATCTTTTGGACATCCTAGGGAAAAATACCAGAAGTGGGATTCCTATATTAAAAAATGATGAGAATTTTATGGCTTTTATAACACATGCCAAACTATCATCTAAGAAAAATATACCAACTGACACCTTCCCCAAAACTGTTTATTACAACTTTGCTTAATCTTTGCCAATTATAGCTTTTTTTTTAATATTTGTTTTTCCAAATTGTAATTTACATTGCTCTTTAAAACAAAAGAAATGCCTGGGTATAACTTAGAAATAACCATTTTAAAGCTGAATTTATACCTGTATCTTTTGTTAAATAGAATAGGATTCTGCCCCCTCTTTACTCATTGGATTTTGTTTCAGCCTCAGGCCATCAGTTTTCTTTGTCTGAACAACCTGCGAGCGCCTCGCTGCTGTGCTGTGCCCACTCGCTGAGACTCGTTGCTCTCCCAAGCATGTGCCACTAAGAACTGAACAGGAGTTGATTAGGCCAGTGTAGCCCTCTGCCTAATACTGATCCCTGGTGTGTGTCTGCTGACCACTTTACAAGATTCACTCATCAGTCTAATTCTTTATGTCCATTTTAACTTACAAACCTACATCATCTGGCTACATTTAGTAAGCCAAACTGCTTCAAAAAATGCCTGTAATCCATTAATGTAATGGGTTTGTTGGGAGTGTTAGGTGAAATTACTTCCGAAGACTTATTATAGGGACACTGTGAGAGATCAGGAGCAATTCAACGGCAGCCATCAAAAGCACAGGAATAGATTTTGGAAACTTCTCATGGTGTAGAAAGTTTCAGTATAAAGATGCAGGAATTGTATCATCACTGTATTTTGCATGAAGAACTGATTATTATATCTTTAATTGGCTTATAATAATGTTCCTTTAATAAGACTGAGGTGATGGATGCCTCCATCTGCTTATGCTTAAATATGAACATGTGATGCCAGCCAAACAAGATTCATTTAATGCTTCCTTTTCTAAATCTGCTGAAAAGTGTGACTGATACTCATACAATCTTTATAATTAGAATAACGTTTAAACACATTTGGATGTTGTTAATGGCGTCCAAGTGTGTCTGTACAATTCAGGGGAAAGGCAGAAATGAAGTCTGGCCTTCTTTTTTGTTTATTAAGTTTGTGCCTGAGGAAGTCAGAGTTTGAAGGAGTCCTCCTGCACTATTGAAGTGTTTAGCAAACCTTCGATATGTAACCCATAAAGAGAAATAACCTCGAATGTTTTTGTCTCACTTGTGAATTAGAACAGCAGCCAGAGGTTTATTAGTGTGATCATCCTATTTTATAGGGTCTATTCCTTTGAGGCCTCCTTGCAGATTTGAGTGGTAGAGAATTTTAATTGGGAAGCCCATCTAGTTTACACATCTTTCCCGAGATCTACTTGTCCACTGTTTCGGCGGGGGGGGGGGGGGGGGGGNGGGGTTGTGGGTTTTTTTTTTCTGTACATCCAACAAAATAGACTGAAATTCTAACCAAGTTATCTGTGGGTCTGGGATTTTTTTTTCATTTTTGGTCAACTGTCATTTAAGTTTTATAGCAGCAACTATTCTCAAATATAGTCTTTTTTTTAAACTTTGAAATTAAACTCATCCTTGAACTTAAACATACCTCTCTGTCTTCCCTCTCGGGATGTTCCTATACCAATCTGTATTTCCTTCTCTCCTTTCTGCATGCCCAAAATTCCATAACCCAGCACATTCTGACTTAGTGCCTCTCCCCCAGTACATTTAAAGGATATTTCTTTTACTGAACAGCTTTGGAACTGCAGCAGTAATAGAAACAGAATGAGAAATGGACCTAATATAGAGATTTGGGGGGGTCTGAATCACAGAGTTGGAGATGCCATCCATAGAACATCCCCTAGTGCTGAAATCCATACAGATAGATGTGAATTGTTTTCTGAGATCCTTTTTATTTTTAATGTCTTGGGGGGTTTGCTGGATGTTAGCTTTAACTTCCTTATCTAGAGGAAGATAGAAAATACTGTTCATTTCTGTAACCTTATGGAAAAATTATTGACACTCATTTGACCCAAGTCTCTGTTTGAAAAAGAAACTGGACTGCGCTAGAAACAGTAATGTGCCTTCATAGAATAAAAGCTGTCCTGTTTTAAAGAACCATTCGTAAAAAGCCATTCACCACCTCTGTTCTTCTCCTTTGCCTCCTCTTGCCACCAAAAGCTCGGGGTTTGGACCACATCGCGGAGAACATTCTGTCCTACCTGGATGCCAGGTCTCTCTGTGCTGCTGAACTGGTGTGCAAGGAGTGGTACCGAGTGACATCCGACGGCATGTTATGGAAAAAGCTCATTGAGAGAATGGTCAGGACAGATTCTCTGTGGAGAGGCCTGGCAGAACGGAGAGGGTGGTGAGCCTTTTAACTTTCTTACCGTTACAGAGCTTCAGAACCTGGCCGCACAGTCACTGGAATATCGTTGAAAACCAGTGAGGCCATTTCTGATTTACTACAGTGATTTTGCTGGTTGATAGCAAAAAAATGTCCGAGCTGTTCATGTACTTGGCAGTTTTTCTTCTGACCAATGACACATAAATGACATAATAATGTGCTCATACTGCTTTGCAAAAAATAATGAAAAACTGACCAGCCCTCCTGTTTAAAACATATTCTGTTCTCTGGACAAAAGCAGTACCCTGAAAAAGGGCTGAGGGGCAATTTATAAGGCAGGTAGATGCCTTTGAATCACAAAGAAGCCACCAGATTCAGCTTTCCCCTAAACCTGTCCAGAACAAATAATTTTCTCCTTCAGAAGATTCCTTGCCTTTAGCCCCTGCCCGTGGTGTTTTATCACCTTTGCAATCGAAATTATTTTTATGCCCAACTAGAATAAGAACTACAGCCATAAGAAGAGTGAAAGATGGAATTTGGTGTAAATAATTGTTGCTTCATAAGACTCATATTTTCTCAAGATTTTACTGCTTAATCCTGAATTCCTTACAGCATTATTATATAGTCAGCAGCCTGAGACTTCAGCATTTTGTTGTTTTCTTACCAGAGTGGTATCAGTTTATTCGAACTTCCGGAAGATGCCTTCTTTGTGTCATTTTCAGCCAGAGGATGCCCCTAGAATGTCACTCTAAGAAAGTCAGGTGTAAATATTTCCATAAAATAAAGGTGGCATTCCGTGCTGTGGCCGACCGAGTCACACCGGCAGGTGGGGTGTGCTCAGTGTCACCCAAGCCCATAGTCCTGTCACCTGTTTTTCTCAGACCACACCGATGACAAAACAGCTCAGAGTGGAGGGCCAGCTCTTCTGAGCAATTTTCATAAAAATGTGGTTGGCTCCCTTCCTTTTCTTTCATCTTTGAAATTAATTAATAAGCAATAAACAAAATGGCCTGTAAATATTATACCAAGTGCTGCAAGAGATTTCTGTCATTCTGGCTACTGGGAAGACTTTAAGATTTCTCTCAAATGTAATTAAAGGAAGCAAATGTCAGGCAGTTCTTCGGCAATTTAAAAATTGCATCGATGAAAGTATTTTGTTATGTCTCCTTCCCAAATGTGTTTTTTATCACTTATTTCACAATATAGGAAAATAGAAACCTTATCTTTCATAGTTTATTTCATTTTGGGGAATTAACTCTTATAGTAGGAAAAAGCAAAATAGTATATAGTTATGTGGTATTCAAAATCCATCATTTTGTTAAGCTTGCCAAGACCAGCCTTGCAGATAGAGCAAGTAGTTGCTTGCATGAGAAAATGTTAGGGCAGCTAGGAATGTTCCTCTACCCCTGGTGGGGGGTGAGGGGGGAGAAAAGAAAAGAAACTCTCCTCCAAATAACTCTTGACCTGAAATTTCTGTTATAGAGATTCATTCCCATAGCTATGAAGGTTTTGTTCCCTGTTAAAATACATCTAGTTCCCATTTGGACTGTAAAGGACAATGAACCTTTATCAGACACTGAGAAGCTTACAAAGTCTTTTTTGAAGATAGGGAGAATTGGAAATACACAGACAGATTTTGGCAGATGCATGTGAAAATGCTGGACATAAACACAGGCTTCACAATTTTGCTTACAGTTGACACTAAACAGCAAGGTCTGTTCTGTAAGCAGTAGGGAGCGGTGGCGGGGGGGAGATCATTGGAGAGGTGGCCTTTTGGCCTTTCGAAAGGGGTATATAACGGTATAGCAGAGAAATAATCCAGGATCCAACTTATTCACTCTTTCTCAGTCTCTTCAACCACAGGAACCCACTCCTACTCTTCGAGTGTCCATCAGGGTTCTGACTACATTCCTTTGTTTTTGGCCATATTTATCAAGTTAGTGTGATACAGCCCCATGAAATTACAAATATATTTGTCTTTGGTACCCCATGAAGACCTCTTCCAGTATGCCCTTGACTTTCTGTGGCTGTTTCTTTTTCTACATGTTGCCCTTTTTCCTGTGTTGGTATCCTCCTCCCACTCTTTAAAAAAATTTGGTCTATGATCAGTCTTTCATTTTATTCCTCAAGTTATCTTACTGAGCCTACTAAATCAGTAAAGTCTTTCTGTTACACCTTTTCCCAAATGCTATCTTTGATAATTCCATCCATTTTTTCCAACCAAAAAATAAGTAAATACAGTTTTCTAATAAAGCTTTTGATTTAACTTCTACTTTGCTGTTGTAATTTATATCTAGGTAAATTTGACAGTCTGACTCTATGCCATAAATTCTGTCAGTTTCTCTCTTGAGTAATACTGAATATGCTCTCTCTGCTCAGTAATGGTAACTCTTAAAAGTACAATAAAGGACAACCTGGGAAAAGTCCATTTTCTTAATCAGCAGATCACATTTGTGATAACATTCTGAGCTTAATATTTAGCATTTATTAGGCACTTACACTCTCAGAGACTCTAGGCATTTCATATAGCAGCGGTCCCTGTTGTCAAAGAGCTTCCATTGTGAAAGGTTTTGACTTACAACGTACATAGACTGAGGAGCCAGTTTTGAATACCTAGCCACCCTTTTTTGTAATCCCTTTGATTTAAAGAAATTCATATACTTTAGCAAGTCAGGGTAACTACAGTGCAGTTATCTCATCAACTTCAGTCAAGGTTGACATGATTTCTCTTTCCTTAGGTGTGGAGTTTCATTGCTTATGAAGAAAACCTAGGTAGTGTGTGTAACCAGAGAGTAAGAGGAGGACAGGAATCGCTGAGGAATAGTGGGCCCTGAGAGACAACAAAGTGGTTAAGGGGTGGGAGCCAAAGTCAGACTTCGATTCAAATCTCGGCTCCGCCCCCTAGCTGTGTGACCTTGGCAGGTTACTCAACCCCCGACATTTGATTTTTTTATCTGCACGATTAATACAGTGATTCCTACCTGATTATATGATGTTGGAGTTGAATTATTATAATTATTAGCCAGATTTAGAATCTCTTCAAAATCTATTGTTTGTCTTCAGTGTGTTTCTAGAATGAGATTATTTAGAAAAGAGTACCTTTAATCCAGAATTATTTCATTGTATCTTGTTTAGCCCTTTTCTTTTTGTTGGTGTATCCTATAGCGTGATCCTTTGTTCCTTTTTAAAAACTATTATTTTAGCTTCTTCTTTGCAGATTTTTAAAAAAGATTTTGTTTATTTGTTTAGAGAGAGGGGAAGGGGCCTAGCTGGCATCTTGGGCATGTGCCCTGACTGGGAATCGAACCAGCGACCTTTTGGTTAGCAGGCTGGCATGCAATCCACTGAGCCACACCAGCCAGGGCTCCATTGTAGATTTCCCTCCCTGTGTTAACACACAAGTCAGAGCCAGCAGCTACCTTCCTGATAGGAAATTTCCTCAACTAATTTTCAAGGTGTATAATAGGAAGAGGGCAGGGGAGAAACGCTCCTGGAGACATGAAACAATTAATTATATTGTAATGGAGCTATAGAGGGAGGAGTGGATGACTGGCCCAGAGAAAACATGGTTTCTCTGGTGCCAGGATTACACTCAGAGGCATTTCTGCCTATCTCCACTTTGCAAGGCACGGTGCCAGTGAGAACAGCAGTTAGTACACCCATAGTGGGGTTTACTAGCTTCCACACCGTGTTTGGTGGGTTCTTAACTTCAGGATAAGGAATTAAATTTTTTACCCAGCAGGAAGTGATTGCCATTTACTGATTTTTTTCTGTAGCAAAGATCTAGCTTGGGATATGAGTATTCCAAAGATGTGCTGTCATAAGGAAGGAGATGCTAACAAATGTTGCTCACTGGAATCAAGGAAAGGCAGTAAAATGCATGTGTGTATGTACATAGCCAGGAACACACCTGTGAAAGTCAATTTCATGCCTTAGACTTGACAGCACAGTGCTTTTAGGCATTTCTTTTCATCTTCTTCCATACCTGCTTCTGAACACTCCTGCAATCCCTTTGTTTTCTGTGCAAATGAACTAGATTGCTCTTTTAAAATCATAGCTACACTGGTTACCAACCAGCAGCCTGGGTGCCTGAGTTGCCAACACACCTTAACCCACATAAATGAAAACAAAAAAAATATTCTCCGTGACAGAGGCATTCCAGCTGCCCGTGGTGCTAGGCTCCACTGACTAGCACCACTCCCCTCAGTGAAGTAAGACCGTGGGGCATGCACCTAGTCCAAAGCGAGGGCTCACCATCTCAGGTAAAATTCTCCAAAGGCAAGGCCAATAAGTCTGTCAGTCCAGAGGTCTGATAGCCCAGCGGGTAAATTCTCAGTATATGTATTTCATTTATCTGTTGACATTATAATATTCCTGAAGACCTGATCTGCACATCTTCTACACTGGAAATCACCACATTTCAGACAAAAACAAATCGAGGTTGGCCCAGTTCCTTAGAGCCCAGAAAGTTACTCCTTGACATGGGACTCCTGAAATCAGACTTAACGTCACACCTCTTTATGCTAGTTAAGGAGACATATGGAGTAGTAACTGTGAAAATACTTTGAAGAAATATGAAGCTCCTCGGGAATGCATACTATTACGATTTTTATTGGGAAATATTTGTTGTTTTTTAGGGGACAGTATCTATTCAAAAACAAACCTCCTGATGGGAATGCTCCTCCCAACTCGTTTTACAGAGCACTTTATCCTAAAATTATACAAGACATTGAGGTAAGAATCTATGTATATTTGTGTATTTACAAAATACTAGAGAATCAACAATGATCTTCAGTAACATCATTACAGCAAACTTGGTTTAAGGTTTATAGATGTAGGTCAACAAACAGTTTCTTGGTAAGAGAATAGAGTAAGTAAAATATAGTAAGTTGCTAGGCAAAAATTTGTGTTTAAAAGTTGTTTAGTAATAAATAGGTGAGAGAGAAAGACTATGATGTCTTCACATAACAGCAGTGAGACTGCTAAAGTTGCGCTCTTAACCTGGTACTCAGATACCTTCTGAATCGAGCCTCCACGGAAGTTCACTGGGCACAGTGGCTGCCACACGGGTAGGAGGAGCCCTGAGCACATAACCTCAGGTGGTTCACAGCTTGCCCTCCATTGGTGAGCAGTCTCTTTCCACCAGGTTTATTATTTAATTGGATTAATTATATGCAGAGAGTTCTAGGAAATAAATGTTTAATTACAAATGGAAAAAATGTTTTATAATTTTCAGTAGGGGCCTTTTTTAAAGCAATTTCTTAGTTTGCCTTAAGTTCTACGTAGCCAGTAGAGTGAAGCCTGGAGCACTTATCATTGGTTGCCGGGATCGACGGGTAAGAGTTTAGTTCTGGTCCTTTCCTAATTACTACCTCTTTCCCATCCCTTCTTTTCAGACAATAGAATCTAATTGGAGATGTGGAAGACACAGTTTACAGAGAATCCACTGCCGAAGCGAGACAAGCAAAGGAGTTTACTGTTTACAGTATGACGATCAGAAGATAGTCAGTGGCCTTCGAGACAACACTATCAAGGTGAGTTTTCTTCAGTTGTGGGAAGGTAGCTGAAGAAACAAGGGCAATCACATTCATAAAACTATCCAAAGCATAAATTCTAAGTGTGATTTCCAGGAAGTAAGTTAGCATTTTAGATTGTTTCTAGTCCCAAAGCCAAAATCATTTCCCTAAAGGACAGATACCTGCTTCCCCCCCAGGAGAGCATCCAAATAGATTGCTAAATTCTCTTCTTGAATTCCACTGAATGGGCTATTACTCTTGGCCCTCACATAATTATAGGCTACCCCTGTTCCTTAATGAAAAGGATAAAGTCTGCATTAGTACCGAAGCCACATATGTATAGTGCTTAGCTATACGGAGAGAAAAGAATGCATTCCACACTGCTCTGGGCTTTGATTCTTTTGGGGAATCAAACACATAATAGAGCCAGCAAGTCTCTGCAGCACCCCATTATCACAGTGATCAAAAGGATCTTGTTTGTCCTCCTAGATCTGGGATAAAAGCACGTTGGAATGCAAGCGAATTCTCACAGGCCACACAGGTTCTGTCCTGTGTCTCCAGTATGACGAGAGGGTGATCATAACTGGATCATCGGATTCCACGGTCAGGTAGAAAATTTCAAATGATCTTTGAACTCTGAAACACCAGATCCACTCTGTTCTTTGTCATAGATGGTAACTCTGTACATAGCTGCATGAACACAGTTCTGAAACTTCATAACTAAAGAAGAATAAACCATTAGTTCCCCCCATCATTGTGTCAGTCTAGAACTAGAAAACTTGAATTAGGAATGCTTAAGGTAAGTTTACATTTTGGTACATTTAAGAAACTACACAGCCTTTTTAAATTTGCAGGAATCATCCATTATAAAAACTTGGTAAACCTTGCATTCCTTACAAAAACGACTTCACAAGGGAATGACATGACAGGAATGAAGCCTTCCTTTCAGGTAGTTATAACCGCAGTGCAGGCATGCATTCTCTCTTTTAAAATGCGTGTAGGTGAGCAATGCTCTCTCTTTGCCAAGCCCTCCCCTGCCGTCCCTGCAGTTTTTAATTGCAAGCTTCACTCAGGGAGGGGCCTTCAATTTCCAGAGGCATTAGTGATTTGATGACACAGCCATTATGCTGCTGGAGTCCAGTGCAGCTTGAGTTCTGGGTACCAGCAGCACCGCTGGAAACCTCTGTTAGGAATTTTGCCTTAAGCTAAAGGATTTAGCAAACATAATGCATCAAAAGTAACTTTTTTTTAAATTGGGAGGAAAAAGCCGTTAACTGCATTGTTAGATTCTCTGAAGTAAAATGTTTACCATTCCCAGTTATCCTCTGTAAATAGAAAAGGCTGTTCTTGTTTCTCGTCTTGACTTAAAGGCATTGCAAACTCAGTTCTTATAGTTATCGACATTTAACATTTATTGGTACATGTGGAGTGCCTCAAGGAAGCTGAAACAGTGTAAAGGCTATCATATATATAGGATAAAGGAAAAAATGATTTTGTGAAAAAGGGGGGTTAAACTGGAAAAGGAAATAAAAATGTGTTATCAAAACCAAAGTAAATATACAAAAATCGAGTAATCAAAGTCAAATACTGTATTTTATCACACAAAATTTTCAAGCTATCCAAGGGTCCCACACTCTGCTGCGATGCCCATATTTACAGTGGAGAGCTCTTCTTGATCCCAACCCCCATTCGAAGCACAGAAGTAGGGTCTAAGTAATCTTGGACTTTGACCTTTGTGGTGAAATCTAAGATCCAAGATCATCAAACTCAAATTCATAGTACTAACTAAATCAGTCTGTTACAGAAGCTTCTTGGCCCATGTCAGTACTAGTTCCTGAGGGCTAGTGCTCCTATTATTAATCAGATTCCCAGCCTGAATATATCTTATTAATGGCATCAGATTGATTATCAGAAGCTTTATAATAATCTTGAGATCTGTGTCCAATTAGTAGGTGAAGGTGGCTGCTACCTCATTCCTACCCCCACGCTTGCCCACATTTCAAGTAGCGCGTCTTAAGCAGTCCACGTCAGCAGCATCCCTTCTCCTTCCTTTCCCCACTTTCCCAGTCCAGCCCTCTACCTACCACCACCTCATGGCCCACCCATACTCTGTACCTCAGTTCAACTATAAGCTGCAGAACAAGAGTGGGGTGTAGTACTATGAACATGGAGCAGGAATTATGGGAAGTACGATGGTCAAATACTGGTCGTAGATTGTAGCACCAGTACCATCAAAATCTTAGATAGCCTTCTTAATGTTGTTTGTTCCAGGGTGTGGGATGTAAATACAGGTGAAATGCTAAACACATTGATTCATCATTGCGAAGCAGTTCTACACTTACGTTTCAATAATGGCATGATGGTGACCTGCTCCAAAGACCGGTCCATTGCTGTGTGGGATATGGCCTCCCCAACTGACATCACCCTCCGGAGGGTGCTGGTCGGACACCGAGCTGCCGTCAATGTTGTAGACTTTGATGACAAGTACATCGTTTCTGCATCTGGAGATAGGACTATAAAGGTAAAAGACATTTGCAATAAGTCCCCAACTAAAGAATAGGGGAACCATGTGAAAACCTGATCAAGGGCTATTTTTTTAAAGATTTTATTTATTTTTAGACAGGGGAAGGGAGGGAGAAAGAGAGGGAGAGAAACCTCAACATGTGGTTACCTCTCACGCACCCCCCACTAAGGACCTGGCCTGCAACCCAGGCATGTGCCCCAGCTGAGAACTGAACTGGGAACTCTTTGCTTCACAGTCCAGTGCTCAATCCACTGAGCTACACCAGCCAGGGTTGGTTATGTATTTTGTTACTATAAATCAGCAATTTTCAACCCATGTGCCACAAGAATTTTTAAAACATGCAATACCTGACTAATCAGGGGTACTAACCTCTTCCCTTAGATTATCAAATTAAAAAATAACAATAGCCAACACAACAGTAGCCATCTGATATGAATGAATCAAAATTACACCTATTTTTTTGTCAGATCATCAAAAATATTTTGGGGGGTGTGCTGCAGAATTTTAGTAATTAGTTTGTGTGCCATGAGATGAGAAAAGCTGACACCTGGTGAATGGTGAGTGTGGAAAGGGCAGGAGTAAACTGAGGTTCAAAACAGTGTGTCTGGCCCTGGCTGGCGTAGCTCAGTGGATTGAGCACAGGCCTGCGAACCAGAGGATCGAGGTTGGATTCCTAGTCAGGGCACATGCCTGGGTTGCAGGCCAGTTCCCTGCAGGCCAACTCTCAGCAGGGGACGCATGAAAGGCAACCATACATTGACGTTTCTCTCCCTCTCTCCTTCCCCTCCAAAGATAAATAAATAAATAAAATCTAAAAAAAAACAAAAAACAGTGTGTCTGTAAGACAAGAAAAACAGTGAGAGTAATCACTTTGAGGAATCTTCATGTGATAGCAGCGAGCTCCAAATTAGCCCAATATTTCCATGAATTGAACTTGTCGTTTGTTTGCTTTGATTTGAGAGGTTGACTTTGTCCAGTACTATTTTTGCTTCTCCAGGACTCCACTAGCCATATGCTTAACTAGTGAAAGCATCAAATCAATTGTCAAATGCCATTTTCTGTCTCAGGTGTGGAACACAAGTACTTGTGAATTTGTAAGGACCTTAAATGGACACAAACGCGGCATCGCCTGTTTGCAGTACAGAGACAGGCTGGTTGTTAGTGGCTCATCTGACAACACTATCAGGTGAGCAGCAGGTGCCCTTGCACAGGAGGGATCAATATCATCATGCCATTCATTGTGCACAGTTCAAACGAGTCTTCAACTGTGTTATGTTTATAATAAAATGTTTTTCTTTAGCTTCTTGCAGGTCAAAAGTTTGCCCTAAGCAGGCAGGCAGCACAGCAAAGCTTTTTGTTGATGTAATAACTCCCTGCAATAATTTTATCACCAGACAGACCTATTTAAAAGGTACTGCTTGAATGAGGAAGTGAGCAAGGGAGATAAGTAGATTGAGGTTGAAAGCCCAGCCCTTTTCTTTAAATTTCACCTGTCTACCATTGGAAAATGCTAACAAATAGCTAAAGACAGTTTCTCTCTGACACTTTTTTTGTTTTTTGTTTTTCTTTAGAGGAACAGGATTTGTTTCCCAACTAGAAATTGTGCATTTTGTTTTCTTAGCATCACATAATTGGCCAGGGAGTTACCAGTCTTTGAAATTATAAAGAATCCACAAATTGAAGTATTTTTGGTGTTTTCTTCTCTTCACAAAGATGGATGACACAGATATGAATTGTATTTGGGTGATTTATCAATCCTCTCTGTTCCTTCAAAGAAGTATTAAGAGGATGAAAAGCCCATTTTAAAAAAACAACAGATAGAGCTATTATTGTATCTAAGGAGATTATCATTCCTGGAAATCATTTGGATCGGTCTGAAAGCATATAGTTTTTGTATATTAGTATATAAAAGCCACCGAGAACTTACTTTGCACTACCACTGTGTGAGAAAGACCGTCCTGGCCCGCACATGAAAGCAGAGAGTGTCCTCAGGGAAAGAGATGGAGGTGCTTTGTGAGGGCAGGGTGCACTGACATGCTTCCCCTTGTCTTATGGTGATTTCAGGAAGCGTTACTTTCCTTAGCTGGTCGTTTTCTTCACAGGCAACTATGTGCGTTGAATTCATCCTTTTTATGCTTTGGAGACCCTGGTTACAGAATTACATAAAACATTGTGCTTTGAAAATATATAGTGTTTGAACTTAAATCATACATATTTCTACCTGACTTATGTGGCAGAAAGGAAATAAATTACATTGGAACAGTACATTTTTGTGTGGGTCTTGATTTATTTTATTTTTGTGGATTTCTTGAAAAAAAACATTGAAGAACATTATTTTAACATTCCAAACTTCAGAAAGAATAAATGAGAATTTACTTGACTCGATTTTCTTTTCCAGATTATGGGACATAGAATGTGGTGCATGTTTACGAGTATTAGAAGGCCATGAGGAATTGGTGCGCTGTATTCGATTTGATAACAAGAGGATAGTTAGTGGGGCCTATGATGGGTGAGTTTGCATCTGCATCTGAACCCCTCCTGCCTCAGGATGTTAAACATAGCTGCTCCTTGGCACGGAAAGATTGTAGATGGCCCACTACAATGGCTCTGGGGTCAGCTCTCCGAATTCACCTCTCCTTTGTTTACTCTTTTCCAAAATATTCTTCCTAGTTATTTCATTGCACTTGTTTGCTCATGATTTTTATCAATATTTGGGGTTTAGGTTATATAGTTGTCTGATTTTTCCCTATATTACAGAGAACTGGACAAATCCAGTATAACAGAATATGTGTATAAAATAGTGACTTACTAATAAATTAAAACGTAGGAGGGCGATATCTGTAGGGCTTAGTGTGGTAGGACCTTAAGTTTTGATATCTTTGAATGATTCCAGAAAGTACAGTTCCCTTTACTTCTAGCATTTCAGTTATAAGTTCAATAATCTTTATTTTATTCCGTCTAATTTTAAGTGAGTATAGAATCCATTCATGTTATGGATGGATCCCATGTCTAGCAATGCCAAGCACATACTAAATTCTTACAAAAGTATATTTGCTCAGGTACCATCTTGTCAAGGTACCTGATTTGGGGGATAGAAAGCTACAGTCACATATTGGCGGCTTTTTAAACATCAGAAACTAATTTAACATCTTTATCTTAGTGTATGAACTGATTATACTGCCACCACATTAAGACAATTCAAGCCAGGGGACGTGTAGCAGGCCTGCCTCTTCTGCTTTGAGTCGGTCATCATGCCCGTGCCCTCGGCACATGGCTCCGGGTGTTCTGACAGGTCCCAGCCAGGGCCAAGCTTATGTCTCCTCATTCCCGTGGTTTTGATCTATACCCACCTTTCTTGGGTTTGGTCTCTTATTTATCACGAGGAGAGATGACCTATAATTAACTTTTAGAAGGGCTAAACTTCTCTTATTTAAATCAAAATATGAGGGTTTGTTTATATAAGCTCCAAAACTCTTTAAAGGGACCCAGTCCTCTGGTATGTGTGACCTGTGCCATTCTTAGAACTGACCAAAAAGAATATGCCTCAGAATTATAGGTTCCTAGGTCTAANCTGATTTGGGGGATAGAAAGCTACAGTCACATATTGGCAGCTTTTTAAACATCAGAAACTAACTTAACATCTTTATCTTAGTGTATGAACTGATTATACTGCCACCACATTAAGACAATTCAAGCCAGGGGACGTGTAGCAGGCCTGCCTCTTCTGCTTTGAGTCAGTCATCATGCCCGTGCCCTCGGCACATGGCTCCGGGTGTTCTGACAGGTCCCAGCCAGGGCCAAGCTTATGTCTCCTCATTCCCGTGGTTTTGATCTATACCCACCTTTCTTGGGTTTGGTCTCTTATTTATCACGAGGAGAGATGACCTATAATTAACTTTTAGAAGGGCTAAACTTCTCTTATTTAAATCAAAATATGAGGGTTTGTTTATATAAGCTCCAAAACTCTTTAAAGGGACCCAGTCCTCTGGTATGTGTGACCTGTGCCATTCTTAGAACTGACCAAAAAGAATATGCCTCAGAATTATAGGTTCCTAGGTCTAAGTGATCTTTTATATTATTAAAAAGTCTAATATGTAAAATCTGCTCTTAGCCCCTAAGCATGGTGTAACTTGACCATTCCCCATCTTTATCAGTTTTGTTAAGGCTAACCCCTTTCTCATTTTTAGGTTAATCACATCCATTTCCCCCTGTTAAGACCAATAACCTCTGTTCAAGAATGAATATCAGAACCAAGTCTTCAAAACAAAAAAGATTTTATATATTCCTATGAGCTGTGTTTATCATATAAACTATATTCACCATACATAATTTATCACTATGACTTTTTGCCATTCTTCCTGTGCTCCCTTAATTTTGCTTTTAACAAAGACTTTTGTCCCCTTTTTCATCTTCAGAAAAATTAAAGTGTGGGATCTTGTAGCTGCTTTGGACCCCCGTGCTCCTGCAGGGACTCTCTGTCTGCGGACCCTTGTGGTAAGTCTTGCTGTGTAAAGGGAGCTGGGGAGTAGGAAGGAGTTAAACATTGGTGTGCTGTGGAATACAGATCTGGATTCGATCGTTAGAACCTCACAAAACCTGCTGTTGAATGGAAAGGCAACCAATACATGATAATAAAATATGTTTATGTAGTATCTTTCTTGCAAAAGCACTTTAGAGGCCATATATGGAGAGAAATGTGGCGGCTGTTTAACAGCTGCACAGCAACTCTACACACCAGTTCGGCTCAGGAAGTGAATGAGAATTCTGTGCCCACCAGAAGCAGTAGGGCACTCGGGGAGAAGGAACGTGATTACTCCAACTGGAGCCCGTCCAGAATCTGAGGACCCGCACACCTGTGCCTACAGAAGTGCCACGGGAGTCTGCCTGGGCCCCGGTCGGGCCCTTATCTCTGCATCCTACTCAAGGCACGCGCTGCCAGCAACTCGAATCCCACCTTCTTTACTCCTTGTATGCCCCCTTGCATACACGTCTTGACATTTTGGGGAAAAGTGCCTCAAAAGGACTAATGTCACTTTCAAAAGCACTAAATTCTTTATCATGGTGTTTGCCAAAGGCCTGGATTAGAAAATGTCCTAAAGTTAAAAGCTGCTTCCATTAGAAAAAGATTAGGTGGGGCGCTAGGGAAGCCAATCTTTTGCACAGGGAAGATGTGAGAGCAAGCATTTGAAGCCCCAGTATTCTGGGTCCTGGCTCAACATTTAGGCAGTCTCTGCTCTGGAAAAGAGAGAGATACATTTCTTTATCTTCCTTGTTGGAATTAAAGCATGTCCTTTCAGTACCAGGCATGCTTTACCTTCATATTTCCACATGTTTTTAAAATATGTACTGTTATTCATTTACAATTAACCTAAGTCTAGTTTTTAAAGTATAATTTACAGCCCTGGGTGTTGTGGCTCAGTGGGTTGAGCACTGGCCTGCAAACCAAAAGGTCACTGGTTCTGTTCCCAGTTGCCTGTCCCTGGTTAGGGGCATGCAAGAGGCAACCTATCCACGTTTCTCTTGCACATTGATGTTTCTTTCCCTCTCTTTCTCCTTCCCTTCCCTTCTCTCAAATAAACAGACAAACAAATAAATAAATATTCCTCTGAAAGAAAACTAAATGGGGAAAAATAGGTTTAAAAAATGAAGTATGATTTACATATAGCGAAATTTGTCCATTTTAGTGTACTTTTTAAGAAAAAAATTATTGATTATGCTATTACAGTTGTCCTGATTTTTTCCCCTTTGTGCCCCTCCAACAGCACGCCCCACTACCTCAGGCAATCCCCCCGTTCTTGTTCATGTCCACAGGCCACGCATGTTAAGTTCTTCGGCTACTCCCTTTCCTATGCTGTGCTTTATATCCCTGTGGCTATTCTGTAACTACCTATTTGTACTTAATCCCCTCACCTCTCACCCATTCTCCCACAACCCCCTCCCATCTCTTTATCTTTAACCTTTGGCATTTTACTTATGATGTGTCTTGGCATGGGCCTCTTTGTGCCCATCTCGTTTGGAACTCTCTGTGCTTCTTGGACTTGTATATTTCCTTCACCAAATTAGGGAGGTTTTCCTTCATTATTTTTTCAAATAGATTTCCAATTTCTTCTTCTTTCTCTTCTCCTTCCGGTACCCCTTTGTGAATATTGGAATGCTTAAAGGTGTCCCATAGGTTGTTTACACTATCCTTGTTTTTTTGGATTCTTTTTTTTTCTTGTTTTGATTGGTTGGTTTTTTGGTTCCTGACATTCCAAATCATTGGTTTGATTCTCAGCTTCATCCACTCTACTGTTGTTTCCCTGTGAATTGTTCTTTATTTCAATTATTGTATCCTTCGTTTCTGACTGGATCTTTTTATTCTGTTAATATTCTCACTAAGCCCTGGCTGGTGTAGCTCAGTGGATTGAGCATGGGCCTGCGAACCAGAAGATCGTGGTTCAATTCCTAGTCAGGGCACATGCCTGGGTTGCAAGCCAGTTCCCAGCAAGGGACACACAAGAGGCAACCATAAATTGATATTTCTCTCCCTCTCTCCTTCCCTTCCCCTCTAAAGATAAATAAATAAAATCTTTTAAAAAAGAATCCAGTGTTTAAAAAAAATATTCTCACTAAGTTCCTTGAGCATCCTTATAAGCAGTGTTTTGAACTCTGCATCTGATAAATTGCTTATCTCCATTTTGTTTAGCTTTTTTTCTGGAGTTTTGATCTGTTGGTTCATTTGTGCCACGTTTCTTTGCCTCCTTGTTTTGGCAGCCTCCCTGTGTTTGTTTCTATGTATCAGTTGGAGCTGCTTTGACGTGGTATCTTGGTAGTATAACCTAATATAGTAGGTGTCTTATAGGGTCCAGTGGCACATCCTCCTCCATCACTTAAGCTTTGAACTCGAAGTGCGCCCCTCATGTGGACTGAGTATGCTCTCCTGTTGTAGTTGAGCCTTGGTTGCTGTTGGCAGATCAGTGGGAGGTATTTACCCAGATTAGTCAGCTGCAGTGATTGGCTGTGACCACTGACCACCAACCTCCACCTCTGGGGGATCAGCTGTGCAGGAGCAGAGTGTGGTGAAGTGGTGCTCCAACATGTCTGTAGCTGTCCACTGGGTGTGCTGGCCCTGTGGGTTTACTGGATGGTGTAGGCCGAAGTCAGCCCCTACCTGTGTTTTCCCTGGGGCCACCCTGCCTGACTTATAAAGCAGTCTGAGATAGCTGCTATTCGTACTGGGCGTGGAGATTCTCAGGCTAAGTCAACCGTGAATCTAGGCTGCTAGTTCCAGACCTGGAGCTCACTGAGGCCAGCTGTTGCTTATTTGAGGGGATTTTAGGAAGTTACTAAGCACAAGCCAAGACCAACCACTCATGTGGAAGAGCAGCCTAGGTGCGCCCATAATTTGGGTGGGGCAGAGTCTCTGGGGATCTCCAAGGCAGGCCAAACAGTGTTAGCCAGGTAGTTGTCAGACTTCCATTCAACCCGATTTCTGTCGGTTCTGAGCGATGATTGTTCTATATTTTAGTTGCAATTTTTTTGTGGTTGTGCAAAGAGATGGGCCATGTCTGCCTATGCCACCATCTTGATATGAAGTCCTTATTGCACTTCTGTGAATTGTTCAGATGTGTATATACCATAATCAAGTTATACAAAATTTCCAATGTCTCCCTAAAATTGTGTCCCTTAGAATCACCCCTAGCAACCATTCATCTGATTTCTGTTTCTATACTTTTGCTATCTTATGAATGTCATAAAAATTAAATCATACAGTATTAGTGTTTTGCCTTTGGCCTGTTTCACTTTATTTAAGATTCATCCATGTTGTTGCCTGTGTTAGAACTTCATTCTTTTTTATTGCTGAGTAGTATTCCACTGTGTGGATAAACCAGTTTGTTTATTCATTCACCAATTTAAGGACATTTGGAATGTTTCCAGTTTTTGGTGATACTGAAAGCATTCCCATACAGGTTTTTGTATGTACATATTGTTTTCATTTTTCTTGGGTAAACACCTAGAAGTACAATTTCTGGCTTCTATGGTAAGTGTATGTTTGAATTTAAAAGAACTACTAAGCTATTTTCAAAGTGGCATTTTAGGAGTTTACAAATGCATGCCATTTTAGAATTCCACTAACAATGTATGAGAGGCTCATTTTTCCACATCTTTGATAGCACTTGTTATTGTCGGGGTTTTTTTTTAGTTATAGCCATTTTAGTGAATTGTAGTGGTTATAATTTTAATTTGCATTTTGTGATAACTAATGGTGTAGAACATCTTTTCATGTTCCTTCTTTGTAAAGTATCTGTTCAAATCTTGTCCTCATTTATTGAGTTGTCTTAAGTTTTTGAAAACAGATTTATTGAAATATAATTGACATACAATGAAGTGGCCATATTTAAAGTATACAACTTAGTAGTTAATTTTAACATATGTACATACCAATGAAACGATCACTTCAACCAAGATAATGAACTTATCCTCAGGTCCCTATGTGATCCCTCCTTCCCGTTCCACCCACGTCCCCTGCTGCAGGCCCCAGGCACCCACTGATCTGCTTTCTGTCAGTTATGATTAGTCTGCATTTTCTAGGGTTTAATTAATGGAATCAAAAAAGAGTGTGTACTCTTTTTTGTTTCTTTTCATTAAGCCTAATTATTTTGATGTTTGCCCATGTTGTTGATATATCAGTAGTTCATTGCTGAGTGGTGTTCCATTGTATGATTCTACAACAGTTTATCCATCTGCCAGTTGGTAACAATTCGGATTGTTTCCAGTTTATGACTATTACAAATAAAGTTTCTATAAACATTATGTGCAGATCTTTATGTGACCGTATGCCTTCATTTCTCCTGGGTAAATCCTAGGAGCAGAATTGCTAGATCATATGATAAATGTATGTTTAATATTTTTAGAAACTGCCCAGCTGTTTTCCAAAGTAGTTGTACCATTTAACACTACAGTACGACAGTGCATGAGAGTTCCACATTCTTGCCAATACTCAGTGTACAGCCTTTTTTAAATTTGAGTTATTCTAGTAAGTGTTTCATGGTACCTCATTGTGATCTTAATTTGCATATCCTTAATGTTACTACTGTTGAACACTGTTCCATGTGTTAATTTGCCAGCCATATATCTATTTTGGTGAAGTATCTGTTTGAATCTTTTGCCCATTTTTTTTAATTGAGTGGTTGTCTTATTATTGAGTTTTGAGATTTTTTACATATTCGGGAGACCCATTTTGTTTTTTTATCTCCTTAAAAGAATCTTTTAAAACAAAAATTCTTAATTATTTTAAGGGTTTTATTTTTTTGTTTTTTAGGGGCGGAGGGAAGGAGAGAGGGAAACATCAATGTATGGTTGCCTCTTGAGCACCATCTACTGGGGACCTGGCCTGCAACCCAGGCATGTGCTCTAACTGGGTATCGAACTGCTGACCCTTTGGTTCACAGGCCCACACTCAATCTACTGAGCTACACCAACCAGGGTAGAAATTCTTAATTTTGATTAAGCCCAGTATATCAACTTTGTCTATTATGGTTTCCTATTTGATATTATATCTCTAAAAAATACTTTGTCTAATCCAAAGTCACAAGGATTTCCCTTGTGTTTTCTTTAGAAGTTGTATAGTTTTAGTTTTTACATTTTGGTCTATGATTCATTTTTAGTTAACTTTTGTAGATGGTACAAAGTGTGATTCAGAGTTCACATAGATATCCAGTTATCCCAGCACCGTTTATTCAGAACTGTCCTTTGTCCTCTGACTTGCCTCTGCCGCCTTTCCAAAAACCAGTTGACCATGTGTGTCTGGGTCTACTTTCGAACTTACTCAGTTCCATTGATCTTTTTGTCTATTTGTCTGTCTTTGTCTCTTTTTAAAAATATTTTATTTATTTATTTTTAAGGGGAAGGGAAGTAAAGAGGGAGAGAAATATCAATGTATGGTTGCCTCTCATGCGTCCCTTGTTGGGAACTGGCCTGCAACCCAGGCATGTGCCCTGACTGGGAACCGAACCACGATACTCTGGTTCGAAGGCCCACACTCAATCCACTGAACTACACCAGCCAGGGCCGTCTGTCTTTGTCTTGATGTCAGTGTCATATTATCTTGGTTAGTGCAGCTTTTTAATAACTCATGACGTCTAGTAGTATAAGCCCCACCCCACCCCCCAAAAATAAATGTGCTGAGATTTTCATTGGAATCGTGTTAAATCTAGATCAATTTGAATTAGAGAGAATCGACTTCTTAGGAATATTGAGTCTTCTGATCCATGAGCACAGTGTATCTCTGTTTGTTTAGGTCTCTTTAAACTTTCTCAGCAATGTTTTATACCTTTCAGTGCAAAGATCTTATACATCTTTTATCATGTTTATCCCCAAGTATTTCATACTTTTAATGCTATTGTAAATGGTGTTTTTACATTTTAGTTTCTGGATTGTTCATTGCAAATACATAGAAATACACTTTTACTTTTTTTTCAACCTGTATACCTTTTATTTCTCTTTCTTGTTTTATTGTGCTAAGACCTTCAGTACAATGATCAAAAGAATTAGTAACTGGATGTCCTTATCATGGGGAAAAGGCAACTTGCATATACACAGATATGTGGTAGCTATAGATTTTCATGGGTCAACATTATCAGAGGATCAGTAAGTTCCTTTCTGTCCCTTGATAGTTGAGAGTTTTTATTAGAAGTAGATGTTGGATTTCATTAAATGCACTTACCTATACCCATTGAAATGATCATATATTCTCACCTTTATTCTGTTAATTGGAGTATTACATTGATTTTTGAATGTTAAATACAATTTTGCATCACTACAGATTTCCTGGTCATTAAAAGGATAATAATAAAGACATACTGTGAACACAACTCTGTGCCCCAAACTTGATATCCTGTTCCTTCACATCAAAAGAAATGGACAATCTGAATAGGCCTATACCTATTAAAGAAATTGAAGCAATAATTAATAACCTCCTAAGACAGAAAGCACCAGACCCAGATGAATTCACTGGTGAATTCCACCAGATGTGTGAGGAAGGCATTATACCAGTTCTCAACAATCCCTTCCAGAAGATATCAGCAAAGTGAATACTTCCTAACTTAGTCTATGAAGCAGAATTACCCTGAGAGCAAAAGCAGACAAAAATATTACAAGAAAAGAAAATCACAGACCAATATGTCCCATGCACACAGATGCTCGTCTATGAGTGTATTCGCACTTGTGTAAAGAATGTAAAATGGTACATCTCTGTGGAAACCAGTATGGCAGTTCCTCAAAATATCACAGATAGAATTATGATCCAGCACTCTCACTCTGGGTATACGTTATATCCAAAAGATCAAAACCAGGATCTCAAAGAGATACTTGCATATTCATGTTCATAGCAGTATTATTCACAATAGCCAAGAGGCGGAAGCAGCGCAAGTGTCCATCAACAGATGAACGGATAGCCAAAACGTGATACATGCACACACAAATATTATTCAGCCTTGAAAAGAATGCTACACCATGGATAAAACGTGAGGATATTATTCTACGTGAAACAAGTCAGTCACAAAAAGACAAATATGACGAGGTATCTAAAGTGGCCAAATATATACAAACAGAAAGCAGAAGAGTGGTGCCTGGGGAGTTTTAGTNTATTCATGTTCATAGTAGTATTATTCACAATAGCCAAGAGGCGGAAGCAGCGCAAGTGTCCATCAACAGATGAACGGATAGCCAAAACATGATACATGCACACACAAATATTATTCAGCCTTGAAAAGAATGCTACACCATGGATAAAACGTGAGGATATTATTCTACGTGAAACAAGTCAGTCACAAAAAGACAAATATGACGAGGTATCTAAAGTGGCCAAATATATACAAACAGAAAGCAGAAGAGTGGTGCCTGGGGAGTTTTAGTTTCGTTGTGTGTAAGGGCTCTGGAGACGCACTGCGCAGCAGAGCACGTTCACTCAGCACTGCTGACAGTGACCGGAAGGGGGCAAGATGGCAGGTGTTACATGGTTATTTCCATACTTCAAAATAAAATGTTTTAGCCCTGGCTGGTGTAGCTCAGTGGATTGAGCGCGGGCCTGCGAACCAGAGTATCGCAGTTCGATTCCCAATCAGGGCACATGCCTGGGTTGCAGGCCAGTTCCCGGCAACCATACATTGATATTTCTCTCCCTCTCTCCTTCCCTTCCCCTCTAAAGATAAATGAATAAAATCTTTAAAAAATAAATAAATAAATAAATAAATAAAATGTTTTAAAAAAATACAGATGTAATAGGTGAATGTGCAATTTCATAACTAATACAAATTTATTAGGTAGGATTTTTTGGTAATACTTTAAATTGTTTGATTCAGATTTAAGTGTGATATTACTCTCCTTAGGTTTAGTGATTTCACAATAAAGAAAATTTCTAAAAAATTACCATTATTTAAAAGATGGTAATATGCCAATAAAATGAAGTAACTTATATTAAGATAAATTTCCACAAAATATTAGCCAACTGAATCTAACAATGTATAAAAAGGGTTACACACCATGACCAAGCAGGACTTATTCCACTTATGCAAAAGCAGGTATAATACTCAAAAATCCATTCACGTAATCCATCACATCAGAAGGATAAGAAGAAAAATCACATGGTTGTATAGATAGATGCAGAAAAGTCAAAATGTAACATCCGTTCACGATAAACTCAGCAAACTAGGAATAGAAGGGAACTATTTCAACTTCATAAAGAAAAATGCAAACTAAAACTCCCAATATAATACCACTACAAATCTATCAACATAGCCAAAATTTAAAAGCTTGGCAATATCAATTTGTTGAAGATGTGAAGCAACTGGAATTCTGATACACAGCCGAGAGGAGTATAAATTGGTAGAACTTTAAAAACTTTTGTCACGCCCACTAACGCTGAGTGCACACCTACTCCGTGGGCCAGTGGTGCTCCTCCTCGGGGAGATGGGAGCACATACCCATCAACATACGTGTGCATAGAGACTTTACTTACAATAGCCAAGACTGGAATCAGCCTGTTGCTCCATCACAGGGCACAGTACATCGTAGTGTGTTCATGTAATGGAGTAGACTAGTAATAAAATACTAGTAATACTAGTAACAGAGAGGAACGTTATAGTGCTGAGTGAAAGGAACCAGGAAAAAGAACGCTGTTTTGAGCGTATTTATATGAAATTGAAAAACAGGAAAAGTGAATTGATACCTTTGGGATGAAGGTAGTATTGACTAGCGATGGGCACAAGAAGCCTTCTGGGGTGCTGCAGTGGTGTGCTGTGTATGCCTACAACTGCTTAAGTCGGGTAGTAAATTGTCCTGAATTTTGCCAGCTTGTTGAGCTCATATAGATAGCTTGAAATTGGCCAGGGTAGGAACTTTTTTTTTTCTTTCAGGGTAGGAACTTTTACACCGTGAAAATGTGCAGATGCTTTTACAAGTTGGGAGAGTCCATTGATAAACAGTTACCGGCACACTGCTTAGTATTGTGCATCAATCCTCGGCTGCTGGTTATAGAAGAATCCTAGGGGTGCAGAGAGAGGACGAGGCCATGCGGAGTGGTCTTGTTTAGCCCAAGGCTGGGGGAGGTAGCAGTGAGAAACCAGCATGCTCTTTGACATGTCTCAGCTCTAGTGAATATTACTTTGGTTGTGCATGAAATCAGCTGCCCACTATTGGACTTTTCCATCTTGCCTTTAATCCAAATTAGGTTTTTTCTCCATTAAAACAGCTAAATGCTCGAGAAAATGATCAGCACTACATAGCCTTACCATTGACTCCTTTTGACATGTTGCTGAGTATGTGTCCTTTTGATTTTGAGTAATTCAGAAGTTGCCATTTCTGCTTCTTTAGGAGCATTCGGGAAGAGTTTTCCGACTCCAGTTCGATGAGTTCCAGATTGTCAGTAGCTCACACGATGACACGATCCTCATCTGGGACTTCCTCAACGACCCGACCGCCCAAGCCGAGCCCCCCCGCTCACCTTCTCGAACATACACGTATATCTCCAGATAAATAATCGTACACTGACCTCATATACGTGCCCAGGTATGAAAAAGAATTGTGTACACAGCACTGTGAATAGAGGATGGAATATTGGCTGTAGGTATTGCTAGCTCACGGAGAGCCTTCTTGCCCTTTGTCTTTCCAAGTTGTGAATAGCAAGGGAAGCTGACATCATGACACAGAGCTGGGGCTGTGTGTTGGATGCTGCCTTCATCCAGGTCGCCAGCCTCCGTTCTGGGTGATTCCTGAACTAGACCTAGCTGACCTGTGTGCAGTAGAACTAATAATTCCTGACCCGATTATTTAATAGCATTCTTAAGAAAGTAAGGGGGAGGGGAGAAAGTAAGAGATTTGAATCAGTTTCAAAACTAAGAGTAATTGACCCAAAAGCCTGTGGCTTTGTAGTTTCCTGAATTAAACCAATACCCATGATAAAAACCCTTTAAATCGGGTGGATAATTTAATGTATGAATGGGAACATCTCATGGTGAAAAATGCCAACTTCTCCCAGCCTTGTCAGTGTCATTCGATGTAAGAGGTAGCTTTTTTTATCCTTATGCCCACTCCCTACTCCCTCTAAAAGTGAAAAGAACCATCTTTTGACCTTGGGAGTAGCTTTGGAGTTGGTGAGGACTCCATGCATTCACCATTCAAGTCCTCATCCTCCCTCTGAGTCAGGAAAAAAATCCTAAAACTCATCTTTAACTATGTTGTGGTATATCCCAACCATACCTGGTGTCCTACCCAGTTGAAATACGTTAAGTCATTACTGGTCTAGGAAAACTGCACTATCCCTGGGGATTGGCTCCCACACCTGCCTCAGTGCTTGTGGCAGAAGAACGCGTTTAGCACACTTTCCTGCACATCTTTTTACAGTGGCTTTTCTAAGTGGGGTGCTTCGTGCCCTGCTGGGCTCATTTCAGTGCCCACTTCTCACAGGACGTGCTGCTTCCTCGCCCCTCGGCCTCCTCGGCCAAGTCCCGCCGGCAGGCCTGGGCACGAGTCCTGGCTGTGTGCCCGTGGGCAGGTGACCTCCCAGGGCCTTGGTCTCCTGATTAGTACAGTGAAGGTTGCAGGTACACCTGCTACACGGAGCTGTTATGAGGATCGCAGCTGAAATGTTGTATATAAAATTTTCATTGCTTGGCACAATGCCTAGCACCTAACAAGCCCTTAGTAAAAAGTGGTTTATTGGTATTAATATTGTAATCATGTTACCTATCCCCTCCTTTTGCCAAAATTTGCTGCTCCTGAGATTTCTGTGGCATTCTGCCATATGTAATATTTTTCCTGGTGCCCTTATAGCTTACGTCTCCTTCCTCTCTCACCCCTACAGCATACACATCCCCTAAGAGTCTGTCTCAGGCGTTGTTTCCTTGTCGAAGCCCCCTTTCTTTGGCTGCTGTGTCTTTTCCCAAGGCTTCTGCCTTAACCTCCAGACCACACACCCAGCCACCACCTGCACACTGGTCTTGGGAGGCCACGCGGGGCCAGAGCCTTAGAGCTGCCCTCACCCGCTGCACCTGTGCAGGGAGCAGACACAAGCTCGGTGCTGCTGCACCCACACGATCCCTCTTCATCTCAAGACATCAGATCACTCTGCGTGACTCTGAACATGTCAGTGAGCCCCTGCCAAGTCCCCGAACAGGCCGTGCAGCCTCTAAAAGAAGCTCCTACTTGGCAGGGGCCAAAAGCAGGCATTGGGAAGGATTTCTGAGCCTTTCTCCCAATTGACAGCTAAGTTAATATTCTTTTTCTCAAAGAGCGAGTGAGAAATACAGGGAAAGGGACTAATGACTATCTGCTCTGTTTTCACACAGGACTCATTAAAGTTGCGGTATTTAACGTATCTGCCAATACCAGGATGAGCAACAACAGTAACAATCAAAATACTACCCACTTCCCCCGGACTAGCCGAGGAGTGGGGCTTTGAGACTCCCGTTGGGACACAGTTGGTCTGCAGTCGGCCCGGAGGGGCTGCTCAGCACAGCTGACTGCTTCCCTGCTGCTATCAGAAGATCTTTTCTTTCGTGACTGATTGGAACTTTTAAAGCTCACCTCACTTCCCCTCCTCCTCTCCCCTCTGCACCTTTTTTTCCTCGTTTGGTTCCAGACAAAGATGACTTATAAATATATTTAGTGTTTTGCCAGAATCTCTCTTGCTTTGCTGTTAAGCAGAAGAACTAGTTTCCCTATATAGCCTGCTGGGAGAGACCCACTTCTAGGGGAGAGCGGGGTACAACTTGAAGCCAGACAGCACCCAGTGTCTCCCTGTGAACCGCAGGAAGGCCCAGCGCCTGGCAAGCTCAGCACAGCCCCACTGTGCTTAGGAGACAGCTGTCTGCACCGTCTCTGGGGCGAGAGAGAGACAACGAGAATAAGTACACTGGGAGATCGGGCCTCTTTCTTCCATTTCTTTTCTCTGTTTCTGCACCTCTTCCCCTGCCTCACTCCCCTCCAACCTGCTTCTCTGCTCCACCTGCAAAGTATGAAGAGAGAATCTTCAGCTAGCATGAGACAGATCGGCTAGAAAATGCAACACTTTTCAGAAAAGTTAAATGCTATTCGGTCAAAATTTCAAACTGAGGCTTTTGCTGCAGGTGACCCTCTATGACAATGATGAGTTCTCAGACACGGTGTTTCCATCGTATTTGCAACTCTGTTCTCCTTCTGACACCCTTCCCCAAAGAGGGAGGGGTAGAGCCGAAATTCCCTGGGTTCCATCAATGGTCACATCTTTTCTGGACTCAGCGGTCTCTTCGGCTCCATGTAGAGTGTGCAAAGGAGTTGCTGATTGCATTTTCTCTCATTAACAATTAGATGTGTAATAAAAAGCATTGTACTTCATCTTAAATCACTGGTAAGGCTCAGCCTACAGAAAGGCTTGAATGGCCGGAGCCAGGCGCTCAGTGCATTCTGCACCATGGTTCAGATCTCTGGTTTCCTCACCAGGGCCTGTGAGCACCAAGGCGCCTGTGTCTTTGCCAAGGCCACAGTTGAAGTAGCTTTAGAGGTGGTCAGGAGTAAAAGTTTGTCTCTTTTTCATTTAGTCCAGTAAATAGCATTTCTCAAAAATCAAGCTAAATCATCTCAACTTCGCACTGCAGAACCTTCCTTCTGCTTTTCCCAAACCCAGTATTTACAAAGGGCAAAGCTGCTAGAGAGAGCAGATCGGGGTGAAGCTTGGCACACAGGGTTTCATACTGAGGCAGAGACTGCCTTCTCTTCTCCTTTCCTCCCTCCTTCCCTCCAGTCTTCTTTACTCTCCACTCTCCTCTGACCAGGAAGATTTCTCTGGGAGTTGGTGAATAACATGAACAAATGGACCTCAGCCAGGGGCGGGCTGACCCGGCTACTTGAAAGGCAGCTGTATGGGCTTCAGGTGTGGGGCACAGGTGCCACCCAGCCCGGGAGCACAGAGAGTGCCGTCAGCGTGTGCCCAGCCTGTTTCTCGCGGCAAGGAATGGACCTGCACCAGCCACTTCTGGTGGCACAGGCGTGCCCATCAAAACCCCCGAGGCCAAGGCACAGTCTCAAGTTTCCCTGGGGAGCTGAGCTCTCAGGCCCTTCATTTCCATCCCTGATCTAAGCAGTTGAGTAAAAGAAAGCCCCTTTTTAACCAACTGCTGGAGAACTTCGGAGTGGGAGCCAGCTGCAAGTAACCTCACAGCCAGGCCACCTTTACTTCAGCAATGGCGAAGGCGAGCAAAGCCATCTTTCCTCTTCCTTCTGATTTGCAAAAAGGCGTCTCTTCCCAAGATGTACCCAGACCGAGTGTTATCACGTGTTGGGAGGCAGGCATGCATACACAGTTTTCCTTTTCTGCTTTATGAATGCTTTTAAGCTTTTATTCCCAGGTTATAGTCAGAAAGTACTTCCCAATGTAATATGTCATTGCCTAGGAAGTATTTTCTGAGTACAATTCCCTTCCCAACTACCCAAATGCCACAAAGAAATGTTTTCTATTTAGTCACTTATCGTGGTTCCTTGTCCATTGTGTTGACTATTAATGCCTTTTTGATTGGTTGAGGAGGATGTTGCAGATGAGGCAGAGGACCATCAGCCCTGAAGACACACAGGTCAGGCGTTAGAGAGGCGTGGGTTTGAAGCTGTTTTAAAATATTGTCCAATAGCCATAACTTACTAGCCCTTCTGTCACATGCTGCTGTTCTAAAGTGAGAGCTGTTGAATATTCACTGGTGCCCAGGGTGTTGCCGTCCCGTCTAGGTTGGAAGGTAGATTGTTTCTGAGACTGTTCTGAAGCTTGTCCAGTACATCCTAAGTGAGATGGAGGTGGCCCTGCAGTCCCCAGCCGTTGGCTCCACGGAGGATGTTCCCCACGCTGTCCACTGCTGCTGATGGAAATGGGAGTGGAGTGAAGGGGTCTGAAAAACTCGAGTCAATCGCCTTTCTCAGCTCTAGGGGTCATTTACCAGTTCATTGTAGAAGAAATAATCAGGTGAATAGAAGTTCATTTCCAGAGAAGGTAAACCCCACTTACCATCTCTGCATGATTTCAGTGGGAATTGATTATCACTAATCCCCAACTGGGCCAGAATAAATGTAAAGTTTGACCTTTTAAAAAAGAAACAAAGAAAGTCTCAGCACATTTAAAGGAATGGTAGAAGAGGAGCTGAAGGCATCTCTGTGCTGTGACACGAAATGTCTGCCTTGGAGATTACTCTGTTCTCACTGAAATGCCCATGTGGGCCCAAAGGAATGTTCTTAAAGGTAGGAGGGAGCCCCTTCAGAGGTGGGCACAGGGAGTGTGGGTGCACCTGCACCTGGGGCCCTGTGCGCCCGTGTGGGCGCTCCATCCCCTCGGGGCTGCCGGGACGACACCAGCATGCCTTGCCCCACACGTGTTTCCTTCTGCTTTCTTACATGCAGTTTGAAAGCAGATGTGTGCTGTGAATGGGATGCCTTTCACATTTGTCCCTTGACAAATTCTTCCTGGTGGCTCTTCACCAGAAACTTTAGAGACAGGCACTCTCTGGAACTCTGTTGACAGACTGTAAAGTTTGGCCCTTATAATTTGTTTCTGAACTGGAAAAGACACTGGGACTCCTAAATCATCCATTCTGTGTTCTGCTTAAGAAAAATCCTTTTTAATTTTTCTTTTGTAAAATCAAAAGCTAAAGAGAAGAAAATATACACTCTTTGGCCATCTCTTGGTACCCATTGGTCTGCGTACTGGGGCCAGCCTCCTTACCCAGTACTTGGTTGTGTGTGGAAGCAAAGGGCTCAGGTGGCAGAGGTGGGGGCTGTTGGGAATAATGAGGAGAGTGTTTTCTTTTCTGGAACTGCTGGCGTTGGTGTCCTCCGTTTACCTTAGATGGTAACACCGTCTTGCCTGAAGTGCCAGCCCAAGGGTCGAGGCTGCAAGCTTAGTTATGGAGGAATCCACCACACATCTAGGTTGAAAAAGGGGCGCTAAGATACCCCCCCACCTGTGACTCTCACATTCCTTGATGATCAGGTTTACTGTTTGACTTTAACCCTCATCTCGATCTCCTTCCCCATTTGGACACCTTCAACAGACGTTCCAGGAGGCGCCCTTGCTCCTCCTCACCTTCCTCTCTCCCCTCCTAGAGGGATTCTCACGTCTGACCTGGGCACCCAGAGCTTGCAGACTGAGTCTGTCTCCCCAGGCTTCATCCACACGGCCATCTCCGAGGTGAATAGGGCTGGGTTTTGCTTCTTGTTGCTTTTACCCGTAGTTCATTTGTGACTTTGATATTCTTGGAACTAAGGAGAGAAACCAAAAGAGCATGATCATGGCAACCTGGTTTCACGTGACACTTAGCGCATTGCTATCACAAAACCTCTTCTATTGGAAGTTGTGTGTCTGTGATTAGACACTGAAATTTGCGGGAGGCAGATGACCTCTAAAACTTCGTACTCTGCAGCCTGCCCATCTGGCTTTCTCAGCTCCTGATTGGCTCTGTGTGCATCTAAGGATAAGTGTGGTTAAGGATAAATGGCATTATAAGCATCAACTCCCTTTTGTCTCGTTCCTTCTTGGACACTGAAGGAAAAGGAGGGTCAGACCTCTGGGTACCAAGGAAACGAACACCTTCCCAAGTCAGTGATCACTCAAGCCCAACCCACGCTGTTCTGAGAGATTTTCACGGGACTCCAGCCATGGAGCAGGCCCGGCCACAAATGTGAGCTTCCCTGGGAGCTTTCCGTGGGTTCAGCCCTTTGTTCTCTCGACTCAACAAGCGCTGACCGCTTTGACTCGTGCGACCGTGTCTCGGTGATGTGTAGTCAATGTGCCGATGTGTCCACAACCTAGAATCATGGTAACATAGTGTGTTTGGTTTTTTTAACTGTTCAGAAAAAAGTAACTTAAATTACAAATATAAGATTAAAGTGAATTTTCCAAGTGTCTTGTCTCTTTGCCCCGGCACCAGTAGGACAGTGAGTTTTTCAATATACAAGTTGAGAGAGTGCACAAGTACGTTTTACAATAATCCAACATGAGAAAATGATGTGGAGAGAAGTCGGGGCCAAATGCTGTGAATAAATGTGGGCCCGGCAGACCATGGATGTCCCCTGTTAAACTGAAGCCAGCGTGGTGTCTGACTGGGGAACTGGACCCCATAGCCGTGGCCCCCCATGACCATGGCTGAGCCCTGACTTCCTCCTGAGAGGGTCAGAAGACTGCAGACGGGTGAACGTATATTTAGGAGGAGCACTTTCTGGAGACTCCAGCAAACCGTGAAAATGAAGGAGGCATTGACTGGGGGGCGGGGGGTGGGGGGGTGCACACCCGCTTCCCTCCTCAGACCAGACCTGGGCAGGTGCAAGGGCATGTCATCGCCCTCCGCCCCGCCCTTCCTGGAGTCACAAGCAGGACCCTGTCAGAACAAACCCATCCCTGTCTTACCTCTGTGGACTTCTAGTGGGAGTGTCCTTTCCTGGCCAGACCCCCCTGTCAACGCTGTCAGCTGTGTGGCCTCAGTGCCTGTCATACCGGACCGACTGGTCATGAGAGCATTTTCAGACTGCGAGAGGCAGGGCCCCCATGCAGAGCCATCCCTGCCAGGGCTGGAGGCATAATAGCAGGGTATGGGGTGGACCGAACACTGTGCAGAAGGGGAGCCTGCGTGGGAAGAGGGGCTCCCCAAACTTCCAGAGACCACACTAGCTCTCCTTCCTATCAGCTAAGGGCAGGGAGGGAAGAGGCAGCAATGACCGCTCAGGCCTTGGCATCTAGTCACTTGTCCCCAGCTGGGCTCCTGAGCCCCATACTGAGCAGAGGCTGGGCCTGGGGGTTTAGGGTCACCTTCAAACCCAGAGTAAGCTTCCCTCAGAAGGCAGGGGTCTGGGACACGCCCCTGACACAGCCCTGAAGGCACTGTTTCCCAAAGCCAGGCCGGGTCTGGGATCCCTCTCTTGAAACCTATAGCTGTGCCACCATCGGCAATGACGAAGGGGAGGAGACCTCTCTTTCCTGATTGGCTCTTGCCAATTAAGAGCATTTTATTAGGCTGCTAATTAAAGGCACTTCGGGTAGCAGCGGGAGAGGCCGTGTGGGTGCCTGGTGAGACGGAGCTGAAGCCGGGAGAAGTCGTTTTCTTCCCCCCATGGAAGCAGCGCCTCTCAGGAGCCCTCTCAGTCCCCCAACCCTTCCTGCTGCGCCCACCACACCCCTTGCTTTCAATTAGCAGCTCTGAGGGGAGTGAGGTCATTACTAAGCCCAGGTGGAAAGCCCTCCCGTGCCTCAGGCCACACAGGCCCTGGGGGGAGGGGGCTGTCCTGTCCCCACACTGTAGCTTGGAATCTGAGCTGCCCAAGGGTCATGTGTGTTTCCATCAAAGAGTGGCCCCTGGGTCTCCTGGGCCATCACCAGCAGTCACCCAGTGAACGGGATGACCAGTCATTTGGTCACATGGTGTGATCCCCTTCCTCACCAAAGGTTCAGTGTTAGGAAATGTGACCTTCCTATTGACCCCTGTGCAGAGCTGTGCCCTTGCAGACCCCTCAACCCTGAGTGGGCCCAGGAGGAGGAGGGACTGATGGGGTTACAGTCCCAGTCTCAGGCACCCGGGACTCCTCCTCTGAGCTCATCACACACTGGAGGCCCTTCCCCTGAATGGCCCAAATGAGCCTCAAGCCAGTCCGCTTCCTCCGGAAAGAGGGGGGCCTGGCCGTGACTTAGCAAGACGGGGATAGGCATCAGGGTCAGAGAGAGCCCCTCTCTAGAACCCTCCCTGTCCCATCTCGCTGCCCTCCTCACCCCCTCACTTAACTGCAGAGTTAGCACCAGCCCAGGCTGGGAGGGCAGATTTATGGCCAGGCCTGCCTTCTCCATTTAACCTGAGGCTGGCCCGGGCTCCAGACACTAAATTAGATTTTTGACAATTAGAGAGACTAATGGGCACATGGCCATCCCCAGAGCCAGATATCCAGCAAGGCCGTCCTTTAATATCCACCACTGGCCGGCTGCCCCTCACCTCAGCAGGCATTTCTCTCCCGTGGCCTGTCTGCATCTTGCCGCCTAGGGTTTCTCTGGTTCCCTCTCCCTTGATTTCTTATCCTCTTTTCCATCCTGGCCCAAGGCCAGCCCTGCCTTGGGGGTCTGCCCTCTTTGCCTCCCTTTCTCCCCTTGTCACGTCTCCCATCTCTACCTTCCCTGGGGCCCATCCCATCTGCAAGCCCCCTGAGGGCAGGGGCTTGTGCCCTAGCCTGTCCTACAGGCTCAGCAACCAATGGGTGCAAAGTAAGTGTCCCAAGCCTTCCTCCCTCCCTCTGCGCCTGCTTCTCCAAGGCCTGCCCTCCTGGCACCAGGCCCGGTCCAGGCCCTGACCTGGCTCTGCTCCAGCCTGGGCTGGGTGCCCTTCCCCGAAGCCCCTCAGCTCTGGTCGGGCTTGGGCTGGGCGGGTAATGAGATTGCAGTAAGTGGTGTTGGGGGGGGGTGCTGCTCACATTCACTCAGGCAGACTCATAGCTCTGTCAGGCTGATTGGTCCTGAGTGGAGGCACAAACGGCCCCCCATGGACACGCTGAGATTGGTTATAAAATTACAAGCATTTGTTCTGCTGTCAGTGGCCTTCCCTCCCTCCCCTCTGCCTGCTGCCTGGGCTCCCCCCCACCCCCTCCCCGCCCTCCCTCCTTTGGGATCAGCTCGCACACCCTGAAGGACCCTGGCCAGGGGCCACTATGGCAGATGGGAGCTGAGGCCACCAAGCTCCCCATCTGGGCAGGCCTGCACGCCGTGGCCCTGGGATGGTCGCAGCTCAGGCTGGCCTCAGAGTGACCCGACCCTACGAGCAGGGTTTCAGACTCCCTGAGCGTTGATTGGGGGTGGGGGTGGGGGCCCAGGGCAAACAGGCTTTGGGATCCAGGTGAGAGATCCCAAGTAGAAGATGTCCCAAACCCAGGCAACCCTGGCGCAACCAGTGCCCACAACTTAGTGTGTCCTAGAGAGGGGTGGGAGGTGGCTGGGGGCCTGTCCTGCTGAAAGAGGGGGCAGCAGCAGCTAGGGCAGTGGGAGGAGCCCACCTCTTTCTTTTCATATGGCCAGTCCCTGCCCTGTACCCTGACCTCCCCCAGCCCCCCTCCCTGACAAATGGGACCTCAGGAGAGTCTCTCACTTCCTAGTTCCTGAAACCTGGGCCAGACCTAAAAGCCAGTACAGCCCACCAGATCCCTGCTACGGTTACCCTCTGTAGGCTCCGTTCCCTTGGCCTGGCCCCTGTGTTCACTCTTTGGGGCCACAGCTCAATGGCCATCCACCCCTCTGGCCTTTCCAGGGGCCCTGTTACCAGCCCGCCCCCACCCCGCCCCCCAAGCAGGGGCTGTCTTATGCTGTAGTGATGCTTTCACAGAGACACTCCTTCCTGGCCCTGCCCCACTGCCTCGCAAGTGGTCACACCAGCCCTGGCCCTTGCCTGGTCCCTCAGCTCCCACTTTAGTTCCCACCTGTCTGTCACCACCCTGTTGGGGGGCATTGGGACACCCTGTAACCAGCTAGGGGGAAGGTTCCCCAACCAGGAGTGAGGAGCTTAGCAGCATCCCCCGGTTGCTGGCTACAAGGTGCCTTCCTACCATCCATCATTCATTCTCAGCCCAGAATGCATTTGCTGTAATTACATCTTTAATTAGGCTGGTGACGGCTCATTGTTCTCCAACAATGATGGATCAGGTCCTCCTGCTTGCCGTCCTCCCTCTGCCCAGCACCGTCCAGGTCAGCTCTCCCCCAACTCTGGGCCCTCAGGTCAGGAAGAATACAGAGAACGTGGTCTCTTCCCACCGAGGCCTGGAGCAGCCATGAGCTGCATCCCAGTGGTGACTCTGTTCCTTCAGACCCCTGGGGGTTCCCGAGGGACTGGTGGGAACCTGACACCACCCCACAGGGCTCTCTGCAACAAGGCTGCAGGTCTCCCAGCGGCCACCGGATATCTCCTTGCTCCAAACTGACCAGGTCCCAGGGGTGGGGTTAGCATTGATGTTGCCCCATTCACATGTCACCATTACTGCCCCCAGGCTGGCCCTGGACCATACATTCCTCGATGAGGAGCTGACAAGCTCAAACAGCCTCACAACACTAAGCTGTGGGGTGCACGGGTGGGTGGCCCTATGTCCAAGCTCCCCAGCACGTTAACCAGGATCCACTTCCATACACTGAAATCCACCCAGCCAGGGTCCAGGTCCAAGTTTGCATGTGCTGGGTGTTCTGTGACTGAACCAGCTGAGGTCAGTTTGTGAAGGGTGGTTCGCTGCAGGAGAATGGAGGCTATGGGCTGGTTAGAGGCCATGCTTCACAGAGGGGCCACAGTGGGCAGCCAAGGCCCAGGACCCTCGAGGAGGCCTTCTGGGGGTAAAAACCTTAATCCAGATTAAAATCCCAGCCTGGCACCTGCTGGCTGTATGGCCTTGGGTGAGTTCCCTAGCCCAAGACTCAGCTCCCTCATTTATAAAATGAAGATGAAAACAGTGCCCTCCCTACCTGACAGATGAATGCAGTCACTGGGACACAACAGGAAATGGGAGGAGGCCAGGCTAAGGTGGTGGCAGCTGCAGGGAGATGGGCAGGTGAGCAGCGATGGGGACCAACTCAGCATGGCTGGCCCCTGGCGCCTGGAGCTGGGAGGCAGCCTCCATCCCGGTTTGAGGGAGAAACCACTCTGAGCACCACTGGGCACTCGGGCGGGGCGGCGGGGCTGTGACAGAGCTGCTGGTGCACAGTAGCTGCAGAGACAAGCTTGCTGATAGTGACTGGCTGACCTTTCAGAGCTGGGGGGGGGGGCTCTTCCCCAGTGTGGTTGAGATCTGGTCAGAGCAGGGCCGTGGTGAGGGAGCCACCGCACCCTGGCCTGATCCAGAGCCAGAGGTTGGGAGCAGGAGCCTGGAGGCCAGGCAGAGAGCTTAGCCTGGACCCTGCCTGTCTTTAAGGGGCTTCAGGGAGGATGGAGGGGGTAGGGGAGACAGACAGGGTGCATTCTCTGACCTTTCTACTGTCCAGCTCTAAAATTCTGGCTCCCCTCTCTCCATGGGGACCTGTCATCTCCCACAAAGCCTCCCCTCTCTCAGAGGGGGCCCGCTCTGCCTTCCCTCTTCCCCAGTGACCCTCTCCACCCTGCAGGGCCTCCACTTCCCAGGGCGACTCCAAGGCCCAGGCTGGAAGGATGAGCTGTACCTAGCGGTAAGTATGCGCAACATTACATATGTATATTGGAGAGTAAATAACCCCAAAAAGCGCCTTGTAAATAGACTCCGAGTTTATCCTTTATTAATGAGGCACCGAGTGCCCCGCTGTTTTAGAGCAGCGAGACTTTCATAATATCAAAACCTAAATTACACTTGCGTCTCTCATCCCAGGGACGAGCATCTTTAGGCAGCTCCGTTTGCAGAGTGAGTAAGCAGGGACCCCTCCTTGCCTGCGTGGAACTTGTTGACACTTTTCTTCTGACTGGGGGCCCAGGGGGCGGGAGGATGCACGTGCAGGCCTGCATCCCAGTTCTCACAGGAGTTCCGGGAGTCTAAGGCCTCAGAGCCCAGTGGGTGAGGGGCGCCTGGGATGCTGGCTTTCATTTCATGTAAGACATTTTCAGGATCAAGGGGTCGCCCCCGGCTCTGAGGTTTGGATGTGTGGAATGAGGCAGTGGGCATTTACAAGCTTCGTGACCAAGTTGTTCCCTCCCAGCTTCCGTTTCCCCACGTGTAAAACTCGGATGAACACCTTCCCCCAGGACGGCTGTGAGAACTCCGTGGGTCAGAAGCCGGGCTTGGTGCCGAGTGAGGATGGCTAAGCGGGAGCCCTGATGTAGACGAAGGTGGTGCTAGCGCCCCTCCCTGGAGTGGGGCACCACTGTCTTCTCTTCAACTCCCGGGACAAACCCCGAGTGGGCCACAGAGCTCCAGCCCCACCCTGCCACCAAGGTCCTGGGCTGAGAGGGGGTGCCAGGGCCCACCTCACCCCAACACAATCAGGACCTGACCTTCCAGTGTCCCCCGACACTGCTCAGCCAGGGCAGACTGCCTAGACCCTCTCGGTCCCCCTGACTCTCCAAGTCCAAGGCCACCCTCGGGCCCCGTGGGGGTTGAGCCCACCCTGCCCCAGGCCTGGGCCAAGCCAGGATAACTGGACAGGTGAGCAGGCGAGCGCCGCACGGGCAGGATTTACAGCCTGGCCGGCTGGGGTCCTGGTGCTCCGGTGGGTGTCTTGTCGAATCTGTCCCATTATATGGACAGTTGGGTTTAATAGTCATTGTGTGCTTGCTCAGAGCCCAGCAAACATCGCGGGGCGACACCCCCTCCACGCAAGCCGCCCGCTCCCCAGCCACACGGCCCATCCGTACAGTAAATTAAAAATATGAATCACTTCTCCCCACTGCCTCCCCAAACGCTCATCTTGTCAGCCTCTATGTTGCCTTCATTTGTATTACCTTAATTTAATGTTAATTATGGTCTTCATTTACAAGGAACAAGCAAGCCCTGCTTTGCCAGGGGACCTTCCCCCAACCCCTCCCCCTCAGCCCAGGAGGGAGAGGCTGGGGGAGAAGGGGAATTTGGGGGAGCTACAGAGTGAGGGAGTTGGGGAGAGGGTGGGAGGTGACATCTGTGTCATCAGTGGCTGACAGCTATTCAGGGAGGGGCTAGAAAAATACCTCCCCACCTCCTCCCCACACCCTATCTTCAATCACTTAGTCATTCAACAGTTATCTATTAAGAACCTGATACACGCCAGACAGCCAGGGACCAGAGAGATGGGGGCACTCCTGCCCTAGTAAGGGCTAAAGGAGCCCCCTCTGCCACCCTGAGAGAGTGCATTAGGCTGCAGCATCAGCAAGACACATCACCCACACCCTAGGTGGGCGGGTTCCTGGCCCCACCTGGAGGGCACAGGATGTGGACAGGAGATCTTCTGTGCCTTCCAAGCTCCCCTCTTGGCTACTGTAGCACCATCTCTACCCCCAAACTGCCTTGCACCCTTTCCAGGCAGGAAGTTCTTTCTGAAGTTTTTCCCAAGTCCCTCATGCTGCAAATCAGCCTAGGCTAAGCACCTGCGTGGGGCCAGGAGTGGAAGGGTCACTCCCAGCTAAATTGTCTCTGGAGGATTGGGAGGAAGGCATTGTGGGGACCACCACCCATCCACCACCCGCCAACCCCGCTCCCCATCCCCACCTGCCGTCTTGCTGAAAGTCCTTGTGTGAGAGGTCAGGGAGGCCTGAGTGTGGCTGTTCGGCTGGCCCTGTGCTGCCACACTCGGCCATTGGGACACACAGGCGCACACAAGCCTGTAGAGCCTGTGGAGGGTTCAATAAACGTTGGTGGCTGATGTCACACGTGTGCACACAGGGAGCTGGCAAAGGGCCACCTACGCTCAAACTGCCATTAACCACGAAGACCAGCCCTCCCCCCAGCACACGTCTCCTCCACTGGGGAGAGAATCTCCAGCTGGGAATATCTGCTTGACAGATGAGGCTCTTCCAAGTGTGTGTCTGCACACACGTCTGTCTCCAGGGAGTCTTGATCCACACACAGGGACGTGTGTGTCCCCCAGGTTCAGTGTGCCCCCTCCGGCTCCGTGTGCCCGTGCATGAGCATCTGTCCAGCAGGCCCATGTGCACGTGTGCGCGCCTGTGCTCATGCACGCGACATCCCCCACCCCCCACCTCCGTCTGTCAGCAGAGCTGATGACATTGGCGCAGAGGAAAGTGATGACAAATGCCCGTTATCAGCGAACGAGGCCGATGACAAATGGGCGGGCGCCCGAGCAGCCCCATTACGCTGTAATAACAGAAGATGGATGGCCTGGCGTGCCCCCCCACCCCGCCCACCCCTACCCCTCTGCGCCGGTAACGGGAGCCCATCATCGGGCTCCACCCTCCCGGGAGGGAGCCAAGCGGCCTCCTGGCCGCCAATCACGATGGGCCGGGCCCTGAGCCGGGACCCCATGCGGCTGCCTGCGGCGGAGGAACAAAGCGGCGGCGAGCTCAGCGGGAGCAGGGGGCGCACTGGGCGTCCGGCTTGCCCAAGGCCAGGACACGCAGCTGTGCACACACATGGCCTGCACACGCGCCAGCCGCCTGTGTCCTTGCACCGTGCACCTGCAGCTCCTGTCCAGGCACAGCCCCCACCTCCCAAGACCACGGACGCGTGCTTTTGTGCCACGCATGGGCGAACATCTGCCACCGGATCCCGGTACACACCCACCAGCAGAAATCCGCACATATAGCCATGCATACCTCTACACCCGCAATTCATGCACATGCCTACAGAAACCACTTACGTCTGGGCACATGTGTGCTCCCAACATGCCCGCACATACGTGGATAATAAGTACACACGTAAGCAGAAATGTGTGTGTGTGGACACAGGCCCTTACACACAGCTCTGCCCACAATTCAGGGCCTTCCCACACAAAAGACACCAACAGCTGCCTCGACAAATATTAACTGAGCCCCTGCCACGCACATGTCAACTAGGTGCTGTGGAGTTACAGTGATGAATATGACGCCGTCTCTGCGTCTGGAATTTCAAGTTTACTAGAGGGACCAGACAAAGGGCTGTGAGTGAAAGCAGAGGATGATTTGTGCTTTGACCCGAGTACACAGTTTGTGGCGTGAGATTTCCAACAGGAAAATCAGAAAAGCTGGGGGCGAGCCAGCTGGTTAGAGCGTCCTCCTAATACACCAAGGTTGCGGGTTCGATCCCCAGTCAGGGCACATACCAAAACCCCCCAATGTGTGCACAACTACATGGAACAGCATACTGAGTCTCTCTCTTCCCTCTTTCCTCTCCCTCTAAAGTCAATAAATGAAATTTTTAAAAAAGTGTAGGTAAGACTATTTAATAAAAGTTCTGTGATTCCTAAAATCAAAAAGTAAAAATTATAAAAAAGAAAAGGTGGTTAAAGGAAGAGTACATTTTCCAAAGGAATTGAATGCGGGGGGCGGGTGGGTGTGAAAATGGCAAAGTGCAGGGGGTGTTGGGGTGAGTCTAAGAAGCCAGGCATCCTGGAGAAGGGGCGGGGCGAGTGCGTGGGAACCCGACTTAGACTGGGGCCGGGAGGCTGGAGTAGGGAAGGGCGGGGGGCTGGGGGCCAGCAGGGAGGCAGGTCGCTGAGAGGGACGAATGAGGCAGGAGTTGGCACTGACACAGAAAAGGAGAGAGACGGTGAGGACAACGAATGTGAACACAAACGTGTGGGAGGAGCCCGCCGAGGCCACTTCACGGGCACGTGACCTGTGCAGTCCCGCAGGACGCCACATTTAACAGGGCCCAGTGCTGGGTTTAAAGCTGTCTTGGAATTTTTTAATAAGTTTATAAGGAGGCTGTATTTTCATTTGGCATCGGGCCCTGAACATTATATAGCCAGTCCTGGAGCCAGGGATCCCTCAGATTTCCAGGTCGATTGCATAAGACAGTAGAAGGAGCAGATGGAGGGGAGATAGTGAGTTTGGTGGGTTCAGGGGTGTGTGAGAGAGTCCGGATGTGGAGAGAGGGGCTGAGACGACGGATGAGGATTCAGCGTCTCCATCACCAGAGGGCGAGCTGGGCCTCGCACACACCTCTGCCGTGCTTGTTTCTACTTTGCAGTGAGTCTGCACCCAGACACACAGCACAGGGATGCCTCCTAAATCACACCTATTCTATGCACTCCCCTCACTAGAATATAAGCCCCTTAGTGCTGCCCCTCTGTCCTCAGGGCATGGCACACACTTGCCACTCAATACGGGTTTGCTGAAGGAATGAGTGATTCCTGAATGAACGAGCATGTGTCCACACACGTGCACACCAGACATCCAGTCCCCGCCCCCCACGGTGGGTATGTGAAGACCCAACTACGCTCCTCTGGCCCAACAATTTTCACCTGGCGCGCTGCTAGGGATTTTAAAACATGCAACCCCTGACTATTTAGTCAGGCACACTCACCTCGTTTCCTTTAGATGTCAAATAAAATAATGACATCAGCCAACACAACAATAGCCGTCTGGTGTGAATAGATCAAAATTATACCTAGTTTTTGTCAGGTTGCGAAAAAATATATTCTTTGGTGTGCTGCCGAATTTCAGCAATTAGTTTACATGTAACAGGAGATGAAAAAGGTTGAACGTCGCTGCTCTAGCCCACATCCACGGCCCACTCCTGCCTCCGGGGTCGCTCTGCCACCCAGTGTCCACGTTGAGGTAAGAATGCCCTTGCCTGGGTGGCCCCCACACCGGGTGTCTCCTTTGCAGACCAAGCTGGGCGTGAGTTAAGGAGCCTGCAGAGGAAGCAGCCCACCAGCCCAGGGTGATGGGGCTGGACAGCCTGTAGTTTGGAGCCAGAGGATCTGAGTTCAAGTCTCGGCTCATCCCTCTGCTGACTGTTCATTGAACTTCAACTTCACCCACACAACGGGACTGAGAGATATTCATTAAAGCAGGTATGGAGACAGCTGCTTCCCCGCCCTCGACTCTGGGTTCCTGGGGCCTTGAAAATAGACCGGGGACCCTGGGGACCACCCAAGTGAACTCAAACAGAGGAAGGGGAGCTGGTGGACCTACGATGAGGAGGCTGTGGTCCACTCTCAGTAGAGCCAGATGCTCCAGCAGTTGAGACTCAGGCCCCTCACCACCCACAACCCACCTGCCAGGAGGGACACAGGGCAAATATGAAAGTGCCCACGACTGAAGTAAACATTCTGGCTGCATAGTTAGAGGCAGGGGTAGACAGAGGACACCTCCAGAGATGTGGCCTGGTGTGGACTGGGGGAGGAAGCCCGGTTGAAGGGGCAGGGAGGAGGGTAGAGGACACTATGGTTCCCCCTATTTCTCTCCATTTGCCTGAAACGGACTCCACCTGCTAACTTTGGCTCCCCACACGTGACCTTCTCCTGCCCCTATGAAAGGGAGGGAGAAGAGGAGGGAGAAGGCCCAGACCCCCCCTCTCCACCTGTCTCCCTCACCCCCATGTGACCCACTTTGGGTCCTTCCAGTATGTTCTGGTCCCTGCCTCCTCCCTCAACTATTGTAGCTATGTCTACTATCACCTCACAGACCTGCTAAGAGCCCTCAGGAACCGCTCCCCCCTCCGCCCCGCCCCGCCAGCAAGGGGACTGCAACGAGAGGCAGCCAGACTGCAAAGAAGACGCCGGGAGGAAAGGGACAGCCGGCTAATGGGCCTCATTCCTCCTCCCTCACCAGTTCACTTTTTCTGTAGCGTTATTGACCCGTCATTAGTTATCCGTCCAAGGTCGCCAGGCCTGGCCCAGCCATAAATCACGGCGCTGGAGGGGTCTCTGGGCAAAGCGATGCTTCCCAGGATGCAGTGGAGAGCTGACCCCCAGCACAGCCTAGAGGAGGCTCGGGTGGCCCCAGCCTCAAGAGGGCCTCCCTGAAGGGGCTGGGCCCCTCTTCTTGCCCACTCACCCCACCTGCTCCCCTCCCTCCCCCTCCACGCTCCCCTTCCATTTGCTCCTCCAGGCCCCCTCTCGCTCCAACGCTCACTTTTTTTCTCCCCGCCCATGCTCTCTCTACCGCCGACCGAGCTCACGAGGTGGACTGGGGGGAGGGGCACCGAGGAGAGGCTGGTACTCTCTCACTGGGCGTTTCACTCCACCTGGTCTCTCAGTTTAGAGCTTCCAGGAGCAAGCACAGAAGTCACTCAGGGGGAAACTGACGCACAGAGTCCCGACCAGAGGCGAGTCTGGAAAAGGGGTCCCACGCGACTCAGCATTCGCATCGCCAGACCTCTTCCCTGCCAGGTGATGGGAGAGTCAACCCACCCTTGGCGGGGCGCGCTGCGCTGCATCTCCATCTGCCGCCGCCGCCGCCTCCTCCAGAGTGAGAGGCCGCCGGGCGGCAGCGTAGTCCGGTCTCTTCCAGGCCCCTCCCTACACACTGAGCTCTTAGAGAAAGCCCCCCCCCGCCCCGCCCGGAAGGTTCCTCCGAGGCACCTGCCACACCCCATCCCGGCCCGGCTCCTCTTCGTCTGTCCTCGCGCGCCCTCTGCTGGCGACTTCAGGAAAGTGCACTTGCTGGCCTCAACAACCCCCCCGCCCCCCAACCACCGCCTGTGGGACACGCCTGGCGGCCACTGCCCACCCCGAGTCTCCGCCCACCCTCCCCATACCCTTTAGCGGCCACGCCCCTGCACCCGAGGTCACACCCTGGAGCGTTCCCCTGACTTGCCATCACCCTGCTAGGGAGCAGCCATCCCCACTCCAGGTACCAGAGAGGCCCATTTATTCTTCCCTGTCGGGTGGAGGGAGCGATGTCCAGAAAGACAACTTGAAGCGTGGAGTGGAGGGAGCGTTTTTCTTGCCATGAAGCTGGTTCCGGAGGGGAATCTGCTGTCTGAGAATTGACTTCTCAGGGCGGCAGGTGGGTTTCCCCAGGCCATCTCCCCGGGGCCCTCCTCCACCACGTGGGCCTGCGGCTTCCACAGGGACTAGGTTGGGAGAGGCTCAGGGAGGCCCTGAGGGTGGGGGACATTGGTTCTCAGAAGTTCTGAGGTGGGGACTGCCGTCCTTGGCCCCTGAGGTGGGAAGCTGGGACTGCCCAGAGATCCAGGACTGTTCTCTGGCAGAGAGGGGAAAGGCTTGGCCTCTGGGTCCTCACTCCTGGGTCCAGACCCTGAGGAGCCTGGGTGTTCTCCGCATTCGGAAGCTTGAGACAAAGGGGAGCAGGCAGGGAATGATTCCTTTCCCAAAAGGCGTCTGGTCTGACAGGCAGGTAGGGTTGCCTGACTGGAGGCCCTTGTCAAACTGGTCCCCAACTGCTCCCATACAGTGCGGGTCCAAGGTTGTGGTGATCACAGAGATGATTCCTCAGGGGAAGCCTGGAGCCTGGGGGAGGGGATGTCCTCAGCCAGGCCAGGACCACTCAGACTCTGTGTGGGGTCCATGTGGCAACAAGTGAGGGAGGGGCCAAGCACATGCAGGACACATGGGGGGCATGGGAGTCACAGCGAGGCATGTAGGGGGATATATGTAAGCTATAGAACCAGGACCTCTGCCTCCGCTAGGGCTGGAGCTTAGGAATCTGTGCCCCCCCCCAACACACACACCACTAATTCCCTAATAGAGGCAGGAGGTCGGGGCAAGTGGGCATTTGTTGACTTACATCCTCAGGTTTCAGGGCCAGGGACCGTGTCCTTCAATGTCCACATAAGGAACTCACCACAGACTGAAAAGCTCAGGGACTCTTGCTTTGGATACGTGAGAGGAGGGAGTGAGGTTAGGAGAGAAAACCTGGTTAGATCTGCACTAGAGACACTCCCGGAGGTGAGCCAAGGAAAACAGCCATCTAAGGTGAAAACCAGCTCTGTTCCTCGTGCACTGTGTGATTTAGCGAATGAACATCCATGGGCCTCACTTTCCTCATTTGCAAAATGGGTATATCACGACTGCCCATAGGGCTGTGGGGAAGGTGACAAGCTATAACCCATGCTCAGGACTGGGTTAAGGGTGGCCGGCCAGGCCCAGGAGTCGATCAATGACACAGCTGAAACCTCCCTGAAATAAACCAGAAATCTGGTTCAGCCAACCCAGGTCTCCTCACAGGAGACTCTTCCCATAACTTGCAAAATGTCAGTTGGGGTTCTCCATCCTCCAGAGAAGTCGGTGCTCTCCAGTGGCCATCAAAGCATCTTCTACCAGTACCCTCCTGAGCAATTGTTCTGAACTCTGCTTCAAAAGGGCACCAAATTGTCAGCTGGCCCGTAGCGCCCACACCCTAGAAGGCTCTGCCCAACCTAATTCCATGGAAATTCCTCCTGTCACGGACCCTTTCCTGTGAGCTCCTATCTGGGAGCTCCTGGGAAGACTGGCTTCCAACCCCGTTCTCCATGGTGGCAGAATACAATTCAGTGTGGTGGTAGGACCAAGCCCCCCCCCCCCCACCATTCTCCTTGCTGGCTGTCAGCTGGGCAGTGCTCTCCATTCCTTGGGGACTCTCCCTGGTCCCGGCACACAGGCCCTCCATCCGCAAGCCAGCAAAGGCAGGGCAGGTCCTCCTCATGCTTTGAATCTCCCTGATTGCTCCTTCTGCTACTGGCCAGCAAAAGCTCTGCTTTTAAAGTGCTTCTGTGATTAGAGGAGGCCTGCTCAGATAACTTCCCTTTTGCCATATACGGTGACATAACCACGGGAGTAATGCCTCATCATAGTTGAAAGGCTCTTACTCACACTCAAGAGGAAAGGAGGGGCAGTCCTACAAGAGCAAGGGTCGCTTGGGATCTTAGAATCCTGCCCACCACCCCAGCTTCCAAGGTGGGGTGGAAGCATCTTTCACTCCTGGCCTCAGCACCCCTGACTTTTGTGAGACTTGGACCAGTCACCTCCCATCCCTGGTCCTCAGTTTCCTCATCTGTAAAATGGGACAAGGGGCTGGATGAAATCTAAAATGAGACCTTCTAGGTCTCACACACTAATCGTGATGCCAGAAGACAGAGAATTTTGATCTTTTGGACTTCGTGGGCACACTGCCCAGAGGAGGGTAGGGCTCGTTACCCTCCGGGCAGCACCCCCTGCAGGCCTCTGGAGAAGCCTCACTAAGGACACGCAGATGGCGTAGCACAGCTGAGGTTCCAGGTGTAAGGGGCCCCGTCTCCCAGCTGGGCTGGGCTGTGGGGAAGCAGAGAGGCCCCTTCTGTTGGTCCAAGACCATGGGTGCCAATGAGGTCCCAAGGATGAGGATGGGTCCCCCTCCCCGGAGTCTGCAGAGGGCAAGGTGGCCTGCACTCACTCAGTTGGTCGGGTAGCGGGGCAAAGACCAGGTCAGGGAGAAGCCAACTCCCCTCCCCACACCTCTCAACTTCAGCTGGCCTTCACAATGCTTCTCCCAAATCCATCCTGTCTGCCCCCAGTCCCAGCCTCTGGGTCTCCAGAAGAGCCCTCTCGGGCTCTTCCTGACCTTTCTTCCCCCAGCCCTAGCTGGGCAGCACCCTGGACCTGTTGGGCTGACCCTGCCCAGGAGAGACAAGGGCCTCAGGAGCCTGTCATCTGGGAGCTCGAGTCCATCACCCTCACTTTCACCCCCCTGGGTGACAGCCACCCCTTCTCCCAGGCTCTCCTCAGCCCTCCTCAGGCTCCACTTCCTGTCCTGCTTGCAAGCTCCCTGTCAGGGTCCCACCCCCTAAGCTCTCACCAAGGCCTGGCAGAGGGTCTGAAAGGAGACCCTCCCCAGCTCCATAGGAGCGCGGGAGCTGGGTAAGAGGTGGGGAAATGAATATTAATTTATCATGATTAGGCAAATCCGGCAGGGAGAGCCGATTCCGGAGGAGGCTAAAAAGATGAATTTCAGCAATAAAATTAAATAAGGACGGACGGGCAGCCCCTCCTCCCTCCCGCTTTGCTGATCTCTCTCTTTCTTACAATTTATGAGGCCAATTATGAAGATGAGGTTGGAAGTTCCTGGAACTTCACTAAATGCAAACGGCGGTCCCTGCTGTTCCCATCAAATTAATTAACCGCATGCTATTGATGGCCGCTCAAGGCTGACGCAGGCTGCCCGCCCTGCGGCCGCCTCCATGGACATGAGGACCCAGAATCCAGAGCCCAGCCAGGGCTCCACCACCTTCCGCAGTCCCTGCCTGGCACCCCAGGGGGACTACTTTCAGCCCCCAGGCCTCCCCAGCCCTTAACAACACATGGGCACACACACAGAGCTTTAGACAGACATACTAACACATGGCCAGTCACCCACACGCGTAGGCAGACACAAAGTCCTGAGTATACAGCACACACAGGGCCTGGGAAAGCCCATTAGCACACAAGCAAATAGACAGACTCAAGCACAGTGACAGCCCAGCTGAGGGGACCGGAGCCTGCTTGCGTTAAGACAATGGGTCACTATGGGAGGAACACACTTCTGGGCCCTGGGCCCACTCCATCAGGGCCAGGCCTGCGTCATCCAGGGGAGCAAATGGCCGGGCAGAGGTTCCACTGCCACTCAAGCAGTGAGCAGTGGTCCCTCACCCGGTGTCCATACCGGGTCCCGCAGCGTCCGTGGGGGATGGTTCTAGGACGCCCGCTGTGGACATCAAAAGCTGCAGATGCTTGAGTCCCTGTGAAACGGTGTGGCGTCTGCACATAACCCGTACACATCCAACGGGGCATTTCAGACCACCTCTAGATTGCTTATACTGAGTACCCAGCACAGTGGAATATTTTGTGAATACTTGTTAGACTGTGTTTAGGGAATAATGACCAGGAAAGGTCTGTACATATTCAGTACAGGCCCAGCCATTACAGGCCTGATGACCCAGTACACACTGGCTACAATGGAACTTTTTCAATTTTCTTTTTTTAAAGATTATTTACTTTTAGAGAGGGGGGAAGGGAGGGAGAAGGGCAGAGAAACATCAAAACATCAATGTGCGAGAGATACAGTTGCCACCTAGTGACCTGGCCCCAAACCCAGGCACGTGCCCTGAATGGGAATCGAACTGGGGACCTTTCAGCATGAAGGCTGGCACTCGGCCCAGTGAGCCACACAAGCCAGGGCAACAACGTAACTTAATTTTTTTCCATCTGCAGTTGGTTAAATCTGCAGATACAAAGTGGGCAGATGTAGAGGGCCAGCCATACTGTCCTCCCATGGCACTTTCAGGGGCCTCCCCACAGTCCCTAACCCCCGTGTCCTCGCCTCGTCTTCCCGCCTTTTTCAGGAACGTTCCCTCTAGGTCTTTTCTGGCCTGTGCTGGCCTCCAGTGTGGAGGGCCAGGGCTTGCAGAGCCCCCAGTTCAGATGATGGGCATCAGGTCTGGCCGGCCTCAGGCCAGCTTTGGGGCTTTGACCTGGGAGTCCCCCTGTTCCAGAGCTCAGAAACAGGATTGCCCAATGGCCTAGGGGTTCTGGCAAACTAGCTGGCTAGCACCTTGACCAAAGGGCAGAGTAGACATGAGGCTCAAGATCTTGGGGTTGAGGTGGTGGGGGAGCGCCTGCCTGCGTGTCCATAGTCTGGGTAGCAGTAGGGGCCCCAACAGCTGTAGTTTCTGTGAAGTTGATCTGAGATGGGAAGGAGGGCCTGGGAAGGTGCTTTGTTTTTTGTGTATTTTTTAAAGATATTTTATCCATTATACTATTACAGTCGTCCCATTTTCTCCCTTTTATTCTCCTCCACCCTGCACACTCTCTCCCACCCGCATTCCCCCCCTTTAGTTCATGTCCATGGTCGTACATATTAGTTCTTTGGCTTCTACATTTCCCACACTATTCTTAACCTCCCCCTATCTATTTTCTACCTACCGTCTATGCTACTTATTCTCTGTACCTTTCCCCCCCTCTCCTCCTCCCACTCCCCTGTTGCTAACCCTCCATGTGATCTCCATTTCTGTGGTTCTGTTCCTGTTTTAGTTGTTTGCTTAGTTTGTCTTTGTTTTTGCTTTAGGTTCGGTTGTTAATAACTGTGAGTTTGTTGTCATTTTACTGTTTATATTTTTTATCTTCTTTTTCTTAGATAAGTCCCTTTAACATTTCATATAATAAGGTCTGGGTGATGATAAACTCCTTGAACTTGACCCTATCTGAGAAGCACTTTATCTGCCCTTCTATTCTAAGTGAAAGCTTTGCTGGATAGAATGATCTTGGATGGAGTTCCTTGTCTTTCATGACTTGGAATACTTGTTTCCAGTCCCTTCTTGCCTATAAGGTTTCTTTTGAGAAATCAGCTGACAGTCTTATGGGCAGTCCTTTGTAGGCAACTGTCTCCTTTTCTCTTGCTGCTTTTAAGATTCTCTCCTTATCTTTCATCTTGGGTAATATAATTATGATGTGCCTTGGTGTGTGCTTCCTTGGGTCCAACTTCTTTGGGACTCTCTGAGCTTCCTGGATGTCTGTTTCCTTTGCTAGATTGGGGAAGTTCTTCATTATTTTTTCAAATATGTTTTCAATTTCTTGTTCTTCTTCTTCTCTTTCTGATACCCCTATGATTTGGATGTTGGAATGTTTAAAGATGTCCTGGAGGTTCCTAAGCCTCTCCTCATGTTTTTGAGTTCTTGTTTCTTCATTCTGTTCTGGCTGGATGTTTCTTTCTTCTTTCTGGTCCAAACCATTGATTTGAGTCCCAGTTACCTTCCTGTCACTGTTGGTTCCCTGTACATTTTCCTCGATTTCACTCAGCATAGCCTTCATTTTTTCATCTAGTTTGTGACCATACTCAACCAATTCTGTGAGCATCCTGATAACCAGTGTTTCGAACTGTGCATCTGATAGGTTAGCTGTCTCTTTGTTGCTTAGTTGTATTTTTTATGGAGCTTTGTCCTTCTTTCACTTGGGACATTTTTTTCCCCCTCGGCACACCTGTTACATAGTAAAGGACGGAGCCTCAGGTGTTCACCAGGGCAGGGCAACCCACATGGCTGCATTGTGACACTGTGTGTGGGGGAGGGGTCTGAGAGGGAACAGTGCCCCTTGCTCCACTCTTTGACGGTTTTCAGTCACTTCCCCTAATACCCACAAGCAAATTGGGCCTTTCTAGTACTGATTCCCTGGTGGGTGGGCTTCTGTACATTCTAGGACCCTGTGAGTCTCTCCAACGAACTCTCTCCTGTGAGGCTGGGAGTTTCTCCCACTGCCTCAACCCCCACAGGTGTTTTCAATCAGAGGTTTGAGGCTTCATCTCCTTGCTGGGACCCTGGGTTGCATGGTCTGTCTCACTCCCCAGTCGTTCCTCCTGGTTTATCTGCCTGCAAATGTGGGACTGCTGGATCTGCCAGCCGCCACCTCCTCTACCCCCGTCCTCCAGCTGCCGTCTTGCCACAAGTCCTCTCCCCCCAGCTGCCCAGTTCCACCCCTCCTACCAGATGAATGTTTCTTCTTTAACTTCTTGGTTGTCAGTCTTCCATACAGTTAAATTTTCTGTCAGTTCTGTTTGTTTTCTGTGTTTAAATTTGTTGTTTTTCTTTTGGTTGTGCAAGGAGGCACAATGTGTCTACCTATGCTTCCATCTTGGCCAGAAGTGAAAGATGCTCTTTTGTTGGCGAGTGAAGACAGTAAGGCTGGGGTCTGCTCCAAGTTATAGTTCCTATTGCTGGCAAGAGGCATCCCATGTCATTTAAAGGGACAGGGATTCCATAACTCCCCCGGAGAAGCAGGACAAAAGGCCCGGGTGTTCCACTCCCGGCCCATAGATCCCAGAGGGCAGAACATGGCTGGGCTGGCCTTGCCGTGTCCACACCAGGTCTGGGAGGCCCCTGTCCACGTCCCCACAGCTGCTTCCTCAGGAGCAGCCAGAACCCAGGAGTAAACTTGGGAATTATCTTGCTCTCCTTTCAGGGCAAGTCTTGGGTCAAGGTCAATGTCATCATCCCAGGCCTTGGGAAAAGATGAGGCTCCCAGTTTGGTAGGGCAGGGGCAGAGCAACCCAGAGAGGATTGTGTGTCGGACACAAAGTGTGAAAGGGAAACTGACATGAAGGGAGGCTCAGACTGAACAAGTGGCAGCCAGTCCCAAATCACTGGGTCCCAGGGCTTTGCCTCCCCTGACCCTCCCCTGTCCCAAACCTGTGAGGCCACCTCCCCTTCCACACCCCACTGCCTTCAATGGAGGTTCCACAGTGGAGTCTGTTTCCTCGCCACCTCCAGCTTCTAGAGGCCACCCACACGCCTTAGCTGGTGGCCCCTTCCCCCATCACCCAAACCAGAAATGCCGCATCTCTCTGAGCTTCCTTCCCTCACCGCAGCTCTCCTTGACTGTAGCCAGGAAATGCTCTCCACTTCCAAGGATTCCTGACCAGACTGGGCCCACTGGATAACCCGTGTAATCTCATCTCAGTCAACTGGAAGTCCACCTGCGAGGCCCTTCTGTGGGGGACCGACCACTCTCCTGTCTACCATATGTGTGGCCTGACCAGGGACAACTCTGGCTCAGGAATAGCATGACAATGGCTGGGCTCGGGGCAGGGCGTGAGCCTGGAGCACCTGTGTCCTACTCTAGCCCGGGAGTGCCTGGGTGGTGACTTGGGAGTGCTCAGTTGCTGGACAGAACGCCGGTTCCCATCGTTCTCTGTGTTTGTCTCCCTTTCCAGCAGGACGGCACAGGCTGACAACCAGGCTCAGGCTCCAAAGTGGCTGGGACACCGCCCCCCCGCCCCCCGCCATCACTGTGCCTCGCTTGGACACAGAGACCCCCCCTCCCTCAAACCAGGCACCCTTTCCCGAGACTCGGAAACCCCTCCATCAGCTCTTGTCTTGGGCTCCTGTGTCAGACTGCGCAGCCAAGAGGATACCGCCCTCAGGATGGGCCCCCCCCAGACGGGAGCACTTGCCCTTCACAGCCCACGATTTCCTGTCACCCTTGCCAGGTGGGACCAGGAATCTGTTTGGTCTGCGGGTGGTCTCCAGATGGGACTGGGGTGGCAGGAGGGGCACCCCAGTTTCAGACACAGAAGTCAGCACCCTCCCTCCCCACGGTTCTGGGGGTTCCTTGTGTGTAGAAAGGGGTTTACTCCCTCTGTTCCTAGCCCTGGGGGCCCAGGTCCCCTGGGCGGGAGGGGCCGCTGTGTAGACTAGGAGTGCTGAGGTGGGGAGAAAAAGGAGTGGAGGGGCAGTGGCCACATTTGGACCCCAACGCCCCAGGCTTTGGGCTTCTGCCAACTCTGACCTTGCTGGTGACGGGACAGGCATGAAGGCCCAGTCCTGAGCAGAGTTCGCAGACCTGGGGTGGAAACAAAAGCAGCCCTAGCACCTGGGGGCCCAGGGGCCTCCCTGCTTCTCTTGCCGACTCCAGGCCCTGGCAGCCCCACCTCCCTCGGGGAAGACGCTCAGCCCTCACAGAGGTTTTGGGGCCTCTGACGCAGCTGCTTCTGGCTGGCACTGGGCTGTGTGCAAGAGGCACTCGGGACCCATGGGCTTTTGGTTCCTTCCCTACATAACCCACGCAGACAAAAGCCCTGTGGCTGACTTCGGGGCTCTGAACTAGAGTTGGGGGGCCTGTTCTAAAGCTGCCGGGGCTCTGAACTAGAGTTGGGGGGCCTGTTCTAAAGCTGCTGGGGCCCCCTGACTGAAACCAGGAAAACAAGGACCAGTGCCAGATCCTGCAGGTCACTGGCAGAGGCGAAGGACTGGGCGACTGACCCCACTCCGCCTCAGAGCCAGTGCACTGGGGGCTGAGCCCACCCCCACCTCCGGAGCTCCCTACATGCTCCGCCTCAAAATCCCCCGTGGCACCCGGCCTCTCGAGGCTCCTGGCTGCTGCTCCAGCACAGCCCCCTTCTCCTGCCTCTGTGTCCATTACTCTTCATACTTGGGGCACCCACACCTTCCCTGCTCTCTCTCCACATCCCTCACCAAATTCCCCATCCTGCAAGGTACAGCCTCTGAAAACAATCTGGATGCCACTAGCCACTCCCACCTGCTCTAACGAAGCCCCTCAGGTGACTCAGTCCTCCGCCAGCCCGGCCTTCTCCCATCTCCCAGCGCATTGCAGCCCCTCTGAAGCGGGTTCCTTAGTTGTGCCCAGAGCCTGCTTACACCTCTCAGACAGGCTATTTCACTGCTGGCCTGCCCCTCTCCTCCTCCAAGCAGCCTTCCTTGCCTACCTCAGCCCTGACAGTGGTACCCAGGTCACCACTCAGTTGTTCCCAATCAGGCCTTGCCACTTTTATTCATACTCCCAGACAGTGGGTTCCAGGGCAGGGCCCACAGGAGATGCTGACAGCGAGACGAGAACTCCTGAAAGTCTTGACTCCATGAGCCCTCCCTATTCATGTCCACCAGTCCCGTCTAGTTCAGGAGCCGACTCAGGCCTGGCGTCTGAAGAGCAGTTAACCTGGCTTTCTGGGCTCCCACTCAGCTCCCATCTCCATCCCCACCTGGATGAAAGAAGGCAGGCAGGGGCTGCCGCAGCTCACAGACACCAAGCAGGTTGAATGTCAAGAGCACTTTACTGGGCCCCTGGGCCTCCACATGCTGTCCTCACGGAGCCTGGGGCACGCCTCCCAACGCCTCCAGCTGCACAGGAAGCGGGGTGGGTGGAGGGAGTACTCGGAGAGGCTCATTCTCCTGCTCCAAAGGGTCACGGGTAATGCTGGGCCACAGCTGCTTGCCTCTCCCGCTGCGGTCCCCATCCCACCTCCAGCAGCTAGACCCCCCTCAGCGCAGGGAAGGGGGATGCCTGGGCCTTCAGCACAGGAAGCTGGCTTCAAACCAGCCACCTGTTCCTGCTTAGAACAGGGCACAGGGGCCTGCGTACAACTCTACCAGGGCAGTTTTGTAGCGGAGGGGAGAGCAGCCTGCTCTTGTCGGGGGAGGGTGGGCAGACCCTGGGAGCCAGGCTGGCCCTTTCCCTCAGGCCCAGGGAGCTGGTGTTGGAAGTGGTGAGGTTCAGTCAGAGGAGGCTAGAAGGACATAGTGGACAGCTGGGTGGGCAGCTGGTCCACCCATGGCGGAGGGTGTACCCTCCGCCCCAGCCACGCGTCACCAGTCCCGCTCGGCTGGCTCTCGGTAGGGGAGGCCTAGGAGCCTGAAGACATCCTTCTCGGTGGGGGTGGGAAGCACTCGGCCGGACCCCACCTTGAGACCTCGGGTGTCCCGTACCACAGCCGTGCTGAGGGCGTGCTCTGACAAGCTCATGCCCTTGGTCTTGGCCAGAGCCCGCATGGAGCGGTTGAAGTGGGCAGAGCCGGTGAAGTAGAGCAGGGCGCAGGCAAACTCGCTGTAGGGCACAACGATGATGTCCAGGCGTCGGTGCCGGCGCCCCGGCCCTGGGAGCCGGCACACTCCCAGGTACTTCTGCTGCTGGCCATTCTCCTCCTGGCTCACCAAGTCATCCGTCAGGAACCCTGAACAGGAGGGCTGCTGGGAGGGCGCAGACCAGGCCCTGCGTAGGCCGTCCCACCCTCCCAGCGTCTGCTGGTCATCCTGGGTCCTCTGGTCCCAGGTCACTGGTTTCCTTGCTGGGTAACCTTGCCTTCTCTGAGCCTGCTGTCTCCCTACTTGTAAAATGTGCATAAGCATCCCTCCCATCCCCCACAGTGTCAGCCTGCAGGTAGTACTGAGCACCGGTGTGGTGTGGGGCTGTTTCATCTCTTCCCTAAAACAGCTCTGGCCACCAGGACTGATACTCATGAAACAACCTTCCCCTGCGGTCCTGCCCAGTGACTGCAACTCTGAGGCTCTCCTTCCCGGGGGCCACCTAGCCCTGCCCTGCCCCCTGCCGACCCGCTCACCCAGAGGTGGAGCTTATACCTCGCTGCCGAAGGCTGTCAAGGAGGCGACTGAAGACACCCTGGTGAGACCGGCCGTCAGGGTGAGTGAGCAGCACGTCAACATCGCCACAGGTCGCCTTCCCCCGGCGGTAGGAACCACAAGCCACACAGAGCAGCCCAGGGTTGAGGGCCTGGGCTGACCCCCGCACCTGGGAAAGAGTGGCAGGGGGTGAGGGGCTGTGGGCCTTAGCATTTCAAGGGGCTCCTCTCTGTCAGCAGGGGCCTTCCCCTGACCCAGGGGCCCGCCCCCAGCCCTGGAGGAAACGAGGAAACAAGAGCAGGGAACAGAGGCCAGAAATCCACCCTGGGGCAGCAGCTCTCTAAGGTCACGGGGACAGAAGGGAAGGACACTGCTCATACCGTGGGGGGCGGCCTAGGGAGAGAGAACAGAAGTACACTCGGAGTGGAGGGAAAGCGCTGATCTTTCCCTCTAGGGCCCCTCCAAAGCAGAGACACATCTTCTCTTGGCCCTGCCCAACCCACATGCCGTGTCCATGGAACTCCACTCAGGACAAAGGGCTAGGTTCCTGAAAGCCCTCGGCCAGGTCTCTACAGCCCCGGGTGTCCATGGATTCAGGGCAACAGACAGAGCGTGTGACTTGGGGTTTGAAGCCTGAACAGGTGGCTGGCAGGGTGCCCTGGGCCCAGGTCTCGGGGAGAATGGAGCCCAGAAATATAACCATACCTGCGGTGGGGAAAGAGGGAGAGGAGGGGTAGGGAGGGGAGAGGGGCAATTCTGAGCCAGTGTCCGAGGAATGGAGCTGGGTGAGGACGGAGCTGTGACAGAGCAGGCTGTCAGTGCAGGGTCATCCCTCACGGAGAGGGATGAGCTCGTTAGCCCCTACCCCACAGACACTGGCCTTTCACATGCAGATGGCCTCCCGCCTTCACCCCAGGACACTGAGACTTCTGGGATCTTGGATACCCTCAACCATGACGCCTCGATTCTCAGGACAGGCAGTTCTGCTAATCCCCTCACTCCCTTCTCCAGCCTCCGAGGGGACAGGAGGAGGCCTGGGGAGAGTAATCCCATCAAAACCCCCTAAGGCTGGACCCTTCAATGGGGGGGTGGAGCAGGCCAGGTGGGCAGGGGGCCCAGAGGCTCACGGGGCATTCTCCTCGCCTGGACACCGTGGCTGAGTGACGGTGTCATCACTAACACCAAGGCCTGGTGACAGGTGAACAAAGGGGCCTGTCATCCATCCTGTGCCAGTGGCCCGGAGAAGAGCCAAAGGCTAATTTCAACTGAGCTGTCCAGAGTCTGACCCGCTCAGAGTCCTCGACCACAGAGAGCAAGCCCTGCCCACGGCAACCGGCCCCTGACCCCGACGCCAACTGAACACATGGTACACCTCACCCTGAATGCACCCTAGTCTCTCTGTAATCTAGGTTTTATGTGAACTTGATCCCTAACCCAACGCTAAATGAAAACCTAATCTTGGCCAAACCTTATTTCTAGGTCAACCACAAATCTTAACTAAAAGCACCTGACACAAAAAAACCCTACTCCTAATTCAGGCCTAACCTTAACTCACCTCTTGATTTAGTTTTCTTCTAAACTAAATATCCTACTAAATGCCCTAAACTAAACCCGATCCTACTAGCACTGGGCTTCTTCACCAGTTCTAACCCCAAGGTGGGCTTCAGAAAGTCCATATGTGTAGAAAAAAGATATACAACTCTGCACATTTGTACAACTTCTGGAGAGAAAGAGTTCACAGTTCTTGCCAGGTTCTCTCAAAGAAGTTNACACCTCACCCTGAATCCACCCTAGTCTCTCTGTAATCTAGGTTTTCAACCACAAATCTTAACTAAAAGCACCTGACACAAAAAAAACCCTACTCCTAATTCAGGCCTAACCTTAACTCACCTCTTGATTTAGTTTTCTTCTAAACTAAATATCCTACTAAATGCCCTAAACTAAACCCGATCCTACTAGCACTGGGCTTCTTCACCAGTTCTAACCCCAAGGTGGGCTTCAGAAAGTCCATATGTGTAGAAAAAAGATATACAACTCTGCACATTTGTACAACTTCTGGAGAGAAAGAGTTCACAGTTCTTGCCAGGTTCTCTCAAAGAAGTTTGTGAATCAAAAAATGTTAAGAACCTCTGCCCTGACCCACCCTAACTTAGCTCAGTTCAAACAACAACATCCTTAAGTAGTTCTGACTATGACCCACCTCACATCTAACCCTAACATGAACCAGTCCCAACACCATTCTAGCATGTAAGCCAACGCTCACTCTGCCTGACCACTGAGAACCCTAATCCAAGGAGCTGGTTCTGCAGCCCTCCCCAACCACAGCCACCCACCCCTCTTCTGGGCTCAGAGCTGGTCTCCACTTGCTCCTTACTCCCTGGTCCCAGCCTCTGGTGGCCCATGGCTGCCTCCGCCTGCTCAGCTCTCCAGTTGAGGGCAGGAGCTCTTGGTTCCAGGCCAGGCCCGAGCCTCAAGGCAGGGCCTGGCTCTCCTCCTACTGTGAGACACCTGCTTACTATCTGCTCAATCTCTGTGGCCTCCTCCCTGGGAATGCGCTCCAGAAAGTCATCGTAATGCTTCAGGCCGATGGCCTGCTGGGCGGTCAGGGAGGCCTGGGTGCGGATGTCTTCTAGGGTCCGGAAGCCCTGGAGGAAGAAACCAGTGGGGGCACCATGAGGACCCAGGACCAGGGAAGAGGCAGTGAATGAGCATGCACACCAGGCTTCTGTCACCCCCAGACTCCAAGGAAGACCTGAGATAGGACCACCCCCAGGAGCAGTTGCGTCTGTAATCAGTGGAGCTTGGAAAAGGCAGGGCTCCTGGAAGACAAGCCCCAGTTCAGCCCTGGCTCGTGATTCCATCTGGGCTCTGGGTACTTGGCCCTGAGGCATGGTCTCTTCAAAGGCCCTTGCTGGTCTGAGACAGAGAAACATGCTTCTTGCCTCTGCCACAGATGAATGCCTCAAGTACCCCAGGTACAGGGCAGTTCTGGAGCTAGGGCAGGCGTCTAAAGATGGGCCCTTTGGAAAATGGTCTCCCTCTAGTCTGGGTTCATTCCCATCAGAGCATAGGGTACGAGAACTGTAGGTCAGGAGCTCTGGAACACAGCAAAACTGAGCAGGGGTGGGGATAAGGTGTGACCTGATGGTACCACATGTGGGCAGTCTTGGTTCCAGCTCCCCAAATGTTAGAGAAGAGTTCCAAGATAGGCACGCTGTCACTGATGTGGTCCAGCTTCCGCAGATGTCCACTCTCTAGGATCTCTACAATCTTCTCGGCCATCCGTCTCCCAATCCCGGGGATACTGCAGGCCTCCTAGAAGAGGGTTTGGACGAGGCAAGAAAGAAGAGTGAGAAGATGGGAGGGGTGGAGCCCGAGGGGCGGGGGAGCCCACTCCTTCAGCAGATATCTGAGGAAAAGCCAGCCTGGCCACTTGGCCACTGGCGGCTGTGTAAAGCTTGGGCACAGCTAAAGATGGGATGTCCGTGTGGAATGGGCTGGGTAGCTTGTCTTTTGGTGTTTGGAGGGATGTCCACGGGCACAGGAAGTAGGAACCCCAGGCACCATCGCGTCACAGCAGTGAGAGCTAGCATCGATCGACGGAGGCTGCCCCACATGGCAGGTCATGCGCAGCACAGCACACCCAGCTCAGCCCTCACGGACACCGAGTCTGTGCTATTCTTAGTCCCTTTTTACCGGTGAGGAACCTGACACTCAAAGGGTTTAAGTAATTTGCCTAAAGTCACACAATTAGCAACTGATGGAACCAGAATTCAAACCCTGGTCTGCTGGCCTCCAGAGTCTAAATGTTTTAAAAACTTTGTTATGGGAAAAATTCCAAAGTACACAGAACAGTGTAACATGCTTCTTACTATTAACCAGCTACTATAATTATCAAAATTCTTCCAATCTGTTTCATCAACCTCCCCATTTTTTCTTTTTGTGCAAGTCCCAGAATCAAAAATTCTTAACCACTCCGCCTGATCCCCGCTTGTGACCTGAGCCTCCACCAGCCTCCGGCCAGTAAAGAGGAGACCACACCCAACCCCTCTGTACACCCTGCCCTGGCCCCCGGGTACCTGGTAGGAGGCAACAGGCTTGTGGAAGCTCTTGAGGGCGTTGATGGCCTTGGCGTAGCCCAGGGCCCTCCACTTGTCCCCCTGAACACTGTAGGCTTTGGCCAGCACTTCCAGCTTTTCTGTGATGTGGGCGTTGTGGTTGGTCGCCTTCTGGCTTGAGGGCTGTGCACAGACCCACTTACCCAGGCCCTCAGGGGCTGGGCTGGGCTCCCCATCTCCCTCAAGGGGGATGGGGTATCGGCCACTAATCAGGGCTTCCAAATCAGCTGTGCTAACCTGGGTCTCTTCCCCGTCACTGTTTCCATCATCAGAGCCGGGCTTGAGGTAAGGAAGGAGAATAGACAATAAATCCATGAACGCTCCCCAAAGGTGGGGCTTAAGTCTTCTGGTTAGACCCAAGAGTTAGGCTGGGTCTTCTGATGCCTTGGGTGTCCTAAAGTGTGGGGCCATGCTCTATTTAACTTCCTCGGTCCCAGCCCTAGCATGCCCAGTGGCATGTGGTAGATGTGATCTGGGCAAATACAGGAGTGAAGAGTGTTGGGAAGATCTACATGGCACCACAATACTAAGTTCCCTGGTGGTCTAGTGGTTAGGATTTGGCGCGCTCTCTCTCTCTCACAATACAGACAGCCCTCCTCTCTCCAGGCCCTGGCCTTTCTGAACAACCACCAGGCCCTTCATGTTTCTGTGATCTGGTTCCCACAGAAAGGAGCTGCGGGGGCCGAAAGGCTCCTTACCTGGGCTTGGGTGCTTGGAGCTTCTTCTGTTCTCTGGGGAGGAGATACAGGTCTAGTGGGAGTAGGGGGAGGAGAGCAGGCTGTCCTGAGAGGAGCCTCACAGGCTCCAACAGTAGCAGAGTCCTGGTCTGCTTTACTGAGCTGTGGTTGGGCCAGGTACCTGCAGGAATGGGGATGGAAAGATAAGACACCGAAGGTCTTATCCCATCTCTGCTCCCAGTCCTTCTCTACTTGGAAACCTTGGCCTTCTAATGTACTCAATTAAGACAATGAGAGTTGTTTTTAATAACCTAAGGAAAGAATCCAAGATGCTGTCAGAAAACATTTCAGAAAAGTCTGGGACCAGCCCACCTGTCGGGGATGAAGATACTGAATTCTGCTGTGTCCACCAATCTTCTCTCCTGCAGGCACAAGCTCAGCCAGGCTGACTTTACCAGCTGAGCACCCATGGGAAGTCGGGGCAGTCTGAGGAGGCGGAGGACTCGCTCACAGTCCATGCCATCATCCACCACAATGTGAGTGACCCCTGGGGCCTGGGCAGGGTGTATCTGGCCGCCATGTTGGACGATCTGCTTCTCGAAGAGTTCTGCCCGGGCTCGCCCAATGCCTGTGGGCACCACATGGGCCCGTAGGGAGCTCAACCACTCTGTGGAGGGGATATCCAGATGCCTCCTGTCACAGCTTTCAGACATGGTCCAGACGATCCCACTAGAGTCCCCTATTCCCAGTCACGTTCTTCCCACCCAGGCTCCACCTTCTGGGGGCTCCATCCAAGCACACAGTTAATTTCCTCATGGGCCATCACTTGATGTGAGGGCCAAGGATTTTGGGAAGTCCTGTTCATTCGGAGAAACTAGAGCAGTGTCCAGCACACTGTAGGCATCCTATAAATCAATTTGCTCATTTATTCATTCAACAAGTATTAATAGATACCTACTGTACACCAGGCTCAAAGCACACATGTCTTACAATTATAGGCCTCACAGTCTAACAGATTCTCCCTTCCCACCCAATATAAGCTTCTGCCATCTATTTGTCAATTTGGCTACAAAATATCTTATAACTCTGGGAACCTAAGATGGATTTCTGGGCTCTCTCATCCCCCATTGCTGGCAACCTCCTGGAGAGCCAAGGAGTCTGCTGGTCATTCATTTCCTTAGGGACCAGGGAGTATTTTCTGACTGATGGAGGTCTCAGGATGGGGCAGAAGATAACACAGCAAGTGGCCTGTCAAAGCCCTGGGACCAAGCCTAGCACAAGGCAGGTATAAACCGACCTGCAGGCCCTGGGTGGCAGGGTCAGCTCTAATATCCGATTCTGGCCATGAACAATGTAGAAAGTCTAAAGGTCTGAGCACATGAAGGTTCTGAGATTGGGTCTGCTCACCTCTTGCTCCTTCACTGTCTTCCTTCTTGGGAATCTTTGCAAGTGCTTTTGATGATGAATCTGCATGAATTTTCTTCCGCTTAGGAAATGCCTTCAAGATCCCCCTGGGGTCCATGGAGGTATGGCCGGACCCTGGCCTTTCTTGTGAGGGGTGATCAGGGCCGCTGTCATGAAGAAACCCAGAATTGAGGCTCACCAACCCCATTCCCTATGGCGGTATGCTCTCTACCGACCAGGCTTTGGGGCCAGTAGCACAGCTCTCCAGAGCCTCCCAAAACCCACGTGAACTTCAGTGGTTCAGCTTTGCTCTACACTCACCAGCCTTTCAAAGACAGAGTATTGGGGGAAATGAAGGGAAGAACAGACTTACTTGGGGAACTTCTGAAGGGTACCAAACGGTATCACTGGTCAGAAGGGTTATTCTAAAGATTCAGTGCGGTATCTGCCCTGCTGCATCCCAAAAGGGTCTACCAAGAGGGGATGCCAAGTTAGAAAATAGAGCTAACTCTTTAGGACTTGGTTTCCAAAGAGGCGTAGCGACTGGGTGAATCTGCGCAAACTCCACCCAATCTTTCTCTACCCCATGACGGACCCGCAGAGGAAAATTTGGTGGTGTGGGCAGCTAAGGAGAGGGGCGGAAAACCCTGTACCTGCCCTAGTTGCAGGCCTCGCGGCATGGGGGCGCTCAGCCCCGCAGCTGCGGGAAGACGGGGCACCGCCACAGCAGGTGTGCAGAGCCTTCCGGGACTGGGGGAGTCTCGGCCTCACAGCTGGGGGTAGAAAAGACTCCAGCAGGTGTGGGGCATCTGCCGCGGCACACAGCTGGAGCGTGCTCGCGACTCCCAGCTGGGGAGCCAGAACAGTGATGGCGAGTCCGGACCCTGCCCTGAAGATTCTCTCCGGGGCAGGGTCAACTCCAGGCCCAGCAGGCCACCCGAAGGGTGGGCAAGAGTAAATTGCTACTTACTTACCCGAGTAGCCAATGAGAGCGGATGAAGTGAGAAAGGGGCGGGGGGGAGGGGGGAGAGGGAAAAAAGACCAGAACAATTTCCGGGTCAGCCGGAAGTGACCCCCCCCAGGCGAAACGGTCGCCATGGTACTGGCCGGGCGCACAACTGGGCGGAGGGAAGATGGCGGTGACTGGGTGGTTGGAGAGCCTGCGGGATGCCGAGAAGACAGCCCTGCTGCAAGATGGTAACTCGAAGTCCCCCGCGAGTTTCCCTGATCTTTACCCTAAGCTCCGGCCTTCCGCGCTGGCGCCTCCGGAAAGGGTCTCAGAGCCTCGGATGGCAGAGCTGGAAGGGTCGCGGTCCCCACCCAAGCCAGGTCCTGCTTTTGCAGATGAGGAAACTGAGGCCCAGAGAGATGACATAACTGGAACACGCATCTCTGGACAACCCCTAGTTTCCTGTACACCACCTGGCTCCTCGGAGTTCTGTTACTAATAAATAATACATAGTTCTTTTCACACTCATTATGTCATTTGCTCCTCACCGCTGTCCCAAAAGGCTGTTAATTTTCTACTCCATTTAACAGAAGAAAAACTGATCCAAGAAGGTCTTTGATCAGCCCTAGAGCCCCAACCAGTCAGTGGTACAACTGCATCTCGACCCGGGATCCCAGGAACCTCAGTCTTGGGGTTCCATTACTGAAGGCAGCCTGGTGTCATGGAAAGTGGAGGGACCTCGGAAGGGACCTGGTGTCATGGAAAGTGGAGGGACTTCTACTTACGACTCTGCCGTTAATTCACGGGCTCTCCAGTCAGCCCCTGTACTTGTTTGGACCTCACTTTCCTCATCTGTAAAATGAGCTGGGTGGTCTCCCTGTTATCTATGAGGTCCTTTCCAGAGGTAATGTGTGTAAGTGAACTTCTGAAATGTTCCGTGGGTCCTTAGGGGAGACGGAGCAAGGGCCCGGGGCTGTGCCTGGGAGCGATGGCACAACGATGTGGAATCCTGACTTTCGCTCTAGGATTGTTGGGTGTAGCCAGCCCTCCCACCCCCAAACTTAAAGGTCCCTTCTTGGACCCACTTGGCTGCCAGAATGAATTCGGTCTTAATTTCTGTAGTTTTTAGGATACCTGCTAGGGCAGGGGTGTCAAACTGATTTTCACTGGGGTCCACATCAGCCTTGCGGTTGCCTTCAAAGGCCAAAATAATTTTAGGACTATATACATGTACCTACTCCTTAACTGGGAAGGAGTTGAAATTACATTCACCCCCAGAGTTTCACAACTGCAGGCAGAGGCCAATCAGGGAAGCCTGGAAGTTAAAGTCTTCTGCTCATTTATAAACAGCATTTAGGGAGGCTTTACTGTGTGCCAAGCTGTGTACTAGAGCAGAGAGAAAAAGACAACAAACAAACGATTATTAAATACATGGATACACCTTGTCAAACCCCTCCTGTAGATTTACCCGCCTGGCGTGTGTGTGTGTTGGGGGGGGGGGGCGGGACTTCCCACGGAGAATCACTGCTATTAGTAATGAGAACCCAATACACTTTATATTTTTTCNCCCCCCCCCCCCCTTCCCACGGAGAATCACTGCTATTAGTAATGAGAACCCAATACACTTTATATTTTTTCCTGAAATAATTTATGTTCATTGTAGAAATATGAAAAATAAGCCAACCATAGCCCTACCATCCAGAGATAACCATAATTTACACTTTCATACATAAACTATTTTTTCTCTGCATGTACACTTATACATATTTTAAACAAAATATCATACCAATATACTTAAAATTTTTTATATTCACATACATATGTACTTACCTATATAACAAATATGTGTTAGAGTAAACTGTAGATAAATATATAATCTTTGGGTAAGGGAGAATATTCTAAGTACAACTGGGTAAAAACCACAAAGGGAAAAACAGTTGACTGTATAAAAATGAAATATTTGGGAAAACTCACTTTAAATGAACTTATATTTGACAATATTCTTGTCAAACTTATATTGAAACAATATTTGCAATATATATGACACATGGTTAATAAACCCAAAGCTCAGATTAGTAAGAAAAGCATGAGCACCCAAGTAGAACCGGCTCAGGCCTACACAGGTAATTCACTAGAAACGGGACGGGGAAACCCATGGGACAGCGTCAACCTTACAAATATCTTGGCCATGCAGATTATGCTGGTATGGGTATTAGAGCATGGGCTTGGGCCTCAAGTGAGTTTAGCACTGGGCTCATCGTGTCCTGGCTTTGTGACCTTGGGCAAATTGTATGACCCTTAAGCTTCAATTTTCCTCATTTGTGAAGGGGGCACATAGTGTGGCGGACGACGAGAATGAATGCACAGGCAACAACCATCCTGTGGGGGAAAAGAGAACGGCACGGCTACTCTCTCAATGGGAGAGTGTCTGTGGGTGCCTCGGCCACTCCCTCAAGAGGGGAGCACCTCGACCCTTGCCTAGACAGGCTTTTATTGTTTTCCTGGGGTCTTACATCAGAGAAAGATTTATTATCCATTACATAGAATATTATTGTCTACATTTTAGGTACAATCAAGAAAATGAAAATAACATGCAGAGGGGAATGGCAATGAGCTCATTAGCTCTGCCCTTGGGAGAACTCATACAGACTTTGGAAATTACCTTGAAGATAGACAATACGCATTTGTTGTTTTAAATCAGGGTGATGGAGTTTTAGCAAGAGCAAGCTACAACAGTCTGTGCATTTTCTAGGCCTGATTCCCATGGGATAACTCGGTTTGAAGGTCCAGCTCCTGCCCACCACTTCACTTCTGTAGGTTTTCCATACAGAGCTGAGTCACATTTGGCAGACCAAAACAAACCGGTCCCCTACAACATAGGATTATTATGAGAATTACATGCAATGAGACATATAAAGTACCAGTAGTAAGCATTGTCAATGTCAATAGTAAGCATTGCCTCCTGCCTGAACTCAAGACTGGACTCCAGGGGGAGAAGAGGGTCAGACCAGATACCCTCAGCTACTCCCAGGTAACACCTGTACCCCACTCCTGACAGAAAAACCCCTTCCAGCTCTGAGCTATCCAAATGATTAAGGATGTTGTGACCTAGGGGACTGCTGAGAGACATGCAAATTCGGGGGGTGAGTTCCTGATATATTAGGAACAACTCTAGAAAACGATGTCCCAGGGGAGTGACTTGGACAGGAAAAAGGCTTGGTAGTAGGGTAAAGTTGCAGGGTTTGGTTAGTGGGGGCTTGTATTCATCAAATGTATGTTGGGTCTGCCTGCTGGGCATTAGTCCTCTGTTATTGGTCTCACCAAGGAGCCTACCTATATCCACTTACCTAAAAATAGGGGAAATGGCATAGCCACTTTTACAAAAATGCTTATGATTACACTGCATCGATGGAAGAGATGGGCTAGGGTATTCCCCTGGGTTCTTTCATTCTTTCAGTGAAAGATGAATCAGTGTTCATTCTCAATCAGAATTCAGTTGAGTTCCTAATGTATGCCAGGTACTATGCTTGGTGTTAGGAAAATCATAGGCAGGGGAGATAAAACCCCTCCTATTTAAAAGTAGAAGAGGCAGGCAGTAATCAGTCATACAAATGTAAAATAATAACCAAGGTAAATGCCATGAAGAAAACATGGGGGCTCATACCGTGTGGCTCTGTGATAGGAGTGGCCTGGAGTTGTGCAGAAGGCAGAACGATGGCATGGGTAGAGGGAGCACTTCGTTGGGAAAGCCAGTTTAATATCCCGAGAACGTAAGCTTGCTTTAGGAACTGGGAAGAGAAAGACAAATATACCATTCCCTAAGAGATAGGTGCCTTTAAAAGTATCATACTCTGTGGTAAATGCTCCCTGAATAAAGTGTTAGAGAGGCACAAACAAGGAAGTAAACTTTGCCAAGGTGGTTGGCTGGGGGTGATAGTTTAGGAAGACATCCTAGTGGAAGTGATATTTGAGCTGGGTTTTGAAGGGTAAGGAGGAGTTCAACAGATGGAAAGAAGTATGGAGCTATTGCTGATAGAGGAAACAGCAGAGCAAGGTGTGTTGAACAAAAGCTTCAGAGGAAGAGAGTCCCAAGACAGGTCTTAAAGTAATAGTGGGTTGGCAAGCAGCGGTAGGCTCTGGGAGGGTTTCTCAGCACGCCTAAGGCCGCTGGTGTTTCCCAGGTAGATAGACCCCTTGATGGGTAGGGAAGGCCCAAGGCAAGAGGAGGCTCAGGGTTAAGGCACTCTTTGCTTTGTGCGCAGGGAGAAGGAAGGTGCATTATTTGTTCCCAGATGGGAAGGAAATGGCTGAAGAATATAATGAGAAGACGAAGGAACTCCTCGGTAAGTGATGGGCTCCCACAGGCCCTTAGGAACATTGGGGTGACCTAAGCACACTCCCTGCCAGAGGCTTGAGGGAGGAGCCCAGCGCCAGACGTGAACGTTGTGGGGGCGGGGACAGAGGTCTTTGTGGCATGGCTGTTCCTGAGAATAATCTGAGGGCAGGGCTGGGCGCCAGAGGTGGGTGGGAGTTGGTTTGACCATTGAATCCCACCCTACCCCCAAACAAATGAGAGAGTGAGTGATTTTTCTAAGGTCGGAATGAGAACGGAGAGCGTCCATTGGGAAAAGGTTTACCAAGAAGGTGGAATTGGAAGTGAGCCTTGTAGGCTGAGTAGTGGTAAGAGCAGACTTTCCACTGCAGGGCTGTGGTTTTGGGGGGGAGTTTTTGTTCTGTTTTGCTTGTCTTGTGCCTTACTTTTTGAAACCACTGTAGGAACAAGCATGTGTCAGAGGCAGCCTGACCATGTCTCCGAGGCAGCACCGCTAAATATTGACCCTTATCTTAGAGACTGTCTGAATCAAAGGGAGTAGGGGCTAGAAATGGTGATTTTGTGGCATTATCATTTGAGTTCCTGCAGCTCTTTCCCTCTGAAAATAGGCTCGTGAATAGGGGCTCCAGCGCAGGTTTCTGGGAATTATTTGATTTGTCCATTCTCTGTTCCCAGGGCTGCACATCAGCATTAACTGACTTCCCAGAGCTAGGTGGCTGGTTCTTTGACCCAGGGCCTGAGGCTGTCAGCAATGGAAGTTAGTCTCTTTATTAAGTTCTACCTGAAATGCTAAGGCCAGTGATGGAATCATGGACTGGGTTATTTTCTTGTCATTATTCTTGACTTTAATTTCTTCCTGGGTCTGATCGACAGGTAGCATTGGTGAGGGAATTTCTTTTTCCCTTTTTCTGACAGCTCATAAATGTCCAGAACCGACAACACAGATTACACTGGTTTGCATTCTCTTAGTCTCCAGTCTTAAAGTGCATGTCCTGCGCATGTTCAGTCACAGAGTGAAGTGTTGATCCCTCCTTATTATGAGCTGCTTGGGCTCCAGTCCCAATTGGTTTAGTCTGGTGCTATTAAAAATCTTGATGTGTTTAGCATATGACACTGATTTGGTGGAAACCAATACAGTAGTAATATCCTCACAATGCATTGTAATTTATAGCGCTCCCAGGGGGTGACAGCCTTGGAATGCCTAACAGGGGCGAGCTTATGAAAGCACAGGTCACGTGGGCTAACCACCGCCATCACGGCGGAGCCTAGTTGCAGCTCCACTCCCCTAACCCCCAGCACCACCGCCTCTCTCCTCCACCCAGAGCAAATTGAACAGCCTTAGCTGCTGTGTCTATAAAAACAAACAAACAAACAAAACCCAGGCCTCTTCGTTGTGCTTGGACATGAAATTAAAATGAAAAAAGTCCATATTCCTTCATCTGTAGCATCCCATGTTAATGTGTCACTTCTCTCCGCGGGTGGGAAATAGAGACCTCCAAACACGGTTTCCACACTTGATCTTAGCCAAACGGCAAGGACCGGTGAAACTCCTTTTTCTTAAAAGCAGAAATGGAGGTTCATAGGAGAACATTGTTCGTCTAAAGTTCACCTAAGGATGATGTTAATATCATAACTTCTATTGGGCACCATACTGAGTGCTCTGGGTGAATTATCTCATGTCATCACCCTCATTGCAGCCCAGTGAGGCAGGTCTGCTGTCCCCATATTACAGTTAAAAAATAAAGAGGGAGTTCCGAGAGGTTAAGCACCTTCTTGAGACTCACGTTCCTAGGACTTAAACCTAGGTCTGTCCAATTAAGAGCCCGTGCGGTGGTCCACCCCAGCATACTATACTGGTGGGAGTTGAGAGTATTTAATCCTGCTTTATTTTCTCCTTCCTAAATGGTGCTGTCCTCAGAATGACCTGAGTAGGGGCTGGAGACAGCAGGACATCGACGGGTAGAGACCCCCACCGGATCCCTGAGCAGCTGATCCTTCTCTTACCCATTTCTAACCACCCCTCCAAAACACCCCCAGCAGCTGCCCTGGAAAAATACTGTTCATTATAAACTTTTAAATATAATTATTCCCAGGGCCAAAGCTGATTTTTACTTGTGCATCCTATGAAGTAAAATGTGGACAGGGTTTTTGTGGCTGTAAATGGGAATAATTTCCATTTTTTGAAGCTGATTATATAAATTTGATAATTGGCCAAACTGGTATTCTGGTAGAAAAACAGACAGTGATTTCCAGGGGAAGGATTGCCCACAGCGCATCTGTCTGGGACGGAGTTCTTCCACTCTGTTAATAAGCACAGGGGTGTCATATTTTTTTCGCCACCCTATCAGCGCTATTCATTCCCACCCCCCACCAGGAAGGCACTCTGTATTCGTGGAGGAAGGAACTGAGGGCCCCATAACAATGATCGGAACATCAAACCAGCCCCAGTGGAACACAGCATGGCCAGGGGCAGAGGCTGAAGGGCAGGCCAACCCCCAGCGATTACATTCGGATTATCGGCTTAATCTGCTTTGGTATTTGACCGCCAGCCTACCCACCCCAGGCCACATTTGGAGGATGTGGAGCACTTTCATCCCCAAGCACTTCACCAGCTTTATAAATGACCCACTCGATTCCCTTCAGCCTCCTCAGGGATGGGACGTGGCAGCTGTTTAATAGCCACATAGCGATGCTGCAGTGTTTTAGGGCAGAAAAGAAGAATCCTGCATCCAGTGTGAGCTGCAGGGAGTATTTAGGAAGGGGGAATGTAATTATCCACTTTGGAAGTGGGCCAGGGCTTGGGGCTTTGGGGAAGGAGGCCTTTAGGACCTCTACTTACCAGCCCACCTGAAAGATGGGGCCTCCTTTCACCTAGCAGCCTGGGACATCAGCCTGCTTCCTGCGGACTCAGGAGAAAGCCCCAGGCACTGCTTCCTTCCTATATTCCCCATCAGACCCTTTATAGGGTTATTGAAAGTCTCCTTTCCAAGGACTGGGCCTGGCTCGGCCAGGAAGGTATGACAGCGTCCCAGGGAGCTGCCTTGCACACCCAGTTTGGGTTTAACATATAATCAAATCAGAGTGACAGCAGGTGGAAACAGTCTTCTGTTGCCACAGGAGCTGTCCTTGAGTTCAGGACAAAGACAGGATGAGAAACAGAATGTGTTTGCACATGTGCATTCATGGCCATGTCCGTGGGACAACAGGGACAACAGGGACTTCACCAAAACCAGTTATTGGATCTCATGAGGGAATGAGCAGGGACACTTTTTTCTGCATTCCAACAAAAATTTAATCCCAAGTTACTATTTTTTTTAAGAGCTGAAACAGCCAGAGGTGCCAGGTTCCTGTAACCTGAACAGCTTTTAAGGTCAGTAGTAAAGAAATAACTAATTTTCCTCCTCCTCAGTGTGCTCCTTGGGAAGGCTTAGGTGCAAAACCCAACATTTCCTTGGAGTGAAAGAAAAGACAGGAAACTCTGGGGTCAGAATTGCCACTCGCAGCCGCACTGGGGTCCAGCTGCAGGACACAGGGTTTCCCAAGTCCCGCGGTTGGAGGAGCACCGCGCTGCCTGGCCCCGGCTGGTCAGGTGCGCCTCATAAATTGTGTTCTCAAATAATCAAGTTTTTCCTTTAAGTGATAATATAAAAAGAGAAGTAGAGCTACTTAAAAACATAGAAACCTTTCTAAATATCATACATGCTTATCAAATATTTATAGGATATAATTTAGCCTTTTATTAATGACTCAAAAGCTGGACTTGGAGTTAAGAGACCTGATGTTAACTGTGGCCTTTGCAAATGAGTTTACCTCTGCGCCTTGATAATCCCTCACTCTGCCCCCCCACACGCAGAGTGGTGGCGAGGGAAGAAATGCTATTTCTCATTTAAGAACACAGGCATTGCACCGAGGCTTTCTGAGGGAACCTCCCCCCTTACGCTCTGTGATGACTGTATTTCATTATGTAGCCCTCCCTTCAGGCCCTGAGGGCACTCACTTGCCCTCACACTAAATGGTCCCTTGTGCTTAGTAGTTCCCACACTGCCCTCTGAGGCGAGCTGTCCCCTCATGCTATTGCCCGTGTGCCTGGGAAAACAATGAATGTCCTGCCGTGCTGCACACGTCGCATTGCACACACATGGTCCGGCGAGCATCCCGGAGTGGTCTCTCCCACGGTGCAGGGTGAGGTGTGTGGGTCTTGTCACAATAAGCTGCTGCTTGGGGGCGCTTGTCACTTCTGAGTTTGTGGCTGTGACAGAGGCCCCCAGAAGGCTGGGGTGCTGGGGTTCCAGTTAAGCGAGGTGCTGTATTACGTGAACAGATTTGGATATACTCCTGGTCACAGTCCATTCACTTAAAAGAGTAGAAGTATTTGTGGGGGAAAAAAGTTGCCTATAAAGCATATTTCCAGGTTTTACTCTTCCATATTAATTTTCATTATAAACTTGGAAATGTGTTTCTAGGGAGAATTTTTGGCCCTAAGACGTAATAAAACCACGCTGCAGAATGCAGCAGACCTTGTAAAAGCACACATTCAAGGGGAAATTCTAATTTTATGGCACACTTTGGTGTTCAGCTTGCGTGCCTCACTTCGAGCAGCAAGGGTGTCGGGGTTTGGCGCAGCTGCTCCAACGTCTCAGGGAAACGCACGCTCCCTCGTCCAGGGAATCAGACTGCAGCTCTCCTCTGCCCCCAGCCCAGGGAGAGCAGAGTGGCTCGCTGCTGCCGCAGGCTCCCTGCCCTGTTTGGGTTGTTTGGCTGCCCACAGCAGTGTCAGGAAAGCTGCTGGCCTCCAGCGACTGACTTCTGGGCTGCCCAGGCTGGAGTGCCCCGCCAGTGCGGCAGGATGGGGAAGGAGCAGAGGGGTTACGGGCCCACAGGGTACCCTGCATGACGGGCTGCCCCGTGCCTGCCGTCCTGGCGGCGTGGCCTAGCGGCCTTCCGAGCAGGGCTTGTCAGGTAACGTCCACCAAACTTGTTTCTTCGCTTATAGTTTCCATAATGGATGTTCTTTACTTGAAGGAAAAAAAGCTTTATTTTTTTTATAAGCCAAACATCTGGCTTACAACACAAGGTAACATAGAGATAGTTGTTTGCATTATAAAAGGATAATTCTTCACAAGAAAACATTAGATCCTATATAAATAATGAATTTAAGCTATGGTGTGTGCCTGATTTTGTTCAGGTATACTGGAAATGAGTGAATTTCTACATTTGACTTTCTGAATCATGAGACAAGTCTGCCTATCAGCTTTCACCCTCTTAATTCATTTTTCCTTTGCACATTTTCAGAGGGGAAAAAAATGCATGTCAACTCACTCACTTTGGGATCCAAATCTTCACAGTATCAGTAGCTACCTTTTCCTAACTCACATTTTCCCCTTGCTGGCAGCCACTACCTGGGGGGGGTGGGGGGAGGCGGTGGTTCTTATCTCCACTTGGCTTCTTGTAGAGCTGTGCTCAGATGGACAGTCAGTGCAAACGGGCCTGTAGCTCCCACTTTTCCTGTTCCACTTACCTAATGTGATGTCAATGACTCGGCAGAGAAGAGCAGATCCCCTTTCTTTCCTGTAATCCTGTTGCTTCTTTCTCTCCCCAGTAAGAAAATGGCGTGTAAAAAGTGCCCTGGGAGCCTTGGGCCAGTGGCAGATTGAGGTGGGAGAGCCAGCACCCCACGGAGCAGGGAACCTGGGGCCTGAACTCATCAAGGAAAGCAATGCCAATGTATGTTTATCTGTCAGGTGTCTTGGGGAGGCGGGCAGAGTGGGGAGGGGGCTGCCAGTGCTTGAGGACAGAGGCCATGTCTTGTTACTCTCTCCGTTTCCAGCATGCCCCCCTGCCCGCCCCCCCCCCCCCGGGACAGAGAGCTGTAGCAATGTTTGCCTGAATGAGCAGCCACAGGGTTTTGGGCCTGGGCATCCCAGGGTGAGGGCTCTAGGCCTGGAACGTCACAGCAATGGAAGCATCAGAGGGAGCTAAGAAGAGCCGAGGGTCCCCCACTGTGCCCAAGGGCTGGCATTTGTGGAGGGGAGCCATCCCTTCCTGCCCCTCCCCAAGGACAGTCCTGGAGCTGGATTTGCCTTCCGCAGCCCATCTTCATGCGTAAGGACACCAAGGTGTGTTTCCAGTGGCGGATTCGAAACCTCCCCTATCCTAAGGACGTCTATAGTGTCTCTGTGGACCGGAAGGAGCGCTGCATCATCGTCAGAACAACCAACAAAAAGTAAGTAGCATGGTCAACAGCAGCCTGCCTGTATGTCAGCAGGATGTGGGTGGGGTTGACCTGGCTTAGGGCTCAGAGGGCTTTCTACCATAGGTGGGGGGGTGCGGTAGGTGGGGGTGCTGGGGCAGAGAAGCCTTTTCTTCCAGCTCTGAGGGAGGAAGGGAGGAGGGCTGCTCTAAAACCCCAGAAGGCAATGAACACTGAAGGGCTTCCTCCCTGCAGGACCAGTGATGGTCATGTGATCATCCTCATTTGGGTGAGGAAATTTGAGCAAGCGTCTGGCCTAATACCTGGTATCTACTAGGGCTCAATAAGTATTTTCTGAATGAATGAAGAGGATGAGGGATCTTAGGTGCTTCTGTTGTAAGGTCATTGTGACCTTGGCCTCTGGCTGGACCCAGCCCAGTGAACTTGGCCTGGTAATATCACAGAGCTGGCCTGGAAGGGAGCTGGGGCCTGGGAGGCACACCTGTCTGAGGTGGCAGTTACAGGACTTTGAAGTGTTGGCCTAGGAGCAGTAAACCTCACTGCTCCCTGAATTGAGGGACAGTGGGCAGACGCTTGGGCCTCTTAAAAGTCTCTCACATTGTATTTCAAAAGGGGTACTCGACTTCCCTTTGCTCTTTTCCTTGTGGTCTGCTAGAGGGAGGCAACATGTGGAGTTGAGGGGACAGAGGTGGCCGAGGTGGACATTTGATCCTGGCAGAGCTGCTGCTGGGCTGACTGTCTTGGAAATGTATTGATTCTGTTCGGGTTTCTGGAGCTCTGATCACAGAAGGAAGAGCCCTGTCATGAGCCAGTCTCATGGCGGGACAGGGGACTGCTGTGTGGGGTCAACTCCCGTGACACAGATTTGGAGCATCGAAGTGGAGGGTTTTAGGAGTTATTGGCCTGCAGGTTTTGAAGCCACCCAACACGCATCTTGGGGTGCTCAGCCTAATTTAGCTAACCGTGCTGGTTTCTGTGCGTTAAGGAAGACCCAGCTCTTCGTGCATCTTCTCAGATGGTGTGGTGCCAGGCTCCCCAAGCTCAGCCCTGGGTCCTGCCCACTTCTTAGGATCTCCCCGCCCACCCGCCCCCATCACTTTGGCAAGGTTAAGGAGACTGGGAAGGGATGGAGATGAATGAATTAATTTCAGGATTATTGCTGTACATGCAGCCAGCCAGTAGCCCCTGCAGTGGGCCTNCAGATGGTGTGGTGCCAGGCTCCCCAAGCTCAGCGCTGGGTCCTGCCCACTTCTTAGGATCTGGGGGGGGGGGGGGGGGGGGGGGGGGGGGGGNGGTCCTGCCCACTTCTTAGGATCTCCCCGCCCACCCGCCCCCATCACTTTGGCAAGGTTAAGGAGACTGGGAAGGGATGGAGATGAATGAATTAATTTCAGGATTATTGCTGTACATGCAGCCAGCCAGTAGCCCCTGCAGTGGGCCTTGCCCATAAATATAGAGTCATAGTAATAAGGGTTTGCGTTTATAAAGCACTTTGAAGCCCTCAGACAAAAGGCACTTTATTCCCGTTATTGTTCTCATCATTAACAGGAGTCAGTGCCTAAAGTGGGATTTAGCAATTTCAGACAACTGAGAAATTGCCTTTAGGAAAACAAACTCCGTACTTCAGCAAGCATTCCCTGGCGTAAGAGGCCTTGGGTCCAAACTGGGAACAAAAGTGCTTCTGATAGCACTTGAATCTGCAGCCCAGCAGTTTGTGGAGCTGGCTGCTGCCTCCCTTTTGTCCCCCAGAGGTCACTGTCGAATACAGATATCAGGCAGAAATGTGATTACCAGGGAGTGAGAGAAGAGAAGCAAGCTAGCTCACCAAAAAATTCATCTGAGGGCATATCCTCTGGGTCCCATCTCCTGCACGTATTCAGCCATAGGTGGCGCTGTTGGCCAGGAGCTCCGTGGCTGGAGGCCTGCGCCCAAGGGCCTGAGGGTACATTTTTGAACTGATGGGTGAGGCCAGGTGGGATGGGAGTAGAGCCTCCAGAGGGGACAGGGGCAGAGACCGGAGGGGAGAGGAGTTTGTCAGTGCCCACGTTGGAGCCGGCACTACACAGCTGGTCCAGTGGCCCAGCCTGGCTCAGCCCAGTCTGGCCCAGCTCGGCCTTCCTCAGGTCCCTCCACAGGGAGGTAGGCGAGAGGGGTCACTACACCCTTAGTCCTGAGTTTAGTGGCATTTTCATCTTCTACCTGGAGCAGTAATGTGTCCTGTTCCTTTACTACCACTAATTAAACAGAACTGAATGGCCTTTCCTCTGAGCAATGGTTAACTTTCTCAGAATACTTAAAAAATCTGTTTTCTGATTATCAAGCCCTCCGGAGGTGGGCAGGGGACCTGTTTTCATTCTGTGATATGTTAACAGCAGTTGGAGTGTGTCATACAGTCAGCACGATGAACTGCCTTGCCAAAGGTAAAGTCGGTAGTGGTGTTGAGGCCTGGGCACCTGCAGTTTCCACGGCGCCACAGCCTCTCTCTCTGATTTGCCTTCTTTGTTCACCTCAGGGTTCCACGCCTGCCCCAGTTCTAATGTTCTGCCATGTGGTTACTCTGAAAGCTGTATTTCCTTTGTCCAGACCTGCCTTGACCCTGGAGAACTGGGCTGGCTACATTTTTCTTTTTAAAATTTTTATGTATTGATTTTAGAGAAGGAAGGGTGGAGACGGGGGAGGGAGAAAGAGAGACAGTGACTCGTCCTTCCACTTACTTCTGCACTCACTGGTCCCTCCTTGTGTGTTCCCCGATGGAGGACTGAGCTCACAACCTTGGTGCATCGGGATGATGCTGTGACCAACTGAGCTACCTGGCCAGGGCGGGGCCGGCTACTGTTCTTGAAGGAATCGAATCCAGTGTATCACATCCTTGGCCCCAGGTATTAGTGAGGGAAGGAAGAACATGCTTTTCCAGGATCCCAGTGTGGCACCATCTGTCCCTGTTAAGAGGGTTTGTGCAAAAAGAAGGTTCTTAGTGTCAGCCTAGAAGCTCGCAGCGGTAAGTGGAATGAGCTGGAGCTGGAGTGGGAAGATGGCAGCTTCATTGCGGCCCTTGGCACACATTAGTCATTGTTTTTTATGCAGGGTTTCCCTGTCCGTCACAGGAGACCACTCCTACCTTCCTCATAGGTTGGGGAGTTTGATGGCATCACATCTGCACCAAAGCCCAGCACCACGGCCGGCCACAAGCAGGTCCTCAGCAGTTCCTTGGAGATTGTAGTATGAAGGGAGCTTGGCTGCTTTGGCATCGGTGATACTGACACTACAGGAGGTATTAATAGACTTTGCAAGAAAAAAGGATCCTATGCTGAAATAAGTTTAAGAAACTCTGGGTTAAACAAGTTTTCCTTTGGTAGGGCTTCTGAGAGCCTTCAGTATGTGGGTGTGCACATGACTCTCCGGGCCGCTTCCATAGGCAGGGGCAGGCAGTGTGCCCGGGCCTTGGCGTTTGAGAAAGGAGGAAGATTTGCTCAGGGCTGGACTGGCTGGAGGCTTCTCTGGCCCATCCCATGTGCAGTGTACCAGACGCCCCCGGAGGTGCGTGCAGCCTGGCCCGTGTGACTGTCTCCAGCGGCCCTGCCCCACTCTCAGCCTGTCCTCCAGTGTCTCTCCCTGAAGACCTGGCTCATTTTCCCAGCTCACTGCGCCTACTGAAGGGAAAATGGTTTGGGAAAGGGCTGGGGGTTGGGAAGGAAGTACAGTGGGAAGAGGGCGATGGGGTGTGGTCCACCATTTCTTCTTCTATTTTTAATAGTCCTCACTTGAGGATATGTTTATCGAGTTTTAGAGAGAGAGGGGAAGGGAGAGAGAGAGACAGAGACAGAAAAACATTGATCAGTTGCCTCCCATGTGCATTCCGACTGGGGATCGAACCTGCAGCCCAGGTGTGCACCCTGACTGGAGATGGAACCCACAGCCTTCCGGTGTGCGAGATAATGCTCCAACCAGCTGAGCCACTAACCAGGGCTGGCAGGTCATTTCTGAAGTGGCCAAAATAAAGGAGCTGTCCTTTCGGCACATGTTGAGGAAGGTTGGCCTATTCTGGCCCAATGGGCCAGCAGACTTGAAGTTTATCTAAGATATTTCCTTTATTTGAGGAGGAAACTGAGGCCCACACGCAAAAGGGTCTTCCCAGGGTCACAGGGCAGGGCCAGGAGTCCTTCTGAGAACCTTTGCTTCCTCATGCGTCTTCTGAACGCTTTTGAGGTTCAGAAAGAAAGACCACTGTGTGTTAGAGCGCTGTGGGGACCAGCAGGGTGGCTGGCTCCCGGGGAGGCCCATTCCCGTATCTGCCCTGTCCTTGGGCAGACGCAGGGAGTTTAGACCAGTGTCTGTTACATAGAATTGGGGCTGCAGGGCGACGGAGGGTTGGGAAACTTGGGAGTTACCATTTGTTATTAGAGCATCTCTGTGTACCACTTTTGTGACTTGGTCAAGATGCCTAACTTTTCTGTGCCTCAGTTTCCTCCTCTGTAAAAGGAGGTAATAGAAGTAACTGACCTGAGAGGGTTGTTTTGAGGATTCAGTGTGTATAGACGGTGCCTGGCACAGAATACGTGTTAATAAATGTCACCTCGCACTGTGTGACTGAGACTGGGAACGGTGAAGGGGGATGGAAGTGGGGGTGTGTTGGGGTGTCTGCAGAGAGCCCAGGGACCACCTGCTCTAAGAGTTTAACTTTTAGCAGAAAAGTCCCCCATGCTTTTAACAGCACGGTCCCCCATGACAGAGATACGGCCTTGCTGCTTCTTCGTCCTTAAATCCTGAGGCTCACAGCTCAAGGCCTGGGACACAGTCGATGCCTAGGAAATGCTCGTTGCCTTCCTAGGGCTGCCTGTCTCTAGTCCAGGTGCTGGCGAGAAACCCCAGGGCGGCCCCATGGGAAGGGATGCCCCATGTGGGACTCTTGAACACTGCCTTGTTAGGAGCTTCTGAGGAAAATTGTTTAACCTTGACCAATAAAGTAAACCCATTAGAACAGACTCAGAGCACAGCCGAGTCTCCAGACGCACTGCCTCCATTCCCTTAGCCTCGTGAGAGGAGGTGGTGTAGGAAAGGGAAGGGGGCGAGCCATGCATCTCAAGTTCTCTTTGAGGTTGTTGCCGCCATTGCTGTTGAGGCCAAGCTCCGGAATTATTCTTCTAGTCCCAATGCTCCAGCCTGAGACATGTGGCTTGAGAGTGCCCCTCTGAGGGCGCACAGGTGTGTCCCTGTCCCACCGACACACAGGCCAGGCCAGTAGAAAGGATGCCCCCCACGCTCTGTAGGGCAAGGCCTTTACACAGGCCCCTGGGGTTTGGCTGGGCCACATGTGCCTGGGCTGCGTCTCTCCCAGTTCAGTTCCTTGTGTATATTTGCAAGGAAGATGTTAACACTTCCTAACAAGCCTTTGTGTTCATCTAATCTTTTCTGTTTAACCTTTGACACCCCCCATTATCAGTGTCTGCCACCTTTGCTGGTCAGACCAAGGGCCCCAGGAAAAGACCTCAGCCTGGGTTGAGGAGGAAGAGGATGAAGTCGGCATTCCACCCCAGTGTGCAGGCAGATGGATCGCCTTCCCCTGGGGCAGAGCTTTGGAAAATAAAGCAAACCCGTGGTGCCATTAGGGCCTCCCAGCCCCCACTCCTTTTGAACTGTCAGCCTTTAAGTAAACATTCTTTTCCTGCCATGGTCCCCGCACCTTGGCGGGGAGTGGGGAACCTGGGAGGAGAGCCTCTGCTGAACTGAGGGATTTGGGCAGGGAGAGCAGGGCCAGAGGACCGCATTGATGTCAGCTCTCTGAGTCCCCAGGGCATCAGGGCTTTTGAAGTGGACTCGAGGTAGCTGTCACCACAAGGACCAGGCTCCTCTGAAGTATTAAAAGCCCCATCCTCTCCAGGCCCCTCACTTGAGTTTGTTTGTACCTGCCTGCGGCGTTTCCCTTCCCAACCCACACATCCTCGGCAGCAGCAGTGATGCTGTGCCCGGGTGACAGGTCTGGCAGCCATTGACAGAGCCTCGCTGCACCTCCACTAGGGAACGTGCCAAATGGGCCGACTGCTGCAGACGAGTGGGCCATTCTTTGTGCTCTGGAGTGACGAGCAGCAGCCCAGGAGCAGGGAATTTCAGTCCTGAGTCCGCTGACACTCGGCTTTGAAACCAGGCGAGATAACTCACTTCTCAGAGCCCAGGCTTCCTCTTTGGTAAAGGAGGTCAGATTTCCTGCAAAACGAAGTACAGTTGCACACACTGTGGACTGGGTGTTGCTACCTTGGTTTTTGTGTTTTGTTTGTTTCTTTGCTAAAAGTGATCGCTGATCTCCAGACTGGCGCCTGCAGATGGCCGTGGTGTGTGTGGGGTGTGGAGAGAGAGGAGTGCTGTCTCAGGGCCCACAGAGCGGTCTGGCCTCCTCAATGAGTCGCATGGTTGTCCCCTCTGGCAGCTTTCTCCTGTGGATGTACTTCCCTGTCTACTTCCCCTACTTTCCTGGCCCACAAGCCAATGAGGCCTTGAGAGACCCCAGCAGAGGAAAAGGGAGTTGAGGCAGTGGAAATCCATGTACATGGCAACTGTCGGTCCCCACCTTTGGGGGAAAGCCCTTATTCTGTCTCGTTTGTGCGCATGTCCCGTTTTCCCAGGGTACAGAGGTCTGGCCTGCCTGCGCACTGTGTATCCCGTGTCTCCTCTCCATGTCTTTAGTCGTCCTCAGCCTGCAATGTGAGTCCCTCTGACCCCTGGTCAGTCAAGGAATCACAACCAGTTCTGCTCTTTCATCCCCAGACTGGCCAGAGGCCTTTCATCATGGCAGGGCCCCTAAACTCCAAAACGCCGGTGTCTGACCTGGCTTCCGCTCTTCCTCTCCCACAGGTGTGAGAGGACCATGTGGAGGTTTGGCAGCACAAGGCCTGATGCCCCACGGTTGGGGTAGCCTCGTTGGAGGTCCCAGTGGCCCCTTCGTGTCCCCACAGGTACTACAAGAAGTTCTCTGTTCCTGACCTGGACAGACACCAGCTGCCGCTGGACGATTCTTCGCTGAGCTTTGCTTATGCCAACTGCACCCTGATCATCTCTGTAAGAGTCACCGAGGCCACTGCATCAGGGAGGGGCTCCCTCTTCCCCTGCCCACTTGTCAGTCCATGAGTCCCCAGTTCTAGCCCTACTAACCCCTGCAGTGTACTTGCTACAGAACAGGCATCACTACTTCAGCTGGAGAGAGCAGGGTGGGGCTCAGAGCTAGAAGAGGATAGAGGGTGAGGGTGAGGGGTGGAAATCACGGGACTGGGGTTCTGGTTCAAGGCCTATTCCTACCCAGCCTTGTGACCTTGAGAAAATCATTTAACCCTATAGGCTTCAATTTCCCCATTTTTGAATAAAGGGATCAGAAGGGGCCCTGAGTGTGTGTGTGTGTGTGTGTGTGTGTGTGTGTGAGAGAGAGAGAGAGAGAGAGAATGGGGAGAAGTGACTGAATTATGTCCTCGTCCTGGCTCCATCTACAGTACCAGAAGCCAAAGGAGGTCTTGGTGGCCGAGGCGGAGCTGCAAGAGATGCTGAAGAAGGTAAAGATGGCCCACAGCAGTGACGGGGACTGTAAGACCCAGTAGTGGACCCCTGAGCCTGCACCTCTGGTGTGAAGTGGGGGAGGCTCTTTCCACCAGCAGGCAAGACTTTGCAGCCCAGGCCTTTCCTACACAGGGGCGGCCTCTTTTCGTCCAAGCTCTGCAAAAGCTGGACCACAGGGCACTCCTGGCCCCAGTCTTGCCTTATCTCCTGAGTAAAGTCATTGTGAGTCACTGTCCACTTCTGTGTGCCTCTATTCCTGGGGAGGGTGCTGGTGGTGGCATCCCCTTCTCTTTCCTAGGGACCTTGCACATAAACCTTCCCTATAAAGGGAGGTGTGTGCAAAGTGGCCAAGTGGGTGGGGGAACCCTGACCCAAGCTGGGGAGGGCTACATCTTCCCCAGCCTGTTTGCATGAACTCAGAAGACAACTAGGCTTGCAGATGTGGCCCAGAGGAACTCCCTAAGGTAAGGGTGGGTGAGGGAAGAGCTTTTATTTAAAAATGCAGAAGCCTCGCATACAGAGTCCAGGAGGCAAAGACACTGTGGGTGGAGAGTCAGGGTAGCACTGCAGGTAGCCTTTTGAAGAGCGTGTGCATGCTGGGTTGGGATGAGGAAGGTGCACCACAGATGGACAGCAGCCTAGCTGCTGGTGGTCCCCTCTCCATACCCTCCAGGTGACACCCGCCCCACCACCAGGGCCAAAAGGGTAGATGGTCAATGAGGGGCTTTCCTGAAGAAAAAAAGAAACCTTTGTTGTTTGGGACCCAGAGCCATGAGGCTGGTCTCACCATTTCCCCAGCGTGCACATCCCTCAATTTGAATCCATTGTCCCCTTTCCTTGGGGTCTCCCAGGAGTTCCCAGCCAGTGAGGAGCCATATCTGTGAACAGTTAAGCTTTATTTTTACAAAAATGAACATTGTAGCATGGCCTGAGGCTGGGATGGCTTAGAACTCAAAGCTGCTGGGTTCCCTTTGTCCTTTCTTGGTTGCAAAGGGAGACCAGGCCACAGTGCCCCAGGAATGAGTCTTCAGCCCCAAGTCTTCAGCTTGATCCAGGATGGGGTCTGACTGAGGAGGGGGGTGCTGGTGCCAGCAGGGGTATTGGTGGCCTCACCCCTCCTTCCAGGGAAAGGAAAGGACCACAGGAAAGGCTGGAGCACCTCACCTCACTCGAAGCTATCCTGGGTATGGGGGATACCTCTCTAGGCCAGACCCTTGCTCTGGCCAACAGGAGAGCAAGGCCCAGTGGGTTCAACTTCACTCTCCCAAAACAGTGGGTCTCTTCTTTCCAACTGGTTCCTGGGAGGGACGGTGCCCCTGGGTAACCCCAGCTCCCCAGAGGTCAGCAGCCTTTAGCTTAAGGGCCTGAGCATTGTGGTCGCAGGTCTGGGAGCACAGGTATGGGGGTGGGAAGGAGTTATCACTACACCCTGCAAGCAGGATAGGTCCCTGAGTAGCTGGCTTTCCTGGCCCATGGGCTGGGGTGGGTGGCCCTGACTGTCATGGGTTTTGAAAGTCCAGGATGTGGAGGTTGTAAGCCAGTGCAGCATAGAGATGCTTGGTGGTGAAGCGCAGGCAGTACACAGGACTGCTCTGGGGTGTCGACGTCAGCGGGAAGGCCTGCAAGGGAGGGCACAAGACTGGTAGGAGTGGCCCAAGTGGAGGTGGGGGAGCCCCAAACCAGGATTCCCAGGCCCAGTGCAATGGGCCCGGTGCCAGTGTAGGCTCCCACCCACTGTCTCTGGGCACACCCACTCTCAGATGCAGCCAGTAAAAGTGAGTCCTGGCTTCTGGGAGGTATGAGGAGGGCGGGATGCTTACATGCAGGCAGGCCCTTTGACGCCGGTCCCACAGTCGCACGACGCCGTAGTAGGAGGAACCTGTGGCCAGCAAGTGGTTCCCATCTGTCTGCAAGCAGTACAGGGTGCTGTCGTGGGGCTCCTCCCACTCCATGACACACTTCCTGTCCAGAAAGAGGAGATTCGGGGGGCTTCAGGGTACCCTCCACCTCCCATGCTGACTAGGAGGGAGAAGCTGAATCACCACATTCTCTTAAAACCAGCCTTACTGGGGAAAAGCCTCCTCAGTAAAGGCCTCTTCCTCACCAAGCCCCAGCCCCCAGGGTAGATTAGGCCCCGTTTGTGTTTCACCCAGCTGACTACCTCACAGGCTTGATAAGGCCCCAGGGAGGAGAAAGGCCTGGAGAAAGGCTGGGACAGAATGCAGCACGCTGACAGCTCCCAGGGCTCTGATCAGGGCCTGGTGGCTACTGTCTCCCAGGTCCCAAGGCCAGGGCTGCCCAAGGTGAGGAGTGTAAGCTTGACCTGACCCTGCTGGCTGCTCCCTGACATGGAGTTTCTGCACCTCCTCCTCCCAGGATTCCCACCACCTGTCCTCCTGCCCGGCACACTCACCTGACACTGGCTCGGAGGTCCCAGTATCGAACGTAGGTGTCATAGCCACAGGACAGCAGTGTGGAAGGGGACTCGTACATGAGGTCCAGCACCCCAGCCCCTGGGGGAAAGTCACTGCCCAGATGCGTCATCAGCTGCCCACTGTGGGGAGAGGAGGGGCAGAAGATGAGCCACTGTCCCACCTTGGGCCAAACAGACTCTTCGAACCTCTAAATGGCATCTGCCCCTGAGGAAATGCGGCTCTCCTCCCGGAGCTAGAATTAGACTCCCTTAGAAGGGGGCATCCAGAGGGGAGATGCCCCAGCCCCTCTCCGTAACCAAACACCTCCATCACCGCCTGCGGTCCCTGCATCACACCTGCATGCCGGCCACCCACCACCTAGCCTCTCCTCCTCGGGACAATGAATGGGCCTTGCTGAAGGGGTCGTGTGCATGCACACACACACACACATGCACACACATTTGGTTACTTTATACTCCTTGATCTGCAGGTCATGCCATTCTGAGCTGCCTGAGTCCAATGCCTTAATTCCCGCCTGTAATCTGGGGCTCAAACCTCAGTGGGGATAAAGACCACACAAAGGGAGAAGGGGAGTCCCAGGAGATGTTAAAACAAGTAAACACCTTTGTGTCTGGGGAGCAAAATCGCTGAGAAAGCAGCTTAGCAGGCTGGTCCCTGGTGTTCCTGGCCAGGCTGGCCCCCAGCCCGGGGCGAGCACGCCTCTGTGATCACAGCCCCCGGCCTGCTGGGCTCCAGCTTGCTCCCCCATCCCCGCCCCTCCCGGTGGCCGAGAGCAGATTACTGAGAAGAACAATTTCTTTGTGACTGTGTAATTCCCTCCGTGACCGCGGCAGTGGGCAGACCCCTCGCCCGATGCCAGACCCCTAGCAACCATGTAGGGGGGCCCCCTGGCCCTAGCAACTGCCCCTCAACATCAAGTGCACCCGCTAATCCCTGTGCCTAGGGGGCGGGTGGAAGCAGTGAGTCTGCAGAATGGATGGGGGAGTGAAAGAGAAGAGGGGCACCCCCCAGGCCCCATTCTCCAGCTTCACCCAGAGATGCTGGGCTCTCCTACAGGACAAGACTAGAGAAACAAGGCCCTGGACACTTCACAGGGACACACAGGTAAGAGGCCGGGGCATGGAGTGGGGAGGACTTCATGGTCACACCAGCCCAGGTGTGGCCCACACAGTGGCCACCAAAGGGCTTAAGGCAGATGAGGCTGCCAGTCACGTGTGTGAACGCGGCCCTCAGCACCAGTCCTTCCCCCTCACACACATGCTGACCCTCAGCCTCCCTTCTCCCCAGCGGGATGCTGTCTCCCCTGAAGACTGAAGGAGGAAAGGAGGCGGCTGCGGTCCCTTCCTGCCCACTCAGCCTTTCCCCTCGAGCCCTGGACAGTGAGGTGACCCCCAGCAAGGAGCACTGCTGCTGTCTGGTGGGGGTCAGGTCCTAAGGCAGCACCCGCACCCCAGCCGCCTTTCTGGGGAGGCGCTTTTCTTCCTCTTGGGGTCAAACGTGGCAAACCCATGGGGGGAAGGGCGACACTAGGTGAGTCCTGAGGAGGATCAGGCAGAAAGCCCTCTGTCTAGGTCCACATCTCCTCGAGATCACTGACCTGGGCTCCCAGGAAGCCCTGCCTTGCCCGATGGGCCACAATTCAGCCACACTGGGCGGGCCAGAGCCCTGGAAGTAGCCGGTCTCTCCCTGTCCCTCACAGGTCCACACGCACATTTGTGCGCATCAGGTAGGGCTGCTACCCCACAGTCCCCCTCTCCTTCCAGATTGGGGGCCCTGCCCCTCCATTAGTGAGGCCTTCAGGAATGACTGAGGAGCTCTCCCCTTTAATCTATAGAAGTAATTTCATGTTTGTCTGTTTGAAATAGAAGATGAAAGGCAGCGGGACTGGGGGCGTGAAGCCCAGCATGGCTGTACCTGCCCACCCTGGTCCCGGGGTTCGGGGGAAGGAGAGCCGGGCATCCTGGCTCAGCAGTGTCAGCAGCATAAGGGCCACACCCAGACCAAGTGGCCAACCTGGACCTGTGCCCCAGAGTCTGCGTCACCGCTGGAAGGTGTCCCGCTGCGACGTCTGCAGTGAGAAACACTGGCCTCTCCTCTCTGGGGGGAACCAGAAGGCATGAGTGAGCACCAGCCCCAGGGCCAGGACACGTCTCGAAGGCCCTCGACTGCCAGCCTAGCCCGGCCAGGGGTCGCAATTTTCTTTCTGCCACGCTGTCTCTGACACTCTGAAGTGGCCACACACACTTTAAATAGGTCAATAAAAAGATACAATTTCCCTGGCCTCTGGCCCAGCATCCGTGAGGCTCTGCTGTGGGGTGTGTGAGGCTAAGTTCGGAGTGTAAGCTGACACATGGCGCTCTGGGAACCGACCGGGCTCTTCCAATGGCGGCCAGCGGTGTCCTCAGAGCCCTGCTGGGGTTTTGATTTGGGAAAACAAACAGAAGTGGCTCCGCAGGCCCTTTGTGGCCCCCACCCAGGACCAATTTAACTAGAAAACTCTAGCTCAACTGTTGTGGTGGGGAGACAGAGACTGGCCAACAATAGCCCCAAACTTTGGGGGTAAGGGGGACAAAACAAGCTGTCTCCTCAGCCCCTCCTCCGAGCTGCTTTTCTTAGTGCAAGTGTATTCTTGTAAAAAACGATTAGATTGCAATTTGTATAACATGGTGACCCCCAAATTCAGACGTTTCACCCCTTTTCTCTGGAAAGAATGCTAAGAATGCTTCTCCGCCTGCCACTGTAGGGGTGAGCGGGGGGTGCACTGCCTTGGCTGCCGGGACAACCTGTGTGGGAACAGGGCTGTGGCTCACGGCCCCTGGCCAAGGCAGCAGCAAGGGCCGGTCTGTCACTATAGAAGGCCAGACAAAAAGTCCATTCCCTCCCAACTCCTGCGCACAAAGCCAGGCCTCCAGGAGCCGCTGCGGGCTGTGGGAGTCCACACCAGCCTCCCCTAAGGGGGACTCCAGCAATTCTCTCCCCACCCAGGGAGAGAGAAAGACAGCTGGGGCTGCCCCTGTGAGCCTGATGAATGTGGCCAGGCCCGGAGGCAGCCTGCAGGAGGGGTGCTCCTGCAGCCAGCTCCCTGGGGCCTCATCCCAGGGAGCCTTGGAGAGGGAATCAGGTGAGGGAACAGGTCCCCCTGGCCCAACCACCCTGCTGCCCAGGTCACCCCACTCACACTGGAGGGAAGTGAGAGAGGAGAGAACTTCCTGACAGTCAAGGAGGAGGGACATTTAAGACACTGACCCCACCCCATCCCCATGACCATTTTTATAGGGAAAGCTGACAGATGGTAGGTGCTGGCCCCGAAGACCCGGACGTCTGATCTGAAAGGCCCTGAGTTCCAGGCTAGAGTCCAGCAGCATGGGGTAGTCCCTGGCAGGAAGAGCCCCTGCCCCTCCCCGGCCTGGCCCTGAGGAGCCTGGAAGCCTGGTGTCCTGCTCCCCTCCCTTCTCTTCGCCCTCCCTCCCGAGTCCTCTCTCCCCTGCCTGGCCTGCTTGTGCCCCCACCACAGCCATGGCCCAGAGAGTCGTCCTGCGTGAAGGTGCCCTGAGACACTCCTGGTGCCCACTTCCCCACCCACCTTGAAGAATGCCTGTGGCCCCGCCATGTTCCAGCCACTGTCAACATACTGAGTTCCAGACGGCGCTCCCAGGAGACCCTGCGGTTGCTCGTTCCTGCATCTGCTTGGGTGTGCGGACACCCCACTGTGCACGTGCTACCCCAAAATGCAACAACGGCTTTTGGGAGAGGGGGTAGAAGGGAGGGTGGCAAACTGTTCCCCTCTCTAGATCTCTTTGGCTCCCAGGAGACAGACGGCCTGAAGGGAGAAGCTGGGCCCAACACATCAGGAAGAAAGTGGGAGGTCTCTCCCTCCCTCCCTTCTGCCTCCACCTCCTTCCCTCTCCCTTTCTTTGACCAGGGACCATTTATTGAGCTCCTCTGCACACAGGGCAATGTGCTCAAGAGAAACTGCAGGGAGATGCGGACCGTGACTCTGAAGGGCGCCATGCCTGTCCTCAAGGAGTTTCCGGTCCAGTAAGGGAGAGGTGTCTGTCATGTGTCCACCTAGCAATGCAAGGCACAACCCTGTGGGCACCCAAAGGGAGATGAAAGAAAGCATCACAGGGCACAGAGAACACTCCTGGCTATGGGTATAGAGTGATTCTTCAGTGAGCGACTGGACTATGACAGGCAATGACAGGAAAGAGGGGATGGCCCAGGTAAAAGACTGGCCTCAGCAGAAGCGCGGAGCTAGGGCAGCTGGTGGGCAATCTGGTGTACTCGGAGGCTTGGGTCTGTGAGGGGAGCAAGTTGGCGTGACCCGGCTCCCAGACTGTGGTGGACACGGTGCTCAGCTGGCGGAACTCCACGAGTGGCAGGGAGCTGTGAGGCTTTTGAGCAGGGGGGTTGTGCTAGTCCAGCCCCCCAGTAGGGAGAGCAAGAGAATGGAGGAAGCTAGGTCCCAGCCACGAAGTGGTGGAGACGAGAAGCCCATAAAAGCTTCACCTGCCCTGGCCCCGCCAGGAGAGAGGGAAGGACCCTCGCTGGACACACAGCCTCTCACATGCGTGTGTGTCTGCCTGCACGGCCCCCAGTGCCCGCCTGAGCACACGTGTTCAGACACAATGGCTCAAAGGCTAGGCAGCCCACTCTGTGCTGCTAACAAGGGGCCGTAATTACAGGAAGGGGCAGCCGGGCAGATAAAAGGATACAAAATTTCAACATCTGTTGCCATAAAGGGATAAGGAGAAGTGAAACGCAAAGTATCAGTTTGGTGTCAGTAGGCAGAGAGCCAATTTCAAAGAGTTCAGGGGGACAGAGGGGACAAGAAAGAAAAAGAAAAGAGGGGGGAGAAAGAAAGAAAGAGAAAGAAATTACAGGGTTCCTTAAAGAGGTAAAGAAAAAAGAAAATGAAAAACGCTGTCAGTAATACTTTCAAAGGAGAAGGCAGGTACTTAAAGAGGGGCAATTCCCTTAATCAGCCTGACTGAGGGCTGGACCCCCTGCCCAGCGGAGGCAGAGGCCCTGGGGCAGAGACAAAGCCACACCTGGGTGGGGTGGGCACTCACGGTGCCCTCAGAGCGGCCCAGCCTGCACGCAGGACACCAGGCCCCACATCAGACAGTTCAACAGGCTGCAGCCAGGCACCCTTGCCATCCCAAATGCCAGTAGATGACTTGATATTCAGCTCCCATGCTCAGTCCAGGGTCCCGAGATAAGTTCCCAGCCCAAGGGGGAACTATGACAGGGCACATGGTGGCCGATGAGGTGGCCCTGTGAGTTCTCTAAGAGACACCAACTCCAGCCACAGGGGTCAGGATCAGGATGGGCTTTGTGATGGAGGTGCTGTTTCTGCTGCGGTGTGAGCAGAAACAGCACCTCCAGGTTTCAGGAGGCAGAGAAGGGTTAACCCGGACACAGGGGTCAGGTGAGCAAAGGCTCCATGGGGAAAAGCAGAGGGTGCCTGTCAGAATGTCTGAGAAGCCCACCTGCCCAGACTTCATTGTGAAAGTAGACGTAGGGGCTTTAGGGTGGAAATGGAGGGGGAATGGGAACTCGGATGGTCCTGGTTGGAGGGGGAGGGGGAGGGGAGATGAGGGGATGTGAGCAGGGCCATACCCACAGGTCGCATACACACACAGCACAGTCCCTAGCCAAGGGCTCGAACTCTCAGTCCCTAGACCAGCCAGGTCACCGAAGCCCACTGCTACCCGCTTCCCCACCTGACAGCCCCCAGGCTGGCTTAGAGCTATGGCTAGACCCACGGTGACACCTCTGGGTCTGGGATCTCAAGTCCCTTCGTCACACTGCCTGGCTGCCCACCACCCGCAGGGTGACCATGGTGCCCTGCTCTTGGGGCACCAATGCCGGGCCCAGCTCAAAGCCCCTTGGCAGTAAAGTATAACCCACAGCGAGAACACATCCTAGAGGAGGGGTGTGCCGTGTCTGGCTGGTCAGCAGGTAGGAGGCAGTCCCCACGCAGACAACAGCCACCCAGACCCAGCCGGGGTCTGCTCACAGGCAGGCAGAGGACACAGATGGGCCTTGGTTCCTCTACACCTCGGGCTCAGGAACAGGATGGCTTTGGCATGGCACCTCAGGGCACAATGGGACCCGAGGGCCTAGCTAAGGACACCTCAGTGGCTGGCTACTGGCACTGCCTGTCCAAATGGAGCCCTTGAGGGCTGGGGACTGGTCCTGAAGAACATCCACCCTCGGAAGCAGAACCACACCAGCACCTCCAGGTTGGAGGAAGGACTCCATCTTTCTCTCTGCTTGGTTAGACAGGTTGGAAATCCCATCCTTGGGCCCAGCCCATGGCCCCCAGCTCTAGGAGAGAGAAAGGCAGAAGAGGAGGAGGGCTGGGGAGGGCCAAGTTCCTTGACATCTAGGCAACGGTTGTGTGCCACAGCTACCCTCTGCCCTCCAGCCAGAGATCCCCTTGCTTAGCCCCCCAGGAGAACAGTGTCCAGGAGTGCTGAGAGAGTGAAGGGCTGAGGGAGCCATGGTGACCTTGAAAGGAGTCCCAGGTGCTGTGAGTGGCCCAGGCTGCCTGAGGACAGGCACTGAGGGACACAGGGCTGAGGAAGCGCGGACACTCAGCAGGGCGCCTACACTTCCGGGCTCCATCCCAGCCCCACCCCTCCTCCTCAGGGCGGCCCCTGGAGGAGTGATGCTGGGGGCAAAACCGCCCCTCAGTACCCCCTCCCCAGGTCCCTGCACACATAAAAGAAAATCCCAGTGCTCCTCAAGTTTCAGCAGTGACAGGTTAAAAGCAAAAGAATCCACCCAGCACCGCACACAGCCCTGCTGCCGAGTCCTGCCGGCGATGTCGCTCCACCTTCCAGATTGGCCTGTCAGTCAGGCTTTGGCGTTATTGAAAGATCAAACTCTGTCCTGCCTGTTCATTACCTTAATCCTATTTTCTACATGGCTTTATTATCTGCACTGGCTTCCCTGGGAAAGACAGCGAAGGACAGTCGTCCTGTCCATCCATTTCCTCCCACCAAAAGGAGACGCCTCCACCAGGGCATCTTCCCTGTGGTCCCTGCACTGCTTGGTCCTCCAAGCTCCCCTGGGGACAGGAGGGACGTTTAAACAAAGCCTGGCTCCTCTCAGTGGTGAGGAGGGGAGTCAGGAGGCTAGCGAGATGGCAATGTCTAGGGACTCCCAGGGCGGCCCTACCACAGGGTGGCCAGAGGGGGCTGTGCTGTTTCTCGTCTGCCCCACAGAGGACTGTACCCACCACTTTGTATGCACTCTCACGTGGGTTCTTTTTGGGTCCTGTAAAAACCCAGCGTTTGGGGTCAGTGCGGGCAAAGGATCTCAGAAGAGAATGCCGTTCACGGGGGACTTAGAACACCATCCTGGCCCTAAATCTGTACCCAGGCACACCTCCTACCTAGGCAACCACAGGCAAAGAGGAACTTCAACACTACTCCACCTTTGAGACAAAGCTGGGCCACAGCAGTTCACCCCCACCCACCGGCCTGTCCACCATCCTGGGCCCAGGCCAGGTCCAGCTATATGAGTAAGTCAAACCGGCCTTCAGCGGAAACACCGTCTTTGTCACTTATACCCCCTTTCTGTCGGGAGCCTGGTCTACGCCATGAAGTCAGCAGGTTCACCTGCTCCACTGGTCACAGGCCACGAACACCGAGAAGACTGAAAGGGGAGCCTCCACCAACTGCACAGCACCCACGTGGCAGAGGCTGTGGGCAGGGAAGAGGAGAGGGAGGGGGCAGCTTGCAGTGGGTGACCACCCCCGAGGTAGCAGGCGCTGCGTGGCTGCTTTTGCCACACTGGTTCTGTTACACAGGGAGAATTAAAGCCCATTTACAAATGTGGAAACTGAGGCCCAGAGAGGCCTCCAGGTCACAGAAATAATAAGCAGCAGAGTCAGCTCTGGAACCCAGGTGTGTCTGACTCCACAGCCTGTGCGTCCTCAGTCGCTCCCCACAGCACCCCCATCACACGGGGGGTGGGGGGCTCCTTCCTCCTCTGCCCCATTCAGATGAAAGGTGTTGCCCACAGCAGGAGTTGGGCAGAATGAGCCACGGTGAGCATTTTCACAGACCAGAGTTTTCTGAAACCTAAAGGCCTGTCCTCACTGGACCTGCAGCGGAGGGTCGGTGTCCTAACTCTCAGAGCTGCCCAATGAGGTAATGCAGCATTTGGTGAAGTCACGGTTTTCCTATTCCCGCACTTGGATGAGCATTAAAGGCATTAATTAAAATAGCTCATGTGTTACACAAAAATCATTTGGAAAGACTGACAACATAATGGATATTTTTTTAAAAAGGTAAAAAAAGGTATGGCTAATACTTTCCTGGGGAGATGGGGAGAAAAGGGGAAGGCAAGCTAGAGCAACCGAGGCCGGAGAAAGGCGAGACGAGCACACCCCCATGGCTGACCAGCGCTGGAAAGCGGGAGGTAGCAGGTGCCTGGGCGAGGTGAAGAGTTCTTAGACTTGATGCAAAAGAAAAAAGTAGAGACAATACTAAATGCCACTGAGGATGCGGAGGGTAGGCACGATTGTGCAGGACACATGAGGGATCTCTGTGCTGACGTGGCAGCGTTCTCTCGAATGAACACACGTGATAAAACTGCAAAGAGCTGCACCCAAGCACGCGCGCATGGGCAGACGCGCCTGGACCCTGAGTCGAGGGCTTTGGACCTCACCTGCACCCGTCTCCTGGTGTTGATGTAACGCTGTGTACGGTGTTACACAGGCACCCTCGCTGCCCTATTTCTGTAGCTTCCTGTGTATCTGTAATTCTTTCAGAATAAAAAGTCTGCCTTGGCTGGTACAGCACAGTGGATTGAGTGTAGGCCAGTGAACCAAGGGGTCACAGGTTCGATTCTTGGTCTAGGGCACACGCCTGGGTTGCAGGATAGGTCCCCAGTGGGGGGTGTGCGGGATGCGGCCTCCCGCTCTCTTTCTCCTTCCTTTCCCCTCTCTCTAAAAATAAGTAAATAAATAAAATCTTTTTTTAAAAGTCTTTTAAAAAAGACAATAGTATGGCAGATAATCAGATGGGAATGTGTCAAGCCTGCCAAGGCAGAGAATTATAAATAAAACCTGGATGTACGTTAACTGTTCTGCATAATTCTTTTTACGGATCTGTAGGCTACTTCCAGAATTTCTTTATTTTAGAAAACCCATCTCTGAAGATAGTGCCACACAGCCAGGCACTTCTCAGAGAAAAAGTATTATAAGTCCAAACTGTTGTTCCCATAGATTTTACCTGAAAGTATTTACCAGTGATAAATTACTTCTACCCTGGCTGGTGTGGCTCAGTGGATAAATTACTTCCACAGTCGACGCAGGCTCGAGGACTGTGGACTCCTCGGGAGAAGGTGCTGCAGCAGAGGCGGTCAGTGGGTTGCGGGGCAGGGGTCCTTCCCAGCCTCCTCCTGGACCACCCAGCAGCCCACTGAAGCCGGGGCCGGGGCAGCCAGCTCTCTCTGCTACCTCCCTGGCAGCTCTGCCCCGCCCCCCCACTGCAAGCCATGGTGGGCTCAGGACTCTCTTACCTGTTGAGGTCCCAGATTCTTAGGGGTGAGAAGTGCCCACAACAAGCTGTCCCCGTCACAAAAGAGCTGCCAAACAAAAGGAGAGCAGAGTCAGAGCTGGCTTGTCAGAACTTGCGGGGAAACGGCTGCACAATTGAAGGCACAGTGCTCACTCTCCGTGGGTTCTGGGGTTAAGCCAGGATGAGAGAAGCAGCCAGGAGCGCCACCAGAGCCGTGGCGGGAAGACCCTGGAAGCATGGTGAGGGCTGCGACTCACAGACAGCTGGCCAGAGGAGCCACAGGTTCGACAGCTGAGCCCGCCGCTCAGACCCAGCTGTGTGGCCTCTGCCTGCCATAAGAAACAGATCTCTGGGGGCGCAACTCTGAGGCCAAGGGAGAGCGTGCCTGCTGGGCTTCAGCTGTATGAAGTCCACAGAGCCATGGCACAGAAATGGTCTCCTGGGAATGGCTGTGGGCTGCTGGAAGGTGATGCCCTGGTCAGAGCGGAGGGTGGGTAGGGATGTTCCTAGAGGTTCTAAGAACTCAGGGAATCAGGTAATATGGCATGAGCACAGGGCAGATGTAAAGGCACCAATCTGTGAAAAAGATAATGACTAAAGGTGAGTAAGAATATGGAAAGATGAAATGGGAGAAATGCTAGTATATGAAGGTGAGCAAGTAGGAAATGTGAGGGGCCAGCAGCCAGGGCTGTCAGACACTGCCAAGAGGCAGGTGAGAAGGAACACTCCTACCACATTTCCCAGAGTGTGTCATAACCTTAAAAAGTTCAACCAGTACAATCTGCAGAGTTTCTTGTTAAGTGCAGGCAGGGAGAAGGGTCCATGCAATGAGCCAGGTTGGCTGTAATGCTAGGACTAGAACTTGAACCTATGAGCCAGTCTGCTCCTTTGTTAGAGGATTTGGCAGGGTGGGGAGGGGAAGCCTACAGCAACCCAGGGTTTGAAAACCTAAACTGCAAGCAACAGAGCTGAAAGCAGTTGTGTCACTCAGCAGCCTGGGGCAGGGAAGGGCCATGTCCCTACATGTCAAGCATGGGGGGAGGGGGACTGGACATACTAATGACATGTTAGCAATTCGGGGCAGCAGCCCCTCCGCCCTGGCCCTGCCCAGCACCTGTGGTTCTCTGATCCCGAGCGTGTCAGTGGGGAGATGGATTTCTGAAGAGAGGGCTCTGAAGAAGCCAGTGGCTTTGGCTGGAGGCAGGGAGGAGGGGAGTTGGCCCGAGAGTTACCGACTGGGGAGATGTTAGGGCAGGCATTGGCCAAGCCACTGATTTACAATCCAAATTGCAGGGCAGGTGTCTGCTTTTCAACCCAGACTAACAAAATGGCCACGTGAGCCACCCTGTGGCTTCCATCTTTCAAGCCAAGACTTCCTCTGGGGACGTGCTCCGTCATCCTAGCTTCCTCTCAACCCACAGGCGTGCCAGCAGCCACTCAACTGGAGTGGTGTGCCAAGGCCGCCACTCTGTCGCATCCCAATGACCTCCAGCCTGGGAAGTGGCCACTCAGCAGTGAAGCTCCCAACTACAAAGCCAGGAGGTGCTGTCCTCACCTCCCCCCAACATTTTCCTCTTGAGGGCAATTCTTTAATAACTGGTAAAGCCAATGACCTTGGGCTGGAAAAATAATGGCCACTTGGAAATCATTTGAGCAGGCAATTGGGCTCTCCAGATGTTTGAGGATTTGGACCCAGGTGAGAGGCAGGCCTCTGATCTGCCACGGGCCTGAGTTAGCATCAGGGAAAGTCAAATGGAGAGAGAGATGGCAGGCACCTGGGACCTGAATGCCTGCCCCTCCCCCAGCTGACGCCCAGCGGGCTTCCGTGGAGACGGTAGTGCCTTCCCCCGGACCCCAGGCTCCTCTAACCCTGCTCATGCACCCCGCCAAGCCCTGTCCATCTGCCAGCAGGAGAGGTGCCTCTCACCTATACCCCACAAAGGCCTTTCTTAACTGCCTGGACATGACACCCATGAATGTTTCCTTCCACGAACTCTTTTTCCCCTCGCTTCACCATGGGATGTAGGGAGGAAGAGGAGGGAAAGTAGAGAGTCCCCCTGGCATTAATGAAGACCTGCGAGTTTAGCCAAACTAGACACTCGGCAAAAAATACCCATATAAACAGCACTCAAGCAGATTTGGAACCAGGTTCCCCTGGGGACACTCATAAGGACTCAGACCCAAACCACGGGGACTGCTGGGGACAGGGGTAGCAGACCTGCGCCAAACAGGCAGGAACAGGAGCTTGTAACTCGGGTGGCCTAACTGTCCCTCCTGACTCCCTCCCACACTCTGATCTCCCCTTCCTGGGACAAATGGTATCTGGAGGGTTATCTTCCCATGTTCCCCTTGAGATCACGAGCCATCTGGTGGCTCTCGTGTACTCCAGTGCCCGCATAGTACCTGGCCCAGAAGGGGCGCTCAGGACAAATCCGTGGACTTGAACTGAGAGGGGCTTCCAGAGCTCGCAACCAAATAGGCTGAGAAGCTGGTCATATGGGCTGTGAGGGGGGTCCCTCTGCTTCTTAAATTCCCCAATCAGCAAACTGAGACCCAAAAGACACACGGCACCGTCATACGTCATTGCTGTGAAGTCCCTCCTGAGCACCACAACCAGAGTAGGTGTGAAAAACCACCTAAAAAGTAGCATCCAAACTGCCACATGCACACAACATGGGAGACTCTTGAAGCCTGAGGGTCTAGAAGTCATTCTGACTTCATAAACTCGACTCTTTTTGGACAAGAAAGCCCCTGCCAAAAGCCAGCCTTTTACCGTTTCTCACTCTGTGCCCAGGGCCCCCACCTACCTCACTGGCCCAGCTCGGGCAAACCTGGCGTCACAGAGCTTGTCAGGCTCCGGCAGTAGACATAGGAGCCCTCACATCAGAGAGAGACACAGCAGGAGAACTAGGGGCTCTGGTACTCAAGTTGAGGAAGAGAAAACAACAAATTGCAGAAAAGAGTGGAAGGTAAGAAGGTAAATTAGCTGGGTGTGGGCGGAGTGAAAAGAAGGTAGATTCTTGCTGCCTCTGCTTATTTGAGGCCCTTTTAATTACATGAGTGATTTATTGAGCACTTACTAGGTGCCAAGTTCCAAGCAAGTGTTTCAAAAGCATTATTCTATCTAGTCTTCATAACCCCGTGCAGGAGGTTCTACTCTCCCTATTCTACAGACAAAAAAACTGAGACACAGAGCGGTAATGGACATTGCTAGCGCTCACACAGGGAGCAAGCAGGAGGACTGGAATTCGAACCCAGCCGATCTTAATTCCAGAGCCCAAGTGATTTTAGACCCCTTGGCCCGAAAAGCTCTGCCCAGCACCTAGTGTAATACCTGACACACACTGAAATGCTTGTGCAACAAACAAGTGGACAAATGACCACAGTGACTCCGCCCGGAAGAAAAGAGAGACGGAGCGGCTCTGAGGTGGGACAGCAGAAGTGGCGTGCTCGGCAGCTGTGCCCCGTGGCTGGCCCAGAGCCACCCAGCTGGCCCAGGCCCCAGCCGCCTCTGAGCCGGGGCTGACACACTTTGGCAAGGGAGGCCACCAGAGCTGTCACATCATTCACCAACATGCCCATCAAGTGTATTCAGTTCTCTTCAACCCGCATTGGCATTTTAATTACTGTTGGGTAAACTAATTTGTACAAATGAAGGCTGGGCTGCCTAATAGAATATGCAAGCTCTCTGACCTCTGACAGGCGCTGACACGAGATACAAAGGCCGCCGAGGAAGGCTTTTTATCTGAGCCTTATTACTCTCTATTACTCCAATTAGTCAGGCTCCAGTGCTCCTAATTGGAGAAAAAATTGCAATTAAATCAATTTTTGATGGGCTGCAAGTGGGCTCCTAAACTGCCCCGCTGGTGAAACACTGATATTATAGCAGCAAAGGTCACAGGCCTCATCGGCACCTGGGAGCACCCCTCCCCAGTTTCCCTCGGCCCACTCCTAAAATGCTTCAAGGAAACCCCTGCCCCTCCATCGGCTCGGCCAGCAAGGGCGGGAAGGAGGGAGTCATTAGAACATGTCAGGTCTCATTGCTGCCTCCGCCATCTGCTAACCTGCGCCACTGACATCATTACAGCAGCTAAGTCCCGAAGCAAGAGTGCGGCACGAAGGTCACACGAACTCACTCACGAGGGGAGCCAGGGGCAGCAGTGCAGTGGCAGTACCGTGAGGGAGGGACCAGCAGAGCGCGAACAGGAGGTCAAGAGAAGTCAGGAAGAAGAGAGACAGAGGCCGGGGCCGGTGAAAGGGTGACGTGGCCAGTTTCCAACCAAGGTCCGGCCAACAGGGCACCCTGAGCTGCCCAAGGAGATGGGAGGAAATAGATGTACTTAGGAAGGGAAGAAAAGAGAGGCCCAAAATTATTGTCTCCAACAATAATCTCTCCTTATTATCTCTCCTTGAAGCTGGGGTAACACCCGCCTGAATGGGCGCTCGCTTGTGGGGCCTGCTACCCACGGCAGCCCTGCTTATAAGGTGGGATACCCAAGAACTAAAGCTGTAAGACCAGGGAGGGAAAGGTGAACACATCCGTCTTCATCAAACTAAAAGATAAGAAGGCTTTTTTTTTTTAAACAACAAAGGAGGCGGGAGGCGAGGATATACAATTGGGAAAGGGCAGTCTCTTCAACCAGTGGTACTGGGGAAACTGGACAGCACCACGCAAAAGAATGAGACTGGACTGCTACCTTACACCACACATAAAAATTAACTCACAATAGATTAAAAACTTGAATATAAGACCTGAAACCATAAAACTCCTGGAAGAAACACAAGTGTTAGTAAGCTCCTTGACATTGATCTTGGCAATAATTTTTTTGGATCTGACTCCAAAAACAAAGGCAACAAAAAAACAAATAAACAAGTGAGACTACATTAAACTACAAAGCTTCTGTGCAGCGAAGGAAACAATCAACAAAAATGCAAAGGCAACCCAATAAATGAAAAAGTATCTGCAAATCATGTACCTGATAAGGAGTAGATACCCCAAACACATGAAGAACTCATGTGATTCAACAGCAAAAAACAAAACTAAACAAAACAAAACCCAACAATGATCTGATTAAAAAACGGGCAGAGGACCTGAGCGGACGCTGTCTGAAAGAGGACGTACAGATGGACAGCAGGCACGTGGAAAGATTCTCCGCACCACAAATCATCAGGCACTTCAGATCACAACCACAGTGCGCTACCACCTCACACCTGTTAGAATGGCTGGACGGTATCACAGAGATGAGAAAGAACAGGCCCTGGACAAGGGGGTGGAGAGAAGGGAACATTCACACACAGTTGGTGGGCATGTAAATTTGTGCAGCCACTGTGGGAAACACGGAAGTTCCTAAAAAATTACAAATAGAATTGCCATATGACTTAGCAACTATTTCTGGTTATTTATCTGAAGAAATCAAAAACACTTTCAAAAAGATACCTGCAGCCCGACGCTCACTGCAGCATTATTCACAAGGGCCAAGTCAGGGAAACAGCCCAAGTGCCCACCAGCAGATGATTGGACAAAGGAGTCTGGTCCATGTACAAGTGGAGTACCACTCAGTCATAAAAAGAATGGAACCTCACTGTTTGTGATGGCATGGATAGATCTTGAGGGCATCATGCTAAGTGAAATTTTTTAAAAAATGTTAGCTTATGCATGTTGTATTAAAATACGAAATGATGATGTCTTAGAACTATGGTAGGTTTTGAAATTAATATTATAAATTTAAAAACCAAACAAATCAAAACAAGACAAAAAACAAACTCATAAATTCAGAGAATCAATTGGTGGCTGCCCAAGGGGAGGGGGTTGGAGTGAACGGTGTCAAAGATACAAATTCGCAGCTTTAAAAGAACTAAGTCACAGGCCTGTAAGGTGTAGCACGGAGACTGTAGTAAATAATAGCACACTGTACATTTGAAAGCTGCTAAGAAAGTAAATCTTAGACTTCTGCCAAGATGGAGGCATGGGTGAAAACACTGTGCCTCCTCACACAACCAAATTTAAAGACAACAAAGTTTTAGTAACAAAAACGCACCCAAAACACAGAAAATTGAACTATACGGAAGTTCGACAACAATGAACCATTCAGCCAGACTGGTAAGAGGGGTGGAGCCAGAGGTGGAGCAGGTTGGGCAGGAAAGATCCCCTGGACCAACTCAGGCGTGCAGGCAGCTGTTGGTGGATCCCAGGTGTGGGGTAGCAAGGGGCGGACCCAGTGAGGGTGCAAGGCGGCGTGCAGGCCCCAGCGGAGGGGAAGCAGCAGAGGGGAGAGCCATTGCCCCTCTCTGACCCTGCCCCCACATACAGCATCACAACCCAGAGACTGAGTTGCCCCGCCCTGATGAACTCCTAGGGCTCCGCTCCTCATATGTAACAGGCACGAACAGTCCAAAATATGGCTCAAGAAGAACTCAAAGCCCCAGAGCCAATAACTCTAAGCAACCAAGAAATAGCCAACCTATCAGATGCACAGTTCAAAATACTGGTGATCAGGATGCTCACAGAACTGGTTGATTTTAGTCACAAATTAGAGGAACGGATGAAGGTTAAACTAATTGAAATGAAGGAAAATACACAGGAAGCCAATAGTGATGGAAAGGAAACTGGGACTCAAATCAAGGGAGTGGACCAGAGGAAGAAAAACATGACCAAACAGAAAAATATGAAGAAATAAGAATTCAAAAAAATGAGGAGAGGCTTAGGAAACTCCAAAACATCTTTATACACTCCAACATCCGAATTATAGGGGTACCAGAAGGGGAAGAGGTACAGCCACGAGTGGAAAACTTATCTGAACAAATAATAAAGGAGAACTTCTCCAATCTGGCAAAGGAAATAGACTTCCAGGAAATCCAGCAAGCTCAGAGAGTCCCAAAGAAGTTGGAGCCAAGAAGGAACACACCAAGGCACATCATAATTACATTAGCCAAGATTAAAATGAAGGAGAGAATTCTAGAAGCAGCAAGAGATAAGGGGACAGTCACCTACAAAGGAGAGCCCATCAGACTGTCAGCTGATTTCTCAAAAGAGACCTTACAGGCAAGAAGGAGCTGGAAAGAAGTATTCCAAGTCATGAAATCCAAAGACCTACAGCCAAGATTGCTCTATCCAGCAAAGCTTTCATTTAGAATGGAAGGGCAGATAAAGTGCTTCTCAGATAAGGTCAAGTTAAAGGAGTTCATCATCACCAAGCCCTTATTATATGAAATGTTAAAGGGACTTATCTAAGAAAAAGAAGATAAAAAATATGAACAGTGAAAGGACAGCAAACTCACAGTTATTAACAACCACGCCTAAAATTAACTAAGAGGACAGCTAGATTAGGAGCAGAACCATAGAAATGAAGATCACATGGAGGGTTAGTAACAGGGACATGAGGAGGAGAAGGGGGGAGAAAGTACAGAAAATAAATAGCATAGAGAGTAGGTAGAAAATAGGGGGGCAAGAATAGTAGGGGAAATATAGAATCTAAAGAACTTGAGACACGTGGTTATAAACTAAGGGGGGGGAGAATGGTGGGGGAGGGGTGTGCAGGGTAGAGGGGAATGAAGGGGGGAATAGAACAACTGTAATGGCATAATCAATAAAATGTATTTTTTAAAAAAGAAAGTAAACCTTACAAGTTCTTATCAGAAGAAAAAATTGTAACTATGTATGGTGACAACTGGTAACTAGACTTATTGTGGTCAGCATTTTATAGTGTGCACAGATACCAAATCATTATTTCATACACCTGAAACCAATACAATAAAAAAAACAGCCTGCACACAGAAGAGGGAAGAGTGAAAGGAGACATACTAAAATGCTAGAAGTGATTGTGTTGGGGCAACAGAGTGATTAGCAATTCTTCCTTCTCTTAAATTTTCTTTATTTTCCAAATCTTCATTAATAAGCGTGTGCTACTTTTTTAAGGGAAAAACATTATTTACGTCCTGTAGGAGAAAACTACAAAACCAGGCACTCTTGTCTGCTGGCCCATGGCCAAGAGCAGGTGAGCCCAACAGTGAGCTGCCTGCTGGAGAACGTGTCAGCAAAGGTGGCCCTGGCACCCCTTGGGCTGAAGCTTTGGGACAGACAGAAAGCCCCGGATCAGAAGCGAAGGGCTCTCCTGGCCTCTTTCTCCCAATGAGGCACTGGCCAAGAGGGGGCAGGACTGACTCGGGACCCTCAGCGGGCAGAGGCTCTTCTCACATGTCATCTCTCCCAGTCACATCTCTCTGTCTCTCTCTCACACACAGCGACACCCCCCCAGGCCGAGGTTCCTGATGCCTACCCGCACACAGCAGCTCTAATGAACGAGGGCCACCAAAACAGGACTTCTGCTTCCCCATGGAGGAGAGCAGCCCTGCAGCTGGCAGACGCCTCCACAGAAACACAAAATGGTTCTTCTCCACTGTCACCAGTGGTAAAAGGTCAGCCTGGCCCTTGAAGTCCGAGGCTCAGGCTAGATAAGAGGAGGATGTTCTGCCCCAATGCACCTACTCCACTCAAGAAACAGAAACTTAGGAACTTGAGCAATGGAAGACCAAAATTAATAGGAAAAAAAATCATGTACATCAAAAACAAACATTCACGGTACAATGGAATAACATACGCATTCATTCAATCTATTGAACTTAACAAGAAATGTGTTGGGCCGCAAGGAGAAGAGTTTCTATCCTCTATTTTCCATGCACGTGGCCTCTAAACACTGCTTCATCCACTCCCTAGAGAAAGAAATGGCAATGTGTTCCAGTGCCAAAGGCGAAATGGACTGGGTCAGACTTCCTGGGAACTGATGAGATGATATTCACAAAACTAGGTATCCGACAAGAGGCATGGAAAAAGAAGACATAAAAATGGTCCTTATTTACAGACAATATAATCATCTACCTAAAAATCCAAAAGACTCAACTGAAACTCTATTACAACAAAAACCAGGGTTGGCTGAGCAGTCGGCGTGCTGTGCTGGGCAGTGGAAACCAGTGCGGGCTCGGGGCTGCTGGCTCTGCTGCCTAGTGGTCTCGGGAGTTCTTTAGCCTCTCTAAGGCCCAGCTTATTTATCTGTAAAGGAGAAATAATAAGAGGACTTATGCATAAGCTTGTTGTAAAAATTATATAAGAAAAAATTATATGAGATAAGATAGATGCTCAAAACAGTGTACAGAACACAGCAAATACCCACAGATGTTAGCCATTATTATACACCAGCAATCCCTGATCAAAAGGTAATTAGAAATCTATTCACACACACACACACACACACACAAAAGAATGAAGAAACTGTAAATAGCAAAGAATAACCCTAACAAAACAAAAACAGCCCCACTGTAAAAACTGTGAAGCTTTACACACGGAGACAGAGCTGCTGGCCAAGCAGAGAGACTCGCCATGTTCCTGGGTGTGAGGCCCGAGACAACAGAACCGTCGGCTCTCCCCTTACTGGTCTACAAATCCACCAGAGTCCCATCCACGCCAGATTCTACTTAATCAATTGACCATAAAATTCATCTTGAAGAGGAAATACATAAGAATAAGCAAAAATATTTTTAAAAGAACAATGAGAAAGAAGTTGCTCGATATCAAACATACTATGAAGCTATATTATGAAATTCATGCTGGAAGAAACAAATAGATCAACGGATCAGAATAAAGAATCCAAAGCTGTATTCATGTATTTGTGGGAAATTAGTAGATCCTAAATGTGGCCTTTAAAGACAGTGGATGAATACTGAATTAATCAGTAAATGGTATAGAGACCACAGGACACACATTTGGAAAATAAACTAAAATTGAAGCCCTGCCTCACAGTAGACACCAATTCCAGATGGATTAAAAACATAAACATTTTTAAAACTACACAAAAACATTAAAGTATTAGAAGACAATATAGGAAAATATTTATAATCCGGGAGTAGGAAAGAGGTTGTTAAGCCCAGACAAAACTTTGAAGCCACGAAGGTAAAGATGACAGAACTAGCCTCCAAATGATAAAAAAACTCCCGTGTAACAGGGGACACTGTGAACAAGCTGAGAGGAACAATCGAATACATATATCACAGTTAAAAGGTTGATACTGAGAACATATAAAAAGATCTTATAAATAACAACGAAAAAGTAGATGAGAAAAAATTCCAATAAGTAATTTATAGAAACAAGTATAAATGGCCAGAAAAACATATGCAGTAATGTTAAACTTCCTAGTACCGTTTAAACACTTCACACGGATTAACTCATTTAATAATAAAACATTCCTACAAATTTGGTATTTTAAAAAATATCTTATTTATTTATTTTCAGAGAGAGGGGAAGGGAGGGAGAGAGAGAGGCAGGGAAACACTGATGTGTGAGAGATACATCAGTCAGTTGCCTGCCACGTGCCCCCAACCAGGGGCCCGGCCCACAACCCAGGCACGTGCCCTGATGGGGAATCGAACTGGCAACCTCTCAGTTCCCAGCAGCACTCAGTCCACTGAGCCACACCAGCCAGAGCTGATATTTTTCTAAGTATGATAATAGGATTTATAAGTACATTTTAAAAGCATCACTGTCTTTTGGAATATACAGTGAAATACTTATTTATATGTCTGGTATTTGCTATAAAATAATATGGAAAAGGAAAGTTATGTGGGCAGAATTGAAGCAAATGGCAAAAAATTGATACTTATCCTACTTTGGTACATTTTTTTTCATGTCAGATGGGTCATGGGCTAATGCCATAACAAGGTTTGTCACACCACAGTGTGAACACCCAGTCAGCACACTTATGAACTACAAGAGGATCACTTACTTGAGTACATTTTAAAATTTTATAAAAATATTTTATTATTTACTTTTAGATAGCGTGGAAGGGAGAAAGAAAGACATTGATGTGGGAATGAAACATCAATGGGTTGCCTCTCGCACGCCCCCCAACTGGGGACCCAGCTCGAAACTCAGGCATGTGGCCTGACTGGGAATCGAACTGGAGACCTTTTGGTTTGCATGCCAGCTCTCAATCCACTGAACCACATCAGCCAGGGCTTAAATTTCCCATGATAAAATTTCCATGAGGAAACTGAGGAACAGAGTGGTCAAGTAACTCATCAAGGTCACACAGCTAGTAGGTGGGAGGACTCATGGTTTGATCTCAGCCACTTAGGCTGCAGAATTCAGCTTGTAATTATATTTTATACATAGTTCCCAAATGAGGTATCATTTTTTTACCCTTTAGAAGAGCAAAAAATTTTTTAACTGATATCACACAGAGGGCTGATAAGTGTAAGAGAAAATAGGTACTTGTAGACACGGTTTATAGGTAGGCATATAACCTGATACAGTCCCACTGGGTGGCAATTTGGCAGCATCTAAAAGCTTCTTTTAAATGCACTTATCCCTCAATCCAGCAAGTCTTTTCTCAGTATCTTTCCTCAAAAAATATCTGATTACATGCACAAACAGGCAAATACACAGGCTTGTCCTATGGCGCTGTTTATGATAGCAAACCGCCAGAAACAACCTAAGTGCCCATCAGTAGTTGGATGGCTAAGTAAACAGCGGTGCGCCCACCTTCTCCGAACCAGAATGCAGCAGTAAAAGGGATGTGGCCGAGATGCGTGTTCTGACAGCACTGGACCTCTGCACCACACGGGTAGGGGAAGAATTCAAGTTGCACAACAAATGCATAACGTGAGCCGAAAACAAAGCAGAACCCTACACTTGTGTGTGAATGTACATACGCCATATTTGTGAAGCTGTATGTGTCTGATATTTGCTTCACATTACAAGGTCCAGAGTGACACATACCGGGCTTCCTACAAGAGCAGTGTGGTGAGGGGGCGCAGGAAACTGAAGTGGAGTTTTACTTTATAGTCTGTGTACTTTAAGCTGCTTGAACTTTGTACAATTGAACATATTTATATATTACTTAGGTAAAAAGTAAAACAAAATAGAAAATGAGAAATTAAAAGAAAGATAGTAATAATAATATTCATTTTGAAGTTGCCTGAAAGAAGGGTCGCATACTGGCAGTACACTGAATGCTGAATACCCAAGTTTAGTTTAGGAATAATATCACACAAACCAAGGAGTCGGTTGGCTCCATCTTGAACCCGGCTCACAGCCTTGACATAGACCCTGCACCTGGAGGGCTTCCAAGTGGTTAAGAAACAGTTGCCTCTGAGAATTTCACAGATTTCACCCTGTCCTTAGAGTACTTCCCCCCTAAACTTCTGCTTCATAACTACTCTTTCTGTAAAGGGGTGAACAACAAGCTTCTTTAAACAGGTGGGCTTCTGAACTCCCCTGGGAGCCCAACAGAGGCAGAGATGACGGCGTACCTCACAACAGTGCCTGTGTGTACTGGGTACTCAATGACTGTCGCAGCTATGGCTACCTCGGCCTGAAGCACAAAATATGTATTTCCAGCTTCAAAACAAATCACTTTTCCTTTTAGGTGGTCAATTTTGACATCAGGGTAGTGGCCAGCCCAAGACTTGGGCTACCATGCTACTAATGTCTTCTACTGGGCACGGGCAGCTCACGTGGTCTGGTGATTACTGGGAAGACTAAGGCCAGACACTCTGGTGTTTTTTTCAGATTTGCTAATGAATGTACCATAAGTGGCTGTCACTTGGATAAAGGCATGAGATGGAAGGACGATGAGAACCATTAGGATCGACTACGGCTCTGCAGAGAGGAAAGTAGAGCTTGACCAGCAAGCCACACAGAGAGTCAGGACACCAAGACGACAGATTTATTTTCAAGTCTGACTCTTTTAAACATACCCACACTAACAAACCACAGAGGAACGCTGAGACTCAGACTCAATCCAGACTTGGGCAGGAGAAATAGGGCAGAGGAGATGAAACAGGTCAAAGAGAAATCTGCGTGACCTATGATCCACGGATCCTACGTCCCTGACCCGGTGCAACATTTAGACCAGCAATGGAGTCCCTAGACATTGGTCCACTGATTTTTATTCTCAGTGTTCCATATGCACCAGCGTGGAGCAAGCATCAAAGTGTACTGGCTTCCACCGGCCTTTCTCATCCACTGGCCTCCTAACTCTTGCCAGGCTTAAAGTAAGAGAGGCCCTGATGACCCACCAATGAAAAGGAGTCTCACAGTGACATCCAGCAAGCTGGAAAAAAAAGGGAGGCAGAGGGCGTGAGTGTTGACTTATGACTTACAGGTTCACCACCTCCGTCTATCCCTGGACCACTTCTCTCCCATTACGACAGAGGAAGGGGAAGGAAAGGTGAAGTTCTACACTCCTCACCCTGGTCTGATTACTGCTGCATTTTCCACCATTACCCTGAAGGCTACTGCCCAAGAGTGAAGGATGTTAAGGAGAGGGAAGAGGTGTCATGGAGAGTTGGTAGACCTATAGGGCTTCTACGCAACATGAATCACACACAACAGGGTTACAGATGTATGATCCGTGACAGGCAGAAAAGAGAGGGACTGTGTGTAAGTAAAACCTATTCCTCAAGAAAAAAAGGTGTTCATTGTAGAGGAGAGCCAGCACCATACCTTGGTGTGCAAATCCAACCAATAACTCTTACGTTGCCCTGGCTGGTTTGGTTTAGTGGATTGAGCACAGGTCTGTGAACCAAAATGTCTCTTACATATCAATGTTTCTGTCCCTTTCTTCCTCCCTTTCCCTCTCTCTAAAAAATAAATACAATTTTTTAAAGAAAAAAAACTCTTGTGTGAACTCCTTCCCTGTGATGGGAGATGACAAGGGCCCCAGAGTCCTCATGGTGGCCACACAGAGGGAGACTTCCACCACATGGGGAAATGGAAAAGCTACGAGGCTGGAGAGAGTATAAAAGTGAGGGTGCTGATGTCCTTTTACGCAAGACTTCCACCACAGGGCTCTTCAGGAAGATGAAGATCTGAGGAACTTCCTGATTTCCAGATTAGTTAGCAGCACCAGGAATTATGACCTTGAACTCTGTTCCTCCCCAAGATTTCCTGCCCTCTTGACAATGGCACTAAGGAGGGGAGAGGCAGGAGGCTCTATCTCCCATCCAGCTCCTCGAGGTAAACTGTGCCCGTAGAGTCTACCTGAGGCTGCGTGCTGGTCATTTGCCTCTGGAGGAGGACCGGCCAGATCAGGACTTGGCTCCGGTCTCTGTCTATCCCAAAGGGAGGGTGCTCACTTGTTCAGCTTCACATGTCTTTTCCCCTGTACAAAAGACCCCCTTCACACTCAGGGTCTTTCTCCTGTACATGTCCTACTAGGAAAGTGGCAGGTTTTTCTAAGGACACCATCAACAGTTGATAAAGGAAGAATCTCTGATCAGCAGACCAGTAATGAAGTGAGGAAGCAGAGATTAAAGGCAGTACCATCCACAGAGACACTTTGGGACTGGATGACCTGGAGCAATCTGGCCTCTATAAAAATAGTAAGCCCTATTGCTCTGCTGCCCTACACCATCCCTCCATACATGTGATTCATGAGAGACTTCCCCTGTTCTTACACATTCTCCATCCTCTGGCCACAGTTAATTGATCAAAGGGTGGGCAGCTGACCCAAGCTGGGCCAATGGGCCTCTGCCCTGAGATTCTTGGATGCCCATCACTTTCCATGACTTAAGCAATAAGCTGGTCAGTTGGGAGAAGGAAGCTAAGATGCAGGAAGAAAGAAAGATGAATGCCCCAGAAATAGGAAGTCCTGGCAGCACTGTGGCTTCTGAGGCCAGTTTCCACTGGGCCCAGCTGTACTTGTGCTTTCTCTGACTTGGTTGCTCCGCTCTGCCCTTGGATTTCATTAGCCAAACATTTCCAGTTTTATTTAAGTAAATGTGAATTTGGTTTCTGTCACTTACGACCAATTTGTCCTGACTACTCCAATGCCTCATTCAGTAGCTGATGGGTTTCTCACCCATATGAATGTCCCCACTGATGGATGAGCAAAGGGCTTTGTCGGACACCTATTGGACACCTTGAGGCCTGGCTAAGAAGAGATCCCCCCAACCATGAAATCAATAGCTGGTGGGTCTACTAGGAGAACAGTTAAAACAGGGCAGTACAAGCTGGAGTGTGTTCTTACACCTGGACCAGGGAAAAAATCTCTTCTCCCACTCCCAGCAGTCGGCGAGGACATGGTCCACACAACAGCAGATAACGAGGCTGTTAGAGGAGTGGGATGACCATTTCTCAGTGAGAAGGCCTTGGTCTTCAGGGAGCCAGCCTCCTGGATCCTTTTCTACAGACGGATGAAAGTGAAAGTTCTGCTGGAAACCGAGAGGCTCACTGTGGTGGGAAGGAGTCTGGTCTGCTCTCAGACCCTTCTATTTCAGCAACGATAGTGCCAGGCACCTGAGACATGAGCAACTTAAAGATACTTTCCAGGTATTTATCTAGTTTGAATTAAGGACAAACAGAATAATTAAACTAGGGATGAAAACTTAATTTTACCATGTTTCTCTGTGTACATTTGAAATTTTCCAGAATTAAAAGTTTAAAACTATGTGCACACAGTTAAAACTTAACCCCAAGCAACTCCTTTGTTGCAACTTCTTTTATCCCTCTCCTACCCCACCCCAAGGCCAACGACCCAAAAGCCAAGGGAAAAGTAAATGTGGCCAATGAGCAAACTCGAATATTCCACTGCTGAGGCCCTCCAGTGATTCAGTGACACACACACACACACACGTGCAGGAGGGCCAAACAGAAAACTCACACACGGCACGTAACATTCTGTTTTTCTTGAAAACAAAAAAATCAAAGAGCCCCACACAACCTAAAGCAGTCCGAAAAGAGCCTCTTACTCCCTTTTTTTAATGGAGTTGGCCTAGGTCAGAAAGACATCGAAGTCATAAATCAGAAATTAGGTGTGAGGAAACCAAGGCCCACCCATACATGGTAAACCACATTCTGGAACATAAAATAATAAATGATATCATGTCATATAAAAACTCTATAAATGTAGCACTATATATTACATAAATAGACACTTATGTGTATGTATCTATATCTATAGCTACATTCGAATACAGGTATGGATACGTACATATAAAAAACTGAAGCAAAACATGACCAGTATTTGAGCTTCAGGTTCCTCCGAAAACCCACCTCTTTATAGGAAGCCACCATGTGGAGCCCATTCTCGCTCCTCTCTGAGCTACTCCACACACCCCAAGACCCCCAAATGCTAACCAGTGTTCGCCCCCATAAACCCTTACCTCCACAGTCCTGCTCAGGACTTTGTCAACAGCCCTTGCCTCCCACTGGCAGCCTGTAGGCACCAACTTCTACCTCCTAAGGCCCCTTGCTAGGCAAATAACTCGACATATTTGTTTTCTGGGAAAAGTCAACCCCTTGATGTTTGATTTCACCTTTCTGGAACATTGGAGTGAAAGCCAAACACATCATAAGCCAGAGGGAAGCACTGGGGCCAGGGCGGTACCTGACTCTCCGCCATGCCCACCATCAGCGCCACCAGGTCCTCTCCTAAAGTACCAAGGCTGGGGGCAGCTGAGTGTGGCACTTACGCTGCCTGTGACCTGTGGTGCACGTGTGCGCATGAGTCTATAACTAACCAAATTATAGACTTTGGATGTGTAGGTCTACCTCCCTCCCCATCACCCTCCCCAGATAAGATCAACCCATCTTTCCAACCTGCGCTGCCCACAGAGAGGGGGCGGGGCGGGGCAGTTGGTGTCACCTGGAGACTCCCACCATAAGCCCTTTCAGCCAAGCTGCACATCAAGAAAGCATCCCAGGCCACTGATTTCCAATGAGTCTCCGCACCTCACCCCCACCCAAGCAACAGGAGGAAGAACACAGGAGATCAGCATGTCCATTCAGTCCTCCCCCCAGCCCCTTCCCAGCCCAGGGCCGGCAGGCGGCTGCTGGCCATCCAGCCCTCAGTTGTTGAAGGTCGCAAGCGGAAAGCTATGCTGTGGCTCAGCCCCAGGTACTGGTATTTGGCTCCCGGAGGAAAGAGAACATGGGCTCAGTCACAGCCTTGGGAAGAGGGGCACGGCCAGCAGGGCAGTCTTGGCCTTGCCATCCTGTGCTGAGAAGACACGTGGAAGCAGGTACACATACAGAGCCTGTGTTTGTTCCTTTTGGTGAGGGAGCAGCCAGGATGGTGCACACATACTCACGCAGGTACACCCCTGCTGCCCCAGGAGCAGAGGAAAGCAGTTCCCTGGGCACATGTGCACCCTACACATACACACCCATGCCCTGTGCCCTCAGCACTGCTGAGGGGGGCTCCACACCCACGGAGTCCCTCTCCCCAACCTTCCTGGGCAGTGGTGATGTCTAGTCAGCCCAGGTGTTCAGCCCCTGCCATTTTCCCCGCTTCGGCCTGTCTCTGGCCCTCCCTCTGCCCTCCCACAGTGCGTGCTTTCAGGCCACACAATGAGTGGGAGGAGGAGAAACACTTCTATTGAGGAAGGCGTTTTGTTGTTTCATCCCCAAGGGGAGGGAGTTGAGGTAGGGAAGAAGGGGGACCCACAAAATTTCTAATAAGCAGTTTCTCTCCTCAAAGCTAAAATGATTTTCTTTAATTGCTTAGTGGGAACAGTTTATTGTGGGGTCCTGGCCCTCCCCCCACAGCCTAATTGACTTACTGAAGTTTAACAGGGGCTTTCACCTGGAGAGTCTGCAATTACTCCCCCCACCCCACATTCGTACCTGGGCTCTCCCCACAGGGGGCCTTTGTTCCCCCTAAATACAGCAGTGACACAAATGTCCCCAGCAGCAGGGGAACGCATGCAGGGAAGTGGTAATTTTCAGCCCAACGCAATTAGCTGAGGGCTTTTCAGCCTTCCCAGTGAATGGCAGGGAAACTTCGGCATGTGGGAACGGTGAGCTGGGCTGCTCTGTGCGAGTCACACAAAAGAGGCCTCTGAATTGGGTCCCGTGGTGAGCCAGACCAGGGCTGGCGGGGGCAGCTGGGGCCTGAAGGAGGACCCATAGCATCACCCACCCAATCTGCATCTTCTAATCAAGGCCAGGGGCCCCAAACAGCTTTCTGCAACACAGGGGCATGCAAGGCACTTGGCTTGTACCTAGCACCGCAGCTCTGCATGTCTGAAGCAAACAGGGAACGGGTGGTGGGACTGAGCTGGGGCAGGTTGAGGTGGGGACCAGAGGGCCACACCACGCCACAGGGCTATAGCTTGCACAACACTATGGACCTTCATAGACACCCCCAAAGCTTTAGGGAAAGAGACTCTCCTGGGGGTGTGGAGACAAGGGGACCCGGGGCTCCAAACCTGCTGTTACCACCAGCAGAGGAAAGGGAGTCCTCTGGTTAGGGATGGCTTTGAGGCAAGGGAGGCAATGGGGTGAAAGCAGCGTGTGGCTTATCTGGGGTCAGGGCTGAGGTGTCCACGGGCCAGAATGTGGGCTCGAGTAGTGGAAGTAATGTGCTTACTGCCAGCCTCCCACAGCCACCCCAGGATGGGCCCGACCCAGACCCAGGAAAGAGAGGGAAGCAGACCCTCTGGAAGGAATGAAAAGGTTAAAACCAAAACCAGAGGGGCTGGGGGACAAACAGCTATGCCTGGGTGAGAGGCAGAATGAGGAGCTGAGATGCCACCAAGCGGGAACACAGGTGCAGACCAGGGCCGCACCACTAGGAAGGTCCAGGGCCCGGCCGGCAGGCCAGCATTCCAGACCGGACGAGCTGCTCATGAGCTGTCTAACCTTGGGCAAGCCTGTAGCCTGTGCCCTCCTGCAGCCTCACATTTCTTGTCTGTAAAATGGGAAACAGATACTCTAGAACAATGTTTTCTAACCTTTAAAAACAGCCACAGAAAACTTATGAGTTAAATCTCTAATAGATTTATAAAACAAGAGCCAGGGGAGCTGTTCCAGTAGAGCAGAGGTAAGACGACGCTGGGGGGCTGAGCCCTGTGGCCTCCAACCCTCTGCCTTCCACGCAGACCTCTGGAGCTCCGCCTGGAGACTCCGGAGCCAGATATTCCCCAGGGCTACTCCACCACTAACACGATGACCCAGCAGAAGTGGGGATGATGAAAAGGGGCAAAACTGGGCTTCCCACGCCACAGGCCACTCTTCACCCACCCTGCCTCCCAGCTGCCCTCAACTCGCAGTGACAGAAGTGGGACGGCACTTCCGCTTGTCATCAAAACCACACCCAACACGATGGTGTCTCTGAATTATATGCAGGGGCCACCGCGGCCGGGCCAGTTGGAGCAATCTGGCATCTGGCTTGTAGCCGGCTGTCAGGTCAAACCTTTTGCCTGCTTATCCAGTGATGAGATCTAGCCACAAAAATGACTGCAATATGGTGTGCTACCCCACCCCACTCCTACACCAGCCTGGACCAGTTGCTGGAAAGTTCTGTCCACTCCCCCCCCCCTTCCCCAGCTCAAGACTACCAAGAGATTCTAAGTGACTCTCTAAGGAGGGTCTACGAAGGGAAGAGTGGCTAGTCCAAACACCCTCCGTTCGGAGGCAGGAAAGCAGACCCTCTCCTCACACTGCACTGCCCCTTCCTCTGGGAGTGGCCCAGACCATAGCCCACGGGGGACAAGCAGGCCTGTCCACTCAAAACAGCTGGCTCAGCTCTAGTCACATATGGCCTGGACTTTGTCTTCTCAGCTTCTGTTGTCCCTGCGTCAGCCCTGTGTCAGCAAGAAGCTCCCGCTCTAGGACTGACCACCCCTCTGTTTCCTTACTTGTAAGTCAAGGTGGTGACAGTACCTATTTGGGAAGATTAAAGGAGATCTTAATGCAAGGGTTCAGCATAGTGCTTGGCACGTAGCTGGCACTCCGTAAGTGTCCGGCATCCTCATTCTCACCGTCATCACCATCAATGGCTAGGCAATCGACAGACAGTGGGGACTCATGATCGAGAACTGACCCCGTAAGAGAAACCCATACTGTCCCCCTCCTGAAGCATCGAGAACCAGGTAAGAAGAGAGACCATGGGTTCCCTGTCCCACTTCTGCAGACCACTTCAGAAAGCTCCTGTCAGGGCAAATTTAACCTGGCCAGGCCGTGGGAGACCCTGAGTCAACTCGGGGCCTTAAAGGGGCAGACTGGAGTCCGTGCCCCTTAAAGTGACCACAGCCCCCTCAGCCCCCTCGCACCCCCCACTCTACCCCTCAGCCTGCTGGCTGGAATGCAGCGGCCCCTGTGCCAAAAGGCCCAGGCCAGACGGGAGCGCAGGAGGCACAGGTGTTCTCAGAGGAGATGCCTGGGCTCCAGAAAGCATTTCCCCCACAGGCTCAACACAACTGAGGCTTGTTGTCGGTCAAGGCGCCTTTGCTTGTCTGGGCCGCAGCCCAGACAGCTAGGCGGCTTGGGCAGGCTGGGGGGCTCAGAGCTCGTTTCAGGGGGAGGGGACGGTGGGCAGCGGCAAGGCCTTCTGGCACCACCTTTCTCCGTCCCTGGGTTTCTCACTGTGTCCAGCACAGCAGCCTGAACGAAGGAGGCTGGGGAAGCACTTTTCACTGCCCAGCAAATACAGCCACAGGGGGAGGGAGAAGGATGAAAGGTTTGGGAGCTTTTAAATTTGGTTTGGGGGTATTTAGGTGGTTTGAAAAGATAATAAAAAGAAGTTGTTTCTGCAATCCAATTAATTTCAAACCCAGGATTCAGATCATAAACAGCCAACGAAGATCCCGCAGTGTCTCACACCTACTACCCCTCTTCTGAGACTCGAAGTCCCAGTGGAGTCAGAGTTGTCCCAAGAGGCCTGGCAGGAATTTTCCTGCCTCTTGGTGATGGCGGTAAGGATGGGGCACAAGCATGGCTTTAGTCAGCCTGACCACAAAATTCTGGGGCTTCCTGCTCCCCAGGTCTCCACAGACCCGTGCAGTCCCACTAATCACGGGTCTGCATGGCTTTCCAAACAGAGGCTTGACGCCGGAGGCTGCCAGAGCCCACTTCTTCCCAAGAACCATGTTCCCTGGCCCCAGGCCTGGCCAAGGCCGCCTGCCATGGGCCGAGGGGTTCCAATGATAATCTTAACTTGCCTGTCTCCTTCATTAATTCCGGAAATGGAGCCCCCACCCGCAGGTCCCTCTGCTCCACTGGCTCCCTTCTACTGGGCCCCAGAGCCCTGACTCCAGGCCGGCTGTGGTCCCACCACCCAGAGAAGAGAGGGGAGGGATTGTTCTCACCAGGCTTCTGACGTATAAGGGGTCTTCTACCTAGGACTTTGGGCGGTGCTGGACGTGGGAACCTCTTCCCGAGGCAACTGCCCGTCCTTCTGGCCCATTTCCTCAAGGTCAGCCCTGCCACTCCCCCACATCCCCAGTCCTTGCTTTAGAACAGATTTGTTCTGGTGGCACGTTTTTGTTATTCAGTTTTGAAAACTATAAAAACTATGGGTCTCTCTGGAAAAACCTTAGAATACCAACAAGGTCATTTGATTGGAAGTTTCCTTTCTTTCCCTCTAAGCCACTTGGGATGGAATCAAACCTTTCAGAAGAGTGAAAAGACAAGACACAAATCCACAAACACACTCGGCACGGGTGGGTTCCTGATTCACTGGCTGGGTGGCCCAGCCCGATTCAGACTTCGTCACTACACAGCACCTGTGCCAAGTGCTGGACTCTGCCACCTCACAGGCCTGGGCCCTCCACCAACTCACCAGTGCCCACCCTCACTCAGGGTCTGCGTTTTCCCCTGGGGCCACAACCACCCAGTCTTTCAGAAAAGGTGTCCTTGCACTCCACCGGCGACAGGAGCAAAATTACGGGGAAGGAGAGCCCCATGGGGAAGGCTGGGGAAGATAATCTAGAGAATAAAAGGACTTTAGGAAACATGGTGATAGCCAGAAACTCAGTAACTAGATTCCTAGGTCCTCTTCCATGCTCTGGGGAAAAGGAAACGAGGGCCCAGTGGCTGTAAGAATCCACACACATGCACACCCACTTATGCTGAGATGCCTTCTTGAGGTCACTCTGTCCTAGGAGAAGCAGTGACATCAACAGAGTACTGAAGGTGAAAGGCAGCATCCCACGTGGGTCATCTCGGGAGAGGGTGTTTGTGCTTAGGGGGAGGGCTCCCAGAGACCGAGGAACCTGCCTGTCACCGGACGCACACAGAAGCACAGGCTCTGCGACAGGTGAAGGTACACACACCGGGCTAGGAGGAGAAGGGCACAGTACCTGTGCCTGAAAATAAAATAAAATAAATAGCACTGGCTATCTATCACGCAGCCAGTTTTCATGAGGTGCTAATCATTTCCTCTGATCATCTCTTCTCCTTTTCTTGGGGAAGTAAAATTGCACAAAGTAAACTTTTCCCTCTTCATGGGGAGGAATGGGGTAAAAAGGAGGAAAGGCAGATGAAAGAAGCTGCCTCCTACAGGTGCTCAGTAAACTCAAACTGCGGGTTCACCCAATCACTGGGGAGGTCCCAAGCTGAAGAACGAAGAATGGGATTAGGCCTCCACTAGGAATTAGGCCTACCACCCACAGAAAGATATCCTGTGTATTTAAAGTCCCAGGAACCTCAGGGAGGTTGAGCTAAGCAGGGACTCGTGGTAAAAGTAAAGGACGGTTTGTGTGAGAGGAAGCAAAAACTCTAGGACCTTGATGAAATCTGGCAAGCACTGATTCTAAATGAGATTCCATAACCCTGCTCCTGGGACCCCAGTCACGGGAGAAACCCTCCCATGACAAATCAGTCCAGCTTCCCCGAGAACAATGAATACCAGCTACACTCTGAATCGGAGTTTTCCTAGGGACTGGAAACATGGCTGGACTTGAAACATGAGCCCTAGGATGGCAGCAGCAGGGAAGGGAGTCGGAAGTTTAAAGCTGACAACACCTGACTCTGATGATATTCCACAGACAGGACCAGGCCCTTGCCTAGATCAGAGTTCATACGCACCCAGCTCAGTTGAAGGCCGGGCCCCACAGGTGAAATCCGGCAGGGAGGCAGGGTTTCTGATCAGCATTTTTATTGTCTGTCAAAGAGGTGAGCCCCCTACCCCGCCCACCACCACTTGGGCTTCTCTACTTCTGTGTCATTGACAGTGAATGAGGGAGCACCTCCAAGCTCCCTCCCACTGGTCCATCGCTTCCTCTCTCTACCTGGCTCCAAACTCTCCTTTTAATTCTTGGGTGCTCCGAAAGGTTACCAAGAGCAACTCCTGACTTTCCCCACAACTAAACATAACTATATTTATAACTATACTTTAAAGGGAAAAAGACAGTCCAGAGAACCCCCAGGGAGGCCTGCTGCACTCTTCCCCCTTGTAATGAGCTCAATAATGAAACGCCCTGCACTCTAATTAGTAAGAAATGCTCATTTTCTCCAGCTGAACACCCCCCATAGATGTATCTAATTTGTTTCCACGATTCCATCTCTTTCCTCCACCAAGTCTGCATTTAAAGGTTACGATCTGTTGGTGCCCCCCAGGCCAGGCAGGATAGCCTGGGGAGCAACAGTGTTTTCTTGGAGCCCCAGCATGACCACCCTTGACACCCCTTCCCTCCACTATCACATCCATACACAGAAGCTCTGACTCTTTCGGGTTATTAGCTGTCCACAGAATGGAAGAGAAGGGTGGGAAGACATAGCATTTGGAAAAATTAAGGGAAAAGAACAGTAGAAGGAAAAGGGGAGGCGCTGAGTATTGCTGGGAGTGCCTATTTCTCAATGAGAGAAATGTTCTCGGCCCTAAAGTGGCCCAAAGCAGGAGCCACTCCTGACTAGTAGGCCACTTTGGGGTGCAGGCCCCTCGCAGGCCCTGGGGCTCTGGCTTCTTCTCCCTCTGCAGGCCCAGCAGGGTGACTGGCACTGGTTCCTGAGACAGTCTGAAGGATGCCAAAAGCAGCACAGAGGAGCTGCTGTGCTCGGGGAACCTGGCGGGATGCCTCTCCAGGGCCACCTCATCTCAGTGGCCAGCTTGCATCTCCGCCTTCTGATCACATGGAAAGTGAAGACACAGCTCCTTTCTAACAACCTGATCCCTCGGGGGAGGGCCTCACTCCCAGCACCACTGGATGCGGGGACCTGGCCGCATGCAGCAGTAGGCAGGTCATCACCACTAGCTCCTTGCCTCAGGAGTACCCCTGGGTTTCCCTCTCCCCAGAAGCAGAGCCACAACCAGGCTGATGCTCTGAGTCTCCCTGTCCTCAAGTCAAGCTATGTATCTTCTCTCTCAGCAAGACTAGGGGCCCAGAATGGGTAATGGCCCTTTCCCTCGGCTCCCAGCAGGACGCTACACAGCAGCAAGGCAGATGATAAAGGCAGAAGTCATCCTGTTGGACAGTCCCTAGAGTGTCTACCTGTGATGAGGCCCCAGTTTTCCTCACTGGGGAAAATGCCTCCCATTCGCCCCTAGTTTCTAAGGACTCTTCCCTCAACGGCTGGAGAGAAGCATTAGAGATTTGCAGATGCTCCCCTAGGCTCGTGCCCCTTTTCTCTCTGGTTCTGTTCTCTCCTGACCCTTACCAGTTGCTGGGGAGTTGTCAGCAGCAGACTGGTGCTCCCCCAGCACCCCTCCCGCCTGTCCCCACCCGCTCTGAACCCCTGCAGACAAGGCCCTGCCCTGGCTCCCTGAAGCTCACAATCTGTGCTCCTGCCAGACTCAGTCACAAGAGGGGTAGCACTCACTTCGAGCTGGCAGCCCTGTGTGGTAGAACTAACTGCCCCTCCTCAAGGGGCGGGGGTGGAGGCCGGCAAGCGTGTGCCTGTGCATCCCAAGGTGCTCTTGTTTTCTGGGCACCCCGCGTGGTCCGTGACAGACGCCTGGACGGGGGAACCCTCTGCCAGCCAGAATTGGCACCTCACCCTACCTCTCAAATCTGCCACTAGCCTCCAGGGCCGAAGACCCTCCAAGAAGAAGAGGCCCTGAAAGACAAAGACCTCAGCCACCCCCCACCCCACCAGCCAGGCCTCCCAGCCCGACACAGGCCCGCATTAAAATCAACACTCCGTGAACACACAAAACTGACAGGGCAGAGGGGGAGCACACATCAGATACAAAGATCGGGCTCTCGGGAGACGCGGCCTGTCGGTCTCCCATGTTAGCTCCAAGTGACTAAGCGCAGGGTGGGAAATAACGCCATCGTGGAGGCCAAAGCTCCCGCCTGGGCTCCAGGTTCGGCAGCCTTTTCACAAGGAAGATGCCTCTGCCTGGAAAAAAATGCGAGCATTGTGTGGGGACCATTAATGCATGCGCCTCTGCACATTCCTTCGAGAAGAAGCAGCACACCAGTCCCTGAGCCCCCAGCCCCATGCCCCAGCGATTGTGCAGGCCTGCAGCACACTGCACATGCCACCTGGTCCTTCCCCCTAGGCCCCCGGCTCCATGAGTGGTGGGAAGGGGCCCGCCAAACACCCTGGCTTCATTGTGCCCCAGAAAGAGGGGACTAATTACTCGCCTACACTCTGGAGCGCCCAGCCAGGGAAAAAAACAGAGGCCAGTGGGGTGGAGAGGGTGGGAAATGGGGGGGGGTGAAGAAGGGAGAGAGAAAGCCACAGGATACATTTCAAAGTTTCTCTAGCAATTTGGGGGTGGAGGAGAGAAAGCCTGGTCCTGATGTGAAATCATACAGAGGTCAGGGCTGGGTCTCCCACCCTTGTGAGAAAGTGGTGAATCGGGGACGGTTTATCAAACAATCATTTTTTTCTTTTGAAACCAGGAGGCAGCAGCTTGGACAATTCTGCAGATGTGCTTGATGAGTTAGGGACAAAAATGGCCCCTTTCTGCCCCCCTCCTCCCCTCCTTCTGTAAGGGCTCCCATAGGGGGTTGCTTCTCCCTCCACTGCCTCCGGGACCCTCCCCTCCCTTCTTCAGTGGTCAGCTGAGACCCCCACCCACTGCTTGCCTTTGTACTCTTGGCCTTTGGACATACTGACAGGGGCCTTTATGAGACCCCAATCAAGACCCCCATGTCACAGGTACCTAGTAGAGACACCAGACCTTTTCAAACAAGGGACAACAAGGAAAATCGGCTGGCCCATTGTCTCTCCTCTGTGCTAAGTGAGATGAAAGGGGCCCGCGGCCCCCTCCCCAGAGCCCGCCTGCCAATCACCTCTAGTTATTAAGGTCACAATGTGTAAATTCTTTTGACCTGCACCTAATCAAAGATTCACCGGCCCTTTCAAATCCGAATGGGGAGGAGGGGAGAGATTCCCTCCCATAAACCCAGCAAACTCTCCCTCAATAAAATTTCTCTCTCTGATTCCTTCTCCACTTCCCATCTCCACCCCCTCGCTTCTCCTTACTCCGCCCTCCTCACCACTAGCTTCAAACACAAATGACAGGCTCATGGAATTACTACCCCCAAAACCCAAGGAGGTTTGAAAGTTTCTATTTAATTCTCTTTAAATAAAAAGTTCTCAGACAGGGACAGTTGCCCAAGCAAGCCCAGAACCTGAGCGGCCCCTGGGGCCGCATCTCTCCAAACAGCCAAGTGGTCAGTTGGCTTTTTTCTCTTACCTAAACCGGCCTCTCTTCATTTCCCCGATGCCACTGTGCATGGAGAAAAGTACAAGGGTTAATGCTTCTAAGTCACTTGGCATCTCCAGTTCAGCGGCTGACCCTCCACAACCCAGTGTACCCTAAGTGATTTTGTGAGCAGAGGAGAAAAAAATTACCAAGCCCAAAGTGGGCAACACTTGGGAAAAAAATAACCATAGGGTAGAACAATAAAGAACAAGAGCCAGAGGAAAGAACTTGAGAGAGAGCAAAACTTGGAATTTATTGTAGTTTGAAAAGTACACAATGTTTAAATCAAGCAAGGAGAATAAAATGCTTGAAAATTTCCACGCATCATTATCAAGGCTGTGTCTTCGATTTTATCTCTTACCATCACTTAGATAAGGAGGAGACCTAACAAAGCAAGCTAGTGATAAGTGAATGCAAGGAAATTGCCCAAAGTCTAGCCTTACTGGATGCTCTGCTCTTTCTGATGGTACTTTCTGCCTCTTGGTTTCTCCTTGCCCAGATGTCTATGTCTTTCTGAGCTTTCCTCTGGTGCTAATCCCTCATGTTATTTCAACTATTATCTCTGTACTGATGCCTTCTGCATCCTGACCCCAGGTCCGAGCTCCAGACCACCTCCCTGGCTGTCTCTGGCCATGGTTACCTGACTTTGCCATCCCCTACTCAAGTCAACACGTCTCAAACAGAACTCCGCCTTCTCAAAACCAGGGTCCCCTTTAACCTTCAGGCTCCTGGAGGAACTCACGCAGGTCTCCGCCCCTCTGCCCCAAGTTCAGTCATGACTGCCCACAGGTCGTGTCCTCTGCTTCTCCTGAACCCAGGGTACCTTCCCACAGTCCAAGGAATCTAGCCCCTCACTGCTAACAAAGTGTACTCCCAGAAGAGCCCACAAACAGCCTCACTCTATCTTCCTCCAAAGTATCCCATACACTGTACCACCCGGTAAATCATTTAGTGGCTTCAATCTGGCCAAAAATATTCTATGGTTTCCTATTATCCTCAAGTTAAATTCAAACTCTGCTCTTCAAAGCCCTTTCTAAACCAGGCCCCAAACTTCCACTCCAGCCTCCTTGCCCACCACATCTTTACACAAACCTTCCTCCCCAGGCAGCCAAACTTGTCTGCTTTGAATGCCCAAACCTACATTTAGACATCCCTTATATCTTTGTTCATATCTGTCCCCTTACCTCAAATTTTCTCACGCAACTTAAGGAGTGCCATTCTTGAAGTCCTACTTCAAATTCCATGTCACCCAGAAGCTCCTCTGATTTAATAAAAAAAGGTTACTGCTTTCCTCTGATTCCCTGTCAATAACCCTGATAGTTGATGGCTCTCACACTGCATATATAGTGGAGTAAATCTGAGGACGTGCAGACTGATTAGACTATAAGCCCCTGGATGGTAAAAACTGTCTCTTGTGTTACTTCATATTCCCCACGTGTGACCTTACACATTATAGCATTCTCAACACATCTGTAAGGCAGGTGCTCAGGAATATGCATTACACACAGAAAAATGTTTCTGAGTGTACATTGTCTTTTTAAACAAATTCCAATATTTTAACTGAGTTCTTTGCCCACAAAAGGTCCCAAGTGCGAAACTGTGTTTAATGCTATAAAAGTAAACATAAGGAAGGATCTTTTCAGGGTGACAGAAATATGCTAAAGTGGATTGTGGTGATGGTTGCACAGCTCTGTAAATTTGCTAAAAATCATAGAATTGTGCACTTAAAGTGTACACTTAAAGTGGGTGAATTTTATGATATATAAATTATACTTCAATAAAACTGTTTAAAATAAAAAAGTAAATGTAGGTGCATGCACCCTTAATTTAACTAACTGTAAAGAGGAAGGATTCTCTATATAGCTGCCTGATACTAAAATAGACATTTAAATACAATTTATGTTTTTTCTAATTATAAAAATAGGCTCATTATAAAAAATTTAAATACAACAAAAGTAAAAAGAAAGTAAATGTCAGAGAAATCCACCATATAAGAAATAACTCTAATGAGTTATTAGAGTCAGATAAGTGACTCTCACTGTTCTGTGACCTTTTTTCACTTCATGAAATTATGACATCTTTTGGGATCAATTAGCACACATCTATATCATCCCTTTAATGACTATGTAGAACTCTGTTGAATGAACATACCATAAAATATTTAACCAGACCCCTATTAATGGACATATATGTGTTCTTAATACAAGTCTTTATATGTACATCTTGTACACTTGTCTGGTTATTGCCTTAGGATAAATCCCTAGAAATAAAATTTATGTATCAAGAAGTTTTCACACTTTCATTTTGATACTCACTACCAAACTAACGCAAGTGTAAACCCCTAACTTCTCCCTTCCTTCCTGCAGATAGCCCACCGTTACTGCCCACAAAGAAGGATTTCCCTGCCCACTGACCTCTAACAAGTGGAAGAACCCTTTGAACAACTTACATTTTCATGTTATTTTTTTGGTTTTGATTCTCAACCGCAGCTCACCCTGGATACTAGGGAGATTCAAACTGGTCAAGAAAGTAGAGTGCTCCAAACACATCAACTGACATGTCCCTCTCTCTTTGCCAAATGTTACAAGTCTCACCCTCATGCCCATCTGACCCTTCCTGTGGCTTATTTACCACGGGACCCCACCCCAATCACTCACTCGGTCTCCTCCCATTCAGGCCCAGGAGGGAAGGGGCCTAGGCTTTGCCAGGACAGCTAACGCTACAGCTGCAACAAGACAGAAAATGACTAGAGAAAGCACTGGCCTATAAGAGTAGAGTCCTCAGGAGAAAGAGACAGCAGGTCATGTACTCTGAGCTGTACCCTCCCTGCAGCCCTGCAGGCCACTGCGCAGTGAGTTCTGGATGTGAAGCACGTGCTAAGTGATGGCCATCGAATGTGGACAGCATCCTAAGAGGGAGACTGTGCTCCTGAGTCTCCAGAGTTTGGACTATGCACCACAGGACTACCCCAAGGCAGGACTCACACTAATCTCTCTTTCAAAATGCCCCAATCAGTGAAGAAGGAAGGGAGGGACACGCACGGTGGCCAGGGGCAGCAAGGGTTCATATCAGTTTACCCCGTACATCTCAAGCCTTTCCTTCCCTGTGTGTTCAGTCAGTGCACATCACATGTGCAACAGAGCCACACTAAAAGAGCAGATATAGTCCTCACAGCTGCCCAGGGCCTCTACTACTGAGGCACATTTATGCTTGAAAAGCTCTTCCTTCTAGCCTTTGTGTCTTCCTATCTAGTTCAGCTCCTACAAAGAAGCCGGTCAGAAGCTCCTCACCTGACTACTTACTATGCCAGCATAATGAAAGCAGTGGCCTTCCCCTACGTATCCCCACCTCTATCACCACCAGAGGCAACACAGACATGTGTCCAGCCTGTGAGCAGAAAGCGACACCTCTCTAGATGGGACCGGTGAAGCCTGGGAAATTGAGAATGGAAAAAGGCCTGCTGGCCCCACATTCTGCTTCATCAAGCCTACCTACGGTGTTGAGAGGATCGGAGAGAGCATACAATGAGAACCTTGGCTTTCATGCCTTCGGTAGGCAAGCAAGCTCCTGCCTCCAGATGCAAGCTCTCCAGCCTGTACACAGAGGCTCCAGCCCCCAGGGCCACTGTGCACATTTTCTAAAGTGTACTGACTTTGGAGGGGACTGCTATTTCCAGCCTGCTGTGAAAATCAAAATCCTACACCATGACCACCATGGCCCTTGTTCCAGAAGCTGGATTATGGCTTTGCTGTAGGAAGGAGCAGCAGAGAAGACAGCAGGGCCAGCTGAGCAGGGCCAGAGACAAATCTGAACACAGGAATATAGAAAGAGTGCATGTGGGATGCGGGTCACAGCCAAATATGATTTATAATTATTTAAATCTCCTAAAAGGTTCACTCTCATTATTGTAATTCCCATTTGCAAATTAAGACCCTGCTGAAGATTTTGGATGTTATCATATCCCAACACTCCCCCTGCCCCTCCTATACTTTTTTTGTTCCCCATCCATGTTTTAAATTTGCATTGCAAACTATGAAAAAGGAAAGCTTCTGCAGAAAGCAATTTCCTGGGCCAGCAGCTCTTGGACTAATATTCCCTTTGCAATTACCATGGCTTCTGCATGCACGTCCTCGCCTCCTTCCTCTCTCCAATCCTCCCTCCTGTGCCAGCAACTTCTGCTTAAGCCGAGTCCATCTGACAGGGCGCTACAGACCATGTCACAAACTACTTGCTGTGAAAGCGCCCTGGCCAGAGAGAGGAGCAAGAGCCAGTTGGGAAAAGGGGCAAGGATCCTGGGTAGTCAGCTTAATAGGCCACCCCAGGGACATGGGGGTAGCACCCAGGTACACAACTCTCACAGAAGACGGCAAATAAAAACCCTGCTCCCAAAGTTCTGGATCTTCAACTTTAAGAGTCCTGTTCAAAAAGCTGTTAAGAGAGGCACAAGGGTTAGCCCCTGTCCAATCCACAAAGCCAGAGATCTTCTGGTCTGAAGGAAGAGCAAAATACATTTGCTGGCTTGCTTAAGCATAAATGCATCCTCTATGGCCATCATACATAGAAACTCTAATCAGCACAGCAGAATTCAGAGTCGGCGCTGACCTTTGTGAATCACAGCATTTGTACAGCCAGCCTCCCACACCAACAACAGTGCCAACATGCGCTACTGCTGGTGGCACACACAACGTCTATGCTCTTTCCTGGTGTGAGGAAAACGTTCCAGCTTTTTTTTAAAAATATTTTTTTATTTATTTTTAGACAGAGGGAAAGGGAAGGAGAAAGAGTGGGAGAGAAACATCAATGCGTGGTTGCCTCTAATGTGTCCCCCACTGGGGACCTGGCCTGCAACCCAGGCACGTGCCCCGACTGGGAACTGAACCAGTGACCCCCTGCTCAATCCACTGCACTAAACCAGCCAGGGCCGTTCCAGCTCTTGGGTTCCAATCTCCTAACCCCCAAAATGGAACTATAATAAAGAAACTTACTGAAACTCACTGAAACAGGGGTCATGGGCAGCAGAATTCCTGTCCTTAGGTCTTAAGCCCATGACTGAGTAGAGCCACACATGACTGTCCCGAATGTGGAGACAAAATACAGCTGACACGATGGACTGCCACCTAGTGATTCGGGGACGAGGATGCTCATAGATGGAAAGGGGGAGGTACATTTCCTTCCTTCCTTCCTTCCTTCCTTCCTTCCTTCCTTCCTTTCTTTCTTTTTTAAAGATCTGATTTTATTTTTAGAGAAAGGAGGTGAGGAGAAAGAAAGGGAGAGAAACATCAATGTGCGGCTGCCCCCTGAGTGCCCCTTACTGGGGACCCAGCCCACAACCCAGGCACACACCCCAACCAGGAACTGAACCCATGACGCCCTAGTTCACGTGGCGTCACTCAATTCACTGAGCCACACCAGCCAGGGCGGGAAGCACATTTTCAAAAAATCTGGCTTGAAATAAATAGAAAAACAAGGAATTTAAGATGACTCCAAAATAAAATACTGAAATCTGCCCCAAACTGCCTGACAGCTACCTATTTGCAGGAGGGTAGCGTGACCCTCCTACCTCAGACATGACCCCCCAGTACACAAACGTATATTCATGCTACTGATCAGCCACATCCCCATCACTGCCTTTTTCACTCAGGTCTACTCAACCCCCAGTCAACTTACAAGAATAAGCTCCGTTGGCTCAAGAAACTAAAACCACAGACACTTCATGAAAACCCCTCTTCTGATTGGTCTGAGTACCACAGCTAACAGGTGGGGAAGCCTTAAATATACGAGCACTGTCATGACAGGGCCACTGGGACGGATCAGTGCTGTAAGTCAGACAGGACTAGAAGTTTCCGCCCCGCCACCAGGTTCCTCTTCAGCCTTGACAGATCAAACTCAAGCCGATGCAGGCAGCAGAGATCAGTTCAGTCTCTGAGCCAAAGGTCTTCACAGTGAGGGACCAAAGCTGCCCTGGCCGGGCCTCTGCCGGCCTGTGTCCCAGATTAATCACCACCAGGCAGGGCCTGGACACTGGGCTGCAATCTGAGCCCAGCAGCACCTGCACCCGGGTCACCCTGGCCCCTCCTGCACGCCCCTTGAGCGGGACTCTAGGGCATGAGGGTGTCCACCTGCTGGAATGGGAGGGCAGGACACTCAGCCATTTCCAATTCTGCAGATAAGTCAGAAACTGTTGAGTGGACAGCGAAGGAAGGAGGAAAGGCGGTGACTCAAGCAGTAAAGTCGAGGCTCCAAGAGAAAAACTATTCTGAGCCTCTGAAGAAAAGGAGGAAAAGGCCCGAAGCCCCGCTCTGGAAAGAAAAGCTAGCTCTAGACCAGCAGTGGGGGAACTAAGCCCTCAGAGGTCATGAACTAATGAGGCGCTCTGTGAGTGTCTGGTATACTTTCCCACCATCCATGGATCTTCAGGAAGCTGATGAGGAGAGAGAGCAGGGCAGGCGTACCTTTTCAAAACACCCCCAAATGCTGCTAGATATGCTAGTACAAAAGGAAGCTTAGAAACGGGTCCATTCTGTGGGGTGTGGGAGAGCCCCCTAGGAACACCAAGTCCTTGGAAAAGAGTTTCTTCAGTGACCACCTACATCAGCACGCTACTTCAGACTCCATCCACTCAGAGCTGGCAACTAGGTATGGTGTGTGGGCACACATCTATCCGGTCTAGAATGCACTTTTCAGAACCAAAGGACCCTATTATATTACAAATTCCTCACAGACGGTAATCTCGTTTATATTGTTGCTTCTGTAAGTGGAGTAGAAGGAAGTACTCTTGAGGCTCAAAAAAGAAAAAAAATCTAAAGGAGGAAGATAAACATGAAGACCGTACCTTAGAACAACCTGTCCCAGGCCCTAACCTGCGCTACAAGGAGAAGCCACTCGTGGATGCACCGCCCACCCCGCCCCGGCAGGCCCTGTGGCCCCAGGGGAGGGAGGGTGGGGAGGGGTCAGGGTGTCCCTTGAAAGAGCTGAGAAAAGCACAGGCCAGGTAAGAGCACAAGGAACTCCTGCACGGTGCCTTCATTCGGGGAGGAACACCCACATCCTGACGGCTGCCCCTTGTACCTCCAGAGCTCCATCTCCAGGAGTCCCCTTTGAACTCCAGCTGCAACCAGAGTTAGGGCAGAGCAGTGGCTACAATCACACACTTGCTTGGAAGAAGGGGCGTGGGGGGGTGCCACATGTGACAGGCCATGAAAGGTCCCTGCCTATAAAACAGACTGGAAAACAAACCCTTAATTTAAATGTTAATGAAAGTGCTGTGGAGACATCAGAGGCTTCCCGGCTGCTCAGAGAACAGCTACACCAGCCACAGAATTTATGGCTCCCCTTCACCCTCCCGCCTCCCTCTCTGCCTCATCACCCACTGAAGTTTAAAGAGTAAAAAAAAACAACTAATTTTAACATTAACTCCATGCTTCCACCTTGGGATGTGATTGCTAAATTATCTGTGGGCAGAACAGTGATCAAAGGTGGAAAAACACAGGCACGGCGCACACACAACCCAGAAAAGTCAGCCACAGCTGTGGCAGGAAAATGATCTTCTCTCTCCCCTACACGGTAGAGGAAGAGAAGACACGGTAGTGCAGGCGGGGACCGGAGCGGAAAGAGGGGAGAGAAAACTCTGACCCCTCCAAAGTGCTTCGTTCCCCCACCTGAGAACTCAGCATGCAGGTCACCCATTTGATTGGTCTGTCTCTCCACCAGACCCGCTGCCTAGTTCACTGCTGTTTCCCCAGGGTCTAGCACATGGTACTGTAATGCTTAAGTACCTGGACAGAGACAGAGAGAGAACGGGGGGCAGATGGCAAGCGGGAGAGACAAAGATGGATGAAGAATTGAGACACTGCGACTGAGGGGCCGAAAGGTACCCATCAGCAGGGGCAGGGTCTCCATGCATGGGCTCTGTCTCTAGCCTTCTACAGTGGCCTCTGTTTCTCTCTGTGGTATTTTATTTGTCAGCTCTTGACAACAGAGCCAACCTTGCTGGCCAGGGAAAGAGTCGCTCCCACAAATGGGTTCTGGGCCAGCCCGGACTGGTTGGGTTACTGGTCTCAGGCCAGCAGCTTAGCACATGAGCCTCCCTGTGCCCATCCTGCCCTGGCTAGTGGCAGATAGCCAGAGTCTTGAGGAAATGAAACCCACCCCTGTCCCTGTGGCATTTCATCCTTGCTACTGATGGACGTACCCGCCAGAGAGGCTTGGCTTACACAGGCAATGAACTCTAGGGTGGCGGGCACTGCCCTGAGACTCAGCAGGACCAGACTCTGATTCAGCTGTATCCTTACCCTAATCCTTTTCCAATTTTCGGTCGTTTCAGGCTAGACCGAGGGGCCCACCTAGCATTACCCAGAGCTTCCTTCTTTCTCCAGGTATCATGCCTCCCCTTCCGGCCATACCAGCCCCTGGTCCCTCCATGGTGCCTCTGTGCCTCTGATCCTCTCATCTAGGGGCACCACATGCAGGAAGCTCCCTTCTGTGTGCTCTGCAGCCTGGCAAAGGGGAATGCCGGGCCAGTTCTTGCCTTAGCAAGGTATCTTTTCCCTAGACAGGCCCGAGAGGAAGCTGCCCTCTTGCCTTAGGCCTGGGAAGGGAGAACAGAGAGGTCGTCGAGTTGGCCAGGGGCCAAGCCACCAGGAGAACCAGCTACAATGGGAGGCCTGACCAAGCCATCCATTGGAATATTCTTTCAGGTTATCAAGCTTAGGGATCCTCTTCAAGAACCAGCTCTCCACTGCCAACCAGAAAAGGCAAAACTCAGAGGCACAACCTTTCCTTTTGATTCGGCTCCTCCTCAAAGCACCAAGCGAGTTATGAAGCCTAGGGCCAAAGGATTGCTGAACCACTGGGAACCAAAAGAATCCAAACCAAAAGTTGGCTGCTCCTTTTTCCAATCTTTCAAACCTCTCCGTCAGGGAAAACTCCACATGCAATTACTTTTCACTAAAGAAAGGTGCATTTCAAGAGGCTAGTGAATATGCATCTACCCCCCCACGCAACACACAGTAAACCCTGTAGCCACTGGAACAAACACCCTGCTCTCCCAAGAAACCCACCCCCTTACCAAACAGTACACAGTGCCTGCTTCCCTTCCAGACTCCCCCTCACCTCTGGGAGGAGTGAAGCAAGAAGGGGCAGCTGCTCTGTCAAAACCCCCCAGAGGCCACAACTCACTTTACAAATTTGAATCGGTACATTTCATGCAGACTTGGACTAATCCCCCAAAAAACAAACAGGCCACCACAGTGAGCAAAGTAACACAAAATTATATTGTATATTTAATAACACGGGTAAGTCAAGTTTCTGCACCTATACCGCTCATATATTTCCCTAATGACAGAAACAAGAGAGAAGGGATTAAAACCCAAGTGTCCTGGGAAGCCGTCCTGACCACAAGCACTCTCATGATAGCAAGCGTTGTTCTGGGATGGGGGATGGATTCTTTCGGGCACCTCCTTTCTCCTGAGGGTAATAACTATGGTGTATGAAGAGGAAGGAGGAGCTGTGGGTTTCTCTCTCTTCCCCTCCCAGGAAAACAGGGCAAGCAGGCCTACAAATTGATTCCACCATCAGGGCCCCCATGGCTGGCTGGCTGGCTGGCTGGCTCGGAGGGGGTCCTGCAGACTGAAGATCTACAAGGACCCGCACTCCCAGACTGGGGCAGGCATTTACAGCTACCTGAGTGAGCCCAGGCCTCGACTACACACTGCCTTCTGCCACACCTCTCTCTCTCTACTCTGGCCCCAGTCCCCACAGAGTCCTTCAAGGGCCACAGCTACTATCCAAGACGCCAGTGGTAGAAGCATAGCGAAGACCTGGGGCCTGCCTCGTGGTCCTCCCTGAGCCCACAGGATGTGGCAACAGGCTGAAGACCGGAGCACCAACTGCTGCCTCTTCTACTCCACCCCACATGCGCCCCACCTTGAGGTTCTCTAAGCCTCGATTTCTCCCTCTGCCCGAATGGCACCCCTCTTCCCCCTCAAAGACAGCCTACTTTCAGGCACTTAGTATCACGTGGTGACCATCACAATTATGCACCCATCTTATCCCCACCTATGAATAGGACTTCTGGGGGAGCTGCCTCATAGCACGTGTTCGGTCAGTACACGGGAAGGAGGAGAAAGGGGGTGGGAAAGGAAAAGGTGAAAAGCAGACGGGAATGAAAGTAAGTCTTCAACGGTTCTGCATTTCCTCATTCTTGAGCATTTCCTAACTTTATTCAGCTGTCAACAATTTTAGATGGCAACAAAACGTATTTCACATTTTAAAAACTCTGCTTTTCCATGTTACTCATGGAAAAGTGCTTGGAATCCAACACGACCTCAGGAGGTTGGATCTGTGAGACCAGCTGGGCTGAACACACCCAGCCCCACAAATGCACCCAGACACTGCCTGCCACCCCGGCAGGCCTTAGTATCTCACTGCTATTCCACCTGAACCCACCGCTCATTAACAGCGCCAGGCTGGGCCTCCTCTACGGGGGGAGGGCCTCATCCACAAGCCAAGAATCTTAAAAACAGAACTATCGCTATTAGGGCAAGAAGAGGGTAAGACGCAGAGTGAAAGGTCCTTGCCTGCCACCCTGCTGTGGAGACAACTGGTTTCCCTCCTGTGTTTTCTGAGTGCTCGAAGCACGTAACTGGTGTGAAGTATCATCTTCCATGCCTGTTTACGAATCAAGAACTCAAGGTCATGGAAGGAAGGAAAGGTGACATCTGGACACAGGAAAGAGTACCTGCTTTCTTTCAGTCATGAGCACCTCAAAACAAGCCTAGGGCTTGAGGTTTCAGGTTTCACACTATAAGTGTCTAAGTTAACACATAAGCAAAAAAAGCAGAAAAGCCCCAGCATCAGATAAATATGATAAATAGCTCTGACATATTATTTGAAATTGAAGAAAGAGATTAAGAGAAACAATGTGCCAGATCTCCTAACTGTCCAGGTTCCTTCTGTGTAAGGGAGCTGTGGGGGCCTGAGAAATTGCCAGGTAAACCACCCTGGCTGGTGTGGCTCAATGAATTGAGTGTTGGCCTGTGAACGAAACGGTTGCCAGTTCAAATCCCAGTCAGGGCACGTGCCTGGGTTGTGGGCCAGGTCCCCGGTGGGGGGTGCAGGAGAGGCAACCAGATTGATATTTCCCTCTCTTTCTCCCTCCCTTCCCCTCTCTCTAAAAATAAATAAAATCTTTTAAAAAAGAAGAAATCAGGTAAAACCAGGAGTACCTGCCCTAGAGGAGGACAGCTGCCCCTCCATCCCCACCATGTTCCTCATGAGGAATTCAGGGTCTCATCACATTAGTGACACTGCTGACCATAGTTCATAGGAAGGTGGCAGGAAGGGGAACAGAAGGCAGCCGGAACATTACAGGAGGAAAAGGAAAGGAAAGAGAGATTCCTGCTGAGTGCCCACCTCAAGAAGACTGCAAAAGAGCAATGAACTCCACCAGGGCCAGCCAAAGCCCAGGGCAAGAGTGGAGACACGAGGCCATGGAACGAACGCTACACCAGAGAGGAGAGATTCTGGTGGACATCACATTACAGCCCTTCTAGCTTTGCTGAGTGTTTTCTTATTCATTACTGCAGGTCATAGTCATGATAATCTAGAAAGGTCTATAAAGGGAAAAATATTTATATTGAATAGATGAGGAAAATGAGGCTCAGAGAAGGGAACTACTTACCTGAGACCATTCTGTTGGCTGGTGGCAAAGCAGAACTCCGGTCTCCCAGAACAGACCCCAAGGCTGGGAGGCAGTGTCTCCCAGATTGGGATAAATGGATAAGTTTGTTGAAAAGTTCAAACCCATGGACAGAGAGAGATGAAACTGATCTAACGACAAGACGAAAAGGCCCCTATCCCAGAATAGTTCTGGGTACGAGAAAAGGGGCAGAGATAACACCGGCACACACCCTGGTCTCCTAGTGCAATGACAGAATTCCAAAAGCAAACAATTTCTTTAAAATAAAAACAATCACATAGCATTTATTGTCATCTAATAATAACAAAAAGGTAATCAAAATAATATGAATAAATGTTCAAGGACGACCTACAACAAAGAACACAAACGGTACTGCTTCTCAACAGCTTCTCACTTTGTCCGTCATTTCTAGTTAGAGACCCTGTGGAGCAGAGTAGTACCTCCTTTGAGCATGCTCCGACCTAGTTGTCTTCTTGACTTTGTTTTAGAGTGCATCTCTTCTGCACCATCTGGTACGAGGTTCATGTATTCATCAAAACCAATGACACAGCCCTCTATTCACACATTCCCCTGCTCATAAAGCCACACCTGAATCCAAGATCTGTCCTGCAAGTACCTGAAGATAAGGTTGCTGATGGGCTGCACCATCACCTTCTGCACTCTTTGGCCTTGGCCACAGTATGCCATGGTGGAAGCTGACAAAAGCCCACACTAACTGCCCTGGCTGGTGTGGCTCAGTGGATTGAGTGTGGGCCCATGAACCAGGGGGTCACCAGTCTGATTTCCACATGCCTGGGACACATACCTAGGTTGTGGGCCAGTTCCCCAGTAGGGGGCGTTCCAGAGGCAACCACACAGCGATGTTTCTCTCGCTCTCTTCTGCCTCCCTTCCCCTCTCCCTACAAGTAAATAAATAAAATCTTTAAAAAAAAGAGACCACTAACCCATGCACTACCTCAAAAAGATACTTCTGGAATAAAGCCGCAAACTATTTTTAGAGACTAAGATATGCCACCTGTGGAGTTAGGGGAAAGGTCATCTCAAATAACTCTGGGTCAGGAGCTGAACAGCCAGCCAACAGTGAGTGAAAGACTCATCCCAGGGTCAAGAAAGTACACCAAGAAGTCTCTGAAGGAGAATGTGAAGAGAACGTAAGACTCAGGTTTTCACCAAAGATGAAGCACATCAAGGCCACAGCAGAGGGTCTGGCAAGGAGCTCATGACTAACCAGGGCTGGCTGCCAGCAGCGGTAGCAGTCGGAGGGCATACTCGTAACAGAAAGCTAGGTCCTTCCTCAAAGCCGGTCTCCAAGTTGTAGCCAAACCCCGCAAACTCTCTTAGTTGTAATCTAAACTGCTACCTAGCGGTGAGGGCAGACTCTGTCCTCAACTTCTTATTGGCACCATCTTCAACAGCTGCTGCGCTCCATCCTGTTAACAGGGGGCCTGGCACAGTCCAGAAGAGGCGGCGGGAGTAGAAGAATATGGCGTGGGGGTGCTGGGAGGGTCTGTCTGTGTTCTTTGGTCTAAACCCACGGGCAGGAAGCACGTGGACTATCTCCAGCCCAGAAGAACTTCCCTCTACCACCCACCCCAACCCACCCTAGTCCCCTGAAGCCAGCAGACGTCCACAGGGAACCACCAAGACAGTCACCAGCATACCTGTCATCCCCCACAGACTGTCCCACCTTCCTTCGATCCTCACACAGATCCAGCCCACAGACCCTGAACCCTGGCTCGCTGGCTGAAACAGGGGTAGCATGAGGAAGAAACTGAGCAGGGGCCGAAGCTCACTGGCTCCATTTTCCACCCTCCGCTCCCACACACTTAGGCCTCTCTACTCCCTGCTGATCTTTCCTTCCCTCTTCCCTAGGATGGCTAGAATGATTTGTTCCAAACAGCGACAGGTTTATAGGTTAGCCGACACCTCCGCTCTGTGGAATTTTAATTAACTTCTCCCATCGTCAATATGCTAAGGAATGGGGTCTCCATTCTCTGGGGTCAGCAATGTGTTTCAGGTCCTGCTATATCAGCCGTCAAATTGAAGAATTAATGACGTGGCTAATCGGCTCTAATTCTTTAGGAAGAAAAAAATTTGAAAGGGAATTGTGGAAGGGGGCAGGAGGAGGGGTGCAAGCTCCTTGGGGTGAAGAGGAGGAAAGGGGGCTGAGCAAAGGGGGGAACTGACTCTCCCATAAAACAAACGACTGACTCAAACTCAGTTTTGGAGGGTGGCGGCCCTACCGCTTTCCTACTGATCATCTGGATCGGGAGGGAGGGACAGAGGAAGTGGGGAAGACCCAAGGCAAACACTGTGACAGAGCAGGTATAGGAGAGGGCATCATTGTACGCTGCTGGGGAGGAGAGAGGCTCTGCCTTAGTCCACGAGAGCCTAGAAAGCAGAAGTCAGGATGGAGAAAGCTAGAGAAATACCAGTCAGGCCAAAGGGTAGGGTAGAGCCATCATCAAAAGTCTGGCACTTCTGCTACAATGGTCAATAGATCTACTCCACGTACACGTCTTTGGATGAAAGCCCAATGGCCCACAGGCCTCATGCCTCTCCTGACGCCTCAACTCTGTAGGGGCTTCTCCGGGAGACATTTTCCAAGGGAACACACCACTGACGTGAAAGCTGTGGGAGCAGGCTCGCTGGTACTGTCCCCTCCCCAGGGTGCTGAGAGGCCTCTGCTTTAATAACAGCCCGAAGGGCATCTATTTCAGACAGGACACTGTTGTCATAGCTGGACTCAGTTATATTCTAACATAGCACCTTTTCCATCACATTCCTGGGTCTGGTGCTTAGGAAGCTGGTTCCTGGAAGATAATCTCAAGCCTATGCATATAGGCAGTGGGCTGCAGACCTCAAGTCTCTGGAGGATTCCCAAAACCTCCAGGAGAGTAACTTAAAGCAAGCAACCTAGAATATACAGGTAGAAGATTTTCTAGCCCACCTGACCTTGTAAAATAAAAGCATTATCACATGGGACATAAGCATATCCAAAAATATCTCCCTTACCTGAGTAACGGACTGATAGCAATGGACCAGACTCGGTCTTCAGTCTGGATGGTGTGTAAGCACTGCCCAAGCCGGCCTGAGGCCAAAGACCAAACCTGGAAACAGGAGAGGAGATGCTCTCGTTGGCAGTGCCTGGATGGACGTGGGGTAACAGAAAGATGCACAGGGTGGGGGTGACTGTCCAGGGGGTGGTGATGGTGATGGTGGTGGTGGTGGTGGTGGTGGTGGAGACCCTTTCCATCCTGTATACACAGAGCACAGGGTGCTGGCAGAGGGGCCTCTCAGCTTCCAGACAGCCTACCACCCAAATAGACCCTGGCTCCCAGTCCTAACCACCCTTTCACCTCTACCCAATGGCTCTTACTTCCCAGCTGATTTTCTACCAGGGAATCAGAAGTTTCACATTCCTCAGCTGAGGCCTGACTAAGACAAGTGAGCCGTGGGGCTCACCTCTCTTAGCAACCTCCCCTGTTTGTGGATTTTCCTTTCTCCTATCTCTCACCAAGATTTCACTTTGGGGAGGTAGGGGGGAGGGAGGAAGATCAAGGCACAGTGCAGGAGGAAAGAGACAGAATTAGAGAGAGGAGTAAAAAGAGAGATACAAGAGAAGGAAAGAATGGAAGAAGAAGAGAAAACTCTAAGTAGCAAGATGGTGTGTTGTTGTTTGTTTGTTGACAACGCCCAGGATCCAATGCTATTCACGTTGTCGACACGGAATTTAGCACCTAGTGTCACCAAAAGTAGCAGAAAAGCTTAACTCTTTTAAGCTCCCATATCTCCTACAGGTTAAAAATATTGCCTGGAGCACATTATCTGGTCCCTATCAGTCAGGAATGTACATTAGCAGCCACTCTGGGCTTAACTCTAATCAACACTCATGGAGCCCTCTCAGCAGTCAGTGCATTTAGCAATCTCCCATTAAGCACGAGGCCCCCCACCTCACCCTACCCTAGATGACACACACAGGGATAGAAGCCTCTAACTAAACAGAAAGGAAACCTCGAATATACAGGGCTGTCCCCAGACAGCAGCCAAGGAGGGACCCTGGGACGGCCGATGGGTCAATGACCTCTCGAGGTCCCTGCAGTGCTATAAGGGGAACACACAGGTCAGTCAGCACCTTAGATGGAAGAACTTTCAGGAAACATTCCTTGAGTTTAAGGGGTAAGTAATGGAGTGGGGGTAGTCCAGTCTCCTTGGGGTCACATGATATCTCTTCCCTATAAAAGGAGAAAGTGTTTCAGATTTTGTGTGTGTGGTGGGGCAGTGGGCATGAGTTACTTCTCTCAACATAGGGAAAAGAAACAAATCTAACAAGAAGATCCTGAATGAGGAGGGGCAGAAAACAAAGGTCAATACCACAAATTTCTCGGCGCGCCACGATTCCAGCCCACTCTTCTGGATCTACAGTCAGGCCACTTGGGTAGTAACTAGATGCACTTCCAATGTCCTCTTAGATGGCCCCATATGGGAAGGGAGGTTTGCCTCCTCCCTGACGCAAGCAAGCCCCCAGAAGACATGTTCTTGCACGGGTGGTAGGAAGTCGCTAAGGACTCTGATTACAAAATCTTTTGGGACAGCCTAGGCCTGAATTCACTGGTGCCTCCAGGACACAGGCCAGTGGATTCCCAGATCGTACAAGCCACAGAACAAGGTTCCTGGTCTCCAGGAGTGGCTTGGGGAGCATGCGGCCAATTCCGAGCATCATTTCGGGAATGTGGGCCTCCTAACCCTCCCCAGCAGCGCCCCATCTACAGAAACATGAGTCTGCTGAAGACACCTTCACCTTTAGTGGTCAAATACAAAGAAGACCCATCCCTGGAGATGTAACCCAGGGGGAGTAGACTTTTATACAGTCCTTCTAAAAAGCAACTGGCTGTATGTACCAAGACCTCTAAAATCACCAAAGTCTTTGCCCTGGCTGCTGTGGCTCCATTGGTTGGGTGTCAGCCTGAAAACCGAAGGTCACGGGTTTAATTCCCTGCCAGGGCACATGCCCGAGTTGTGGGCCAGGTCCCCAGTTGGGGCATGTGCAAGAGATAACCGATGTTTCTTCCCTCTCTCTCTCCCTCCCTTCCCTCTCTCTAGAATCAATAAAAGAAAAAGAAAATTAAATTATCAAAGCCTTTGACTTAGTCGTTCTATTGCTGAGACCCTAGTTTGAGAATATAAACCTAAAACAAAAAAACTACATGATGAAAATATTCCCAAAAGGCTGCAGTCACAGAAAGGGCTTTAGAACCAGACAAATCCGGGCTGAACCCTCTTTGTTATGTATCGTCCCTGGTCTTACTGATGTTTCATAACTCCTTAGCCTCAGATTCCTCATGTGTAAAATGGGAAGGAATACCTATCTTTCAGGGTCACAGTGCGGAAAAGTGAGGATACATACCTATAAATTACCCAGCACAGTAGGCAACAGAATTTGGTAGGTATTAGGCATCAATAATAATGGTTCTTAATACCATAGGAAAAAAACTACATACAAACATTACCAAGAGGAAAAACAGTGACTAAATTATGGCAAGTCCATTGTGAAGCCATTAAAAATGACACTAACAAATAATTTGTAATAACACTAGAAAACCTTATAAAGTCAATACAGCCGTGTACACTGGATAGCTAAAATATATTGTAAGCATATTATGCAGCATAAAATTATCCTAAAAGATAAAATGAAAAAGATAAATAAATGCAAAGGGCTTAGCATAGTGCCTGGTTACATTCTATACGGTTATAAATCAAACAAGGAAATATATGCACTGAAAAATAACTGAAAGAAAAAAAATAAGTTCAAATGTACCCTCTACAGAAACTCTCCCCTTCCGAGCCAGATGTGATCCCTCCACCCTCCGAACCTTCTGGCCCTTTCCCGAGAGCTTTACACCTCCGTCTCTGGCCGTTTCCAATCCCCTTCACAGTGCATGCAGGTCTCGGCTCCCCTTAAGGAGTGAGGCTGTATCTTCCTCCCCTTTGAAGAGCCCTGGGTGCCTTGTGTAGGCACATATCACAATGAATGAAACAGAGAAAGAGGAAGAAACAAAGGGATGGACAGTTCCAGCCCAGGCCCATCAAGAACATAAGTTACCATTCTGCCACATCTCAGAATACGGCTGGCACCACTGAAACCCAGAGAAGCAACTCCAGCTAAGTTGCAGTAAGTTTAAAACTAAGGTTCCGGAAGGGGAAGGAAGAGGGCTTTCGGGGAAGTCACTTGCTCAGCAGTCTTACAAAGAAAATGTTTTAGTTTTGCCACCAAAGATTTCTGTGCAAATTGACTTCTGAGCGGTAGAGAAACTTAAGTCCAGTCTCTTTGCAAGGAATGGTACAGAGATAGTGGCCGATCAGAAACCTGAAGTATAGGGTGTGAGAGTGGGAAGCAGATAGGAAATTCAGTTTCCACGTCCATTCAAAGGTTTTCTGGATTTCTCAGAAAATTTGTTTGTGGGTGTGCATGTCTCCGACAGAATACAAAGTATGAGGAAGAAGACAGCAAAGGAAGGAAAAACTTCCACAAACAAAAAAGAACATACTTAGCTCTTTTTATATAAATGAGTGACACTTTTCCATGATGGAGTAGTCACCAGAGAGTGCATGGAGTCAGAAAAGTTAGTGAGTAGAGACTGAGACGTCCCTCTCCTGAGTCCTCCCTCTCTCCCTACATGTCTTAGATGCCTGTTTGCAGACATGAAAACGGAGTTTGCTCCTGTTAGCACTACAAAGTCTCCAGATGCTGAGAAACAGACAGGCAAGATGCCATCAAGCCTCCTGCACCATCAAATGAATTGTCAGCAAAGTTCCCACAGCAGCCCGAAAGGACCAGGCCCATGTGGGCCCTGCCTAGGGCAGCTGGACACTCAAAAGGAGAAAGTTCTCTCTCTCATGGGCGGGAGCCTATTTGACTCCAATGGGAGGAGCCGAGTCCGTAAAGCAGGGGTCACACTACTTATCAGGCTCATTCTGCTGGGTCTTGGCAGGGGTCTGACTGTAGACCAGACAATTTGGCAGTGATGCAACAAATAACACCCTTCTCTTGTCATTTTTCTACTGCTTACTGACCACATCACTCTCCAGAGAAGCAGTAAAAACACATTTTAATTATCAGCCTGATTGCTTATAAACAAGGTGGTGAAAAATTAACCTCCCTAAACAGAGAGCAAGTAAAAAGAGGGAGATTTTAAAATAAAATATTGGGGTCAGAACTCAACCCACAAACTTGAGGAAATTCAGCTCAGGGAGGAAAAGCTGGCCAGGCCCTCTGTTTTTGAGTTCACGCCACATTTCAAGTGAGTGGCAAGCTTCCCAGCCACTGTCCACTCCTCTCCCAGGCCAGCTGGCAAGGACACAACCTGGCATGGCAAGCTGCATGCCAGAGGCACATAAGTGAGTCCTTTATTGTGTTGTTTCCTCCGCCCCCACCCAATGTTTTCAGCCAATCCCAAGACTGCAGCCCTATCCACCCTCTTCCACCCCACTCCCTATAGACAGAAGGGAATACGGTATGTAAGGGGGTGACCACCTCACCTTGGCCGTCCTGTCCCTGGAGCCACTCACAATGATGCCCCCTTTGCAGTCCACACAGTTCACCTCCTGTTCGTGAGCCGAGTACTTGACAGCGAAGGTGCTATGAATCTTATGAACGCCAATCTTTCCATCTCTAGGAGAGAAATAAGGAGCCCACCCCGAACAGCCAATTATTCTCTCTGTAAGAGGAGAAAAAGTCACAGAAATAGCCCAAGCCTGGAATGATGTCCATATTTGCTAAGCTTGAGGCAGTTTAGTCCAACAAGGTTCTGACCTTCCAGATACCTTTAGTTCTTCAGCAGACTTGGACTGAACAGAGCTGTGAGACAACAAATTTCCCCCTTGGGAGTATCGAGACCAGCTTCGCTTTTCATTACAGGCTCTTCCTGTTTTCCTTCCCCAGCTAACCCTATTAAGAGCCTTTGGTAAATCTCTGTACTTTAAATTGGGGGAGGGAGCAGGGCGGAAGCAGGTGGAGACAAAATAATTACTCCTTCTTCTAGTCTCCATCCTCATCCCTTTGGAGGTAAGACAGAACAGTCATACACTGGCAGATGGCCCCTGAAGAGTCCTAAGAAAGAGGGTGGAAGGAGAAACCTGTAGCACTTACCCTCCTGCACTGATAATATGTGAGTTGGCCAATACAAAGTGGCAAACGTCCTCATCATGCCCAGCAAAGACTCCCAGGGGCCGACGGTTCAAGCTGGCACCATCTGGGCGGAACTGATAGGCCAGGATGAAATTAGCTTGGGATATGTACAGAGAATCACCCTCTAGCTGCATCCAGGGCATCTGACTGCAGGGATGAAACACAAAAGTTAAGGATCATCAAGATACAAAATGAAAACCTGACTTCAATCTTTGGAGAGGCCGACTGATCCCCAACTTAGCAAGGATGACCTGCAAGACTAAGTCTATATATGCCTCACTCTCCCCTTCTTCAAAGAACTTTGTGGTGACCTTATCATCTCTGGACTATCCAAGAGAAAGTGAGAATTAAAAAGCCAATTAAATAGCACTTTTAATTGGAGAATGCTTAAGACTTGAATTACTGAGTAGGCAGAGCTTAGAAAATGCAACGATTGAAGGGTGGGAAGGGCCAAAAAGAAACCTCCTACCCTGATGGGCTAATCTTTTTTCATTCTGTATCCTCACTAATTTGAAGTGTGTGTGCTCAAATTTCAAGGCTCCAAGACTCTCTTACATGCCTCTTTTCTAATAGATTGGTTAGGTATGATAGAGAAAAGACAAGAGTGGTCCCAGGGAAGCTCCATTCCCTTGTCCTACTAGAGAAAAGGGGCCATTTATAAGTAAAAGGAATAAAGCCATTTAGGAAGGGATGCTAATAGCGTACTGATTAGATGCCTAGATCTTCACAAGGGATACCTGCATTTCTCTCTTAGAAGGTACAGGGTAAGAGTGGCAATGGAAAAACACAGCCCCTAGGGCAGTTTACTACAATTCAGGGGCTAAAGAGAAAGAGCTCTCATTGGTAGCTGATAAAAGAAATCCACACTTAGTAAAAGATTCCCCTTTACAATCTGGCAGCAAGAAGAGAGGTTAAAAGCCACAAACCAGTCCCATGGCATGAAGTGAGCATTAAGAAAGAAGATTCTGCCAGACACAAGGGTCTCTGGTGGGGACTAAGCCCTTTCTCTAAGGTAGACATCCCAGCAGCCTGCCCAACTCTGCCTAGGGATTCTGGAGCTACCAGGCCCAAGCAAAGCACAGGGACAGTTGATTTACCCCATTTATGGAGACACCAGCTCTCATTGCCAAGCCCGTCTGAGCAAACTGGGCTGTGTTTCTTCCCCAGACTTCTTAATATAAGCGTCATGGGAATGTGGAAAAGTTCTGCAAATTGACTTGACGGGCCATTAAATGCAGCTTGGACTTTGTAGTAACCGACATTCTGCTCATGAGGTTTTACAAGTGTGTGCATATATTATGTGCAACATGTGTAGAGTGTGTATAGATGCCTTCATTCCCACTCATTATACACATTCCTCTTCAACATCCCTTTGCACAAGTTCGTGGCACACCCAAGTGGGCAGCAAACAGAGGGGTTTGGAATTCATGTTTAGAGCCACCTGGTAGGCAGCCATTGCCTAGGACAAGAAACTCGGTTCATGCCAGGTGAACAGTGGAGAATCCCAGGGCAGCCTGCTAACTATTTTGTGTGTTTATTTGCCAAACTGCTTTAAACCAGCCAAAAAAAAAATGCCAGGGACAAAACCTTGATAGAGAAATAAACTCTACTTTCTGGTATTAAAAGACAAAAGTGGGAAGCTACGGGTAAAGTCCTGCATCATAAGAGCCCACATTTCTCCATCACCACCACCACATCATTCACAGCAACTGATGTCAGTAAAACAGCAGACTGGACACAAGCAGGAGAGAAAGGGCCACCAGAAGAAGAAGCCTGCCTATATCTGTCAGTACAGGTACAGGTAAACCAAGAATGAGGAATCATGGCGTTCACTATCCATTCCAACCAATCAACAAGGAGCACTCTTTTTGTAGGGAGTCACACAGTGACTGAAATAATTTAGCATTGGTGAAGCATAAAATCTGTGGCATGAGCACCCCCAAAGCCATTACCTAAATCTGCTGGCACTTTTCCTAAGCTCTGCCTCCTAGAACGTATATATATCCAAACCTTTATATTCTACTCTGCCCTTTAATAAAGCAGAGGGAAAGAACTACAGGAAGCCAGGAGTGAAGGTTTAACTTCCTACACTGGAAGAATTAAAGAAAAATAATTGTAAAACAAGATGCATTGAAATATTGGCTTCATTTATGTCTTTTGATGAGATACATTAACAGTGGTTACCTCTGAGTGGTAACTTACAAGTTAAGTTTTATTTTCTTCTTTAAACTTTTCTATTTTTCCAAATTTCTACAACAAACATTTGTTACTTTTAAAATCATAAAAAATATGAAACTCATTAAAGTGAAATACAGTTTCTGTAATCCTCTTGGTAATGTGAAAAAAAGTTGTCCCTCTAATGCCCCCTTTGTGGTGTTTAAAGGATCACCAGGACCATAACACCTAAGACAGGCTATTTGCATCCCAACTAGGACCGGATTTTTCACTTCCCAGCATGCTTTTCTGTCCCAGGGAGCTTTCAGAGTCAAGAGGCTCCTTACCTGCACCTCCACTTCAGCAGAATTCCCTCTCGGCAGCGCCCCAACCTCCAGTTTTGAGACACCTTCACTCGTTCCTTCACTGGCACACTGGCCATCCTGCATCGAGACAGAACAGATAGTCCAGTCACTACAACGCACTGCCAGCCAGAGAAAATGCCTTACAGAAAATGCCAGAGAAAGGCTTACAAATTAGGGCTCGGGAATGTCCAGAACATTTCTGGATATAAGTGAAGGGGCTAGGAGACAAGAAAGGAAAAACTCTACTCTCCATACTAGGATAACTAAGAAATTCGAGGAGAATAGTCTTTCCTTTAAAGTGTCTCTAGTCAAGCCAAAGCAATCTAACAGAGAAGAGATGACAAACAGTGCTGGAACCACAGGCTGTCCCTAAAGAAAAAGCTGATTTAGATTATCATCTCACAGCACAATATAATACACTCCCCCAAAATGAAAGAATTAATTTAAAATAGTCTCTTTAACCAAAAGAGTTTAAAGTATTTAAATTTTAAATACCGCATAGAGAAAAAAAGAGATTGCAATTTCCCCAACAGAATGGGGAAAATGAACAATTAATACCATAGGTACAAGTTTCATACTTAAAATTTTTCAAGGACTGATGGAGATCTACCAGGATGACACACCCAGACTGCAAGACCCTGTCACCCACATCCAACGGCAGACAAGAACAGGCCTCCTTCCCCCCCTCCCTCCGGCGCTCGCATGATAAAACACGGGGGGGAACACCCCATGACCCCAGTTTACAGACAAACACCCTGAAACAATTACTGAAGTACCACCTCACATCTATTAGATGGAAATCTGCTCTAGCTTTGGTTTGACAGAAGGGTTTGGGTTGGTTACACACTGCTAGCAGCATGCTGGAGCAGACGCTCAGAAAAGAATTCTGTTGAGAAAAGCTGTTAAATGACAGCCTCTGACCCAGCATTCCCACTTTGGGCACTCCATCACAAAGAAATAATTCAAAAGAAAAATATATTTTTATAAAGATATTTACAGTTACAGCTATATATTAGCGCTAAAATCTGGCAATAGTCCAAATGTCTGTCTATGGGGGAGAATGGTGTACTAATCCACAAGAATATATTGCCACTAGAAATGATAAATGTGAGGACTGCAAATGGCTGTGGCAAGGGATAGTAATTTTAAAACTAAGTCAAATTAGCCCTGGGCCTGTGTGGCTCAGTTGGTTGAAGCATCATCCTGTAATCAAAGGGCTGCAGGTTCGATTCCTGGTCAGGGAACATGTCTGGGTTGAGGGACCAGACCAGGTCCCTGGTCCTGACGGGCACAATCTCTGGTGCGGGCGCACACAGTACAGAAGGCAATCAATTGATGCTTCTCTCTTGCATCAATGTTTCTCTCCCTCCCTCTCTCTAAAAAAGCAATGAAAAAATGTCCTCAGGTGAGGATAAAAAAACTTTAAATAAGCCAAATTTATAAAATGAAGGTGAGGAGACTACACCAAATTACGTCTCCATAAATAACAGAAGAGGTAAATAGATGCTAGTTTTGGAAGTGAGCAATTTTTTAAAATATATCACATAATCATGAAGAGTTAGGTCTTTCAATTTACATCTAAATTGTAGATTAAATGAAGTTATGGGGAAAGCACAGAATGCAGACTGAGGAAACTGGGATTCAAAGCTGGTTATTCAACTTTTCTAATTGTCAATTTCTTCATCTATGAAATGAGGATAGTATTCACACAACTGTGATGTTTTAGAGATGACAACTAAAAGTACAGCATGTTATTAATCTCTACAAAATGGTTATTATTACATAAATATACATAGTAATCAATGTCCATTAATGGTGTCATCTTTAAAGCAAACTCAATAATCATTTGTTTTTCTTCTAACTCAATTATAACTAGTAGAAACTGTACTTCTCACGTCAAACTTAGTCCCCTTCAGGTTGAATGATTAGGTTTTGGGTGTACGCATATTAAGAGAGCTGAAACCAAAGACAGAGAGCTGAGGACAGTAAAAGGTAGCCCACAGGATGGCCCAAGAACTGCACTCTCAATGAAAGAGATCAGACTCCCTGGGAAATCTTACTTGCACATCCCCCCAGATACAAAGGGAGAGATTGTCTGCAGCTAACCTCTCCTCTTTCCTCTTCAGTTCGGTCTAAGTTCATAGGTGGAGATGAAACCAAAACTGAAACAAGGAGGGAAAGAATCAATATATTTCCTGAATTGGGAGAAGGACAACACTTCTCTCATCTCCCTGGTCACTTAACTGCAATTTGGTGACACTTTACTAAGGGTCAAAGCACTGCCCTGAGGGCCTGATCACAGCAGCAAGAAACTTTCAAAGTTGAACTTTAGAAGCGGCTACCAAAGAGCAGGTGCAGGCCCCCTCTCCCACGATGACACCGTAATCAAAATACGGGCTCTGGTCCTTCTCATCAAATTCCATCTCTTTAAAGCCAGTCCATTTGGCTTTCACTTGAGAAGAGTACCACTTTGTTAAAAGAAACAACTAGGCTTTTTCATTCCTTTTGTTGGTTCAGTCATCTCCGGTGGTCAAATCATAAACATATCTTTACTAGCTTCAGGACCTGAAAAATCAGAAGGAATAAAAAAAAAACCCTTCCTTCTCTGAAAGTAGACATCCCTCCTTCCCTGTGGGGACCTGTCATGGCCCAGTCAATGGGGGTCAGTAAAACAAAGCGGCAGAAGTGGGGATCCAATAAGGACCCTTGAACCCACCCTTGAAATGCTGTTTGGTTGGCTGTTTCTCCAGCATGATTACTAGTGTAAGGTGGGGGTACTCCCTCCAAAAACGACTGGCGCCCTGAAAATAAACCTCTTGCACGGAGGGATCCCTAACCCGGCCTGTGGGCCTACTAGAACTTCCATTTTCCCAGCCTTCCTTCTCTTGCCTCAGGCTCATTTTTCCACTTGGGCCCCCACCTTCTCAGCTTTCCGGCACTTAGTCCCCATTACAGTTTGACTGCATTCTTGGACACATGACCTATTTTAAACAAAAACAATACAACATGCACCCACAGTAAGCTATCGAGTCCCTTAAAACCTTGGCAACAAGTCAGTCCAGAGGGACAGAAATTAATCTAGGCAGTTATCTAGATTCCCCTTTCATTTCACCTCTCCTCACTGCACCCCAAACCAAAAGCAAATAAATAAACCTAGTCAGAAGAAAAATGGCTGGGGGGTGAGGGAAGGGGAGGTATGGATACATCAAGAGGTCTTAACCTGCACAGTCCCTAAGATCAGAAAACTCCTGGATCACAAATCAATGTCCCTCCCTGCTTCATCTTGTAGTTCGATTCCCCCTGATGCCACCCAAGCTGCCTACCTGTGTGATTGGCATGATTACCGTAAGCACAACTTCCTGCTGACTTGGAAATTCAGAAAAGAAGGGTGTCTGTCCACAAGTGACAATCAAGGCCATCTCAGGGGCAACGGGCTGAGGAGGGGGACAGGGCTATGCAAAAGGATGCTTGGGGGCTTGGAATTTTTAATTAATACTGTCTCTTGATTTCTTTGATCTGCTTGCTCTCCAGAAAGCAGATTTCCCTGCAGAGTGTCCTACCCACTAGCTCTTCTACTAAAACTACTAAGAATTTGGCTTTAGGAACAAGCACTTAGATAGCCTAAGGTCAGAAACTTCTATCTCTTCGTTTATACTTGGCATTAGTCTAAATCCTCCAATGGCCCTCAGCAGCAGAGGTCCATAATTAAGGTTCAAAAAAATCAACGAAAAATCATTATATTGTGTTACACTGCTTACCCTTTCCGCCAGGGAACAGAAAGTAACACCAATATGCAGGGGGAAGTGAGATTGTAGGGAACACGTCAGCATGAAGACAGAATCATGTACAAGGGGAGCATGGAGCAGACCCGCATCTCCTTTGAAAGGCCTCCAAATGACAACTCACCTTATTCATCCAGCCTCACCTCCTATCACTCCACACTACGCAACTGAGCTCCAGCCAAATCCACCTCTTCTACATTTATAACTATACCCATACCTTCTCCTACAATGCCAGCACTGACCTACCACTGTCTTTGACAAAAGCCTCCTTCCCTCTTCTGGGCCCTGGTCAACCTCACCCATTCTTCAAGATCCAGCTTAAACCTCTACTTCCCTGATTCCTCCAAACATTCCTTGCCTTCTCTTGTGAACCCGCAGACAGAACCTATCATAAACCTAGGCTTGTTAGCTTTTCACAGCTGTATGTCTTGTTTGTCGAATACAGTCATAAATTCCACAGGGGCAAGTCTTCAACCTCTTAGCACTTCTAAAAGTGGATCTCGACCAGTGGCATAACAGGAAACCTGAATAAGTATGCCATCACATTTTAATCAATGTACAGCATTTATTTCCATTCAACTAAAGAGCCATACTTTTATAAAGCTTTCTGTCAGACACGATACTGAGCCTCGGTATGACTCATGACACAGTCGCTGCAAAATAAGAGGAAGGCTGGGTGTTCGGAGGAGCAGACGTAAACTTTACCTCAAAGTAGGTTGTAAGAGAACAAGGCCAGGGCAATAATAGTTCTACCCAAACAGGAACACAGCAGATGGTAAATAAGCACAAGCTTTTCAACTTTCTGAAATTTGCTTTAAAAAATAAAAAAGACATTCAGCTTTTAATCCTTTAACGTACTATCAAAAATTCTAACACCACCCAAAAGTACGCCTTGGACACAAAAGGTGGGAACCATGGTCCTAGGAGAACAGGTATTTTGATAGACACTGCTTAAGTGAGCACTCGAAGTACAGTTCTCCCTTTAGCAAGCCACACTTTCAACAATGTCTGTAGGTTTTCAGGAGGCTGGACACACTATCTTCAAGCCCCCAAAATGTACAGCCCTTCCTAAAAATGTATAATTCAGTACATCTTCAGGAATTCAACCAAGACTTCCAAATTCTTATGCTAGAGAAGCTCCAGGGAAGAAATCCGAGCAGGTAAAGTATCTTAAGGTGGCACCCACACGTCAAAGCTGTGCAAAGCAGTTTCAGAAGAGCTGGGCATAACCCTGATTCCTGAGGTGAGCTTAGAATTTCGGTCACGTTCACATTCACATTCATTTCCACCCGTTGGTCAAGTCCTGTATTTGCAGGGCACTTGACCAGTGTGCATGTTCTACAAGATGTCAAGAAATGTTAAGCAGTGAAAAAAAGAATTTTATCATCAAACCATTCTGTGCAGTGCTGGATGCAACAGAATTAAATGGGCCTCTCTATCACAGGACGTCTCAGTGCCTTTAGTTTATCAATGGTGAGTCCCCATTGGTAAGGGGGTGTACAGCGCAGCATTTCCCACACTTATTGGGTCAGAATCAGTTTTTCCAAAGTTGCCCAGTACAAGACTAATCTAGCACTTTACCTGAGAACAAACAGCAGCAAGAAAGATGCCACTATTTTTTGAGGACAGGCCATCTTCTAACTGAGGCATGAACTGGCATCTAACAGACTCAGAAGTGGACTTTGTTCTCATACCTTCAAAATGACTTTCCCCTGGGCTCCCCATACAAAATGTGAGGAATACACTACTCTACTCCTCAGGGTTATTTCACAGTTTTTAATCTTATAACTGCATTCCATATTCATCACCAAAGCAGATTCTCAGCCCTGGTGGCCAAAATCCCTGGTGCCCTTCCAGCCTGGATGATGGGCCGGCGAGAACAGGAACCAGGCGCCACCCAGAGTTTCATGTCTCCAGTTCCTAGGCATTATGATGAAGCCAAACTGCAACCAAGACAAGTAATGAATGAGAGGTTCTCCATTAGTAACTCATTCCTAGAGGAAGGCCGTGTAAGCATGTACACCACCTGTATGTGAACACTGACTCATCTTTTCAATGTGGGCTTTCGAAAGGAAAGAATCAAAGAAATGTGGGAGCTACAGGAAAGAAAGAAAACAAAGTCCTAGAAGAGCCCATTACAGATCTAGTCAGCAGGGGAAACATCATTCCTTTCAGGGAAATAGCTTTCCAGGAAAAGTATTTCAACCTATTTACTATAAAACAATTTAATTTCCCTGTCCCATCACCTACCACCCCACCATCCCCGCTCCCCCTCCCCCAAAAGCCCACAGATTGTGGATTTCCTCTCATTCTTGGCAGAGTTACCAGAAGAAATATAATACCCCCTTCGGACTGCTCCCAACAGCTGCTGAGCAAGAGGGGGAGCGGGGGTAACCTTCCAGAGCTGCCTCTAAAAATGGCCATTCTCCCCGCCAAACCGTGCAGCCAGTAAACAGGACTTCTTTCTCTACTACTTAAACCAGGAGAGATGCCCCCCAAAGCAACACTGTACCCTTGTCCAGAATCCTCATCCCCAGCCCATCTATTCCTCTCAACTTGACTATAAGGTGAAACTTCTATATAGTAAGCCACCACTCCTTCTTCCCCAACGTGTTTTCTTGAAACAATCCTCTACTACTTCACCAAACTAGCACTTGTTTGTTTAACCTACTCATTTGCAAGGTAGGGTTCTTATCAAACTCCTAGTCAGTGTAATTTCCTTACCTCCATGCACCTCCCAATACCTCCTATAGACACACACACACACACATCTCTTTTCAGGTCAAGAGTCTTGAAAAACGAAAGTCTAGGAACAAAGTCAGCAATGGCTACACCGCACCCTAGCCCTTTTCCTGCTTCCAGCATCGTCACACCCCAACTGCGCTTTTCCGTCCAGAAAAACCCCATCACCAGGCAGCAGCGAGACTTCCAGTTAGCCTGCAGCCTCTCAGCTGAGACCACCAACAAAGAAGTTCACAAATGTCAACTGGGGGCAGAAGCAATATCTCTCTTTGCTGAGGAGAAACTGGACAGAGCCTCCAGCATCATTCCCCAAAGGTGACAGCCGGGGTTGAGTGAAGACCGTGAAAACTGTACTGGAGCTGGGGGAGAAAATATAATGTAAGGAATGATTCGGAATCAGGGGCAGGGGAAGGCGGAGGGCTGAACTGGGTGACCCCAAATGTCTTTTCCATCTCTAACTCCTATGATTCTTTGACCTCCAATTTTGTGCTGCGGACAAGGAATGGAAAGTCAACAGACGTGGTGATGTTTTGAAAGAGCCTGGCAGTCTGCTCTTGTCATTTAGTGGCCTTCGCATGTATTTTTTAAGGTGTCTCCAAGCCCTGTCTTCATTTCACAGTTGTCACCTTTCTCAGCAATTTGAGCTCATGTCAAATACCAAAAAGAAGGAGAAGAAGAAAGAATGTACTGGCAATTAATTGTGGGCTAAAGAGGGGCAGGCACGGGGGCCCATTGGGTGGCCCGGACTTCCAGGGAGGGCCGTGTGGACGGTTTGGATATGATGAAGAACGGACTCAAAGCTGAGACAAGGCAGCAAACCTGTAACAGATAAATTTTTCTCCAGACAGTCTCACAGTTTTAGATGCAGTTCAAGCATACACATGAGTCTGCATTTGTAAGTGGATTCCCGATTAGCCCAACCATCTAGCTTCTGAGAGTTACAACTGAAGCTCCATCCGAATCCTGGTCATTTCTGAACAGGACTGCTGAGTAGGGAGAAAAAACCAAATCTTTGAATTTGGTCCACACACCTGAGGTGAAATCTGGAGCTTAGCAAAAAATGGTTTCTAAGAATCAAAGTGGGGAGTATGCCAATTTTCACTGAAAATTCAAAACTCAACTTTCTCATCTTTTCAAATAGTTTAGCTCATCTTAAATTTTCAAAACTTCCTGGGGCCTGGCCTCAGGAAGAGTCTACCTGAACTTCTCCCTGCCCCGTTGTTACAAGTATGGACCAGAAACTGATCCAGTGCCAGAGTCGACCCAGAGTTAAGGTTAAGTTGTCACACAAAGGTAATTCTTTTCCTTGTCAACCACTCAAAAATAGTTTTGGGTTTTTTAAATCTGCATGTTTCTTCAATAACCTCACTATCAGTTTGATTCCAGCAGGTCAAACACGATTTTTACTCCAGGAGAAGGTACAAGACACAGAAAACAGGAAGTATGGCATGCTGAAATATTGTCAGAGATCTCATCCCGGTAAGAACTGCTCATCTTCCAGACTGTGAGGACTTTGGGTTTCCCCTTGTTTCTGCCTTGAAAGCTGGCGAATGCATCCCCTACTCGTCAAATGGCACAAGACTGGGAAGTATACAAGCAGCTTCTCTACTCTCGCCGTCCTGGAGGAAAAGGCCTCTTCCGTTCTCCCAGTTTGCATTTGGAGGTACTGACTGCACTAGACCATTTCCTGCTCCCACAGGTCTATTGTTTTGTTTATTTGAAGCATGTAAACTGAACTCAACTTGCACTAACTCACAGAACCATTAAAAATAAAGCCTTTCCAAAACGACTGAAGATAAAAAAGATCCATACATGAAACCTTGCAGTGAACTGGGGAACAAGTGACTCTCCTCCCTAGGTGAGGCAGAAAGGTGAAGGGGAAAGCCAAAGCTACTTTAAGCTGATCACTGTTTCTGGAAAATCACTGTTTAGACCTTAAATGTACCAGTCAGCGATGCCTTCTCTGTTCAGGGCTAGGAAAGGAAACTTTATGCTTTCTGGGCCAAAAAAAAATGCTCTTAGGTGCAATCATTTTAAAACAAACAAACACACTCTGCTTATCTGTGTCCATCTCACCACTCTGGACGTTAATCATCACTGAAATAGATACCCCAGCTCCCCAGCCTCAAAGTGCTCCCAGCCCACAAGACCCTGTCTGAGGAATGAATGTACATGCCAGGGCAAACACTTCAAGCGCCTTACTCCCTAAACGCCTATGGTGAGTTCTAGGCAAATCTACCACAGGCAAACACAAGGGCACCCGGGTAATGCTCAGAGGATATTTAAAATCAAATTCAAGTTTGAAAACATGTAGGACTTAATTTGGAAGGAAGGGGATGAAGTAATAAGCTTTCTTTAACATAAGACTGGCAGAAGTCTTTTTTAAAAGCACAGATACACTTCTCTCTTTCCATTCTCTGCTCTTGTTAATTCCCAGTATCAGGACATTTGCAGATAGCACCTTCACTCTTCCGCCTACCACACTAACTGCTGCATGTAGCCTCCATTATAAACTGCCAGAGTCAAATGTCACTGTCTTGGCTTTGAAGACTGAACTAGGTTAGTTTTCCCCATACTCTAGGGAAAACTTAAAAGGTTGCTATATGAAACATTTCCTTGATTTTTATATTACAGATATTTCCATTCTCCCAGGCTTTATAAAACCTTCAAACAAAACTGATTCCAAACCAGGTGACTGACTCAAACTCTCTCCGTGTCTGCTTTAAAAAAACCCAAAAACCTCAGGATATCAACCAGCGTTCACTGTTTGAGCAAAAGGCCTAAAGGGAAGCAAATTATTTGTTTGTGGTTTTAAAGTGGCCAAAATGCCTTCAAGCACAAGTATAAGACCATTAGCAAATCACAAGGAACCAAAGCAGTTCATCTTACTCAACAAAGCTATGATCAGTTAGGAACAGCCAAACTGAATGGGACTTGCCCTGGGCCGGAAGGTCAGTAAACCGTAGCAGTTTGTGTTTCTGAGAATCAAGAGGCTCTTCGGCAGGGAGGGCAGACCCTAAGCTCACAGGTTCTGCTGTCAAGTTTCTGAAAACATTTGGGCAGGTGAGGGAAACCAAGCAGGGTGTGTGTTTTCCCTCACCTGCTGCTATCTTTAGGCAGCATCTCCAAGTCAAACCACCTCCACTTTTGCTATATGCAGACAGACTACAGGAGAAGCCAAGCAATTAAGAAGTTCCGTTTTATAATTTAGCGAGTGCCTACTATGTGCTGGACACTCTGCCAGCACTTACACATTTAAGGCTCATTTTACGAGACATGTTATTCCTATTCTTTATAGGGGATAAAACTCTGGTGCAGTGAAGATGTGTGTCTTCTGATAAAATGGAGTTTTGTGTCATACTTACAAAAACTTATCCCACTGTCCGGTCTGCAATTAATTAGCCCAAAGCATGAACTGCAGCCCTGCCACTACCCAAGCAGCCATACACTCACTGAAGTTTGGGCCCTGGCACCCTCATGCTATAAGAGGAATGGGGTGCATGCCATCTCCCTCCAGGGTTGACAGCCACCTCTCTTGATGGCTTATCACGTCTCTGCAGCTGTCCAGAAAGAGACCACACTGGTAAACACGTCTCCACCTGCTCTAACCCACATAACTTCTCCCCTCAACTCAGAAAACACAAACAGTGACTTTGCTCTTTATCAAGTGCTGTGATAAAACAACTTCCCTAGTAAGTTTGGACACAACTCACCCTAGGACACAAGCAAAAAAATCAAAACACACGTGGCAAATAAATAATAAAGCCATGTCACTTTGCAGTCTCAAAGCACTATAAATGAGTATACTATACATGTAAACTCATTTTTATTTTACTGTTATTATTGCCTGTAGAACACACACTCATTCCCATTAGCTCTCTTTTAGAGCACTTAAAAAGAAAAGAAAAATAAACACCAATTCTTTCACTCATCCATTCAATCTCTATCAGGAGAGAGAGAAAGCCAAACTATTCATTGGCTGGCTTGGAATCCAGTCATTTTAGCCAACTTCTCTTATAAGTCAACTGGTATATTCCCTGAAAGTTTTTCTTCTAAGAAATAAAGATAACAGGACTACATACACCCAAAATCCCAGAGAATCACTGTCACTGACAACAAAATTGTATTAGAATTAATCACAGTTAAACAAAATGATCAGGTTCAAAATTCACAAAAAAAATTAATCTTGTATACCAGTAATACCCAACTGGAAAACATACTTAAAAAAGATTGCATTCATAATAAAAACAAAATGCATAACATATTTAAGAATAAGGAAAACAATAGGTATGTGGGAACTTTATCATGAAAACCACAAAAACTTTTGAAAAGGCACAGACAGAATTTTTTCTTGCTTGGGTGGTTAAGTGGAAGTAGAGATGTCTGTCTGTCTGTCTCTTTCTCTCTCATACACACACACACACACAAATCCAACAAGGATCACCTAACCCTAACAGATATTAGACCCTAAGTATTTAAAAAAGCAGTATTTTTTAAAAAGCAGTATTTAAAACAGTATGGAAATGGAAAACTATATCAGTGGAACAAAATAGGGAGTTCACAACAGGAATCTAAATAACAAAACAGACAAGCAAACAAAACATGACCAATGACATTCAAATATGGAACAGGCTGACAGGGTCCAGAGAGGAGAGGGGAGAGAATCATAGGGGAAAAGGAGAGGGACTCATGAATAAGTATAAAGGACACATGGACAATAATTAAGGTGGGGGGCAGAAATGGGAGGGAGGTGGGGAGCACGTGAGGGGGGCAGGGCAGGGAATATAAAACAGAAAACTGTTCTTGAATAAGAAATTTAAAAAAAAAGAAATTCTGGGAGTCATTAGACTAGCTGCTACATCTTGTTATTTAATGCAGCTTAAAAATCTAGAGTACACTTAGCAAATTTCTCTTATAAAAATACTTTGATTATTTAGTTTTAAAATAATTGTTTTCCACTTAAAAAAAAACAAAATAGGGAGTTCATTAATAATGGACAAAATAAGCTTTCTAAAATAAAGGGAAAGACAGGAGTTATTTAACAAAATGTATAGTGATAACCAAGTAGCCATTTAGAAAACAGGAGTTGAACTCACCCTTTGCACATATGTGATATTGATTAAAGTGTTAACTATTCTAAAAAATCAAATAATAAGAAAACCAGCAGCTATTCAAAGAGAAGATTTTTCAGGCCTATGGAGGAACTATAAATGTCTTACATTTAGGGGGAAAAATAAATGAATCACAAAAGACTGACAGATTCAAAAGTAGGTTTACAGTTGTGAGTAGGCAACACAGAGTTTATTCTTGTATTATTATTCATTAATTACAGTATCATTTTTCCATACAACTGTAAACCTACTTTTGCTCACCTGTATGTAAGTATAAAACTTCTATACGCTAAAAACAGTAAAGTAAAAAGAACTGGGGAAAAATAATTGCTATCAAACACGACGCATTATAGCCTACTAACTATAGCCTAATACCTATAACCCTCAAGGATTCCAAATTTACAAGAAAAACATCAAGACCCCAATAATAAATGGGCAAAGACTAAGAACAGACAATCTCACAGGTGAAACACACATATGGGAAAATATTTACCCTGATCAATGGTAAAACAAAATGCAAAATAACAAAATCTTGAGATAGCATTATATGCCCCAATATAGCAAAGATTTAAAAAAATTTCACATTCATTGCTGGTGCCACGGTGAGTTGGTACACCTTTACAAGCCATAACCTTTGACCCAATAATGCCAATGTTGAGAATTTATCCTAAGTAACTAATTCAAAAAGAGATATGTATTAGGTGCTATTTGACTTATGTTTCAATAAGCTGCTACCAAAAATGATTACTCATTTCATTGTTATCTGTAATAGCAAAAAGCTGGATATAACATAAACATTTACTCTCATTATGGTACAGCTCACAAACATTAATTATGTACCTATTCTGTTAGGATCAGTTAAGATAGCAACTCAGAAGCGGGAGACTGAAATTTTTAAAAATCCATTGGTGTCTAGAGGTGGTGGCATTATATCTCTAGTTTTCATTATATCTCATTATGTTTTCAAACAACTTTCTTTAATGTTGTTACACTATATTGGAACTACTTTTTTTTTAACTCAAACCGGATGGAGTTGAGTGCAACCTGAAAGTTTTTTCTCCTCCAATTCCATACAACTTTTTCCCTTTTATTTAATAGCTTTAAGTAATTCAAAAAGTTGCTAAGAACAAGCCAACCTGCAATACCATCACCTTCCATACAGCCTAAACCTAACCCAACCTCCTGCCACAAGCAGGCACCCTTCTGTGTGTCGTTCAGCCTATATCAAGTCATAAACTAGAGTTGACACTTGGACCAAGGGCCTCCTTTTCGGGTCTGAGCCCTTTTCTCCATATTCGACTTGATCTGAGCTCTGAAGCCTAACAACTGTTAGAGAGGGTGAATGGACGAAGGTCCCCGAACGTTCAAACAGACAATACAGTGAATGCAAGTCCTAGACCCCGACCAGAGGAGGCCTCCAAAGCCACAGACCAGCCGGGCTCTCTGGGACTGAGGAGCTCGGCGAGTCAAGGTCTGTGAAAAGACAATTAAAAGCTGAAGGGAGTGCTTAAGATGGCTAATTGTGAGGAGCCGCCCACGGGACAGTGCAGACTGAGGGATGCTCTTGGGAGGCTTCCTCGGATGGGGACCTCCGAGAAGACACGGGTGCTCGGGTAGGGGTCTCGACGGAGGCCGGCCCGGGGCCACAGAATTCGGGGTGCGACACGGCCCCAGGCTGACCAGGCCGCGGCGCCCCGCCCTTTCCCGGGACGCGGGCCGGCCCGGGGCGGGGAGCGGGCGGGCGAGCGGGCGAGCGGGCGCTTACAGGTCGGTGCCGAGCCGCGTGAAGCCGGAGTTGAGCGAGGCCCGCGCTATCCGGCGCCAGAGCAGGTCGCAGCTGGTGAAGCGCCGCAGCCAGCGGCACACCTGAGCCAGGCGGCCGAGGGCCCGCATGTCCAGGTAGGAGCAGATGAGCAGCAGCAGCTCCTCCGGCAGGCGCCAGAGCGCCGACCCAGCGGCTGGGCGGCCCGCCGGCTCCCGGGCCGCCGCCGCCTCCCCCTCGACCTCCACTGCCAGGGCCGCCCCGGTCCGGGCGAAGCGGCCCCAAGCCTCACCCTCTCCTTCCTGTGCTCTGCTGGGCCTTGCATCCTCCCGCCGCCCAGTCCTAGCCCTCCATTCCTCGTTGCCATCGTTTCCTCCTTTGGCCTCCTTCCCTGCCTCTGCGCTCCCCTCATCTCCCCTGACGATCCTTCTCGCCCCTTCCTCCACGCTTCCGCCTCCCTCTCCTTCCTCCCCCGGGCCTGCCCTCACTCCCGCCTCGGCTCCCAGCCCGGCTGACTCCTTCGCCCGCTGCGGCTCCGGCTGCCCTTCCGCCCCGCTTCCTCTTCCGCCTTGCCTCGCTTCTGCTTTTCCCTTCCCCTTCCTTCGCTTCCTCCTCGCGACCCTCCCTTCCTGCAGTTTCCTCGCCTCCCCGCTCTCGCCCTCGCCCGGCCCGCCGTTCCCGGGGGGTCCCAAGCGGCCCTGGCCGCTCATGAGCGGCCGCGGGGCCGGCCCGACACGCTAGCGAGCCAGAGCGGCCGCCGTTGCCCGGGGAGGAGGCGATACCGTGTCGGACCGGGTCACATGGGCGGAGCGGGCCGAAACCTGGGCCCGCCCCTCACATCCACGGCGGCGGAGCAGCTTCGGGGTTCTGTTGGGAGAGCGGACCTCGGTCCCCAGCCCTTAGACCTCCCGCAGCGTTTGGTGCAAGCACATGCAGTCATTCGTCTAGCACGTGAGGCCCACGGAGAGCCTGGCCACAGGCCGCACGCAAAGGGAGCTTTCGCCTTCAAGAACGGCTAGTTGGAGCCCCTGCCCTCAAGAAGCACCCACTTGGATGGCTTGAGTGTTCTCTTCTTCGGGTGATGCCTCCTTTCCACAAGCCACACACCAGCGCCCCACAAATTGCATCCCCCCTTAAGGTGGCATGCCCGGGATTCTCGTACAGGGTATGAACCATCGTCCTGGCAGTGAGCTGGTATTTGGGGAGGTTTGCAGTCCTCCAGATCCTGAATCCCTAACTCCCCAATGGATCAGTAAATGGCAAAGCTAGGACTTATTAGTCACGACACACACGCAAGTGATTTCTCCAAGATCACCCAAAAGTCCTTCCCCACAGCACTCCTTCCATTCACAAGGGCACCAGTCTGAAGGGAGAGCTAAGTAAAACCTGAAGTCCAGACGTGCTGGCGTGCCCCACTCACCTACCCCCAGTCACACGTGGCTACTGGACATTTGAAATGTGGCTAATCCAAAATGAGGTGGGCCATAAATGTGAAATACACACCGGATTTTGAAAACTTATGCAAAAAAAGAATGTGAACTATCTCGATAATGTTGTATTAATTACATGTTGAAGTGATAAGATTTTTGATACATTGGACTAAGGAAATTTGAAATTTATACATGTGACTTACATTTGTGGCCCACATTTTTCCATTGTACAGCACTAGGCTAGACAGTAAAATTTAGAGGGAAGGGAAGAAAACACCTAGTCCTGTCTGTGTATCCTGAACCCCAAATACTGATAGGACGGATTTGAGGGTTTTATTTTGTATTTACATCTTAAGACTCGTTTTTAAGTAGCAACAGTGAACAAAAAATCAACTCTGGAAATTATTCAACACTTTAGCATAGTCAGAGAGACACCCAGGAAGCAACTACATTGCACTGCAGAAGCATCATGTAACAAGGTCAGACCGGAATCTGGCTTTGCCCTAGAATTACTTTTTGATCTTAGCAAAACAACAACAAAAGCCCCGCCTATCTTGGCTTTTTAGTGTTCTCAGTCTGTAGCGGAGATAATGCCTCTGCCTTACTTTCGAGGGATAAATGAGATGATCCCTGTAAAATGCTTTGAACTCCGCTAAGAAAATTCTCAATAATAGTTACAGGTCAAATCCTGTTACAAAAAAAATACCTTTACCTGCCGCCCCCCCTCAAAAGACACTGTGTAGAAAAAGAGTTCCAAACTTCAGCCAGTGGTTTACTTATTAAAAGCAATACTTGATACAACACTTAAGTACACCTAAAGAGTTTACACCATCTCTTTGAGATCACTGTAAAGAAATTCGCTTATTATTCATACCGTTAGAACACTGTTGAGGTAGGAACTGCAAATTGAGGTCCTGTCATCATCCACTCAACGTTTATTGATTTTGCTGCCTGTGTGTACTGTGAACAACGCTGGAAGGAAGACAGAGATACAGTATGCGGTTTCTACATTTTGTGTTCAGATTTGTATTGGACAATTTGTAATTTCCTACTGTTTGACAATTTTTTTGAAGATTTTATTTATTTATTTTTAGAGGGGTAAGGAGGGAGAAAGAGAGGGCGAGAAACATCAGTTGGTTGCCTCCCGCACACCCCCAGCTGCAGACCAGGCCCGCAACCCAGACAGGTGCCCTGACCTGGAAGCCAACCAGTGACCGTTTTCTTTGCTGTATGATGCCCAAACAACTGAGCCACACCAGTCAGGGCTTATTAAAAAGTTTTCTAAATTTGCATGTTAATAAGTAAACTGAAAACATTGGACTACTTTAAATTTAGGATGCCCAAAACATGGAATTTATAATATACAGAATGGAGCAAAATTAGGTTCACAATTATATGGAAAATAATAAAATAATACATAATATATGAATAAACTAATTTTGCCCCAACCTAGAGACAATGTGAGTTTTCATACTGAGTATTTAGAAACACATACTGTATTAGCATACTTGTAATGAGAATTTTTAAGTACAAAGTTTGTTGTTTATGTCCCTATAAATGACATGCATAGTAGTGAATATTACTGTTCTAGTATATATATATATGTCTAGGATTGTAAAGAGGCTAGAATTTTGTATTCTGTCCATTCTTACAAACATAGGTGACAATCTCAGATATGAGCCGTTCCCATATCTAGTACTCCATCGTCCACATGCCCAGTGATTAAGCCCTCAGGCCCCAGCCTTTAAAAATACTCAGATTTAACGGGAATTATTATGAAGTGAAAGATTATTTTGAGACCTACAGTTTTCAGTATTGTACATTGGTTCTGATGCTCACTGTTATTCTTCTTTTAATAATAGCTTATGTTCATTGAGCACTTACTGTATATCAGGCACTATCATAAAGAGCTTTTCATTGTGTTGTCTCACTGATTCCTATCAACACTCACGTGAGGAAGATACTGTTAACCTTTTTGTAGAAGGTAAAACTGTGGCCTATGATCACATGGTTCTGGAATGCAGAGCAGGTGTTCATTCCAACCTTACCCCAAAGCTTGTGCTCCAAACCATGCCTTCGTCATACACAGCAGAAAATGGAGTGAGGTGTTGAATTCAGGTTCTCTAAGACTCCTTATAATAATAAAGACACACCTAATAATACTATACCTCTATCATGCAGTCTAGTAGCTAAATAAAAGCTGTTTCTAAGCAATTAAATTAGCTCCTGTTCTTGTTTCGATTGCTTTTTAGGAGTTAACCATGTCGACTTATAATCTTTTAATGCTTTTGACCATCTTTAAACATTTACAGAAACCATGTAGACTTATAACCTCTTAATGCTTTTCATAATCTTTACACAGATTTGTAGAAACTATCTTGCAAAAGAACATTTAACTAAAGTGTAGGAATTCCTTCATTTTGCTTAAGCTTCAGTTTCTTCTGTTAAATTTAAATAACAATGTAGGGTGTGTATTATGTGACCCTTTTTATCACTGTCCCAGCCTGTATGTGTGTGTGTGTGCACACATGGTTACTGTGTGTGCATTATTTGATGGCTATTTCCAGGTCATAGAATTTTGGGATTTACTTTGTAATGCTTTGCATTGCTTGATTTTTTGGTAAGAAGCATACATCACCTTTATAAATTAATAAAATCTCTCAAAAAGGAAAATAATATCGTCCTCAGTCCAAACACGCCATGCAACAGAGAGCTTGAGATCTGCAGCCTAGGCCATTGTCAAGGTTTTTACCTAACCACCTGAGTTTCTTCACACTGTATTTACTGCATTTAAAATGTGTATCATGTAACAGTAAAACAAAGAACAAGTTAGCATATTAGAAGAAATAGGGGGCCCAACAGTGAACGCCATGTCTGTAAACATTTGAGCAAGTCATAAATGGTGGGGATCTAAACTGCTATTTTCAGAAGTTATATCTCTTAGAAACACCATCAAGATCTCTGTTTTTCTGTGAATCCACTATCTTTGTTACATTGAAAATATAAAATATTTTTCTTTCGTATGAAACAATTTAAAGTATGTCCTGTTTGAAAATAGTTACTTTATGCTGAAAAGACTAGAAGGAAATATCATGGAAAGTTAGAAATGGACACTTATCATAGGTGGAATTATGGGTAGTTCTTTTGGCCATTGCTTTACACTTGTCTGCATTTTTTGCAGTGATCATGTATTATATAGATAATCATTGTTTTGAAAAAAGAAAAAAAAGCCTAAGAGGTGTTTACACCTAAATTAGAGTATTAGAGAAAATAAGAAATAATTTAATGTAATTAATCTAGTTTATTTTAATATTTTAAAAGTTCATTTTACAAATCTCCCATGCAGAAGAATTCCAATTTACTCATGTTATACTTCACCTTCAAGGAGGTGGAGCATAACTCCACCACACACTCTTTTTTTTTTTTTTAGATTTTATTTATCTTTAGAGAGGAAGGGAAGGAGAGAAGGAAAGAAATATCAATGTATGGTTGCTTCTTGTGAGTCCCCTGCTGGGAACTGGCCTGCAACCCAGGCATGTGCCCTGACTGGGAATCGAACCAAAATTGTGTGGTTCACAGGCCCGCGCTCAATCCGCTGAGCTACACCAGCCAGGGCCACACACTCTTAACAGGGCAAATATAGTGACTTCCTTTCAAAGAGTACAATATGGACAGAGAGGGGAAGAGAGTAACTTTACAGTGGAGAAGGCTGACAAACACTAGTTCAGCCAGGTGATCAAGTTCAACATCTACCCTTGGTATAGTGATGAAAATGGTACTTTACCTCTGTGGTCTTCCTCCCTAAAACTCTTAATTCCAGCCTGATAATGAGAAAAACATCAGACAGATCCCAACTGAGGCATGTTTTACAGAACTCCCTGACTAGTCCTCCTCCAAAAGGCCAAGGTCATCAAAAACCAAGAAGGTCTGAGAAATTGTCACAGCCAAGAAGAGCCAAAGGAAACATGACAAGTCCATGCAATGTGGTATCCTGGAACAGGAAAGAAAAAGGACTTCAGGTAAAAACTCAGCAAACCTGACCCGTCCATTATTGATCGACATGAATGAACTGCACTAATGTAAGATGCTGATACGGGGAACATGCGGGACCTCTCTATAGCAGCTTCACACTCTTCCTGTAAGTCTAAATCTGCTCTACAAAATGAAGTTTTTATAAAAGTTCACTTTGGCCTTTTGTGACTTTTACAGAAAATCTTTGCAAAAGAAGGCAGTGTGTTTCCTGAGTCATAAAGATTTATGGTATCTTGAAACTCTGTCCTGTCTCCCCAGATGCAAAAAAAAAAAGTTAAAATAATGTACCCTCGTCATCTCCAACAAAAAGCACACCACCACGTAAGATTCCAGTTACCCACATTAACAGCTGTACTAGAAAGATTCTTTTTCCAAGAGGTCAGACATCATCCCCAGATTCTGTCCTGACTTCACAACTGTGAGGAAACAGATGTTTTCAAGCACACTTTTAAATAAATTATATATGTATTTATGTGTAGTACAATAAATATATACACATGTATTCAAAATTTAAGGATCCTATGGATATAGGGATAGAACAGCAAGAAAGGGGGTGGGCAGGATAAAAATATAAAATGTAAGTTTGTACAGAAAACAGATTTCCAGATTTGCCAACAAAGGGATGCAATTATTAGTCTAAAATAGGCTTCTGCATGTCAATGGGTGGTGGTCAAAGAGACTCCGAACAAAATGTAGAGCATGCCACCAGCCCTGGGATCTAAGATAAATTCCTGTGTTGCCGTCTGGCATATGAATTGGCATCAGATTTTTCTGATCTCTGTCAGGAGACTGAGTCATTTAGCAACAGATGATGGAAGCTATAAAATGTGGAGATGAATGGAACCCCAATATTATATGGAATTTTTATGATTACCTGAGGATTTCTTTAAATGAATGCATACATAAAAATAAGGTTGCCACTGAGATGGATTATATGCAAATATAACCTTAATGAGTTTTTTTCCTAAGAAAAGAATGATTTGTTCTTGTTAAAAATTTCTTTAATTATCTTCAGTTCTTCTGGAAGAAAGTGCTAGGTCAAATATGAAATTCTTATTTCTGATTCTATAATGAATATTGCCACTTAAGAATGCCTAACTTCAGGTGCATCTTTATTTCAAGACATTCATTACACACCAAATGAACTGCAGGGTATAATGTATTTCTCTTGTGCTAGGTTTTGAGTCCTGTTAAAAATGTGAAAAACACAAAAGGCAACTTTCCTGGAGTATCATTCAATTATTCAAATACTTTCTTTTGAACAGATGGGGGGGGGTTGTGTTTAGTTGTTAAATATAAAAGTTTGGGTATGAATGGGGTAAGGGTAAGTCTTATTTAGTTTGGGGGGGTTTTACCTCAGTTAAAAAACACTAATCCACTACACAGTCATATACTAAGGAAAGCTCAATATTGCTTTTGGACCAAAATGTGTTATCCTTTAAGAACCTGTGTCATTGGTTCTAAAAAAAAATGACATATTCAGTGTAACGTGCCTTTCTCTTCCCTTATAGCAGCTACTTCAAACACAAATGCAGAAATTAATGAGAAAAATTCCCTACATTTAAAAATCCACCATGTAAAGAAAAGCAGGGGTTAGTCCAAACTAGCCCCTGGGGATCTTCCCAGGGTCAGTAGATTGACTTGAAAACAAGGAGTACAGCTTGGGCTCGCCTTCCTTTCACAGGCAGGTACTGGTTAGAAAGGTTTTCAAACACGTGGAGCTTAGTGACGCCACCTGCTCCTGATGTAGGGCAATGACCACTGGACCACCAACTCTGTTGCTTCCGCACCAGCTCTCCTTCACAACAGCACACAGGCTTTAAAGATGGAGGCGCAGGTAGAACCATCGTGCCTTCTCACACAACCTAAAGAAGGACAACAACAATTTAGAAACAAGAAGCAACCAGAACTGACAGAAAATCGAACTGTATGGACGTCTGACAACCAAGGAGTTAAAGAAGAAATATTCATTCAGACCAGTAGGAGGGGCAGAGTCACGCAGCCCAGCAGAGAGGACTCGAGGCAAGGCGGCATCTGGAGGACCAGGTGGTCCCACATTCACGTGCAGATAAACTGTGAGGAATGACTGGGCATTGGGATAGACCACACAACCCAGGGCTCCAGTGGGGCTATAAGTCTCAAACCTCCAACTGAAAACTGTGGGGGTTAAGGCAGCGGGAGAAACTCCCAGCCTCACAGGAGAGTTTGTTGGAGAGACCCACAGATGCTAGAATGTACACAAGCCCATCCACACGGAAATCAGCACCAGAAGGGCCCAATTTGATTGTGGAAAGTGGGGGAAGTGACTGAAGACCAGCAGAAAGCAGATGAAGCAGCACTGTCCTCCCCCACACACATCATCACAACTCAGCCACATGGGTTACCCCACCCTGGGGAAAACCTAAGGCTCCGCCCCTTACTACATAACACGTGTGCTGAGACAAAAAAAAAAAAAAAGGACCAAATGAAAGAACAGATCAGAGCTCCCCCAAAAAATTAAGTGACAGAGAGATAGCCAACTTATCAGATGCACAGTTCAAAACACTGGTAATCAGGATGCTCACAGAATTAGTTGAATATGGTCTCAAATTAGAGAAAAAAATGAAGGCCATGTTAAGTGAAATGTAGGAAAATATACAGGGAAACAACAGTGAAAGGAAGGAAACTGGGACTCAAATCAACAGAGTGGACCAGAAGGAAGAAAGAAACATTCAACCAGGACAGAATGAAGAAACAAGAATTCAAAAACATGAGGAGAGGCTTAGGAACCTCCAGGACATCTTTAAACATCCCAACATCCAAATCATAGGGGTGCCAAAAGAAGAGGAAGAGCAAGAAATTGAAAACTTATTTGAAAAAATAATGAAGGAGAACTTCCCCAATCTGGCAAAGGAAATAGAATTCCAGGAAGTCCAGGAAGCTCAGAGAGTCCCAAACAAGTTGGACCCAGGAAGCACACACCAAGGCACATCATAATTACATTAGCCAAGATGAAAGATAAGGAGAGAATCTGAAAAGCAGAAAGAGAAAAGGAGACAGTTACCTACAAAGGAGTTCCCATAAGACTATCAGCTGATTTCTCAAAAGAAACCTTGCAGGCAAGAAGGGGCTGGAAAGAAGCATTCAAAGTCATGAAAGGCAAGGATCTACCTCCAAGATTACTCTGTCCAGCAAAGCTATAATTTAGAATGGAAGGGCAGATCAAGTGCTTTCCATATAAGGTCAAGTTAAAGGAGTTCACCATTACCAAGCCCTTATTATATAAAATGTTAAAAGGACTTCCCTAAGAAGAAGAAAAAAAATGAACAGTAAAATGACAACAAAGTCACATTTATTAACAACCAAATCTAAAACTAAAACAAAAACTAAGCAAACAACTAGAACAGGAACAGAATCACAGAAATGGAGATTGCATGGAGGGTTATCAATGGGGGAGTGGGTGGGAAAAGAGCCAGAAAAGGTACAGAAAATAAGTAGCATGAATGGTAGGTAGATGATAGACAGGGGGTTGGTTAAAATAGTATAGGAAATATAGAAGCCAAAGAACTTACATGTATGACCCATGGACATGGACTAAAGTGGGGGAATGCAGTTGGGAGGGAGTGTGCAGAGCGGAGGAGAATACGGGGCGGGAAATGGGACAACTGTAATAGAATAATCAATAAAATATATATTTAAAAACCCAGAATACAGGCTTTACACTAGAAGAGTTTCCCAGTAAAATAATGAGCAAAGAAAAGTTAAATGTCCTATCTATGATGGGCACTCATAAATTAGGAGCACAATGAATGGATCAGAAAGCTAAACTAAAATCAGTCTAATAGGAGAACCAAACAATACTTGCACAGATATCAGCCCTGGCAAGACAGAATTAAAAGTTGAAATCCTCACTTGGCAAGGGCCTGGGCCTCCAAGTGCTATGGAGCCTCCAAGAAGCAGAAAGAAATTTTGCCCAGGTGCTCATGCATCCCTTAAGCATGACCACTCTTGGTGGAATGTGAGGCATAACCCCAGAGTTTTCATCTACAGTCTCTCAAGAGCTCCATCTCTTGGCCCACTCGACCATAGGGCACAAATCACAACGGTCAGGGCCCACGGCTTGCGCCACTCTTCCAAAAGACTAGGGTCACCTAGAAGTTCCAGTTTCCCTGATTTGAGTCTTTAGTCATGTATGCAATGGCATGTCGAATTGGTGTTCAATTAAAGGGGTATAAAGCAATATTTAATACTTGCTATTTCGTAGGTTAAGAGAATTAAAGTTCATAAAGAAAATGATCAGTTCAGTACCCTATGCTAACCCCCATAGAGAAATCAATGAACAACGGCATTTTAAATGTCTAAGCCATTAGGTCATGACACCATGTCAGTGGGATCCACAATGAGGTTAAGGGGAAGTACCTGAAAGTCTTGGCATCACACAACTTCCATAATGCTGGTCTTTTGAAAGCTATAGACCCATAGTTCTTTGGGTAAAATTTTTTTAAATGTTTAAAGTTTATAAAATAAAAATTTTTAATTTGTTTGAGGGCCTTCTATGTTACACTTCTTCAATAGCATCCAAGGTGGAGTCATAGAAACAACCTGAGAAGAAATAAGAGAATGGAAGTGTTTGAAACAAATATATTCTAAACTGTTTAAACAAGTCATGGAACATCCATAGAAGGCAATAATAAACAGCTATGAAAAAACAAGGAAGATCATATACATTGTTATAGAGGGACCTCTAATACACATTAAGTGAACAAAGCAAAATGCATAACTGCATATAACACATTGCCATTTGTTAGGGGGAACTATATTTATGTGCTTTGACTTTTGTATGCCGAATATCTCTGGAAAAACACATGAAAAGGTGGTACCAGTGTTTGCTTCTAAGGAGTGGGTGATGGACAGTGTTTCTTTTCATTTTGAATTTCTATTAAGTATTTGTGTATACTACCTATCAAATAAAAAGCTTTATCTTTTTTTTCTTAAGGAGTATGGACTCTCTGAAAAATAAAAGAGCATTTCGAGCACATTTTTAGTAAATGGAAGAGGCCATCATGAAATAAATTGCCTTACCTGCCAGTAAAGAGGTGTGGTGGGGAAGGGGGCTGGGGAACTCCACAATATGCAAGCAAGGGTGTCAGAAGACAGATCAAAATGATACCCAAACTGTGAAAACATGATCATTACTGACAGAGGGAGAAAGAATAAAGTCTGTCTCATTGCATTTAAGTAAGTAGTGATATGTTAGGGAAGAGAGTGAAAAGGAGAAAATACTAGAACTCAAAAATTGCAAAAGGAAAAAATCATTTGTGTGCTGAAGCTTCAGAATGTTGTAATATAACAGTGAAATATATAAGTAAACTTTCAAATGAACTCCATCAGATCCAAAAATCAGTAAAGCAATTTCACTTTCTTAAAATGCTTACACAAACACATCCCTAAAGCACACATACAACTTCAGACACACGCTGTGAGAAGCCTGTAAGGCTATGCAGACAATTCTGGACTTTTATGGCTATTTCTTTTTTAGGGGTCATTCTTTGCATTTTTACTGCTCTAAATTTACCTCTCCAAGTCACCGCAATGCAGATTGAGCTTTCTTTCTTTCTTAGTTTTGTTCTCAACCAAAGCTTTTGTACATTTCTGGAATTTAAGCCACCTCAGTTACCGCTACTTATCTGTAACACCAATGCTTTGAGGGATTAAAGCAGGTTTCTTGTAATACACTCAGATCAAGAGTTATCTGAGTTGAGAAGAATATCCTGTTTGAGTTGCGGATGGGGAGGCTTTCTTACTTTTTATTTTTTATTTATTTATTTTTTAAAATCTTGAGTTGTTTTGATTTCCCCTGAGAGCCGTAATCTTCCACAAGTGATATTTTTTAAAAGCCCCAAACACACCACAAAACATTCCAAGTGATTTTAACTCCTGAATGAGGTTGGGCTACCTGAGTGATTCTCTCTCTTCTCTTCTTTGGCAGAAAGGATTAGAAACCTCCACAGAACTCGCTCTCTATTAAAGTGGAGTGCTGTGCATTCATTGGCAAGAGGTGAATTGTTTTCAGATTACATGCGAAAGAGTGTGTGTGTTTCTTTCCCACATCAAAGACTTGGATAGAAGCAGTTCTGAGTATTGCCAGGGATGCAAGAATTGGCGCTAAAGTGATTAACAAAATTGCTTTCCTGCAAAAGAAGCACAAAACATTACCTAGGGATTAGAGGAGGAGAGGGCAAGATTAAAGGTGATGTTGAATTTTGGGTGGAATATCTTATCCATCTTTTTCAAATCATGCTTCAAGGATTCTGTGACTCCTCCTTAAGGAAACCTGAACAAATCAAAGTCTTGCTGTCTCAAGTTTTGTGCACAGGCGTGCTGACAAGGTGAAATTAAAACGACTAACATAAGCAGCACCTCTTGTGACCTCCGTGTCTTTATCTCACTCTGCAAATACATTTTGAATGTGTTTTATTCAGCACACGCCAACGACTCCACGGATCAAAGATTCCTTCATCTGTAATTGGTTTGTGTCCACCTGTTGCACTTAAATGATACCGTTCTATACAGTTGCTGGGGTTTGGTTTTAGTAGATCTTGACTTAATTAGTATAGCATCCCTTTTTAAACGTATCTTCAACAGTCAAAATCTTCATCTAGCCAAGATGATTTTTTAATTAGCCATAAAACCTATATTCTAAACAGTGAAGGAAAAATCATACAGCAAGTCTCGCAATATCTAGTTTGGGAAATTACTTGAAGGGGTATCTCTGAAATGCCCTAGGTGTGACATCCTTTGTCACTAAGCATTCTTCATCTCCTTCAAAAACTTAATGTGGGCCTCCCTTCTTCCAAGAAGGCCTCCTGTCTTTAGTCTCCCAATCAAAGGCAGGCAGAAACATTAGGTATTGTTTCAGGTACCTGAACATGCAACTGTTCAGGTAGGAATAAACTTTTCCTTCCTCCTAGGTTTCTTCCTTTAAAACATTAAATCCTGGGGGGTGTGCCTGAAACTAATATAATAATCTATGTCAACTATAACTGAAAAACTTTTGAATGATTTTAAAAAATAAACATTAAATCCACACTGACTGGTGTGGCTCAGTGGATTGAGTACCAGCCTGTGAACCAAAGGGCCACCGGTTCGATTCCCAGCCAGGGCACAGGCCTGGGTTGCAGGACAGGTCCCCAGTGGGGCTTGTACTTGAGAGGCAACCATGCAATGATATTTCTCTCCTTCTCTTTCTCCCTCCCTTCCCCTCTCTCTAAAAATAAATAAATAAAATCTTTAAAAACATTAAGTCCAAAAAAAGGAATGGCATATATCTGGATAGATGGCAAAACATAAAGTTAAGTATAATATACAAAATAAATACATTCAGAACAATACATATAGCACGACACAATTTAGGAAAAATTAGCACATAAATCAGTATCAATTCTTTAGCGATCATGTACATGTCTGTAGAAATACAAACATTTACAGAATTATACATCTCAACTCATGGTAGTAGGTGGCTGCCTCCGGGAAGGAAGATGGACAATGAGATTGGGGTGAAAGGGAATTTTAGCTGCGTCTATAATGTTCATTTGTTTTAAAAGGGGGGATGGAAACATTCAGCTAAGATGATTCACTCAGTCGTAGTTAGGGCATGTGAAGTGCCACTGAAATTCTTGTCTGAGCAACGCAGCAGAGGTTTGAGACCTCATCTTTGTCCTCAAATTATTCTCTCGCATAAAGTGCAGATACTGTTTTGTCAGACAATAGATATGTCTCACTTTCTTTATAACAACAATGAGAGCAACAATTTGGAACAACAACTTAGAACAACAGTTTGATTAAATAATTTAAGATAGTTGTGACCTCCTGCTTTTCCACAATAACTTTATCCTCAGGAATTAATATAGTGTGGTGATGGAGCTTTACCTTTGTGTGTGTTCTGTAAGGAATAAGCCTCACTGTGAGTCCTCAGTAAAAAGAATAAATAGAGGAATAAATAAATAAGCGCTGTTGGCTTACCACCCTGCCTTCAATCATTTGTGCTTGTTTTCATTTCGAAGTTGTTTCTCGAGGTTGCCTATGTGACTTCTTCGCTTTCAGGACCTTGTTGAGAACAATCATTTTTTATCTGTCTCTCCCTTAGGGTCCTGTAAGGTCACTGGACATAAGATAGCTGTGAAATTTGACATTGTTCCCATTTAAATGCCTTCCTCCAGCAAGTGCAAGACTGTGGATGCTTCAGTGTGGGGATTGCCACGGCCAGGCCGTTTCTGAGACTCGCCAGCCCTCCAGGCTTCAAAGCCTGCCATCCTTGATCTCACTAAAGAATGTTTTTGAATTCTATGTCCATCTAGTGGTTGCCTGCAAAGATCTACTTGGCTTTTTCTTTCTTCCTTTTCTTTCACACTTGATCAGTGAGATTCTGTTTGTGATGGGGGTTTTGCCCCCCTCGGTCTTTAATTCTTTCACAGGTGGTTTCAAAGTGTCTGTCCTTAGCCACTGCTTTCTATAAACAAGCAGGAATTCGTGAACCACAGTGACTGATGGCTGTCCTCACCCGGCGATTCTCCCCTCACTTTGAAAACAGACTGTTTTGTGGACAGTAAAGTACAGTTCTTTTTCACAGATGAGATTAGAGGCTTGGGGGGCGGGGGCTGCAGAAAAGGGAGTTTTTCCTTTTTCTTTCTCTTTCTTTTTTTTTTTTTAAACCAGAGAGCCTTTGTGTTGTAACTCAATTTAGCAAAAGCAAGAACTTTGCTTATTTTACACTCAGTTGCACCTTCAGTTAAAGATGACATGGGACTAAGTAGGGGGTGCTCAGAATTAGCTGATTTCCTCATTAATTCCAGCATCTCCAGCATCCCAAGTGCAAGGTTAGGAGTTGAAGATCAGATGGTGACAGGAGCTAGTGTGGTTACATATCCAAGGGACCAAATTATATCATTTCTACCTACGAATTTTGATGTACCATAGGGGTTGAGATATCTATCTTATCACCTCCTCCCCGCTAGGGGCTGAAAACTCTCGCCCCAGGTTTCAATTCTTTTGATTTGAGGTTTTAGGAATGGATTCAATCTCTTATCTGTAGCAGCTTTGGTCTTTTCAATTTTCAAATGGATCATGAAAATTGGAGAGAGGGTAGGTTGATGGATTATACTGCTCTGAATTCTGTGAGGGAAAAAATAATAGAGGCCAAGTGTTATCACTTGGTCCCGAACACACCCACGGTGTGAGGGCACATGTGTGTCTCGGGCCCCCTTGGCCTCTAGGAAACTGGGGACACACAGTGAATTAAAGTCACCGCCTTTGTTCCAGCCCAAATTCAAACAACAGATATTTTAAAATACTTTTTGTCGGGGGTTGGGGTGAAAAAAATAAAAAAATAAAAGAGTTTTTCTCTTTATAAATGTCAAATATTTGATTAGAAGCAATGTAAAAAAACACAAATTGTGCTCATGCAGCATTGTTGTTAACTGCAAAAACCTGCAATTAAAACACCTAACTGTTCATCAGTGGGCAACTGGCTGAATAAACTACAGCACCTCCAGCCATAGAATGATATATAATAATAATTAAACAGAGCAGAAGTGAAAAAGCGTGACATGAAGGCAGGTCTAAGAAATAGTGTCGACTGAAAATAAAAGTTGAAAAGTGTTATGTATAAAACAATCCTATATAATTTTAGTGGGTTCAAATATATATATCTATCTGGGACTGAGGGAGGTGGTCTAAGGGGATTTTAACTTTGTGTGAAATGTTTTATTCTTTTCCATGGAGAATGTATTTTTCTCATTCTTATGTAATTAAAAGCATATTTTAAATGATGTTTAAAACCAAATAGAAGATGACTAAGAAGAAAAGAAAATCACCCATAATCTACTACCTAGGCTTCTGGATAGTCTTTTGTATATATACTTTTCTTAAAAAAAATGTATTGCACTAAAATATACATAACGAAATTTACCATCTTAATCATGTTAAGTTCAGTGGCTTAAGCACATTCACGCTGTTGTGCAACTACCCTTACCATCCTCTGCAGAACTTTTTCATCTTTCCAAACCGACTCTCTGCGCCGTTACACAGCAACCCCCCAGCTCCCCTGGGCCCCAGCCCTGGGAACTGCCGTCCTACTGTCTGTCTCTGTGAATTTGACTACTCTAGGTCCCCCGTACAAGTGGAATCACACATTTGTCTTTTCATGTCTGGTTTATTCCACTTCACATAATGTCTTTAGGGTTCATCCACGTTGTGGCAGGCATCAGAATTTCACTCCTTTTAAAGGCTGAATAATACCTAATTGTATGTATAGACCACATTTTGTTCATCCATTGATCCATTGATGGACATTTGGGTTGTTCTCACCTTCGGGCTCATGTGAAAGTGCTGAGATGGACACTGGTGTACAATACGAATACCTGTGTGAGCTCCTGCTCTCCGTTCTTTGCGCATGTACCCAGACATGGAACAGTTGTTTGAAATGGTTACTCTATGTTTAAGTTTTTGAGAGCCCACCATACCGTTTGCCACAGTGGCTGCCCCATTTTACATTCCCACCAGCAATGCACAATGGTTCCAGTTTCCCCGTACCCAAACCAACACTTGTTCTCAGGGTTTTACATATATAGGAGCCATCTTAAAGTTGTAAATGGCTATATCCTTTCAAAAAGTAAAATTTGACCTCAAATCTAGCTTGATATAACCTTGAATTTTTCCACACCATTAAACATTCTTCAATATTATTTAAGTGGCTGCATTGCATTCCACTGAATAGGATGTCCATAATATACTCAACCAATTCCCTATTACTATAGCGTTAGAAACAGGTGTCTCCAGTTTTGGGGGCAATTTAAAGAGTGCTCCACATTTATATACTTGCCTTTGCTTTGAATGTGCTTATAAATTGCTAACAGTGATATTGCTGGGTCATAGGGCATATATTTTTGAAAGCTTTGAAGATCAATATCCACTTTAAGATTCACTCAGAAAGAGGGATTGGAGGCAGAGAGAATCACCACTGCAGCTACATGCTTGGGACCCCAAGCAAACTACTGCTTAGGGAGCTGAGAAGTTCCCACACACAACGTGAAGAGTGGGCATTATCTGTCACCGCTGACCTACATAAAAATCCTTAGTTTAGGCCCTGGCTGGTGTAGCTCAGTGGACTGAGCACGGGCCTGTGAACCAGATGATTGCAGTTCGATTCCCAGTCAGGGCATATGCCTGGGTTGCAGGCCAGTTCCCTGCAGGAGCCAGTTCCCAGCAGGGGATGCAGGAGAAGCAACCATACATTGATGTTTCTTTTCCTCTCTCCTTCCCTTCCCCTCTAAAGATAAATAAATAAAATATTTTTTAAAAAGTCTTTAGTTTAGGAAAAGAGTGTAGAAGCCTCTCATTGGAAGGCCTGATTCAGTAGTGCTCAGGGCACTGGCGCAGTCTGTGTGTGAGAACTTTCTTCACTGCAGTTCACGGGATCCAGGACCAACCTGAATCTCACTTTCTCTCATTACCGAAACCCGATGCCATTTCTGGGGTAGAAATTGCCTAGGTACCCAAGATTAACAACCAAGAAAGTAAGTTGGAGATGAGAAATTACTCAAGAATGAATAACAAGGGGCTAGCCTTCTTCCTCCTGAACTGCCTAATGATTAGTCGGTATAGCCAATGTCCCCACAGAGCCCTGGACTTAGGAATCCTGGACAGAATTTATGTCCCTCCTCGCCTTTCTCAGAGAACTCGGCCACCCATAGGCTTCACGGGCAGTATTCTGGTTTCCCCCTACCGTTCTTATTGCCCCAGCATGAAAATTTCCGTTCCACTCATATTGACCTATTTTCAGTATTTCAAACAAGCAACATGTACTATGGAAAGACTTTTGGGCTTGGTGTCAGAAAATCTGGATCTGAACTCTGGCTCTGTTATTTCTTTATTAGGTGGCCTTGGGCAAAAATACTTAATTTCGCTGAGACTCGGTTTCTTCATCCATAAAACAGAGATGACAGGGGTTCATCTGCTGTAACATTATGTACGTGTTAAACCAAACAACAGCACGTGAAAGGAGTTAGCACAGTGTGGAGTTTGTAGTGAGTGCCCGCCAGGTGACCCGTCTGATAGGTGATGTGAGTGTCTCCTTTATCCCAGCCTCTAAGCTTTTTCTCCAACCTGCTCTCTTTCTGAAAGAGTGAGTCCTCTTTCATCTGAATCCTACCCCTCTACTGACGCAAACTCAGGTTTTAGCCCCCTTGAAAGTCCTCCCACAAAAACTTTAGCATTCACTGACTGGACTATTTACTTACCACCTGCATTGTAGTATGTCTATACTACCTGGTGTGCGTCATACTTTCTACCATGTATTTGTCCTCTCCAGGTCTGTCAAAGGACAGGAGCCATGCCTATTAACTCCTCCCCCACCCCACTTTCTACCCTCTGTAGTAAGAATGATTTACACATAGTAGATGGTCAATAAATATTGGTTGACTGACCTTTTCACTCTCCCCATGGTTCATGATCTGCCTGTACCCTTCTAAAAAGATCCCCCCACTGGGCAGCTTTTAGGGAGCATTTGTAACAATTTTGCCCCAGTGATAATCATAATTAATGTGCAACACGTCCCTGCTTACAGCGATTGCCTATGTGGGCAACAGACAGGATATTCTTGCTATTGTCATCCCCGTTTCTCAGAGACTCAGAGAGGGCAAGTGATTTGTCACAAAGCCGGTGTGTGGCAGAACGGAAAATTGAATTCAGATCTACTGATTGCACAGCTCCTGCTCTTGGCTTCACATAATAAAATGTCCCTCACTATTTAACTGTTAATGGACATTTGTCCCTCTCTGAAGTAATATGATCATTGACTTTTAGATCCTTGTTTAAGAAGAAAGTGGTGGTGTTTTGGGATACAGTAACTGCCTAAAGAAATTTCTTTAGTGTTTGCAGAGGCATGAAAGAAATGTACACAATACGCCAGTTCTTGGGGAAATGTTCCAGGTGAGAACCTTGTGTAAATTATTTCCTTGAGGCCCAGAATGAAAGCTGGGAAGGTGAGAAGGTGTCTTTTCCCTTACACCTAATTAATTACAACTCAGAGCGGCTCTCTTAGAAATGGTTCCCCCACCGCACTTGGAACGTCCTAGGGAACCTGCCCCCACAGCTTCCCCTCCTAGGCCTTGGCTCTGGCTTCCAGGACTTCTCACCCTGCAGTTGCTCTTCCTGAACTGGGGTCCCTCCAGCAAAGGGCACAACTCTTTACCCACAGCCTACGGGAGTCATAGGTGGTCCTAATTTGAGGAGATTCTAAGGGTTGTCCTATTACTACCCAGCATGTGTCCCCAGCTACACATTTAACTCTCTGAAAGCGCAGGAGACAGCCTTCAGATTTAGGGATGGCAGGAATCCTCAGAGGGTTCACGGCAACCCAAAGCAGAGCCACGTCTCTGGGCGACCTCAGTCAAAGAGTAAGCAACAGCCTTTCTGTCCGGAGTATCAGTCTACCTGTTGTCCCAGTAAAACTCGCAAGGAGCGACCCGAACTTTGACTTAGCTGTTGCCCTAGATTCTATTTATAGCAGTTGTGTGAATTCATTTCTGCCCTGCTGCCCTTGGACACGGGGGCACTAAACTCAGCTTTGCTGGGTTGCTTCCAGATTTGCTCAGTATACATTTGTTGAGAAATACTTCCAAGGTGCCTGTAGGCACCGGGGAGAAAAAGATGGGGTCTGGAATCCTCTCCTTTTTTCTCAGCCCATTTTCCCCTGAAAGCCTCACTTTCTCACAACCAGCCAGACTCATATCAGCAACAACCTTCGAGTTGCATAGGGACTGTTCATATTTTCTTATTGTTTTCAGAAACAAACATTAGCATAAATACTAATACAGTAATGATTTCATTATATTCTAATTACTCTGGGTCAAAACTGGGAGTTTGATCTCAATTCGCATGCTGTTTTTGTAGAAAGTTGTATCTAACCCCAGGTATAACATGCCTTCGTCTCTGCTCACATCACTTGGTGAAGCCCTCTTTTCCCTTTTTATGATGTCGTTTTTACCGCTAATTTTCCCACACCCACCACTCTGTTTCAAACACTAAGAGTTCAAACCTCACTCCTCCAAAGATCTCAACCTTGAGACTTAAACATTCTCCCCTTATTTCTCAGCAGTAACCCTCCTCTCTGGCTGCTCTTTAGGGTAAGGTCAACTCGAATGAAATAGACAAATGTTTACAGAGTGGGGAAGGTGGGAAAGATGGGGAGGGGACAGCTGTGATCCCTGACCCATCCTGCCCCAACTTTTCCTCACCAAGAGTATCTTTGAGGACGAGCTGAAAATGGCAGTTAAAAAGACAAATTCAAGTTTCTTATGTGCCCCTAAAGATCAGCAATGAACTACTGGGACTTGAATTTTTATTAAAGATTTTATTTATTTATTTTTAGAGAGAAGGTAAAGGAGGAAGAGAGGGAGAAAACGTGTAATTACCTCTCAGACACCCCCTACTGGGGACCTGGCCTGCAATGTAGGCATGTGCCCTCACTAGGAATTGAACCAGCAATCCTTCAGTTCTCAGGCCAGCACTCAATCCATTTAGCCACACCAGCCAGGGCGGGACTAGAATTTTTTTAAGTATATTTTATTGATTATGCTATTACAGTTGTCCCATTTTTTTTCTACCCTTAATCTCCTCCACCCGGCTCCCACCAACATTCCCTCCCCATAGGTCATGTCCATGGGTCATACATATAAGTTCTTTGGCTTCTCCATTTCCTGTACTATTCTTAACCTTACCCTGTCTATTTTGTACCTACCATTTATGCTTCTTATTCCCTGTACCTTTTCCACCATTCTCTTCTCTCCCCCTCCCCACTGATAACCCTCCATGTGATCTCCGTGTCTGTGATTCTGTTCCTGTTCTATTGTTTGCTTTGTGTGTTTTTGCTTTTGTTTTTTAGGTTTTGTTGTTGATAGTTGTGAGTTTGTTGTCATTTTACTGTTTATATTTTTGATCACCTTCTTTTTGGTAGATAAGTTCCTTTAACATTGCATAGAATAAGGGCTTGGTGATGATGAACTCCTTTAACTTGACCTTATCTGGGAAGCATTTTATCTGCCTTTCCATTCTAAATAATAGCTTTGCTGGATAGAGTAATATTATATTACTCTATTCAGCAAAGCATTATGTAGGTCCTTATCTTTCCTGACTCTGAATACTTCCTTCCAGCCCGTTCTTGCCTACGAGGTTTCTTTGGGGAAATCAGCTGACAGTCTTATGGAAACTCCTTTGTAGGTAACAGTCTCCTTTTCTCTTGCTGCTTTTAAGACTCTCCTTATCTTTAATCTTGGGGAATATAATTATGATGTGCCTTGTTCTGTGCTTTATGTTTCCTCTTTAACTCCTTGGTTGTCAGATTTCAATACAGTTAGATTTCCTGGCAGTTATGGTTATTTTTTGTTTTTAAATTTGTTGTTGTCCTTCTTTTGGTTTTGTGAGGAGGCAAAGTGTATCCACCTATGCTTCCATCTTGTCCAGAAGTCCTGAGACTTGAATTTTAAAAAACAGTACTTTTTCCACTAAGACTTCCAGTCAAGATGGCAGCATAGGTAAACATGGCTTGCCTCCTCATACAACCACATCAATATTACTACTAAAATATAGAACAATCATCATTCAGAACCATCAGAAATTGAGATGAATGAAAGCCTGACAACTATAGAATTAAAGGAACCATATGCATTCAGAATTGTAGGAAGGGGAGCACAGAAGAGGCTGGTCCCACATCCACATGTGGTAGATAAAAATTTTGGAGGGATATGTTGGGAGTGAGGAACACCAGCCCCATACCAGGGTTCCAGTGCCAGGAAGATAAGTCCCCATCATTTATGTCTACAAAAGCCAGTGGGGATTGAGTTGGTGGAAGAAACTTCTGAAACCCCAAGCAGTCCCTCTTAAAGAACCCCACATGGACTCACCTACTCCAACTCACTCCCTCTGAGCTCCAGCACTGGGGTAGCAGCTTGAAAGGTACGAATGGCATACAGGGAAGAACTGAAGTGTCTGGTATCAAGTCAGGAGCTGAGGCACAGCTTCCTCCCAGACAGAAAGGTGGGCAGAAGCCATTGTTCCTTTTCTGAACCCTTCCCCCACAGAGCCACAGAGCCAGCAGGTGGGTGCCATACCTGAGACTCCATCAATCTGTCTAACACTATTTGGCCTGCCCAGGGTATCTCCTGAGGGGCCCACTCAACTTACAGGGCCCACCTAACTGTTAACAGTGGTTTTTCCATATAAATTGTGGTCTTGAATCATGCTTTACAACATTCTAAATTCTCTCAAACAAGCAACAGCTGGCCTCAGTAAGCTCCCAGCCCCATTACCTCTTAGTAAGCAGCCCCAGGACCAACACTAGCAGCAGCCAGCCTACATTCACAGCTTGACTTTGCCTGGGAATCTCCAAGACCAGCACAAGTAGCAGCCATCTAAATTGCTGTATATCTCAGGCAGGTAGTCCCAGGCACAACACAGGAGGGGACTGACCTTGGCCTGCACCACCAGGGAAGCCCAGGGCCAGTGCACCCAGTGGACAGTTACAGACCTTGTCAGAGCACCAGCACCCTGTTCTGCACAGCTGATCCTCCATGGAGGGTGGAGGTCGGTGGTAAGTGGTCATAGCAATCCTTGAAGGTGACTGGCCTAGGTAAATCACTCCCATTGATCCACCAAGAGCAGTCAAGTCTCAACTACAAGAAGAAGCTGTATTCAGCCCACACGAAAGGTACACCTTTAGTACCCAGCTTGGGGGACAGGACAGGCTGTGCCACTGGACTCTACAGGACACCTACTATACTAGGCCACACTACCAAGACACCAAGTCAATGTAGCTCTACCTAATACATAGAAACAAACACAGGAAGGCTGACAAAATGAGAATACAAAGAAACATGGCCCAGATGAAAGAACTAAATGAAAACTCCAGAAAAAGAGCTAAAGAAAATGGAGATAAGCAATCTATCAGATGCAGAGTTCAAAACACTGGTTATAAGGATGCTCAATGAACTTAGTGAGAACCTCAACAGCATAAAATAGATCCAGTCAGAAATAAAAGATTCCACTAATTGAACTAAAGAACAATTTACAAGGAAACAACAGTAGAATGAGTGAAGCTGAGACTGAAATCAACAATTTAGAATATAAGGAAGCAAAAAACAACCAATTAGAACAACAAAAAGAAAAAAGAATTTAAAAAAATGAGGATATTGAAAGCAGCCTCTAGAACAACTTCAGATATTCTAGTGTTTGCATCATAGGGGTGCCAGAAGGAGAAAAGGAGCTAGAAATTGGAAATCTATTTGAAAAAATAATGAAAGAAAACTTCCCTAATTTGGTGAAGGAAATAGACATGCAAGTGTAGGAAGCACAGAGAGTCCCAAACAAGATGGATGCAAAGAGGCCCACTCCAAGACAGATCATAATTAAAAGGCCAAAGCTTGAAGATAAAGAGAGAATCTTAAAAGCAGCAAGAGAAAAGCAATTAGTTACCTACAGGGAAGCTCCCATAAGACTGTGAGCTGATCTCTCAAAAGAAACTTTGCAGCCTAGGAGAGATTGGCAATAAATATTCAAAATGATGAAAAGTAGGAAGCTACAGGCAAGATTGCTCTACCCAACAAAGCCATCATTTAGAATCTAAGGTCAGATAAAGAGCTTCCCAGACAAGAAAAAACTAAAGGAGTTCGTCATCACCAATCCATTATTATATGAAATGTTAAAGGGACTTATTTAAGAAAAATAAAATCAACACTATGAACAATAGCCCTGGCTGGTGTGGCTTAATGGATTGACCACAGGCATGTGACCCAAAAGGTGGCTGGATGGATTCCCAATCTGGGAATGACTAGGCACATGCCTGGATTGTGGGCCAGGTCCCCAACTGGGCACGTGTGAGAGGCAACCACCCTGATGTTTCTCTCCCTCTCTTCCTCCCTCCCTTCCCCTTTTCCTAAAAGTAAGTAAATAAAATCTTTAAAAAGAACTATGAACAATAAAATGGCTATATATATAATTACTCTAAAAAGCAAACTAAGCAAACAAGAAGAACAGAGACAGATTCACAGATACAGAGAGCATTTTGATGATTGCCTGATGGGAGGGGAGTATGGGGGAATAAGTGAGAAGGTGAGGGAATTAAGAAGTGCAAGTCAGTGGTTATAGAATAGTCATGGGCATATAAAGTACAGTAGAAGAAATGAAGTAGCCAAAGAACTTACATGCGTGACCCATGGCTGAGAACAGTGGTGGGCAGATTGCCTGAGGGAGTGGACAGTGCTGGGTGGAGGGGGGCAAAGGGGGAAAGTCAGGACGACTGTAATAGCACAATCAATAAAATATATATATTTTTTAAATGTATTGTTTATCTTGACCACAGGACATACATCCACACCCACATGTGACAGTGCCTATACTTAATGTGGCCTAAGTACCCATATTTTTTCATTTTATTCAACTTGACTTCATTGAAAAATGTTTAGTTCTGATCCATTTTGTTGATTTCTTGACCAACTAAAGTCTGAACCACCTCAGCCTGAGTGACTTGCTCAAGGTCACCTAGCTAATATAGTGGTGGAATCAGGAGGATAACATAATATCCTCCCACTCACTACACTCTGGGGGGGTTCCGACCCTAAGGCAAAACTATCACAAAAGTCTTGTGTCCATTTTGATAATCAAAGAACAAACTTGTCCCACCTTTCAGCCAGAATTAAGGGAATGCTAATCTCGGCATCTGCAGGCATTTCAATGTGGTTTGTCCAGATACCCTGGCTCTCTGCAATGCAGCTGTCCAGAATGCTCTTCCTAGAAGCTCTACAGAGAAGGATTTAGCCCTAATGGGTGGCACACCCAGACTTGCTGGAATTCTCATCCAAATTACACCAAACGTGAACATATGGACAAAGGCCCATGGCATATTAAATGATTTACTGGGGTCAAAGATCAAGTCAATGGCAGGCCTGAAGTTAGCCTGCCCCACATCCTCCGAGTCTGCTAGGCTGAGACACAAGGAAGCCTCGGCTAGGCAGGGCCATCAGCTTCCACCTGGCCAGCCGTCAGCCAGTTAATCTACAACAGCACCTTCTTTTCCTACCAGAGGGAGCTTTGCCTTGAACCCCTGTGGGATGTGCCTGCTTGGAATCTAGATTTCTCGGCTTCAGAGTCTAGTTTAGCTGGTGTTGGATGCAGAAGGCTAGAGAACGCCGAAACTTGTTTATTTGTTCTTTTATTCCTGGATTTATAATTTGACCTAATATACTGTATGTCTGTACATGTGTTGATCTCAAAAAATATTTGAGCTTGCCTGCTTCTCAGGCTGTGTTGGCAGGCAGCTGTTAAAGCCATCAGCGATGTTTGCTTCCAGTTACAAAAGAAAACATTCTCTATTTGGGGCTATGTTGTTGGGTTTTTTTTTTCTTTCCTGATTTAAAAGGGGAAATATGTTTCCCAGTAGAGATGTGGGACTGCCCCCAACCCCTTCTAGAGCTAAGAATGACTAAGAAATCTTTTGGCACACCTGGTTCATCATCTTTCTAATATTCATACTTTTTTCTCTCCCTGTGGAAATATTCTTAGGGGATTTGGTTTGAAATTATTTGAGCAACTGGGCAGGTTTCTCTCCCTTCCCTGGGGACACCAGTTTATGGTTCAACATCTCTCTCAAACTCTGGTGTGTTTTTAGCTACAAAACAAAAAAAGAGGTAGGCCGTGTCCCATTATCAGGTGCACTGACGAAATAACTGCTGATGGGACCACGAATACATGAGTAATTCTAACCTCTGCCCAGAACCTTTGAAGGAATGCATAAACCCTGACCTTGCTTTGGTTCTTTGGAGAGACCATCTGGGGAAAACTTCATTTCTCAAAATATGTATGAAATTGAGAGTTTCTCTGGCTGGAAAATAGGAAAAACCAGATGGCAAATGTAGGGTTCCCATATGCAAATATTTGTTGCAGAGAAGATGATTTAAACATAGTGAATGCACTCTGGAAGGACTGACCTGTGCTTGGACCAAGAGCATGGAGGGATTTGGAGGCGAAGAAGAGTGGAGAACAGAGACACCGGGCAATACTCGGGAAACAGGACACGAGGCAGGAAGACTTGTTGGGGGTCGGAGGAGCCTTTGGACGCGTCAGACCAAAGTTCGGCAACCTGCTGGGAGCAAGAGAGTCAGGAAGGTCTGAAAATGAGGAAGGGAAGCCTGCAGAGAAAATGTGGCTGCCGAAATAAAAGTGGCTAGGAGAAAAAGAACAAGGCTTGATAAATAGGACCTCAAAGGAGTCCAGGGATGGGTAGAACCACTCAAAGGACAACTTTGACTCAAAATTGAAGATGAGGTCTGGGTCACTTCCTGAAGGTCTTGGTAACCCCAGGATTTCTGATTGAAGGGCGTGGTCAAGTTGAAACTGCTAATCACCAAGCTAGTGTACTAGTTACTTGAATGAACCACATAACACTAACAAAGAAGACTTTTAAATGGTATCTTTGAAAAAATTTTAGATTCTAGTAGTTCATTCCTGGTATAGGGGAAAGCAACTGACTTTTCTATACTACCTTCTAACATGGAATCTGTCTCCATTTATTTAGATTCCTTCTATTTCCTGCACCACTTTTCTACATATAGACCCTGTACACCTTTTGTTAGATTTATACTAAGTATTTGGGGGGGTTGATGCCATTGTAAGTATTTGGGTTTGTGTGTATGTGTGTGTTATTGTAAATGGTAGTTTTTCATTTTATATATTTATTTATTTGTTAAATTATATTTTATCAACTATGCTATTATCATTGTCCCAATTTCCCCCCTCCACCCAGCACCCGCACAACTCCCTCAGGCAATTCCCCCACCATTATTCATGTCCATGGATCATTTGTATAAATTCTTTGGCTACTCCATTTCCTCTACTGTACTGTACATCCCCCTGGCTATTCTGTAACTACCTATTTGTACTTCTTTTTAAAAATATATATTTTATTGATTATGCTATTACAGTTGTCCCAATTTTTCCCCTTCTGCCCCCCTCTTCCAGGTATGCCCAACCCACAGCAATCCCCACCTCAGTTCATGTCCATGGGTCACGCATGTAAGTTCTTTGACTTCTCCATTTCCTATACTACTCTTAACATCCCCCTGTATACTTTGTACCTATCAATTATGATTCTTATTCCCTGCACCATTTTTTCTCCCAGCTTATTACCCTCCAAATGATCTTCCTATCTATGATTCTGTTCCTGTTCTGGTTGTTTGCTTAGTTTGTTTGTTTAGATTCAGTTGATAGTTGTAAATTTGTTGCCTTTTTGGTGTTCATAGTTTTGACCTTCTTTTTCTTAGATGAGTCCATTTAACATTTCACATAATAAGGGCTTGGTGATGGTGAACTCCTTTAGCTTTACCTTGTCTAGGAAGCACTTTAACTGCCCTTCCATTCTAAATGAAAGCTTTGAGGACTTCCGCCAAGATGGAGGCATAGGTGGAAACACTGTGCCTCCTCTCACAACCAAGTTTAAAGTCAACAAAGTTTCAGTAACAAAAACGCAGCCAAAACACAGAAAATTGAACTATATGGAAGTCCTACAACAATGAACCATTTCACCGGACCAGTAAGAGGGGCAAAGCCAGCAGTGGAGCTGGTCGGGCAGGAAAGATCTCCCGACCCAAGTGTGCAGGCAGCTGTGGGCAGATCCCAGGTGTGGGGTAGCAACAGGCGGACCCAGTGAGGGCGCAAGGTGGCAGGCTGACCAAGGTCACACATTTGCACGCAGATGTGTGTGCAAACCAGTGAGGGAGTGAGCAATGAGGAAGACCATGCAGGCCCCAGAGGTGGGAAGCAGCAAAGGGGACTGCCATTGCCCCTCTCTGACCCTGCCCCCCCCCCACAGCATCACAACCCAGAGACTGAGTTGCCCCGCCCTGGTGACCACATAGGGCTCCACTCGTCATACATAACAGGTGCGAACAGACTAAAATATGGCTCAAGAAGAACTCAAAGCCCTAGAGACAATAACTCTAAGCGACCAAAAAATAGCCAACCTATCAGATGCACAGTTCAAAGTACTGGTGATCAGGATGCTCACAGACTTGGTTGATTATAGTCACAAATTAGAAGAACATATGAAGGCTAAACTGATTGAAATGAAGGGAAATGCACAGGAAACCAATAGTGATGGAAAGGAAACTGGGACTCAAATCAAGGGAGTGGACCAGAAGGAAGGAAAAAAATGACCAAACAGAAAAGAAGGAAGAAACAAGAAATCAAAAAAAGTGAGGAGAGGCTTCAGAACCTCCAGGACATCTTTAAATGCTCCAACATCTGAATTACAGGGGTACCAGAAGGGGAAGAGGAACAGCCATGAGTGGAAAACTTATTTCAACAAATAGTAAAGGAGAACTTCCCCAGTCTGGCAAAGGAAATAGACTTCCAGGAAATCCAGCAAGCTCAGAGAGTCCCAAAGAAGTTGGACCCAAGAAGGAACACACCAAGGCACATCATCATTGCATTAGCCAAGATTAAAATGAAGGAGAGAATCCTAGAAGCAGCAAGAGATAAGGGGACAGTCACCTACAAAGGACTTCCCATCAGACTGTCAGTGGATTTCTCAAAAGAGATCTTCCAGGCAAGAAGGGGCTGGAAAGAAGTATTCCAAGTCATGAAATCCAAAGACCTACATCCAAGACTGCTCTATCCAGCAAAGCTTTCATTTAGAATGGAAGGGCAGATAAAGTGCTTCTCAGATAAGGTCAAGTTCAAGGAGTTCATCATCACCAAGCCCTTATTATAAGAAACATTAAAGGGACTTATCTAAGAAAAAGAAGGTAAAAAATATGAACAGTGAAAGGACAGCAAACTCACAGTTATTAACAACCACACCTAAAACAAAAGCAAACTAAGAGGACAGCTAGATCAGAAGCAGAACCATAGAAATGAAGATCACATGGAGGGTTAGCAACAGGGAAATGGGAGGAGGAGAGGGGGGAGAAGGTACAGAGAATAAGTAGCATAGACAGTAGGTAGAAAATAGGGAGGGCAAGAATAATAGGGGAATTATAGAATCTAAAGAACTTGAGACACGTGGACATAAACTAAAGGGGGATGGTGGGGGAGGGGGTGTGCAGGGTGGAGGGAAATGAAGGGGGAATTAGAACAACTGTAAAGGCATAATCAATAAAATATATTTAAATAAATAAATAAATAATAAATAAATGATAGCTTTGCCAGATAGAGTAATCTAGGGTGTACGCCTTTGCTTTTCATCACTTCGAATACCTCTTGCCAGTCCCTTCTTGCCTGCTAAGTTTCTTTTGAGAAATCAGTTGATAGTCTTATGGGAACTCCTTTGTAGGTAACTCTCCTTTTCTCTTGCTGCTTTTAAGATTCTTTATCTCTAATCGTTGGCATTTAATTATGATGTGTCTTGGTGTGGTCCTCTTTGGGTCCAACTTGTGTGGGATTCTCTGTGCCTCCTGGACTTGCATGTCTATTTCCTCCATCAAATTAGGTAAGTCTTCCTTCATTATTTTTTCAAATAAGTTTTCAACTTCTCATTCTTCCTCTTTTCCTTCTGGCATCTCTATGATTTGGATGTTTGTACATTTGGAGATATCCCAGAGGTTCCTTACATTATTCTCATTTAAAAAAATTTTTTTCTTCTTGCTGTTCTGTTGAAAGCTTATTTCTTCCTTATGTTTCAAATCGTTGATTTGAATCCTGGCTTACTCCCCACCCCTGCCACTGTTGGTCCCCTGTAGATTTTTCTTTATTTCACTTAGTGTAACTGTCATTTCTGTTCTTTTTGTTAATGTTGTTGCCATACTCGTTGAGTTGTTTGAGTATCCTGATCATCGGTGTTTTGATCTCTGCATTGGATAAATTGGTTTTCTCTGTTTCATTTAGTTCTTTTTCTGGGGTTTTGTTCTGTTCTTTCATCTGGGCCATGTTTCTTTGTGTCCTTAATTTGGCAGCCTCCCTATGTTTGTTTCTGTGTATTAGGTAGAGCTGCTTTGACTCCCTGTAGCACGGCCTATTGTAGAAAGGCATCTATAAATTGTGTGGGGAGGAGCCTTAGATAATTACCAGGGCAGGGCAACCCACTTCACCAATTTGTGGCTCTGAGTGGAAGGAGGGCTCAGAGAGGGGACAATGTCTCTGCCTGACTCCTGGAGATTTGCCCAGCACTTGCTCTGTTTCCATTTACTTACTTACTCCCCATATGCAACCAACACTCTTCCAGCTGTACCCTGGTGCCGAATCGCAGAGGGATGGGTTTCCATAGATTCTAAGTCTATGCGGGCCCTTTAAGTGGAGTATCCTGAAAATGTGGCAGTTTCTTCTGTCACCCCAACCCCCAGTGGTTTTTACAGCCAGAAGTTATGGAGATTTTTCTTCCTAGTGCTGGAACCCTAGGCTGTGCAGTCTGGCCTGGGGCTCCTAAGGAATCCCTCACAACTTTTATTCATGACACAGGAATGTGGGACTGCCCGTTCCACCACCGCTGCCTCTCTGCATCCCTCTGCCTGTCTCTGCTCCTCCTGGATAAATGTGGCTTCTTTAAATCCTTGGTTGTTGGACTTCCATTAGCTTGATCTTCTGATGGTTCTGGGTGTTATTTGTTTAAGGGTCTACTTGTAATTCTTTCTTTCATTGGATGAGGAGACGAAGTGTGTTTACCTAGGCCTCCATCTTGACCAGAAGTCTAAGGATCCTATTGGATCCTATAATGAGCACCACAGTGTGTCAGCACAATGACATGCAACATACACAGGCATGGAGCCGCAGCTAGTGGGGGAGCCAGTTACAAAGGAACTAAGTAAACTGAGCTAGCTCTGTGATCAGGGCTACAGGAGACTTACGAGGTGTGAAGACAGTGTGTCGATACTAGTTCCTAACATGTGCTGTGAGATCAGGCCAGCATCCCTAAGGAAGTGGCATAGAAGGAAGCAGAAAGAACATAAAGTGCAAGAAGATTCTGAAGAAGCAGCAACAGTGTCAGTCAAATGAGATGACAGAGGAAACACTTCCTAAAATGTAGAGCATTATTCCAATGCGGTGGAATATTGCAAACCATGGTGTTTTATTGCAAACCATGATTATAAACATGCCTTAAAGATGAGCTTGGTCTCCCCCACACATCCGTTCAGTGACGAGATGAGCACTGCCCAGTGCCTGGTGATGCTGTAGGTTCCGGGGATACAGCGATAAATAAGACAGGCCCAATGGCCATGGAAGTTTCCCTTCAGAGACAGAGACAGACAATAAATGAATAAAACTGCCATTTCTGGGAGTGGGAAAGTGGGGCAGAGGCACAGAGAATAATGGAGGTAGAGGAAGTTTTTAGACAGGAAGGCAAGGCTCTCATGGGAATGATAACCAGATCGGAATAAAATGAAGTTTGCCCCTTTTTGGTGATGTGACCTTGGATACATCAGTAATATGTCAAGACTTGGTTTTCTGATCAGTTAAATAAGGACGCTTATACCCATCTCACAGGACTTTGCTGAGATCGGAATGAGATGAGGAACACGAGGCCTCCCGTGCAGTGCTGGCATGAGTAGGCACTTAACAAGTACTACATCATTGCAAGTCTGCTGATTCGTTACTCGAGATATAGGAACGGTATATTGGGAAATAGGCAGAACAGCAAAAAGGAGAAAGTAGGCCTCCTCTTTGCAGACCAGGCTGGACTAATCCCTCCAAAGGAGTCATTATGGGTCTTCGACTCTGTCAGTTGGGTCCTCTGGGAGCAGACACTGTGACAGAGAAAGGTGTGCAGTTTGGGGTGTATGTGTGAGAAGAGGGGGTAATGCCTGGAAAAGGAAAAAATGGGAAGAAGCAGAGTTGGGCAGATAGAGGCTTTGGAGGAAAGACTGCTGGTTGAAGGAGTCCCACGTCGGCAGAAATGGCCAAGCCCTGGCATCCCCAATATGCTCAGTCATTAGCAAGGGCTGCCTGTGACAAACAGGACTTGACTTGAAAGGGCATCCACGTGGCAAGTCCTTCCTTGAAGGGAGATCTGAGTGGTACACCTACACAGCCGCCATGAATCCCAGGCTCACATGGGGAATCCTGTAGACATTTCGTTGTCCAAGCCGCAGTGCTTTCTCGGGAGAAGAAATGTGATTTATTCTGACTTGAGGAAGGCCATAGAAAGAAAAAGCACTCAGAGGGCCAAAGGAGCCCAGCCCTGATTTTATGATATTCTGTACCTGTTAGAAGGTCTTTACTCACAAGTTATAGAAAGTCCAACTCCAAGTGGCTTGAACAATGAAGAACAGTTATAATCTCATCATCAGACGTCTCCCGGAAGGAGGCCCCCAGGGTTATTTAGAACTCAGTGATGTCATCGTGTCATCTCTTTGGACAGAACCATGTCTGGCCCTGACATCCTCAGCACGTCAGCATTGTCTCCATTAATGCCCTTCACGGGTCCAAGGTTACTGCTGTAGGTCTCAGCATCTCACGTGAACCAGACAAGACCTAGCAGAAGAACACAGGCCTTGTCTTCCCATGAGTCTCTTTTCATCATGAGGACACTTTTCTTAGAAACCCCTAGCAGATTTACTCTCATACCCCATTGGTCGGCATCTCCCCTCAGATTCCTCTGCACACCAGTCACTGGTAAGACCAAGGGGATGGCCAAGGTGGGCCTAAACTCCCCAGGTGATAAAGCTCCCTTCACTTTTGTTTTTAATGTGTGACTTTACATACATACACAGGGAGGGGCAAAAGTAGGTTTGCAGTTTTCAGATGGAAGGATAATACAGCAGTTAGTAAGTAATAATACAAGAAAAAACTCGGTTTTGCATACTCACAACTGTAAGCCTACTTTTGCCCCACCCTGTAGTATATACACACCCATGTCACACATGGACAGACATATGGACATTGGCTATTTTGAAATAGAAGTCCCATACCAATATTTGACTCTTTCTGAACGGAAAATTTTTGTTGATCATTAACTTTTTTTAAATTGTAGAATATACACAACATAAAATTACCCATTTTAACCATCGTCAAACGCACAGTTCAATAGCCTTGCGTGCACTCACACCATTGCGGCAGCACCACTACCACGCACCCCTAGAACTCCTTTCTCCTCGCCGCACTGTGATTCTGTGCCCACCGATCCGCAACTCCCTGTTCCTCCTAGACTATTCTGCTTCTGTGGAGCTGCCTACTCCAGATACTCCATGTAAGTGCAGGGTTTGCCCTTTGGTGGCTGGCTTACTTCACTTCATAATGTCCTCAGGGTTTGTCCATGTTGTAGCATGTGTCAAAATTGCCTTCCTTTTTAAGGCTGAGTAATATCCTGTGACATGCACACGCACGCCACATTTTGTTTAGCCATTTACCCATCACCGGACACTTGGGTGGCTCATTTCGGCTGCAACAAACACAGGTGTAGAGGTGTCTCTTTGAGACCCGGGTTTCAATTCCTTTGAGTGCATACCCAGAAGTGGAATTTCCAGATCAACCAGCAAGTGTATTTTTTATTTCTTGAGGAACTGCCATTCTGTTTCCCACAGTGGCTGCACCATTGACATCCCCACCAACGGTGAGCAAGGGTTCCCGTGTCTCCACATCAACCAACACTTGGTATTTTCTTGTTTCAGTTTTTTGGGGTTTTTAAAAATATAGTTGCCATCCTAATGGCTGTAAGGTACTACCTCATTGTGGGTTTGATTGGCATTTTCTTAATTAATAATAATAATTATTATTATTTTTAGTTAAACATCCTTCACGAGCATCTGATTGGCAATTGGTTTATTTTCTTTCGATAAATATCTATTTCCCCAAAGTCCTTTGCCCAGTTTTTAACTGGGTTGTTTGCTTTTCATTATTGTTGAGTTGTAGAAGCTCTTTATAGTTTTTATATATTAACTCTATATATTTGAGTTAGTTATATATTAACTCAAATATATAATTTATAAATATTTCCCAATATTTGACTTCTTTAAAAGTGAAAAGCTCTGGCCATGGAGCCTAATGCTTAGATTCAAATCCCAGGAGTGCCATTTACTGCTGTGGAGGGGAAGGTAGACAATCACACAGCACCCAGCGCCTGCCAACAGAGGAAAGGGGCCCTGGCAGGTGAGGAAAACCCGCAGAGGTCATTGCACAGGTGTCAAAGGCAGGTGGTGTGGATGGGGCTCACTCCAGTTTCCAAATCAAGAGCATACATGTCAGGTGTTATAATCCCAGAGGATGCATTTCCTTGAGTGCAGACTGTGCCAAGACCACACCAAGTCCTTCACTTGCACTGTCTCATTTCACTTACTCATTCCGTAAGTATTTAATGAACACCTAATATGAACCAGTCACTGGTGACCTGAACAACAAAACAAAAACAAAAAATCAGATGTGTGCCGGCTCTCAACGAGTTTACAGACTTCGATCGAAGATTTTCACAACTTACAGGGATACTAAGACCTATAAAGGACAGGCCTGTGGTCCTGTGGAGACAGGCCTGATATAGCATGTCAGGGAAGACTTCTCTGAAAATGGAGAAAAGGGAGCTGGAGTTGAGGTAAGAAAAGATAGGGGTAACGAGTGAGGATGTTCCAGACACATCACCCCATTCTCCCACTGGAAGGTTAGCTCTGTGAGCGGAGTAGGGTCCTGGTCTGTCTTGTTCTCTAGTGTATCTCTGTTGCCCAGTACAGCGCCTGACACAAAATCGCTCTCAACAACATTGGTTAAATAAACGTGTCCTCCTTCTATAGATGAGGAACTTGAATCTCACAGAGGGTAAGTAACTTGGCCAAGGTCACAGTGCTAGCAAGTTCCAGAGCTGGGTTTGATGCCAGGCAGTAAGCTCTGCAGCCTGAGCTTTTAACTTTTTAAAAAGTCTCCCAGGGGACTTCTGGCCAAGATGGAGGTGTAGGTGGAAACACTGTGCCCCCCCCCAACAACTAAATTTAAAGACAGCGAAGTTTTAGTAACAAAAACGCAGCCAAAACACAGAAAATTGAATTGTACAGAAGTCCGACAACAACAAACCGTTCAGCCAGACTGGTAAGAGGGGCGGAGTCAGTGGCAGAGCAGGGTTGGGCAGGAAAGATCTTTCTATCCCACCGACCCTGGAGCGTCCTAGGCGCAGTTGGTGGATCCCAGGCATGGGGTGGCCACAGATGGACCCAGTGTAGGCACAGGGCGGCTGGCTGACTGCAGTCACACATTCGCACCCAGATAAACCAAGCGAAGGAGCAAACAGTGAGACAGACCCTGCAGGCTAAGGGTCCCAGAGACGGGAATTAGAACCTGAAAGCACCAACTGGAAAGACTTTCTCAGGGTCGAGGGGCCGAGAGAGGCTCCCAGGCTCACAGAGAGTTCGTTGGAGAGACCCACAGGGTCCTGGAGAGTACATGGGCCCACACACCTGGGAACCAGCACCAGAGGGGCCCAATTTGCTTGTTGGAAGCCGCAGAGGGGACAGAAATCTGAGAGGGAGCAGAGCGGAGCAAAGCGCCATTTTTTTCCCCTCTCTGACCCCGCCCCCACATACAGCGTCACAACCTAGCAATTGGGTCTCCCGGTGAACACCTAGGGCTCCTCCCTTCAAACATAGCAGGCGCGAACAGACCAAATATTATGACTCAAGAACAGCTTAAAGCCCCAGAGCCTATAATTCTAAGTGACCAAGAAATAGCCAACCTTTCAGATGCACAGTTCAAAACACTGGTGATCAGGATGCTCACAGAATTGGTTGATTTTAGCCACAAATTAGAGGAACATATGAAGGCTAAACTAAGTGAAATGAAGGGAAATGCACAGGAAACCAATAGTGATGGAAAGGAAACTGGGACTCAAATCAAGGGAGTGGACCAGAAGGAAGGAAAAAAAATGACCAAACAGAAAAGAAGGAAGAAACAAGAAATCAAAAAAAGTGAGGAGAGGCTTCAGAACCTCCAGGACATCTTTAAATGCTCCAACATCTGAATTATAGGGGTACCAGAAGGGGAAGAGGAACAGCCATGAGTGGAAAACTTATTTGAACAAATCATAAAGGAGAACTTCCCCAGTCTGGCAAAGGAAATAGACTTCCAGGAAATCCAGCAAGCTCAGAGAGTCCCAAAGAAGTTGGACCCAAGAAGGAACACACCAAGGCACATCATCATTGCATTAGCCAAGATTAAAATGAAGGAGAGAATCCTAGAAGCAGCAAGAGATAAGGGGACAGTCACCTACAAAGGACTTCCCATCAGACTGTCAGCAGATTTCTCAAAAGAGACCTTATAGGCAAAAAGGAACTGGAAAGAAGTATTCCAAGTCATGAAATCCAAAGACCTACATCCAAGACTGCTCTATCCAGCAAAGCTTTCATTTAGAATGGAAGGACAGATAAAGTGCTTCTCAGATAAGGTCAAGTTCAAGGAGTTCATCATCACCAAGCCCTTATTCTATGGAATGCTAAAGGGACTTACCTAAGAAAAAGAAGATAAAAAATATGAACAGTGAAAGGACAGTAAACTCACAGTTATTAACAACCACACCTAAAACAAAAGCAAACCAAGAGGACAGCTAGATCAGGAGTGGAACCATAGAAATGAAGATCACATGGAGGGTTAGCAACAGGGGAGTGGGAGGAGGAGAGGGGGGAGAAGGTACAGAGAATAAGTAGCATAGACGGTAGGTAGAAAATAGACAGGGGGGAGGGCAGGAATACTATGGGAAATACCGAATCTAAAGAACCTGTGACACCTGGACATAAACAAAAGGGGGGAATGGTGGGGGAGGGGTGTGCAGGGTGGAGGGGAGTGAACGGGGGGAATGGGGCAACTGTAATGGCATAATCAATAAAATACATTTTAAAAATGTCTTCCCCAGGCCTACAGAATAGGTATTCTCTTCTTTGGCCTCCAAAAGCATTGATTTCAACTTGCTGGTGAGGCGCAGAACACACTGTATTATAGTTGCTTTCCCGTATGACTCCCTAGCCCTGACTCTCCTTCCCTTTGAGCAGTAGTAAACTGTGAGCTATTTAAGAGACTGTATCTAAATATACATATAGTGCAGTACTTAAGAATGCAGGCTAGGAATTCATACAGACCTGGGGTTGAAACCTATTTCAGCCACTTACTAGCTGCATGACCTTAGGTTCTTACTTAACCTTTCTAAGCCTCTGTTTCTTTGTCTGTAAAATGGGGACAATAATAGAACCCACACCTCACAAGGCTGTTGCAAGGATTAACTGACATAATGCCTATGAAGCACCTAGGCTATACTTGACACAAAACGAGGATGCAACAAAAGTTTGCGAATACTCTATACCAGAAAGAAATACAACCAACAGCAGTGCCCACCCACCCCAACTGGAAGGAAAATTATGTGGTGTTTTTTTCTAGGGCAGAGATGGGCAGGCTTCAGCTACTGGGTTTTTCTTCATTCAAAATACACTGTTGGTGACATCACTCTAAGCCACAGCCTCTTGTGGAAGGGAGGGATTGGCCAGTAAAGGGGTGACTCAAGAGGGTCCCAGAATCAGCAAGTTACTTTCCCCTCCCCAACCCTGAAGGCTTCGTGCTGCTCCTGCATGGGCCTTGCCAGTCCTCCACCTCTTCCTCTCGTTTTTCCCATCCCTCCCTCCCCACTTCAAACCCTGGGAAAAAGAGGGAGAAAAGCACACCAACCAAGAAGGCTTTTCACTTCATTGTGTTTTCCAGCTAGACCTGAACAGACGGCAATCAATTCAGCTCTCCCTCACCCCCACCTCCTCTCTTCTTCTCTCATGTCCTCTTTGTTGTTGTTGTTTCTTTTCTTTTTTTCTTCCTTTTCCTCTCTCAGACTATGTCTTCAGGCTTAGAAAAAGCAGTTACCTCCCAGCAGCATGAGGAGACAAGAAGGTCCAGTTGCCAGCAGCGAACACCCGTGATGGTGACAGGTCCCCTGGCCCTTGGCACTTAGAAAGGCCTAGAAGCAGGGAATCCCACTCAGATTCTCTGAGAAACACCTCACCTCGACCACTTCTGTCCCATCCCAGGCTCAGCTGCAATGAGTCACACAGAAAACCTGACACCTCTGGCCAAGGACCTGAAGTCCACCCCATCCCCAGGCAAGGGGTCCTCATTCCAAGTCTGAGGAAACCTGGACAGTTGGACTTGAAATCAATGAGGATGAAGAAGAAAACACACCTTTTTGTTTTCAAAGTAGCCCAGTGGGATTTGGGGTTTTTTTCCAATAAGGTTACTCCAAATTGGCAGGACTTTCAAAGCTACAAATTTCCATGTCCCCAGCCCTCACTAAAGAAACATTTCCTGGTTAGCTTGGCAGGTTTGGGGTGTGCAAGTGAGAAATGTTTCACAAATAGTTAAACCGGAGCCACGAATCAAATTAGTCTAAACAAAACTCTCCCCCATCACTGGCTGTGCTAGTCAGCCTCCTTCATTCCTACCCCAAACATATATTCAAAAATAACCACTGTTTATCAAGCACCCACTAAGTACCAGGAGCTGAAGCGTTTTGTTTACTTACATTGACTCATTTTATCTTCACAACTATGCAACATAGGAATTTTTTATTGTTTCCCTCCAGAAGAACAGACAGGTTAAGTAATTTCTCCAGTCACGCAGTTAATAAGTGGCAGAACTAGAGTTTAAATCTCATCCCCAACACAATAACATGTATGAGTCTCAAAATCACTCTGCAGAGTGAAAAAGCCAGACCAAAAAATAAAAGAGTCCTTACTGTAAGAATCCGTGTAAATAAAATGATTGAAAATGTGCCCTGACTGCTGTGGCTTAGTTGGTCGGCCTTGCACTGCAAAGCAAAACGTTGCTGGTTCGGTTCCCCCGTCAGGGCACGTGCCTAGGTTGCAGGTCTGGCCCGCGGCTGGGGCGTGTGCAGGAGCCCACCGATCGGTGTTTCTCCCTCCCGTCCCGTGTCTCTAAAAAATAATAAATAAACTCTCTAGTTTATTTAAATTAAAAAAAAACACAAAGAAAATACAGACTAATCTGTGGTGACAGAAAGCGAATCAGTGGTTGCCTGGGGGCGGGGGCGGGGGCGGGGACAACTTACAAATGGGCACAAGGAGTTTGGGGGTTACTGAATGTTTGCAGTGTTGATAGTGGTGATGTTTCCGCAGCTGTACACATGGGTTGAAATGGACAAATTTGACACTTTAAATATGTGCAAGTTAGGGAACTTCAATTATACCTCAATCAGGTTGAAAAGAAGTACCCCCGAAATCCCATCCCTTACATCCTTTCCACAAATGCATTTACCTTTGCTATAGTAATAGCATAGGGCTTAGCCTGACTGCTGTTGATTTTTTAAAGGTTTTATTTATTTATTTTTATAGAGAGAGAGGAAGGGAAGGAGAGAGGGAGAGAAACATCAGGGTGTGGTTGCCTCTCACACACTCCCCACTGGGGACTACACCTTGCAACCTGACTGGGAATCGATCCGGTGACCCTTTGGTTCACAGCCCACTCATAATCCACTGAGCCATACCAGCCAGGGCTGCTGTAGATTTTTATGCTATTGTCTCTGGATCCTGTTGAGGTGAAAGGACCTAACTGTTCTCACTCCAGTTAGGCAGGACTGTGATTCTAGAAAATTTTTTGCATTGCTCACAGTTGGGCCCAATAGAATGTTGATGTGCTGCTAGTGATGACCTGAAGCGGCAGTTCTCAAACGTTTTGGTCTTAGAGCACTTGTACACTCCTGAGATATATTGGGGTCTGTTTATCATATTAGAAATTAAAACTGAGAACTTTTCAAGGTAGTCAATTTATTTTTAAGATAATAAATCTATTACAGCATAAATAACACATTTTCATTAAAAATAACTACATTTTCCCAGAAAATTAGGAAGATGAACAGGGTTGTTTTGCATTTTTACCCACCTATCTAATTTCTGGCTTCATAGATGATATGATTCTCATATCCACTCCTTCATTCAATCTGTCACAACGAACAAATTGTGAGCTTTCTGCCAAAGTCCACAAAGTCCCACTTGTGAGAGAATGAAAGTGAAAAAGGCAAATAACATCTTACTAGTACTCTGAAAATAGTTTGACCTTGTAGACCCTTGAAAGGACCTTGGGGACTCCCAGGGGTTTCCAGGCCACACTTTGAGAGTTGCCAATCTGAAAGTGTTCAGAGCCACAAACTATTTGTTTTGGTTTTTACGCTACCCCTTCCATTATTCTACCTCTTCTACCCAAGACCTTGTGAAATTCTGAAAGACAGAGGAAGAAACTGGGGTGCCGAGATATCAAACAGAAGGTCCTCTGATAACTCTCATTCAAAGTCACTTCCACGCCTGGGAGTCAGTGCGTGGGCTATTTTTCTTTCAAATTAAGAGAGCCAGAGCCTCTTGCAGATGCACAGGATGGGGAAACTAATGCACAAAATCAGAATCATCACAGTTTCCTTGCGACTCCCTCACAGAAAGAGGAACAGCTGCCTCCTCTGGGGTCCTTCCTCTGTCCACCCCCATGGAGGGTGTCAAAAGAAAATCCTGTGGTCCTGAAGACATTTCAGACAAATCTTATCTCTTACTGGTTCCCTAAACAGGCTGCAGCCAGCTCTACTCCACACCCTCAAACGAGATCAAAACTTTGCCCCCTGGTACGGGGCGGCCAGCAGGGCAGGAGTTTCAGAATCGTTCAGTCAAAGTGTGAATGTTGTTCCCCCCTCTTACTTAGAGGCTGTGTAATCTTGAGTAAGTTACTGGACTTTTTTGAACTTCACTTTCATCTGTAAAAGAGAAGTCATATCTTTCTGAAAAAATTCTTGTGCAGATTCAAGGATATAATAATATATAGGGTGGCGCAAAAGTAGGTGTACAGTTCTTCAAATGGAAAATAATACAATAAGTAATAAGTAACAAAAGAATAAACTCTGTTGTGCATACTCACAACTATAAACCTACTTTTGTCCAACCTTGTATGTAAGAAACCCAGCAGAGTACCTGGCATGTAACAGAGGCTCACTCTTAGTGACTGTTACCTTCTTACAGAAAAGCAAAGAGCAACACGGAAATACCACAGCATCCGGGATCAGACAGACCTGGGTTTGAATCCTAACAGCACCAGCTTTGGGCTAATCGTGTCATCCACCTTGTAGAATTGTTGTAAGGGCTGATTGAAACAATATCTGTAAATTGTCTGGCATCTGCCCCACGACCTGCTGTCACTGTTGTTACTATGCATTAGCAGCTGTGACTGTAGCCTCTGTGTGGTCTAGCTCTTGGGATCCCCAGAGACAGGTCAGGATGACTGGCTCTCAGTCAGGCCTGATAGGCATTTACAGAGGAAGTAACCCAGTCCCCTCTCACTTGGCATTTCCATCTCCTAGACATTCGCCAACGGGGTATGTTGCACAGAGGAGGTAACATGGGAGGAGAGTTAACATCAAGAGAAACTGTTCCCATCCCTGGCTGGTGTAGCTCAGTGGATTGAGCGCGGGCCTGCAAACCACAGGATCGCGGTTCAATTCCCAGTCAGGGCACATGCCTGGGTTGCAGGCCAGTCCCCAGCAGGGGACTCACGAGAGGCAACCATACATTGATATTTCTCTCCTTCCTTTCCCCTCTAAAGATAAATAAATAAAATATTTTGAAAAAGATCAATTTAAAGAAAAAAAGAGAGAAACTGTTCCCAAAGCAGAAAGAGAATAGATACTACATGTAAAAAACAGCCTCCCATGGAAGAGGCTGTATACCAGCTCTGGAGTCAGACTCAGATTCGAATCCTGCCTCTACCATTCATTTACCAACTGCAAGATCTAGGACAAACTAGCCTGCTGGGTTTGGGAATAATGATAGTACCAATGTAAATGTAAGTAACACTCAGCATAGTGTACCTAGGAAATACTACGGGTTGGCAAAAAAGCTCATTTGGTTTTTTTTTCCCATAAGATGGCTCTGGAAGCACTTAGTTGTCTTTAACTTTATTCAAAACAGTTTTGGTAGATGGTATTGTGACAGCTGTAGTATCAGCATGCATTTTTTAAAAATATTTTATTTATTTATTTTTTTTTAGAGAAAGGAAAAGGGAAGGAAAGAGAGGGAAAGAAACATCACTGTGTGGTTGCCTCTTGCACGCCCCCTACTGGGGACCTGGCCTGCAACCCAGACATGTGCCCTGACTGGAAATCAACTTGGCAACCCTTTTTTTGCAGGCCAGCACTCAAATCCACTGAACCACACTGGGGAGGGCTCAGCATGCCTTTTTGAAAAAACTTTATCAAAATTGGTGAAGTTTTGTGTAGCCATTTTAATATTGAAGATGGAAGAAAATACATTTTCAGCATATTGTGTTTTATTATTTCAAGAAAGGTAAAAATCTTGCCCCAGCTGCTGTAGCTCAGTGGATTGAGCGAAAGCCTGCGAGCTGAGGGATCGGGTTCCATTCCCAGTCAGGGCACATGCCTGGGTTGCAGGCCAGTTTCTAGCAGGGGATACATGAGAGGCAACCATACATTGACATTTCTCTCCCTCTCTCCCTTCCTTCCCCTCTAAAGATAAATGAATAAAATCTTCTTTTTAAAAAAAGAGAGGTAAAAATGCAACTGAAATGCAAAGAAAAGATTTGTGCAGTGTATGGAGAAGGTGCTGTGACCCATCGAATGTGTCAAAAGTGGTTTGCGAAGTTTCGTGCTGGAGATTTCTCGCTGGACGATGCTCCATGGTTGGGTAGATCAGCTGACATTAACAGTGATCAAGTTGAGATATTAACCGAAAACAATCAGTGTTCTACCATGCAGGAGATAGCCGACACACTCGAAATATCCAAATCAATAAAGTTATTGGTAAAAATGGAAAATGTGTCTTTTATTTTACAGAAAAAACCATACAGACTTTTTGACCAACCCAATGATGTATTTACCTATTGTTATCACTACTTCTATTTTTACAGCAGGATCCCAACATACAATATTATATATAATACAGATAAGCTCACATTCTCACCTAGACACTAGGGTTAGGGACCGACAGCAGGGCTTGAAAAGAAACTGCCTATTTTCACTTCCATGTACTTGCAAAAGGATAACATGGAAAACAAACAGGAGGGTAAGTGGAGAAGGAGAAATTTTAAAACTCAAGCTCAGCTCAGCCCCATCAGAAAGTACTGACCCCAGATCTCAAAGGACTGCATCGTGGGACCGCGGTGCACTTGTGCACCAGGTGGCAGTGGGACTAAGAAACCATTGGCTGAGAGGACCAGCCAATCAGAAAGCATTTAGGTGAGCCAGCATATTTGTTGTTGGGAGGACAGGGCCCTGCGCAGCCATGTGACTTAGGGTGTGCCCTGATCCCTGTGGCTCGGTTGGGAGTCTCCCTAGCAAAGCAGAGGTGCCAGGTCTGGGCAAAGGCCTGGCTTGCAGGTTCTTCTGCGTCAGGGCGCCTTTGCGAGGCAATCCATTGATGTTCTCTCTCACATCGACCTTTCTCTCCCTTTCTTTCTTCCTCCCTTGCCCTCTCTCTAAAAATAAATGAATAGAGTCGCTAATAAAATAAATAAATAAAAATAAAGTAGTTCAGGGTGCTGCTGGTGCCTGCACAGTAAGGCTCTGGCTTGAGGAGGAGCTCGGAAGAGGTGGGGAAGGAGGTGGGGAAGAAGGAGGGGAAGGGGGCCACAGCAGAGCTCTACAAGTTGTGGGGGGAGAGCCAAGACGGGGAGGCAGGGAAAAGGTGACCCCTAGAAATAGGAAGCATGCGTGTGGGGTGGGGGAGGGACAAAAATGAGGAGAAGGTGTGAGGGAGACATCGCAGACCTAACAGGTGGCTCTGAGACCCTGGTCGAGGGTCTCCCGCCCCCCAGTGTGGGCTTGTAAAGGATGGAGAGTGACTATTGAGAGCGCACTCGGTGCCACTTTATGTACCTCTAGTCCTGTGGGGGAGGTTGAATTGTTCCCTCGTAGCTCCGCAGCTATTCAGTGATGGAGCCAAATTTCAGTCTCGGATATGACTCCTCGATCCTCAGCTGTCTTGGCTGAGATGGGACTAAGGGCCTTCCCAGCCCCACCTGCACACACGGGCCGTTCTGAGGGACAGGTGCACAAAGAGGACAAGTGATGGCAGTGGGGGCCACGAGGGGAGATGGGAGCGACCGAGATGTGGAAAAGCAGGGAAGACTTTGAGAACAGGAAGGAGATGAAAAGGAAAAGAGTCTGAGAAAGGATGGAGAGTGGGGAGGAAAGGGGAGACTTAGGGAGGAGCAATAGGAAAGGAAAAATCAGAAGAGGAAAAGAAAAAGGGCTATGGCAGAACACGGGGTTAAACCAGAGGAGGGGGAGCAGGAAATGCGGACGGGGTCCTGGAGGAGTTGGAGTCACCTGGAGTGTAATCCTAGGGGCTGAAGGAACAAGGGTGGGAGTTTAGGAGGTGTTTGTGGTTTGGTTTTTTCTTGCTGGGAAAGTATGGAGCATGGGGATTGTTGCCCATGGAGCTGTCAGCAGACTAGTCAGTTCAGCAAAAGCGTCAGATGGTGGGAAGTTGGAAGTGAGGTCAGACATCTTACCACCTCTCGGCTGAGGCTGAGTCGCAGCACTCAACTTACTAGCAAACCAAATGGGCTCCACCAGCACCCTGGTCTAGAGTCATCAGCAATCTGAGCTGAAGTTTTCCCTTTGGACCAGGTTGTAGGGTGGAAGCGTTGTTAAAAAATGTATTTTGTTACTAAATACGTTGTTTGTAATGTAATATAATGATTTGACAAAGTCTTTATCTTCTTTTTTTCCTCTAAAAATTCGAACAGATCCTATGTTTGAATTTAAACATTATAGACTACAAAGGGCAGGTTTTTCTTTTTCTTCTTGAGGTTTTGCTGGAACCCTGGGGCATAATGTCTTGAGCGAAAGTTACTGGAGGCAGAGAGCATACCAGAAAGAAAAGAGCAATGGAATATTATTTAGCAACAAAGAGGAGTGAAGAACTGTTAGAACACATTACAACAGGAGTGGACCTTGACCACACTATGCTAAGTGAAAGAAGGCAGTGACAAAAGACCATTTTTGTACGCTTCCATTTATATGAAATGTCAAGCTTAAGCAAATTCATGAAGACAGGAAATAAATTAATGATCAGTTGCCCAGGGCTAGGGGAGGATGTGGGAAATGGTGGTGTGGAGTTTCTCCTGGGGTGACGAAATGTTCTAAAATTGATGGGCTCATGGTGCCCAACTCTGAATATACTAAAAACCACTGACTATACCCCCTAAGTGGTGGACTGTGTGAGATGTGAGTTATATCTGAATAAAGCTATGAAAAGAAGAAAGAGAGAAAGAGAGAGAGGGAGAGAGAAAGAGAAAGGAAGAAGGAAAGAAAGAAAGAAAAAATAATTTCATCTGATTTAGGACGGATGGATCCTAAATGGACAATTTAGGATGGATGGACATAGGATGGATCAGTCTGGCTGGCATTTAAGGAGGTGTTTAGCAATGCAGCTGAGGCCAAGTAACAAAGGGTCGAGAAACTCATGCCAAAGAGTATGGACTTGACTTACAGCCTGAGCTGTCGAATTCGGTGGTTGCTAGGCACATGTGACCACTGAGCACTTAAAATACAGCTAGTTCAAATTGAGGTATGCCGTAGGTACAGAATACACACCAGATTTTGAAGCCTTAGTATAAACAAAAGAATGTAAAATTTCATTAATAATTTCATATTGATTACATGTCAAAATGATAATATTTTTGATATATTGGATTAAATAAAATGTATTATTAATTTTATTTTCAAAAATAACTTTGTAGCCTGAGAACCCAGGTGTCGCTGGTTCCATTCCCAGTTAGGGCACATGGCTGGGCTGCAGGCCGGGTCCCCAATAGGGGGCACGTGAGAGGCAACCACACATTGCTGTTTCCCACCCTCTCTTTCTCCCTCCTTTCCCTTCTCTCTAAAAATAAAATAAAATATTAAAAAAATAACTTTGTAACATGGCTACTAGAAAATTACAATGATATTGTGGCTCACATTGTATGTCTGTTGGACAGCACTGTTATAGATAGAGGGAAGCCATGTTCTCAAGTCAAAACAGAGTTCGGCACATGTTTTCTGTAAGGACCAGAGGGTCAATCAATATCGGAGGGCTGGAGGGCTGTCCAGGGTCTGTCACGACCACTCGACTTGGACAATGTGCAAACCAGTGAGTAGCTGTGTTCCAATACAACTTTGTCTGTGGATGCTGAAATTTGAATCTCATTAAATGCTTACATGTCATTAAAGATGATTTGTTTGATTACTTTTTTCTAGTCATTTAAAAATGTGAAAAAAAGAATCTTCTTTTGTGGGACATACTAAAATCAGCAGTGAGAGAGATGTGGCCAACGGGCCACAGTCTGCCCCCCTCTGAGGCCGAGAGTGGAGCCTCCGGGAATCTTCGGCAGCCGCCAAAGCCACCGGTGCTCTCCCCACACGCCAGCGCGCAGTGCTCGGAAAACCCCTCCTTCGGGGGGAGCAGCAGCGTGGACTCACATAACATTTGATCTAGAAGGGCCAGTAGGGATCATGTACTCCTACCTTCTCATATTACATTTGAGGAAACTGAGTCTTAAAGAGGTAGGTTCACATAAACGAGGTCGCATTGCAGCGAAGAGGTTCCAAAGAATGGGACTGATTGCAAGACTATCAGGCAGCAGCTGGCGAGAAAGGAAGGGTCTAAGGTCAGACAGAGCACCTAGGCCCCATCCAGGGACGCTGAATTCCAGCTCTTCCATCCACCCAGTTACCAATTCTTTTATTCAACACTTATTTCTGGAGATGGCCTGGGTGCCAGACCCCGTGTGAGGCCCTGGGGAGCCTGACGATGAATTTGTTCACTGACCTGCAGGAATTCATAGTATAGAAAAAAAGGTATTTTAAAACATATACCCTGGGGGCAGGGGAGGAGACAGATGTCCTGGAAGGGTAAGGGAAAGGGCCTGTGCAACGTGGCTCAAGCAAGGATCCGAAGGACAAGGAGGACTTAGCCAAGGGCAGGAGAAGTTGGGAAGAGTGTTCTAGGGAAAAGGAATAGCATATGCAAAAGCCTGGAAAGGATCAGGATGTTTAGGGAATTGTAAATAGATCGTGGATGTGGAGCATTTGGCAGGAGGTGAAAGGGGGAGAGGTGAGCCTGGCGGTGGTAGGACCCAGAACAGGAAGATGCTCTGGTTGTGGTTAAGACACATTGGTACCGATCACATTGGGTGGTGAAGAAACTCAGAGAAGTTAAAACCAATGAAGCGACACAGTCAGACGGAGTTGACAAAAAGTCCCGCTGGCAGTTTAGCAGGCAGAGAGGAGAGGAATGGGTTCTGTGTGGCAGAAACGGCCTGCGCCAAGGCCTGAAAGACTGCAAGGGCCGGTATCAGCAAGGGACCTGGTGTGACTCCAGCACACGATGGATGACAAGAAGCCAGAAGAGACAGATTTAGGGAAGAAATTGGTACAGACGGTAGAGGGGCTTCAATCCCAGGCTGAGAAGTTTGAATGGGATTGTTCAGGCACCAGACAGAGGTAAGAACCTCAGAGCAGAGAGTGTGAAGGCAGAACACAGACTGAAGTCAAGTTTTCCCAGTTCTGTCACAACTAGACACATTTTGGGACGGTTCTCTTTAATATACTCAGAGGAACTCCTACACCTGCCTCTGGCATCCTGCACTGCTGTCTCCAGAGCGGAGCACGGGAAGCCAGCCCCACAAATGGGGGCGCTGAGCCTTCTGCCAGAACCTGTCCCAACACCGATTATCTGCCCATTTCATAGTCAATTAACATAGTCTGTATGTACAGAATAGCTTGTCTATCAAATGCAAGAAAGGAAAAACATTTTATGTGTATGTTCACAAAGGCATAGAGCAGTTCCTAGGAGCCTGGTCGCCGGTCCTCCCAGGACAGGGAGTGGTGGGTGTAGAGGAAGAGGTGGCAAGAGACGGAGTTTGTGTTTTTCTACACCTTTTGAAGAACCATGTATATGTATTATCTATTCAAATGAATAAATTAAATTTAAAAAATATAAAAGCATTTTGCTTTTCTATAATAGAGACACACCAGACCCACAGTTGTTTTAATCTCCACTTTTGCCTTCCAACGCCTTGCTCTCTAGTCCAAAGCCAGGGCGGTGGGCAAGAGGGTGAAAGTCTCAGTTTCCATTTCCCACTGCAGGGCTTAGCAACTGCCTGCAGCCCAGGCCTCCCAGCTGGGGAATGGGGAGAGTGGGACTTGCCACTTCCCCACAGGGGTAGCACTGAGAACAGGCTATCTATCAGTAAAGGATTTCAGGATCTGGGCATGAAAGAGAATATATTAACACAAAATACTCCTGCTTTTTAACCCCACATAGTTCTAGGGAAATCTAATATAAAGGCTTCAGATCCATTTACAGTTGCTGCACTAAAGATGAATGCTAATTAGTGACATTGACAATTGTCATTTTCTTTGTAAGCCCGCTTGATGACGGGGAGCTGCAGGAATCTTGCTATATGAGCCTCCTCTCTTTGAAGAACAAAGTCTCGGGCTTACCTACCTGAAACAGACAGGAAACCTGCACACCTCAATTACAGGTCTCAGCTGAGAAGCAGGGTTTGGTGTCCACACAGTCTATCTGGACAGCATTTGCCTAACTAGGTCCAGTGACTGTGGCTTATTTTTTAATGAGGTTCCCCCTTCCTCCTCTCTCCAGTGCCTTCACCCAGGGTGGGATGCAGAGATGGCATTTAATGAATGATGGCTGAGCTAATGGCTGACCGGCTGGCTCCAGGAATGCCCTCACTTTCCTGGAGATAGCAGAACAGAGGCACACAGAAATGTGTGCCTTGCATGAGTTCCATTATGCAAGGAATCACTGGTTTAGGCAGGGCTCCCCATTCAACTCCTAAAGCTCATCTCTTCTCTTTGAACAGTGAATGCTTGAGAAGCTCTTGCATGTCCACCTTCAAAGTCAGGAAAACAGGAGAAGCCGCTGCAATCTAGATGATCCCTCCCTAGATTTCAGTTTCCCCATCTGTGATAAAACGGTAGGAGTACGACGATCACTCCAGTTTGTTCGAACTCCCTCTGGTCTCTGTATACAGTCCTACGCACACCAGCTACCTTGGACCGTTTCTTCCTCCAAGTTGTATCTCTTTAATTCTTTGAGTTTCTCAAGAGTTTCAAGGGGGCGCTGTGAAACTGGTGACAGGCCACCAGCGGGCTCGTCCTTCTAAGGAGCTGCCTGGCTGCTCGGTCTCCCTGCTGGTAACCAAGCCCTTGTCTGCCTTTTGAGCAACCCAGCCCTTTCTTATTGTGGCTGTCTGTTTCCATTTGCTCCTTTTATTCTCCAGGTTTTCCTTGACTCTGATGTTTTTCCCCCTGCTGCACAACAAGCCCTTCTGATCTCTGTGAAAGGCAAACCCGTGTCATTCTTCCAAATCATCATTGTATGACATGTTTTTATATCAGCCGAACAAAGGAGCTATTTGATCAGGGGGTATGGTGTGTGATTGTAAGAAATTCAGCTAGTCGGTGGCAACCATTGTTCCCCAAGCGGCTCCCTGACCCCATTCTGTTCCAGGAAAAACTCCCTGAGAGTGGCCTCTATTCACGGAGGAGCACCAGTCCCCAGCCGCGCTCCAGGAGCATGCTCAATTCCTAGCGGTGTCACCGATAGCTGCCCGCAGCCACCCTTTAACTCTTTCATCAGCATTAGGTTTCCAACCCCGCAGCTGTTATCACGGCCCTGAGCTTGGGGGGTTAGAGATACAGGCATGCTCTCTGCTCTCCCTCTTATCTTGGAGAAATTCAACCTTCCTTTGAAATGGTCATTTGGAAATTACCCGTCTGCTGCTTTCAGCACAGCAGGCCTGGCTAGCAGGCCCTGCCCTCCTCGGTTTTCCCCTGGCCCCCGAGTGGTTGGCAGATTGTTAATCAGTCCCTTAAAGATGAGGAAATACTTCTACACTCTAACAAATATTACTTGCTTAGCCTTCCCTTTCCTGTACACACGGGGCCCCCGTCTTCGTAAGGCCTTGGGCTGGGTATTGGAGGCCAGACGGAATCGTATACAGACTGGCCCTTGGCCCTGGGAATTCAACCCATTAGGGGAAATGAGACAAGTAGACATGTATCTGCAGAAACATCTTTAACATTTTCTCATCGTGAACTCTCTGCTGTTCGAACAGTGTGAGGTACACCCAAGCTGCTTAGCATGCAAACGATTCAACTGATTGGAGCGCTCCGAACCACACACAGCATGAGGTGTACCCAAACTACTCCAACCAAACTGCCTAGCGAACTACCCAGCTGACTGGAGGGCTCCAAACCTCACACAGGGCGAGCCATATATATACCTTTTAAAAGGCCCACCCTGCCCTAAGTGTGTGGATCTTAGCATCACAAATCTACAGAACGGCCCAGAGGATACTGGAAGATTCAGATTCTGTGAAGTGTCTTAAAACCTAATAGCTTTGGGATTTTCCTTATTATCACTGTGCTCATTTTACAGAGACTAGAAATGGAAGGACCGGTTCAAGATCATGCAAAGTCAGTAGCTGAGCAAATGCTCTAATCCAGAGCCTGTGGTTCATTTCTCCCCTGGTTCATTTTTTAATTCATTAGGTTCTGCTTTTCTCCAAGAATCTGGCAATAGATTAGACTGTTGCCAGTTCTTTGTAACTACTATCAGGGAGTCAAGGACCTCAAAACCAATAAAAACGCCAACTCAAGAGTCTAGTATCCTAAATGAGGCTCCTTCTCTGCCTTATCCCCCTCACTGTTTCCACGCCTGCAGCCAGCAAAACCGTCTCTGCGTAAGACGACATGAGCCCCGCTCCTCCAGCTCAACTCCTCTTTGGCTCCAAGGGAACACCCACAATGCAACAGCTGCAACATTAACAGCTATAGGTAGAGTGACCAAATAATCTATTGTCCAAAGTACTAATTCATGTTAAAACGTGCATGAATGTTGAAAACCTTGTGCTGCTCCCTGGCTGCTGTGGCTCAGTGGACTGAGCACCAGCCTGAGAATCAAAGGGTCACCAAATTGATTCGTAGTCAGGGCACATGCCTGGGTTGCAGCCCAGTCCCTAGTGGGGGGCGTGCAAGAGGCAACCACACATGGATGTTTCTGTCCCTCTCTTTCTACCTCCTTTCCCCTCTCTCTAAAAATGAATATATTAAAAAAAGAAAAAGAAAATATTATGCTGAGTAAGAAAAGCCTGGCAACAGATTGGGGAGGGTGGATGCCACCTGAAAAAGACAGTTTGTCATCATCATTCAAGCCAGGACCAAGATATTTGAGGTGTTAATAACTACCCTAGGAAAATACAAAGTGGAGCAACAGTAGGCTTACAGCTGTCTGTATGGAAAATAACACAAGAATAAAGTCTGTGTTTCATGTACTCACAACTGTAACCCCACTTCTGCCCCACCCTGTATGTATAAACTGGGATATACGGTCACTCTAGCTACAGACCATGAACCTGAGCTCTGTGCGCCATCTGCCTCCACATCTCCCCCAAGGAGCCTGAGAACGGCCTAGAGTCTACCCAACCAAGGATCCTGTGGCTGCTGGCAGCCCCCCGAACCGCGGGAATTGATGCCCCCAGCTCTTCCTAGCTTTTCTGCTCCTAAATCTCCAGAGCCATTTGAGATTCTGTTTCCTCTTGAGTGTACCTCCTCTTTTGAAATGAGCTTTAAAGGTTTTCTCTACTCTGAGACATTGGACCCCTTTCCACTTACCTGAGACTTGTTCGTTCATTCATACCCATTCATCCATTCATCCACACGTCAGACAGTTATGTGATGCCTGCTGTGTCAGGCAGGCAGTATAGGGACTGGGGAACATTGATGAAGTCAAGTTTCCTTCCCTCTAGGAGTTCACGTTGTACTGAGAAGAGTGTATTGTGCCCTGACTGGCGTCGCTTAGCGGGTTGGGCAGCATCCCTTAGGTACAGGGAGGCCTGAAGAAGGGGCAAGTCAGTGATTCCAGCTGCTGGGAATTTCCTGATGGGCCTTCTTTTGGCATCCCACGGGAAGAAGGATGCTTTCTTTGTCTTTGGTTTTCTCTCCCGTTCCCCGTGATTCCTGATCCTAAATGCCCCTGAGCCCCAGCAGCACACAGGGCCACAACCACTCACAGCTTAGGGGCCTCCTTCCTGGGGTGACCTGTACTCCAATCCAGACTCCTGTTCTCTGGCTATCGTCCAGATCTTTCCTCCCTAAGTGCATTGTGCTCTTGCCCATTTTTCTGCTCACTCACAAAGGCTTATAAGGTTAAACTCCTTGACTGAGGTCACACGGCTGGTTAGTAACAAAAGCCAGGCTAGAACCTAGGCTCCATCCTCAAAGTGAAGTCCTTCTGAGCTTCCAAAGAGGGGTTTTACTTTCCTAACAAAGTGCATGTAACCCGAAGAGGGGATCTTCAGTCAGTCCTAAGTCAGTTTTTTGTTTTTGTTTTCTCTCTCTCTCTCTTTTTTTTTTTTTTGCTTTAGTCATGCCAGGGGTCATGAGTAATGATTAGTGACCCCTCCAGGAGCGCCCGTGCGGGTCCCAGGACAAACGTCAAGCTGGCACTTCTGGTCTCTCACAGCTGGCCTGTGAGACCAGCCTCTGTGCCACATGGCTCAGAAGCCACGGACCAACGGTGTCACTAACTGGGAAGCAGGAGAAATGGCGCTGGGTGTCCCCTTCATACGGAGGGAAAGCTTCTCGCTTGGAGGGGTCGGAGGTAGAAAAGCTTGGAAATTAAGAGCTTGGTTTCAAAGGCCAACAGATCTGAATTTAAACCCTAAAGTGTGGAAGGAAGATGTTCCTTCCCTTTCCTGAACCTGGTTCTCCCAATGAAAAACAGGGATAACAATTTATTTAGGGGGTAAGACCCTTCCGAGGATGACAACTGCCAGAGTACCTGTGTGAGAAAGGAATGAGACAAGGCACACGGGCACTTTGGCGCAGTCCCTGGCAGACTGAAAGCACCTAATAAATGGCAACTGTTATGATTATTTCTTTCCTAAAACTACCTGTGGCCTCCAAAGGACCCAAAATGCTGGAGACTGTCGGTCAGTCTCCTCAGATCGCGGTGGCAGCCCTCTTATTGGCCCCATCCCGGCACGGCCAAGCACGAAGGCATCCAGACTGGAGTCCATTCGTTCGTTCATCAAAATTAATGAAGCACCTACTATATTCCAAGACAACTTGAAGAATATAGTTACCACTAGGTAGTTATAACTTGGTGTTATAAACAGAACATGTGAGGCCGCAGAGGGTCGGTCGCCTTGGAGACACAGGGAGAGAAGGCAGGTTTTGAAGGGTGTGGAGTTCACCTCTGCAGAGGCAACAATGTAAGAAGACAGACGTGTGACAGAGCACGGGTGTCTGGGGACCGGTGGAAAGGTCTGCATCCTGAGATTCCCCCAGGAAAGCAGCGAGAGGTAAGTTTGGAATGTGCTGGCCAAAACGCGAACGCCCTGCTCCTCTCGGTGAGGACTCTGAGTGCTGTCCCGGGGCCAGGGGAACCAGCGGAAATTTGGGGCATGCAGGGCACTGGAAAAAAGTCTTTGGCTTTGTTTAGAAATTTTTGTTCTGGCTGTGTCGTAGTGGGAAGATTGCAGAGTGAGCTCCAACCTTTGGGGGCAGGGCAGGGGCCTTGGTCTGCCAGCAAAGCGGGGAAAGTCCTGCAGCCACTGGACTGCGAGAGAGGCCAGTTTTCTCCCCACTGTCTGCATGTGCTTCCACTTCATTCGGATGGCACTCAGGTGACAGGGACTTTCAGGGACTTCAGAATCCTTTCTTTGACAAGAGCTAAGGAAAATTCCTCTCCAAGTTTTCTTGTCAATAGCGTTCAATACTACTCTTGATCTTGGGCTGTAGACACCTGAATTTTGCCTCTGACTCCAGATTAATCAGCTGCATGACCTTGGCCAAGTACGTCTCTATTCCTCAGCGTTTCTTCCTTTCAACCAGTGGGGAACCTTCTCTCTCTGAAATTCCCTAGCACCCTGTCGGTACCTGTCCTGGGTCTCTTTTCCCACTCTGCATTGTCAGTCATTGCCATGCTCTGCGGAGTGAAAAGACTGGAGTCGGCAGATCTGGCTTCAAACCCAGGCTCAACCATTGCCAGTTGCACAGTCTGAAGACGTCACTTAACCCTGCGGACCCCTAACTTCCTCCTCTGAATACAGAGGAGGGAATACAGAGGATTCCTGAATACAGAGGAATCTGAATACAGAGGATTCCTGCCCACCACATCGAGTCATTAGGAGGTCAATAGAAGGAGTAATTGAAATAAGTATATGAACACCATGCCTGAAACGTAAGGCACTCACTAAAGAGTGCTCATGTAATTACATGGCACATGCATGTGTGTGCACATGCTGTAGTCTTGATACCCAAGCATTTAGTTTAAACCATGTCTGAGCATATACTCAGTATCAATGCTGATATTGCATATGTGCTTTGGTTTTCTTATCTTTTAAAAAGACTTTTTAATTTTATTTTCAGAGATAGGGGAAAGGAGGAAGAAGAAGAGAGAGAGAGAAACACCAATCGGTTGCCTCTTGCACACCCCCAGTAAGGCATCTGGCCTGTAACCCAGGCACGTGACCTAGACTGGGAATCGAACAGGCAATCTGTCATTTTGCAGGCCAGTGCTCAACCCACTGAGCCTCACCAGTCATGGCTGATTTTCTTCTCTTTAAAAGGCAATGATACTATCCAATTCATCTCTACTGAATAATAGTTGGAATAAAGTTGAAAAGCATACCCATTGTAATTGCCTATTTGCTATCCAACCACATGTAACTTCTCTTACTGGACTGTAAGCGTCCCGGAACAGGAACAAAATCATCACTTTCCCCGTGAGTGAGAAGTGAGGTGGAGCCCAGTGCTTGGTGCATGGCAGTGGAAACAATCATATTTCAGCCCCATGTTCCAGAGGCAGCCAGCCCCCAGGCCGGAGGTGCCCTTCTGCCTCGCCTGCTACCCAGTCTCAGTTGCCGCCTTCCACTGACTGCACGGGCTCAAGCACAGACATCACGAATGCTGACTTCAACTTTGTCCTTGATCATGGTATCCTTAGTTTCTAATCCCAAGCCCCAGTGGCCAGTGACAGACCTGGAGATGCCCCAGATGCTAAGAAGCGGACAGGAGCCCGAAGGATCTCTCTCTACCTGTGGGGCAGAGCCAGTCCTTGGTGCTGGGCCCAGAGCATAGTTGTCTGGGAAGCCTGAGCCTGGGAGGCAGCAGGCGAAAAACTAGTCAGCAGGCCGCAGCTGACCCTCTGGCGAGGGTCCTGGCCTTTAGCACAGCAAAATGACTTTTCCTCAGAGCCCAAAGCTGCACACCACTCAGCTGTGCTCCAGGGGGGCTCTACGCCTAGACGACAGCCCCGAGGTTGGTGGGACCCAGCCCCACCACCTCCCCTCACCTTTGCTCTTTTCCCAGTTCAGCTCAGTCCCAAGGATCCTCCAAAAGGGAGCATTCTGCTGAACTGGGACTCAGAGTCAGCCTTCAGAGTGACACACGAGGCAAGTGAGTAGCTCAGCGAAGTGCCTCACTTAAGTGGAAGACAGAGCGGCTGGGCCACTGGAGGGCGGGGACTGCTCTGGAGGTGGGAGCAGAAGGTTCCTGGTTGGCTCCCAGAACATCGCAAAGGCTAATAGCCCTCTTAGGCACCTTCTAACCTGCATTAAAATCTTTAGAGGCAGGGAGGAAGGGGTTGAGCTTAGGATAGTCCCCTCGGCCAGCTGAGGGTTTCAACCCCAGGGCTCTGGGCTGGGCAGGTGAAGGGCAAAGGGAATTCTTCTAAAGACAGTAACAGCACTTACTGAGTGCTTCCTCGGTGCCCAGCACTGTCCTAAATACTTCACATGCATTGTCGCTTTGGCCTCCCACCTACAAGCAGGCGCTGTTACCGATCCCCTTTTACAAATGAGGAGTCTGAGCCCCAGAAAAGTGACATCATTTTCACAAGGTCGTGGAGACCCAAGCTAGAGAAATGACCGCTCGTAGCATTTCCTTCGTCTCACACCATAGCTTGAAGGGGAAGAAAGAGTTAAGCTGGAAATTCACTAAGGTCCTTGGGCTCTAAGGTGGGATGGGACTTTAGGACTCCAGAGTGGAGCAGCCGAAGACACATTAGTGCTTCAGAATCCGAAAGCCCCCAGTTCAGACCCTAGGTCAGCCACTAACTAGCTCTATCACTTGGGGCAAAGTGCTTACCTTCTCTGAGCCTTAATTTTCCCAGCGGTGAAATAGTCCCATCGGACTAGTAGTACAGACCCTGCGGGGTTGTTGTGAGGATGGGAACGGACATACGCAGCACCTGGCACCTGACGGGTGCTCGCTGAATGGCAACTATGGTTACTACACTTCTCTCCCTTCTCTCGGGTTCACTGACCGCTCCAGCAGCCCACTGGAGTAAGTGGAAGCAGCTGGGAGGAGGGTGGAGGGGATAGGGGAAGGGAGGGGGCCGCTTGAGTGACTGCAGGCCAGCCCTGAGGGCCTCGCAGGGGATATTGGCCCGAGCCACAGGTGCACCAATTACTCTCCCTTGAAAAGCCGGGGGGGGGGGGTACACGTCCCCCTCATTTTCCCACCCAGCTCAGCCCCGACCTTTGGTTCTGCAGAAGGCAGTGGCAGCTCCACAGCGCCAGTCCACTGGCTGGTCGTTTGTCTTCGGGTTTCATGGCCTCCCTGAGGCTCCCAGTGCCTTGGAAGTTTTCCCTCCCTTTCCCAGCCACTTCCCAGTCAGCCTGGGGGCAGCTCAGGTTTCATTCCTGGGAGCTTTGTTCCGAATGGAAGTTTCTGGTTAAGATAATCCCTGGGTGAGAGTGGTCAGTGCAGGAAGAGATGGGAGCCTCTCTAAGAAGCGGTGGGAACAGCCCCACTTGTCCAGGTGCTCGGAGGAGGGAGCAGGCTCAGCTGCTCGGCCTGCAAGGCCGAGGGGTTGGCCCTGGACAGGGGTCCTGGAGCCCACACAGCCCTTCCTCTCAGGTGCCCTAGCCATCCTTTTCCCCTGGATGCCGGAGGGAGCCCTGAAGGGCTCAGAGCCTCCACCTCTCTTACCACCTGCCCCAGTTGCCACGTCAGACACGAAGGAAGAAGCAGGGGATCCCAGCCCCCAAGGCCACCAAAATGAATGTCGTTTCCATCTGTTTCAGGAAATAGTCTTCCATACAGGTCTTCCTCCTGAAATAAGTTTCTTGGGTCAAAACATTTTTTTAAAACAGATTATCTTGTTCAACCCTTCCACCTTGTAGATGAGGACACTGAGGCTCAGGAAAGACAAATTTCTGTGGACTCTGCAGCTGCTCATTGTCAACTCCAGTCTTCTCTGCCGTCGCTTCCATGGCCCAGTCAAGTGGAGCCCCTGGTGCCCCCACCACACAGTGTGACAACTACAAGTTTACTAGTCCGTGGATCCCAATACATGAGACACCTGAAGGCAGGAACCTTGGACCAACAACTCGATACTCAGGGCACACACAGTGAAGCTGGGGCTGAGATGCGCTGGGTGATCTCCATCAGAATGGGTCCAGGGTCCGTTCTCCCACCAGGCTGCCTCCGAGCCAGCACGGCCTTAACTCCAAGCACTCCGGCCCTCCTCCCCTCAACCCCCCTTCCCCACACAAGCGCTGCTCCTCCTCTGGCTCAGCCTCTCCCGCACCTCATTTCAACTGACTGTCTAACTGGAGCCATCTGCACTAGATGGGAAGCTTTGAGGGTCAAGGGTCTGTCTAATGTGCTCCCCAACACTTGCTTCCCCACACTTGCTTTAATGCCTGGCCTAGAGGAAGGGCCCAGTAAATTTCTCACGTGTTAGTGCAGGGCCCTAGGGAAAGGAGAAGGTTGGCATTGGCTGGGAGGAAAGGGAAGAAGCCTTGAAGGCCAACTCTGTGTTGTCTGTGCTCCTCTCTCCTCCCAGACAGCTCGGACTGGTCTCGCTCCCCACCTTGTGTGGGCTGCCTTGGGGGCTGGGTGAGGGGAGGCCAGGCCATATCTGAGGGGCAGGGTGGTAAAGACCTGGATGCTGGCCCCTGGGAGTGGGCAGGGAGACTATCCCCCTTGCAGGACACATCAGATCTGCCCTTTCCACGCTCCCCAGCCTTCGGGACGCACCTACTTGGATGAAGCCAGGCTTTCTGGGCTTGAAGGCTCTCGCCCTTTATCTCACCCAGCTTCCGAGCTGCCTCAGGAACAGCCCCCTGGGGGTCCTAGCTTTCTCCTGGCCCCTCGTGGTGCCCCTTGAGTGCCATCACTTTGTGAACCTGGGCTGGCTGGTCCAGCCCTCCCCAAGAGGCCCTCCCCGCCGGCTAGGTAGCCCCCATTTGTCAGGGACTGTTGTCCGGGCCTTCTGCTGGACTCCCGTCATGCTCCTGGGGACCCACCCCCCGACAGCTCTGTAAGGTAGAGTGTGTGCCCCATTGTGCAGGTGAGGAAACTGAGGCCTAGAGAGGAGAAATGACTCACACGGTTCACACAGTGAGGGGGCCACGATTCAAGCTTAGTTCTGTCTGCCTCCAAAGCCCTCACTCCTAACCATCTTGCCTGGCCACAGCTGGCATGTGGCCGCTCCAGTAGCCATTCCTCTGAATTCTTTCTCTGACTGTGCTGAGGCCTGAGGGCGCCACATCAAGGTCAGTGCAAATTCCGGGGGCGTTGGGCACAGTAATAAGGATTCCCTTTCCCTTCCCTCTCCCCACCCACACCGATGGGTGATGGAAGCGACCCCACATGCAGGTCTGCTTCCGGGGACGGGCCCTCCCCTCCCTCCCACACACTCCCGTCTTACCAAGGTCCCCGGGACAAAAATCACAAGTCCAAATACCAGCGCTTACTTAGGCTCTGGCCCTCCTCACTCTCAGCACCAACCTTGGGCTTCTAGCCTTTCGGTCACCGCTTCCCCTTGTCTTCCTGCTTTTACTCAGAGCCCCAGCTGCCAGTCATGCCTCACCTAGAAGTGCCCCTAGAAACCATCTCTCCACACCCCTGACCCCGGGCTGCTAGCACCTCTTCTCGGGAACCCCCTCTTTTCCTCTGCCCAGGTCCCTCCACCCTCCACTGCACCAGGGAGGATCAGGCCCGGCTTAATAGAAGTGGTTGGAACTTGAGCCCAAGTGGAGAAGTCGGCCCAGACCCTGAGAAGCCTAAGACCCAGCTTCCTACTGACCCAGCCTCTGCTATCAGAGTGGAGATCAGGCAGACCCTACATGGTGTGTTACCCGCCATGAATGTTTTATGAGCCTGCTCTTCATTACTGTGGGCTGCGGGAGCCAGGGAAGTGGGGGCGGGGGGGGACACAAAACTGCTCATGGAGACACCCCACAGGGAGATGAGGTAGAAGTGAGTTAAATGGTCAGGGGTAGCTTGTGATGGGACAGGAGGATTTAGATTTAGAAGATTTAGCAAGAGTCGGTGATGTTTGTCCAACTGAAATGACTAAATGTTGGCAGCTGGAAATAGGGAGCAGTCCAGAAAGGCAGAGGTTTTGAACCTGAATTTGGGAGCTGTGGGCCTGTGGGCAGACAGAGGGACAGCTGGAATTTGGTGTTGGTCCTGGCTACCTCCATCCTTGAAACTCACTGGCTGGTTCCCCAGGTAGCTGGCTTCTGCCCAGTGCAGTGGCTCCTCCAGGGCTTGCCATTCTGCCACTCCCTGGCACTTTCTGGTCCTCTGGGCTCATGGTGGCAGGAGGCTTCAAACCACACAGAGAACCTGTCCAGGTTTGGACTTGCCCCCTCAAAGCTGCGTGATGACCTGGGCCCTTGTTCTGAGCACCTCCAGCCGGGACCCAGGCTACAGCCCATCTGATCCTTCGAGGTTAGGGGCCTTACACCCAGTGCCAAAGCCGAGGACCTTACTTGGCACAGGGTAATGCCCTGACTCCCCTCTCCCCCATGCCTTCTCCCCTACTACAAGTGCACCATCCACAGCCAAGGAAGGAAAGGAAAAGGAATGCAGCTTCCCAAACCAATCCAGTGGCCCAGCTCATTTCACTGCTGCTGAGAGAGAGGCTGAGCTGGGGGAAATGGTCTACAGGACTGGACCTGATCCTGCTCATCACCTGCCAGCCAGGAGGTGGGGGACCGTGCATGAGGGTCAGCTCTGGGCCCTGCCCAGACAGACAGTTCATTCTCGAGGGTCAGCAAGAGATCCAGATGGGGAAGGAGGGCAACCAAATGGACCTTATTGGCACAACCCTCCACAGTAATGTGGGGCTTGGGGGTCCCCCCACAGCTCCTGCCAGCTCCCCGTCTGTCTTGCTACCACTTACTCCTCCTCTTTCCTCTGCTCTCTTTGGCTCTTAATTCCCCTCCACTCTCTCCTTTGAAGTCCCTGGTTGCTATGGAAACCCAGTGGCAGGGAAGGAAGCAGAATTTTGGGAGGTTCTGAGCCGTCCATCCCAACAGGCCCTACTTCGATACTTGTTTGTCCAGGTTGGGGAGACATTTCTGCAGCTTGAGGACATCGGGGTGAGCCTGGCCAGGCAGCCTTGGACCTCCTTTTAGTGAAACCATGCACGTCTGGATGGGCTCAGAAGGGCAGCCACCGCAAAACCATCCTCAAATCCCCCTGACCTTCCAGCATTTCCTAAAGCGTGACCAGAGCCCTGGACGCACAGAGGACTCCCGAACCACCCCCTCCACCCAATAATCTCCGAGTCTACTCACGTTTTATTAGTTGGCAGCTTCAACCAATGTTCACTGCACGCCCATGACACACCAGACCCTGTGCTAGGCACTAGACAACCGTCAGCGAGCAAGTCCAAGTGCCCGCTCTCTTGGGAGGTATACAGAGACCAAAAGCAAGGATGTGAATAAGTAACAGGATACTACCAGATAGTGGTAAGTGTGACAAACATTCGTGACAAATGGACAGACCTAAGGGGCATTACGCTAAGTGAAATAAGTCAGTGAAAGACGAATGCTGTACGATCTCACTTATTTCAGAAACTATAGACAACAAAAATAAATGAATAAGTAAAATGAAACAGAAACAGAGCCACAGATATAGAGAACAAGCTGATGGTTGACAAAGGGGCAGGGTGGAGAGATGGGATTTTTTTTTAAGTTTTTATTTAAATAAATAAATAAGATAGTGGCTTCACCACTCTCCCGGGAACAAAAAGCAAAACCCTGACCGACTTTTCTCTACTGGCCCGTGCAATCATGTGATTCACACTGCTTGTATACAATAGTATGTGAAAGAAGACGAAGCAGGGAGTGACGGCAGAAATCTACATCGTGTGCAGTCAGCCACCGTCCAGCGGCAGGGCGCTCCTCGCGGAGAGAACAGGTGCGCAGGCCTGGGGCAGACATGGGCTGGCTCTTTGAGCTGAATGGCGGCTGAGTGGGAGAGCGCTTACGGTAAGGCTGGATGACGGGTGAAGAGGACCACACGGGCCATGGAAAAGAGAATTCAATCCTCGAAGACCCAACCTTTCAAACTCTCAAGATATGGTGATAACCCGATCAGATTCATGTTTTAAAAAATTGTAGGGGGGTAAGAGAGGAACCGGGGAGAGCAGTTAGGGGCACCAAGTCCCTCGAGAGGGGAAGGCGGCTTGCAGCAGGGTGGTGGCGGCCGATAGATGGAAGAGCAGATGTGTTGGTTTTGGGTATGTCCTGGGTGGGACAAAAGGCAGGGGGAGGCTGGGAGGAGAGTCAGAGAGGCTCCCACTTTAAGCCAGCTCTGTTCGTCACTGCCTCCTCTTGGCCCCGGGGTTGGTGGGGGTAGGAGGAAGGGAGGCAGACAGTTAATGGCAGTAAAACTTTTCCCTAACCCCAGAAATCATCCATTTCCCTAGATTATCAAGACTCTACATTCTCCTGATTTTCCAACCACCTATCAAATGAGCCCCACTTCCTCACCCTTCTTTCCTGGTCCCCCCTCGCCCTGACCTCCGACTGTCAGAGCACAGCCAGGCTTGGGCTCCTCTGCTCTCTGTCTGTGCTCCCTGCCTGGGGAGTCCATTGCATCTCTTTAAAAATCACCCATGTGCTGAGCACTCCCAAGTTCATATCTTCACACCAGACCTCTCCCCTGAATTCCACACTCGCACAACTGCCCACTCAACATCTCCGCTTGAGTATTTACTCAGCTCAGACTTAACAGGGCCATAGCTAAACTCCTACTCTCCCCCTCAGAACCGGCTCTCCCTGGAATCTTCCTCATCCCGCTGAATGACCCCGCCATCCTTTCAGTTGCTCAGGATAGAAACTTGGGAAATCCTTCCAGTCTTGCTCTCTTGTAGCCCTTATCCAAACCCATCAACAAATCCTGTCAAATCGACTGGAAAAAAAGCAACAACAAGAAGACACACACATCCAAAATTCAATCTCTCCTGTCACCTCTGATCTACTATTACAGTAATTTCATAATTGGCCTCCCTACTAGCTATTCTCAGTGTAACTGCCAAAGCAGTCTTGGTAAAACTTCATTCGGATCATGTCACTCTACTGATCAAAACCCCCGACGGTCTGTCTGCTGTCTCATTCAGGGTCAAAACGAAAGTCTTCTCAATGTTCCTACATGATCTGCCCTCCCCGTCCACCCCTTTCATCTCTGGCCTCACCTCAGCTTCTGTCATTCTCTGCCCCCTATCCACCCTTCCCACCACACGCGTGAGCACGTGCGCGCGCGCGCAGACACACTCATAACCTCCCTCCGCGTGGCCCCAGCAACACTGGGATCCTACCCCTTCCCCTGACGCAGTAAGCCTTAGCACTGCCCCCTCTACCTGAATGCCTCTTCTCCCCCAGATATCTGAATGTCTTGCCTCAGGCATCTGTCTGCCCCAACATTAAGTTTTCGGTGAGGCCTTCTCTGAGCAGCCTGTTTAAAATGGCTGCTACCCTACACCACCATCCACATTCGTTCCCTTCTCTGCATCTCCCTCCGCAGTGGCCCTCTGACTGCTGCTCTGCGCACTGTTTACTCCGCATGCCCCACCACAACCGCTAGGATGTGAGCTCCACGATGCCAGGGCTGTTGTCTCTTATGTCCTGCTTTGCGTATTTCCTTCCCCAGAACAGAGCCTGGCACATGGTGGGCACTCAATATTGAGCCAACAAATGGAATTAGGGAAAGACCCACAGCCCTCAAAAGGCAGCCTGGGTCTGGGCATTCAGACCTGATTTCTAGTACTCGCTTTGGCCCTAGTTTTGTGAACTCTGGCCTCACGCTGTAGGCAGTGGAGAACTGGCCCTTCGCTGCTGCGGCATTCTAGAACAACGCTTAGCCACAGCCTACCTGCTGCCACTCGGCTGAGAGTAGAAGGTAGGGATGGACCAGACTGGAGTGAGAGGAGGGAACTCTTGCTCCTTCTCTCTAGTCAAGGCTTGGGTGGAGTCTTCACTGGCTTTGAAAGGAGAGGCAAGATTCTGGGTTGGACCTGGAGCCTTGATGAGGGAGGGATGGGTGAGGGGTCCAGACCCACCAGCTGAGTGGGACAAATAGAGGCCTGTCTACTGGCACTGGGCTCCTCCTCATGGGGAATCTGTCCCTGCGAGGGCCTCATGGGAAGCGATGCTATAAGAAAGAGAGGAGAAGGGGAGGAGGGAAACCGGGGCAGGTAAGAACTGACCGGGGAGGACTGGCGAGGGCCCTCCACATGGATTCCCTGGGTCCGCACGCTGGTCTCCAACAGAGCTCTGGGCGGTCAAGCCTTCATGCAGACCTCAACTGGCTCCCACGGCCCTCACAGGCAGCACCCGTTCCAGGGCAGAGGGGCCGGCCTTTTGGCTGAGGAAAGAGAGCCCGGGGCTCCTCCCTTTTCTGAGGCTTGCAACAGCACCCTGCTTGTTTTCCCCGAAATAAATGGGCTGAGCATATCGGGCCGGCAATAACCCCTTGAAATCAGTTGTTATCACAGTTAACAACCAGTTTGGCTTCAGTTCAGGCTGTTAACTATCAAACCACTAAGTGCCGGTAATGATTGATTCTTGGCCAGTTGCAGCTTGAGTGGGCTGTAAAACCCCATTAGCGAGAGCTCTGTGGAGGCAGCAACTCAAAGATAAACAAGGTGGTGGGTGCTCCAGCCCAGCCTAGCCCCGCTGCTTTGGCCTCTGCCCCCATGGCACCATGGCCTGGGATCCTGCGAGGACTCAACCCCTTCCCAAAGCCTCAGGCAGCCTCATGGACCTGACACCAAGTGTCCTGTCCAGCTCTACTTCCCCCCACCGCCACCAATCACCTCCCTCTTCCTGCCTATAGGCAGGCCGGCTCTGCGGCCCACCTCTTCTCCCTCATTGCACCCATGGCACAGTCCCACCCCACCACTCTGGAGTACTCAGGCATCACAAGCCTGGGGGCTTCAGGAGTAGCTGCGGCCTAACCAGTCACCAGCCTTGGCCCAGCCTGGCCCCACTTTGTGGCCAGGATCACAGGCAGGGAGAGCCTGACATTCCACCGCACCCCACCCCAGACTGCCTCCTATCCTGTGGCTTCCCCCAGGAATTGCTCTCAAACAAATAAAATGTGGGTAATTATGGGGCTAGGGGCTGGACAGGCGGCCCTGCAGATGAAAGCGTTTCCTGGACGGTCTCTTCATTTGCATGGCATCAGAAGCTGCTCAGAAGGTGTGACTTTTCCCACAGTGAGACCCCAGCTCCTTGCACAATAAAGCCAGGCTGCTCACCCAGAATTAATTAAAGGGGGAGGGGAGGGGATGGAGCAGAGAAGGAGGCACTAAGAGCTGGGGGAGCCAGAAGAGAGATGTCCAGAGCCCCCTCCCCGAGTGCCCAGTGTCCATGAACCAGGAGAAACCTGCTCCATCCAGAGGACCCTCATAGCAGGCTGGAGGAGATGACATAGAAAAACCCCAGGGTGTCCCCAGTCTCTCTATGCCCAGGCTTCCCACTGAGCCCTGAAATTCTGGATCCCCCTGGATGGCCTGAGTCTAGGACTTGCATCTGCAACTCCAGGAGGCCCATGTGGTTAGAAAGCCTTGGGGTGCTCCCCTCCCAAAGGAGATGCCAAAGAACAGAAGCCCAGAGGGAAGACATTCCTGGATTGGCTCAGGAACTGGGCTGTGGGACCAGCCCAGGGGCACCCTCAAAGAAGGCAGCAGAAGCAGCCAGCATGGGAGGCCCCTGTTGTAAAGACTGGGTCAGCTCTGCCCTCAGGGGACCTGCTGCTTCTGGGTTTGGGTTCTCCATCATTTCGCAGCACAGCGTGGTATGATGCCAGTGTCACCAGTCCACATCCAAACACACCCCCTTCCACCCACTGTGGACCAGTCCTCTTGCCCACACCGTGACCTGCCCTACCAGCCCGAGCTCTGCTCTCGGCCTGAGAGCTTCCCTTCCCATCCCATACCCAGTTCCTCTCCAGCCAGGCCCCCCTCTCTCCAAAGGCAGCAGCCTCCCCCTAAATCACAGTCCCCCGGGTTCTTTTGCAGCACCTGAGCTCAGCACCTTCTGCTCGAAGCTCTCTAACCATATCTCCCAAAGCTAACACTTGTTCCACATCCCGACTGTCAACACCAGCCTTGGAGGTCCCCCCTCTGACGTACCCCCACCTTGGGCCCTGGCAGCTGCTCTTTTCTTTCATTTTCTGGAGCCTGACACTCAGAAAGAAGGAGCCTCAGCATCTCCTGTCCATCTCGCGCACAGACCTAGGCACGCAGAAAGGCACAGTTCTCAGACTCATTGAATCCACCATCGCAGCTCTGGTAGGGTTGTCATTTCTGGCCCAGAGGTGGCCTGAGGAAGTGTTAGCAGTAACTCCTGTTAAAAGCTGGGGAATGCATGTCTCCCAGGACCAGCTAAGGGCCTCTTCTTGCTCCTTCCCCTACTTCTGTCCTCCAGAGGAAACCCTGCAGTGACAATGATGGGGACAGGGCCTGACAAGGGTCCTTGAGCTAAAGGGAGGCTACTGTCAGAGCTGGGGCCTGATTTGCTGCGTCTCCCAGCTCCGCAGCCAGCTGGGACTGGGCAGGGGGCAGGAAGCTGACCCCAGAAGGAATCACCCTCCAAGACACATTTTTAATACGCAAATTAAATAAATATTTTAGTCATTTAATAGCAACTAATACACAACCTCCCTCCACTGACACCCACCCTTAAAACACCTGACCTAAGACCCTACCCTCTTCTCCCTGGCCCCCCGCCTGGGGGTGCAGTGGAGTCCTAGCTGCCTGGCCAGCTTGCTCTGAAGGTCCTGGGGGCTCAGAAACACCCTGCTGGACTAGAAAAAGCCTCCCACACCCAGGCCGGCCCCCCCCCCCCCCCCCCCCCCCCCCCCCCCCCCCCCCCCCCCCCCCCCCCCCCCCCCCCGCCCTGCCACCCGCCCAAGTCTCAGTCTTGGCCACTAACCGGCCTTCCTGAGAGTTAAGAAGACACCACAGCCAAATGGAATACAAAAATAGAGCCTCTCTTTTGTTAAAAAAAAAAACCCAACAGCAAACAATTATCAACAACTAGAACCCGGGGCTTCCCCGGCTCCTCCCCAGCCTTCAGTAGAGCAGACCTCTCCTGCTTGAGTTTCTGTTTGTGCTCCCCTGAGACGGAAATCTCTGCGTTGGGAGCCGTGGGAGGGGCCGGGCGGGCGCCTATCGGGGCTCCGGGGCCCAAGTCCTCTGGCTGCCGCGCAAGCTGCGCGTGAAGGGCGGGTAGTTGAGGAACTCGAACCGCAAGCTCTGCTCGGTGGTGTGGTGGCCACGGGGCAGCCGCTTCATGAAGTGGACCTCACGCTGGTGCTGCCGCGTCTTGGAGCCCTTGCGGGGCCGGCCTTTGCGGGTGAAGGCCATGTACCAGCCCTCGTACTTGGCGTTCTGCAGGGCCGTGTAGTTGTTCTCCAGCACGATCTCCGTGAAGACACAATCCTTGCCTTTGCCGTTGCTCTGCAGGTAGGGGGGCCAGACACAGCGTTACTAGGCTCTCTCCGGAGCCACCCCCCCTTCAGAGGCAGAGGGCAGGCGGCCCCAGACAGCAGGTGGGCACCCCAGCAGATGGCAGGGTGGGCAGGAGCTGCAGCCCCACCCCCTGCCTGGGCACCCGCTCTCTAATCCCTCACAACCCGCAGCCCACCCGGCAACTTCCTGTCCTCCCGGGCAGCGGTGACACATGGCTATCTACCGAAAGGGCTGGGCCCCAACACAGAGAGGCAGCAGAGAGGGGGCCCAGACCCTGCCCGCCCTGGCCTCCTGCCCACCAGTCTGGCCTGAGCTGCTCGCACCAGTTTCCCCACCTGCCCCCCCTCAACCCCTCAGGATTCCAGCTCCAGGGCCCCTGGGCAGCCACCCTATGGGGGAGGGGAGGCCTCAGAGGAGACTCCTAGTCCCGAGCCCCAGAAGCCCAGCAAGCAGGGGAGCTCGAGGCTGGAGAGGAGCCGTGACTAATGGGGCCATTTCAGAGCTCGGCCGAGGGGCTGGGCCTGCGGCTTACTGAACATTCCAAATGCTGGTACCATGTAATTGGACATAATAGCAAAGCAATTTGGCGATTTGTTAAAAAGATATATGGAATTTACCAACCTCCCCCCCAAGCCCCTTCCCTAGCCTTCCTTCTTCCTCCTTTGCCTTTAGAGCTTTTCATCTCTCAAGCAATTTCCTTCTCCCTCACCTCTCCCCTCCCGATCGTTAGATAACCCCAAGGTGGCCCTTGGGGTTATCTGCCCACCTTGTTGATGCCCTGGAGGAGCTCAGCCAGCCCAGCCCTTGCTCCCCAGGGCCCAGCCCCACCCCACCCCACCCTTCTGGGGCTTCACCTTGGCAATCAGCTTCCCCTTCTTGTTCATGCAGATGTAGAGGCCTGTCTCGGCTCCTCGAACTCGAACCCGGCTCCCAAAAGTATCTGTCTCCACAATGAGCTTCGCTGTCCAGGACAGAGGAAGGAGGTTACTGGAAGCTCCCCCACAGCTCTGTGTCCCCACCTCACCAGGCCCACAGACTGGTCACATCCTAGCAGCAACTGCTCCAAGGCCCAGGTACCCAAGAGGCAGGCTTCAGCCCCCTAGGTAAGGTCAAGTCCCCTACCTGGGCCGCAGGCCCCTCACCTGCGTTTACAGAGGGGGATGGACAAGATCATGGTGTGCCAACTGGGTCCTGCAGAGGGCTCTTGGGGCCTTCAAATTGAAAAGACCCTCTTTTAAAACCAGACAGCAATGACGTTTAAGTCCAGGTTTCGTTACTAGTTTTCCTGCTGATCAGAAGATCTCTGAGAATGGTTCCAACTCCAATGTCATGTGCCATGCCTCACAGATCATGTCATACATCCGGGAGGAGTGGTGACCTCCAATCCTGAGGCCAAACCTAAAAGCACTGTCTCTTGTTTCTGGTACCTGGGGACTGAACTCACAGCTTTGGCCACCCCTCCTTCCCCACCAGTGTTCTGCTGAGAAGGTGATAGGGATGGGACAGTTCTCCCTAACACAGCCCCTAGCCAGCTGCTTCCCCTGAACTCAGAAACCAGCTGGGAGGGTCCTGCTTCTTGCCCTTGCTTCCTACTCGCCAAAGTCCCCAGCGTGCGGCCGTGTCCAGAAATCAACAATTCCATGGTCTTTACTCCTTCAGCCTCCATCACAGCCAGCCTCCTCACCCTGATGACCCAACCCTTTCCGTGCGTGTAGAGGGAGAAAGGCAGGCATGCTCGCCTCTCAGTCTGGGGAGGAAACATGGAACTGCGTCTGTGCCTTCTTCCTTGTCCTCCTTCCCCTCAGACGGCAAACTCGCCACAGACGCCAGCTCCTGTCCACTGTCTGTGTAACTCCTCCCTTTGAGGCTGTCCCCAAAAAGGGAGCGAGGGCTGACTTAGCCCTTTGGGATGGGACAGAAGGGGCTGGGTCTCCTCCCTCCCCACTGCAGTGGCCGGCCCCTTCCCTCCCGGAGAGAGCAGTTCTGAGACTCCCAGAGCTGCCTCCCAGCCTCCACTGACAAGGGGGTACCTTCTCTGTCTCTGGAACTACTGGAAAGATAGGCACCGAGGTCAGCAAGACAGCCCTCGATGCCCAGCCTGTGACTGCCCACCCCCTTACATAAGCACAGAGCAGGGACCCAGCGGCCAAGTCCTCAGTCTGGCTCCAAGTCAGCCAAGGGGAAGTGCAGCTGTCACCCCTCCCCACCCACCTCCTTTTGGACCCGGCCAGCCTGCTCAGCCCTCTGCCTGGTCTGCCTTCCAGGGCAAAAAGTGGCCGCTTTTAAGGGCCAGGAAGGACATTGATGGGAGAAGGGCGAGAGGATCCCACTTGGAGGATTCTAGCCAAACCAGGAAGGTAGGACTGGGGTAGGCCCGACTGCCACTTCCTGGGGCCCATAAGAGAGTAGCTAGGACCTCTCTACTGATCTTTTCCAGACTCTTCCTGGCCTGGCTGCACACCCTAAGTCTCTGCTCTTGGGCCCTCCAACTTCTACCCCTGCCTGCAGGGCGGGCAGCGACCATCCAGGAGCCTGGGCAGCCTCCTATGCGTGTAAAGAAAGAAGTGGGGCATCGGACCTCTGATGTCTGAAGATGAGTTCTTCTATGGCCACTTAGCCTCTTCTCCCCTCCCCAAAAGCCAAGGATGCTGGGCCATTTGCTCTGATGGAGTAAACCCAGAAGGAGCCAGGCAGGCATTCGTTCCCATTCCTAGGAAGCCGAGAAGGGCAGCTAGCAGCCGGTTTGGAGGGACAAAGGGAAGGTAGTCTTGCCCTGCCAGCCCAGCGGGGGAGCTCGGCCACTGGGCAGGCTGCCTCCACCCCCACCAACAAAAGCCCCCACTCTCCTTCCTGGATGTTTCTGGGGAGCTGGGGCTGCAGTGTACAGCGGCTTCCCCGACCGGGCTTTTGGAAAGCTTAACATTTTCAAACCTATTCTTCCACCCAGTGACAGATTTATCCCAGGAAAATTATGTCTCCTTCTCCAGCTTTGAAGGGAAGTCAGCTACGTCGTCGCAGAAAAAATGCAGCGAGACATACTCGATCCCCCAAACTGGCTCGAGAAGAGGAGAAAGTATTCAGGAAATGTTTAAAACGGTGAAAGTAAGAAGAGTTTTAATCGCTCTGCCAGACGCGGGGGTCTCTCCAGAGATTCATAGAGAACAATCTTGAACCTCTTTTTTAACATTTACAGACTTGCAACTCTTTTCAAACTCCACCTCTGAAAAAAGAGGCTCGTTCTTTTTCTGTTTTATATCATTCTTCATTTTTCTTCTTAGCCCTTAAAATGCCTCACCTTTTTATTACATTTTAATAGAGTCTTCCCCTCTGCTTTCATGCTTGTTTAACTTGGTCATTATTTAAAGGTTTTTAAACTCACAATAATCACTCTCTAAAAACAACACCAGCCGCCCAGAGGGCTTGCTTTTCTCTGGGCACATCAGGACTCTGGAAATTGGCCTTGTTTCAAGGCAGGAATATTGAATGTTTTAGAACTCAATCAGTCCTCGGCTTCTCCACCGGGCAGTAGCTCCCTGTAGCCACCACCCCACCGGGAGCCAAGAGACCGCTCTGACCCACCGCCTGGGTTCCTGGGCAAGTGGAGCAGGGGTGGGGGGGCCTTCCCCTTCCCAAGCCTAGTCCCCGTGTGTAAGTGACCCTCTGATCAAAGCATTTAAAGGTTCAAAGCCCCCCTCCAAGCAGGGAGAGTTTGGGGGACTTCTCTCCCTTCTCTTTCCCACTCTCCTTTTGTGGGCCCTGGCGACATATCCTCTTTCAAGAGCTTCCCTTAAACCTGGGCCCCCTCCCCCTGAACCCTCTGCCTCCACCTGCAGCTGGGGAGGGGTGTATGAAAGGGGGAGGTGTAAAGGGAAATTCCTGGATTCATTCATCTGCTGGGCAAGGAAGGGGCACCTGTGGGCCAAGTACTCCCCAAGGTCCCTTCCCAAACCCTCTCTTCTCCAGCTGACCCCCAAAACGCTCTTTTTGCCTTAACCCCTTGCCTTCTGAGCTGGGAGCCTGCAGAGCCCTGGCCCACACAGTTGCGGCTGATGGGGCCGGTCACCGCAGGCCCGCCGGGGAAGGGGGCGCGTTCCCAGAGCTACCTTTACCCTGTGGCAGTGCAGCTCGCCTTACCGAAGGGGTCCCCGTCTTCTGCCATGGCGTTGATGCGCTTGTTGGCCAGGACCTGCACGTGCTTCCCGCTGGTGCGGCTGTAGAGCTGGTAGGTCCGGATGAGGCGGCGGCTGAGCTGATCCGTCACCAGGCTCTGCTCCCTCACATGCTGTGTAAAATTAGGTGAGGACTGAACAGTTACCTTTAGGAAATTGAAAAATACACAACACGCCATTATAATGCTACTCTGCCCAGGGGCCCCAGTGGCCCCCACTGCCCTGTACCCCACCTCCACTGCCCCAGGCAGCCGGCAGGGGCTGGGGGTCCCCCCAACATGCCAGCTCAGGCCACCACCCCCCACCCAGGAAAGCCGGGCGTATCCAACCTGGCATGGACGAGCCGGGGGATGGGGAAGGATGTGGACCCACCTGTTGGGAAACACCCTGGGACTCGCGGCCAGCTCGGAACAGGGAAGCCAGCTCCCTGCCCAGCGCAGGCCCCCCGCCCGGGCCTTCCTAGAAGAGCAGGGCGCTTTTAAGTAAGGAGGCAGCGCTGCCTGACCCCTGACATTTATAAAGACAAATTTACGGAGCAAATGTTGAGAGCGCAGAGGGCCTAGGCACCTGATCTTTCCGCCAGACCCGCCACCAGCCTCCCCCGAGAGCCGCGGGGAGGGTCCCTGAGGCAGGCCTCCAGACCTCTGACAAGAACGCCCCTTCGGCCCCGACCTGCCCCCTTCCTCGGCGGCCAGGTGAGGCTGCCCGTGCAGTGCCCGAACCTGGCTGGAATGCGTGGGAGACAACGCTGGACTTTGAGACCTAGGGTTCTAGCCTCGACACGCACTGGCTGTGTGACCTAGTCCTGGGCGCTCCCTCTCTGTTCCTTAGCTCTCGACTCGGGATAGTTCGGGGTTGGGTTCCTAAGTTTCCTTCCAACCCTGCCGTGCTGGCCGCAGCGTCTGTCCTGGTGCCCCTGCCCGACTTGGCCGGCCTGCGTTCCCCGCCAGCCCCCGGCCCCCCGCCCGCGCCTCCGCGCAGAGCGCCTTACCTGGGCTTGGAGGCAGAGAACCAGCAAGTGCAACAGCCTGTGGGAGACAAAAGCGGGCGGGAGAGAGAGGGGCGCGGGGTGAGCAAGGGGTGCGGCGCGCGGCCGGCGGGGACGGGGCGGCTGTACTCACAGGCAGCTCAGCGCCGAGCGGGGGCTGCCCATGGCGCGCGGCCCGGGGAGCGCGGGGAGCCCCGGCGGGATCACGCCGGCCCGCGGGCACACGAGCCGAGACCGGCGGCGAGCGGGGGCTGCTCGAGGGCGGGAGCCCGGGGGCGATGCCGACGCGGCTCCGCAGGTCCCGTGGAAGGTCGAGCTGGCCGCGCCGAGTCGCTCTGCGCCGCTACCGGAGCCAGTGGCCGCTGGCTACTCAGGAGCCGGAGCAGGCGGAGGGTAACGGGCCGGCAGGGTGGGTGGGTAGGTGGGAAGGGGAGGGGGAGGGGTGGGGGCGGGGGGCGCCGCACCGGGCGCGAGGGGGGAGCGCGGGGCGGGCGGCCGGAGCCCGCAGCCCCGGCTAGGAGCTGGGGCCGGGACGCAGCCCGGGGCGGGGGCGGGGCGGCCGGGGCGGGGCAGCCGGCGGGTCTTGGATTGGGGGTCTGGGCCAGGGGAGGGGTCTGGGGACCCGCCGGAGGGGCGTGGGCGGCCCGGGTGGGCGCCCCCCCCTCCTGGGCCTGTCCCCTGGCGCGCTCTTGAGGTCTGGACACGCGGGAATAGGGGGCGTCTCGGGCGCCCGCTCCATGGGGTCCCGAGACCCTCCGCAGGGGTCTCCTGGACCGCGGGCGTGTCTGAGTTGGAAGGTGCCAGGGCTCCACCGTGGGGGCCGTCGGCTCAAGCCTCTGCCTATGCTGCGGGTCTCTGAGCCACCTACTGTGCGCTCCTGCTGCGCCCGCCCCTGGGAAGTGGCCGCTGACTATGCACTGAAGGGCAGTATGTGCCCGTGCGACGGGGAACCGACCCCCACCCTTCTGCTGAGTACCCTGCCTTGCCTGTCTTTCTGTCTCTCTCGGTCTTTAAGAAACCCTGAGACAGAGAAATGACTCCTTCTTACCTTCCGGCACCCATTGTCACCATCACCTCCCGCTCCTGTTCCCACCCCACCTACCAATACAAATACACACACATGCTGGCCTGAAGCTTGGGAGGAGCCACGAGCCACCTATGTGGGAGAGCCCAGAAGTCCCAGGCAAGGACCCCCAGTCCCTGCCAACCCCCGAAGCAACAGGCAGATGGGGCAAAAATAACTACTCTTAGCTGTTTTTCCTGGAGAGGAGACTTCCAACCAGGCCACCAACTTTTTTCTCTCTGAGTCCCATTATTCGTGCACTTAAGAGGCATTTACACACCTACTGTGTACTAGACAGGCACTGGCGCTTTCTGTCAACTGGGGCAGGGGGAGGGGGAGCGCCAAAGGAGGAGGTGTGGCCTAGTCTAAGCCTTTCCCAGGCCCTCACAGCTTCCCCTGGTGGGAGGAGGGGTGCTTCTGGAAACCCCGAGCCATGGTGCTTTTTTGGGAGCAGCTTGGGTGGGCAGAGGTGCCCTGGGATAGGTACTTCTGAGGAGCAGGTGGAGGCGCTGATGCTCTGCCCAGCTGCTGCCTTTGACCACACCTCCTTGCCCCACGGGGACCCCTCATGTCCTTGGGGGTTGGGCTGGAGGGGTTGGGTGGTCTTAGGAAGCCATTAGGCCAAAGGCAGTAGGCAGGCCCTTCTCCAACAGTAGAGCCAGGTTCTGCCTCCCTTCCACACCTCTGCCTTTCCACACTCCCAGCCATAACGCCAACACTGAGAAATATGGGAAAACAGAGTCAGCCAACTTATCCCAAAGATCTCATCGCTCCTCAGAGGAGTGGACTTTCTGAGCCCACCTGTCACCCCCTCCAGGAGCCAATTTACTCAGCAGGCTCTTGCCCAAGGCAGGCCTCCAGGCAAGGACCATGTCTGACCAGCTCGGAGCTGGCAGCTCATGCCACAGAGCTGGGCAGGGCTGTTCTGAAGTTAGCATTTGGGATGAGTGCACAGTGTGGAAACTGGCTGAGCATTTAGACCTCGGCGGGTGCGGGTCCCCAGGAAGATTTGCCTTCACCCCCTTGCCTTCACAGATAATGATGATAAACACCACCATTTACTGAGCACTCATTTGCTACAAGCTGGGCGTACACCCTATTCTCTCAACCCCACTGGGAGATGGGCCCATTGGGTGGGTGGAGGCAACAGGTGAGGTGGGCTCCAGTGCCCACAACCCAGACCAGCCTCTTTCCTTTATTGTGCTCTTCTGGGTTAGAGGCCTGTGGGACACCTGTTGAGTGTCTACCTCCCCAGCTGCACTGCTTCAAGCAGGCAGAATACTCACCACCTTAACCTCATGCATGTGAATCATAGGCCCTTGAAAAAGTTTATGTGCATATATTTAATGAATGAATGAGTGGAGAGATGGAGAGCAGAGGATCTGAAGGGCCTTCTCCCCACCCAGTTCTCTGAAAACTGTCTGATGAGAACAGGGAGCCGAACTCAGGCATTCAGCCAAGCTTAGTGTGTTGTGCATAGTCCTGGAGCCACAGCCAGAACCTCTCTAGGCACTGGTCCTTCCCTGGAAAGGGGGGGGGGGCGGGCGTGGTGAAAGTCAGAGCTCCTGGACCAGCCCAGGGTCCAACCTGAGTTCTGGAGGCCCCAGAGGGTTCCGAAGGCCCTAAGCTGAACTTCAATAATCATAACCACCCTTCTTTCTCTTCCCCAGAGAGAATGGGCATCTGGGGCCTGAAAGTGTGGAGGCCAGGATTTTAGTCCTACACTTCAACCTCTACCAAAGAGCCTGCTTGTACCGGACCAGAATTCCTTCACATTTGGAGAATTTTCCCTGAACCTGATCCTGGACAATTTGGGGAGATTCTTTTCATCTCCCCCAAAGTCTGTGTCTCTAGAAGGGGGCAGATGGGGACACACCCGCACCTGGCCCCAGGTACTGTCTGGGCACACTCTGAGTGACAGATGCAAAAATATTCCTTCAGGGCCCCAGCAGGTCGCTCTCTCCCTCCCGCACTGCCTTGCTCGCCTCCCAGCCAGCTCGCTTCTTCCTTTATCTTATCAAAGCCCCGTAATTACAATTGCTATTTTGTTTCTTCGAATCTGCAATCAGAGCTCCCTGGCCCTGATGAGGGAGCGCCTGTCAGCCTGATCGCTGAGTGACAGCCCGGCCGCCTTTCCCCGCCGCCCCCACACTTCGCAAACACAAATACACACACACACACACACACACACACCCTCACCTCCTACAAACACAAACACACACTCCTCACCAACACAAACAGCTTCTCTCCGTAAACACGCCCTCGCGGAGACCCAAGCACACACCTTCAACCTCTTTCCAAACGCTTCCAAACGCATCCCTCTCCCCCCCCCCCCCCCCCCCCCCCCCCCCCCCCCCCCCCCCGCCCCCNCCCCCCCCCCCCCCCCCGCCACGGCCTTCCCCAGGCCCCTCCGATCCACACCAGGTTGCACGGGCCGCTGGGGCTGCCACTCGCTCCCTGGCGTGCCTCCTGCGCCAGGCGTTCAAAGCGCTGCGGTCTCTTCGCTGACCGTTCAAATGGAAATTGTGGCGACTGCGTTAAGCACTGTGGACATCGTCTGACAGTCTTCTCGGTCTCCCCGCGAAAGACAGGCCTGCCTTTCCTCCCGAGGTCTGCAGACCCTGGGGTACGCCTTCATGCCTCAGCGCTTCGTGGCCGGAGTGAATTGGCAGCGCTCCTACTGTGCGCTGAGGGTGTAGAAGGGGGATCAAGGAGAGACGGGGTTGTGGGGGGCCGAGGAGGGAGAAAAAATAATTCCTAGCATTATCCGCCAGGTGGCTGGGTCTGGCAGGGAAACTCCTGGATGCAGGGGCAGATGTGGATTAGGCCCCCACTGTGGACAGGAGCGCACTCGGTGCTGCTGGGTCACTCTCGGAGACCCACCAAGACAACAGCCGAGGCACACAGTGAGCCATCAGCTGCTTGCGTGGGGCGAAACAGGCAGTATATTGGGGCGGAGCCACACGCCACGGGTAGCTGAGTCAGCCTCCCTCTGCCCCCCAGACGACTTTTCCCAGTACCCAGCAGGTCTCACGCATCTCCAACCTTGAACATGCGGACTATGGAGGCTATGGACAAGAGGAGGTCGGGGAGCGCTCTAACAGGAGTCCTTCCAGGGAATGATGAATGAATGAATGAACGCAGCTAGTTAGCCTTACTTACTTCCTCACCTTTCGCCCAAACTTCGGCGGCCAGACCACTTGAGGGCAGCGAGCTCCTGCTCGCAAGCCTAAAGCCCCTAAAGAGGCTACGTGGGGCAGCGACAGAGCCACAGGCAGTTTCAACGTCGCCCACCAGAGGGCGACAGCTTCCCCTCCCCCTCTTTCTACCCCTTGCTGCGGTAAGGTGAATGGTCTCAAGCCTGGCTACCCTCCTCCACCCTGGTCCTTGGTGGAAGCACTTCAGGGAAGTTCTCAGGGAGAGGAGAAAGGGGCCTGCGACTCTGATCACTGCAACAAACACGAAAACCAAAAATAGAGGGATCGTCTTCCTTTCTCCTCAACTTGAGGATAAAGGGAAGTTAAAAACTGGACCTCTTTGCTCCTCACCAGAGCAGGAAACTTTTTCTAGGGATATATTGGACAGGGAGTGCTTTCCAGGGTCATTCTCCAAAGTTGACCTAGCTGGCCCAATACCACCTTAGGCCAAGCCCCTTGGGGTTATCTAGGGACCCCTACTTGCTCAACTCATTGTGGGAGGGAGGGAGCCTTCCCATCCCCACCCCCAGGCACTGTTCTCTGTCCATCCTCAGCATGTCTGGCCCCAGGCTACCCCAGGCATTAACCTTTTATTTGTTTGTTTGTTTGTGAGCATTGAGACACCCCACTGCATCGACACAGCTGTTGAACTGCTGACCCCAGAGTTGGTCACATACACATACATCCCTTTTTCTTCTTGGCACAGCAGCAGCCAAGCCCAAGAACCACCTAATTCCAGGCACCAGAGACCCTAGACCAGGCGGTGTGGGGGGGGGGGAGGGGGCAGAAACCCCTTAACCCAGGAGACTGAATCCCAGAGGCTCTTCTCTGCCCCCATATGCCAGGCCACCCGGATTCTGGTTTCCCTGTCACCCAATCTGGTCAGCCCCCTCCATCTGGCCCCTGGAATCAGGTTTCTAAGGCCCCACAGCAGCTCAGAGACAGCCTGCAAGACTGGAAGGAGCAGAGACTTGCCTCCTCCCTACCCAGAGCCCCCTCATAGGGCTAGAGATGCACATTCCTCCGGCTGCTTAAACCCCCTTATCTGCCCCCCTGCCCATCCGCTTGAGTGCTGACAGAGGCCCAGACCCCTTGTTTGGACGGTGATAACCTCCTAGGAAGGCCCTCCCCCACGTGTAAGGACTGGGAATGGGCTTGGTGTTAAGAGGTCCTCTCCTAGCAAGGCACTTTGGCCTGGGGATAGCAGCATCCCACATTACCTCACCCTCCCCCAGGCCTGGGGCCACCCTCAGTGCTGCCGCAGTGCCACCTGGTGGTCCCTAGGGGAATGCCACCCCAGCAGGGAAAGAAGCCACACAGGAGTTGCAAAACACACACACACAAACACACACAAAATTGAACAAAAAACGCTACACTTTATTTCACTGTTTGTCCAAAATGTAAAAAGTGTTTAAAATGTTTAGTCCTGAGCTTTAGATGCTGACCTCCAACCTCAAAGACAAGTGCGGAGAGGGGGTCAGGACAGTTCAGAGTTCCTCCCACTCCTGGAGAATGGGAAGCCTCCAGTGTGGTATAGAATTAGAAGAACACCATCGTGCTGTGAAGAATGGGACCCCCTTTCTCCTAGCACCAGCCCAAGACCTCCTGCCCCACCCTTCCTCTTCAATGAAGAAGACACTTAAAATTCTTGATACTTGCACAGCAACATGGTGCATGGCATGCATGGCAGGCAGCCAAATGACCTGAGGAGAGCAAAGAAGGGATCAGCATGCAGGCCCTCACCGGCTCCTCCTGCTCTCCCAGACCCTACTGGGCACCCTTTCCTCCCACTCACCAAGGAGGGCTAGGGTCTGCCCCTCTGCTTCTTGGCAGGAAGGATGGGGCACAACTCGGCTTCTTCCTCCTCACTCCCCTCTTCTTCACTCTCTTCTTCCTCAGAAACATCACTGCTTACAGTAACTGAGGTACACACAAATAGTAAAGGGAGGGGGAGAAGGTTAAAGCCAGGCCCCTTTTATACCACATGTCATTTATTCATCCACTGTACTACTAGGCTTGCCCTGACCTCCCAGAGCTTATGGTCTAGATGGGAAGACCCTCAGATACTAAACTGGGTAACAAAGAGCCAAAGGATTACACATCCCTGGGGCTGTAGAAGCTAGGACAGCATAGGTAAGACATAAAGGGAGGAAGCATAAGTAAGACAGAAAGGGGAGGGCACATCATGTAGAACCTGTATGGCAGCTACAATGGGCTATAAGGCTGGGATGGGGAGTGTGGAATCAGGGGAGACCTGATGGAGAGTTCACTAGGGGCAAGGGAGAGGACTCTCACCAATCTGGTGGCGCCCAGTGATCCGCACAGGACCAGAACCTGACTTCAGGCGGAAGGTTACAGGAGGCTGGAGCTGGAAGTCATCCAAACTGAGCTGGGAGGAAAACAGGGATGAAGGCCTGGCCCACCTCTGCTTTCCCCCACCCTCCAAGGTATGGCCAGGGAACTCACCATGGGTTGGCAGGACAACTTGAGGTTGGCCACAGGGACTGCAATCTCTTGGCGGTCATGGCTCCGGGCCACAACTTCTACCACATTACACTCATCTTTGGCCCCCTCAGTGAGGCAGAGCTAGGAAAGGGTACACAAGGCCTTGGGTACCTACCGCAAGGGGTCGCCCCAAGCAAGTGTTGACACCACTGTGGAGGTACCTACCCTAGAATTTCTGGAACCTCAGGGGTCCCTGGATTACCTGGCAAAGGGAGCGGGCCATTGGGAGGTTGGGCAGAAGAGATGACTCCCAGTGAAAGGGACGTTGGGGATGGAGTACAGGTAAGAGACTCATCAGTTGCCAGCTCAGGTTCAGCTATTCACCATTACCCCTCTTCCCAACCCCTCACCATGGTCAAAGCCAGCACGTGCTCTGCATCATCCTCTTCTGCTACCTTGAAGGTGAAAGAGCGGGTATGACCGGAGAGCTCGCATCCTGGAAGAAATAATCGTGAGTGTACCTAGGTATGAGCATGTATGTATGGGGGAGACAGAGGGCGTTTCATCAAACCTCCACCACGTGTAGCCAACGACTGACCAGCATCTATACGCCCACTTCTTTAGAAACGGAGGCGCTCAGCCCTAGGCCACGCCCCATACAACTGGGCCAGGGTCTCACCACTTCCGCTCCAGCTGCGGCGCGCCAGCCCTCCCCCCTCCAACTTGGCCCACGTTGCGCACCCATCAGCATTCCTGTTGCTCAGGCCTTCCTCTTACCACCCCAGGACTACCCTCACCCACTCCTTTCTCAATACCGAAGAAAAAACTGTCCATAGTGACCGGAGCCGGGGCCCGGAGCCCACAGACACCGCCGGCCCGAGTTCGGCTCTCCTGACTCAAAAACGATAAAGCAGCAGCGGTGCCGGCGGCCATGATGCAAGGGCCGCTGGGGAGCCCCGCCCCCGACGGGTACAAAGCAGGGAACTCCGCAGGTTCCGGCCCCGCCCATTAAAGGGAACGCTCGCTATGCAGTTGCTGCGGACCCCAGGCTTTTCCGCCCAGCTTTGCCTTGGCGCGCTAGGCCTCTGCTCAGACCTGTGGGTCGAAGCCACAGAGGAAGTTAACAGGAGAGGCATGAATTTAGGATTAATGTTCCTATCCTTGCTCATTACAATGACCAAGGCTTTCTGAGGGCGGCTTCTGCCTCCATTTTCTCTAGTTTATCACATCTAGTGTTTCTCCGTCTCCCAACCCAGGGTAAACTCGTCAAAGGGTACCTAAATATAAAAATGTAAACCTTCCTAATTCGCCCAGCAGTTTCAGGGCAGTATTTCTTTCTTGTAAATGCACTCAGATTTGCCCTTGCTTCTAGGGAGCCAGGGAGCCTTAAGTGAGACTTCCAGCTCCAGGTATCTTGTACTCAAAACACTCCATCCTCTCCTAGATATGCTTCCTGCTGCCGACCTCCCAACTGTCCAAACATCCAACCCGCCTATCCCTCAATGAACTTTCAGATGCTGTCTGGATGCTGGCGCTTGCCAGCAGAGTACTCCAGCTCCACACAGACGCAAGCTCTCCAACTTCCCAATCAGCCCAGGAACTTCCACCATGGCCGCTTCTAGTCTCATAATTTGGGCTACTTTCCACACTTCTCACTGTTTGATTAAAGGATCGGGCAAATCATGTTCCTTACCAGGTTTGGAACACGCTCACTCAAGGGTGTCCTTGAGTGAGGACCTCACTCAAGCAAGTTGCCCCAATTCACACCAAAGTTATAATTGGCAAAAGGGTGGCTAGGCCAAGAACCTACTTTTATCTTTTGCCTTGCCTTGTTGAGGAAAACCTTTTTGGAAAGGTTTACCAAAGGAAAACTAAAAGGAAGTCTTTTATTGGAGATGGGAGTGAGAGAGGACTACCTTCAAGAGACGGTTCCTAAACTTGGAACAGCTGTGGAAAGGGGTACTCGCTTGTAGGTGAGGCTGGATGAAGGGCAGGAAGAAAGGTAGGAGGCAGAAACAAGACGTAGGTTTACACAGTACACCACCACACACATTCAATTCAAGTTTTATTTTGCGTCTTTCTTGCATGATCTTCAGTTTTACAGTTCATTTTCTACAGAAACTGAGCTGTGATCTAAACAATCAAGGAAATATCATTCCAACCTTAATAAATATTCATAACGATAGAAGATAGCATAGCACTTTACAATCCTAGAGTGATGTATGCATAGGTCTGGACATCTGCCCACAGCTTCTGTGACCAGAAGACCAGCCAAAGTTAGAAGCCAAGAAAAAGCCACAAGCAAACGCTAAAAATCTTGATTTCCATAGGAGGTTGACCCTGAAATCCTCCAGATAAAATGCCATAATTGTCCACTAGTACAGAAAATGTATTTAAAGAGAAAATCAAGTGACATAAAGCCATCTGGACCAGTATCTGACATACTCCTTTCACATCTCGGCCCTTGAAAATGCAAACCTGGTTCCAGCTTTCCAACACACTATATCCTATCAGTTAAAGGTTTCTACCCTGAAAATGAGGCCTCCTTCTTTCTCTTCCTTCATCTCACCCATTCGGTGCACACTCATGGGCCTCAGGTGAGTCACTAATGGTCACACTCCAGGCACCACTCTTGAAGACTCTCTAAGTCCACCTTGATAGAATTCTATGAAGGAAAATGTTTCACATATACTCTCCTTGCCCTTTCCCTCTCAGCGCAAAACTAAACAGCTGATACAAAAATGCAGGGAAGCTGATAATAAAATACTGTTGCAAACCTATGGAGAAGTCAGCCAGCCATGATGAAAAAAAATAAATTCTGCAGAGATTACCTGCTAGCTTTATGCTCAAAACTCTTAAAAACAACAAATCTAAATAAAAATACATGAAGCTTTCAGAATCTATGGTTAAAAGAAAAAAACATTAAGTCATCATTGGTTAAAGTATACTCATTTCTTTCTCTTTTAAAAATCCAATACAAACATGCAAGAATTAGACTCTTGATTTAATAAAACCAGTAGTAATAGGTCTTAAAATTAAGGGACAATTGCTCTGGGGGCAAAAGGGACCAACCAGTCCCTGAACCCTACACTTGACATGTCAACCTAACATTTCACATGCTGACCTACAATGAGGTTAATTTCTAGAAGTGACTGCACTTGCAACAGACAGACCCCGATGAAGTTAGGCTCTTGTACCCAATGCGGCTGTGGCCTAGCCCTAGGTGGCAGGCACTTTAAAAATAAAAGCTAAAAAAAAAAAAGGGAGGGGTATAAAGAAAAAGCCACCTTCCACTAATTTACATTGTTCAAAGTGCCATCCTAAATCACACCTTTTCATTTTTAGAATGAAAAAAATTACAAGAACAGTGAACACAAAGGTAGGCAGATCACAGCTAGTTTATATACAAAAAATTTACAAGTTTGTCATTTTTAGGCTTTTGCCACAAACAAGTGCACATTCGTCATTACGAAGCACAACATGCCTGAACCAATCATCACTACAGGTGACAACTGGCCAAGACTTTACAAAAAGCAGAGGAACTGCCCAAAATTGAAATCACTTATTATCCAGCTTAAACCATACCACAACCATCCCACTTGGAATTTCCACCCTGAAGCCTCTGAAACCCACTATATCTTTTTCTTCTCTGCCATGTCCCCAAAGAATGAAACATTTCATTCGGTAAGCCGAGGATGACAAATGATTTTTGATTACTTAGGTGGGAAATGCAACCACACTGGATGCAGAAAACAGTGCTGACTACATTTATTTAAGACCCCCTCCCCATAAAAGCCCACGTATGAGGTCTTGACACCTAACACAAGACCCAAAAAGGAGGCCGACATCTCTGTTTCTTAAGAGGATTTGCAGCAATACTATCTTCTTCCAACCAGTGAGTAGTCTCAAAAGTACGATGAGTGAAATTTTACAGTCTTCTTTGTTTCCAATCCCAATTGGCTGATCTGCTCACCACTCCAGAGGCTAAACTGTAGGAAGACCCCAACCACCACCCACCAGGCGAAGTTAAGAGATTTTTGGACACTTCACAGCGCCGATAAACGTCACAGGCTCCGACCAAGTATAACCACGTCCTTTGGAAATCCTTCCATTTTTGCAATTTCAAAACATCCTAACTTGCTGTAAAATTCCAGAATTCTTTTATCATCTGGTCTCACCTCACAGAAAGCCCCCCGGGAGCCTAGAAAGAAAACAAATAATCAAAATATGTGCTAATTAGTAAAATTATGGATGTGAATTGAGACTAATCTTTAATAGATCTAAAATGGTATAATTGGAGCTTCTCTATACCAGCCCCTAAATTTCATGCCACAAATTTAAAATTTGCATTAATTTTCAATGAATATTAATATTGACATTAAATACTGCAGTGATAACTATCTTAAATGATGGACATGTTAACTAGTATGAATGTGATTATTATTTCACAATATATTTCAAATCATCAAATTTTACACCTAAAATATATGCAATTGTTAACTGTCAAATATGCCTCATTAAAAATAAATTCAACTACCAGAGTGAAAAAGGTAAAGGGATTAAAGCACAAACAAACAAACAAACAAACAAAAGCCAACCATGAATTAAACTCTTCCCCAGAAAGAAAACTTTCGGGGAAACAGTTGTAAGAAACCTCAAAGCACAAGATACCTGTTTAATGTTTTAATGTAGAGTACCACTGAAGGACTCACAGGGCAGAACCTGTTCCAGCATGTGTCATAAGCCAATAAGCAGAATGTGTTGTATTTTCTAACACACTCCATATACCCACCTGGGTGCTTCAGTTCCAAGCACAACACAAAGAATCGCGCTTTCCTCAGAGTTGATTAGATTACTCCACCAAGAGATACCACTGACTCAAATGATACAAAAATGCAACAAGTGCTTTCTCAGTATCAACCACCCTGTAATGAGGGCTCAGAAAACTGCCCCTTTCTGTACTGCGCAAAGGCTAAACAGTTTTTTACATTTTTAAAAGGCTGTTTAAAAACAGTATGTGGCCCTTAAAGCCTAGAATACTTACTATCTGGCCCTTCACCAAAAAAAATCTTCAAATGTAAAGACACATAAATTTGAAGGCTGAGTTTACATAAACTCAAAAAAACTGGCACTCTGCATTCTTAAATGAAATTTCTCAGCGAGGTTCATTTAATTTTCAACTATCATTTGAGTCTCCTGGCATATATTTATTATATAACCTCATGTGTTCACTTCTCATTTAATTCAGGTGCAAAGTAAATATTCATAGCATAAAAGAGTAGCATTTTTCAATGATTAATACACATGCAATTCTTGCACAACTAATAATGCAGAAATCAAATCATCAACAGTGGGGAAGGGAATGTAAATTCACTATAACTCACTTCTTTTTAATCTAAAATACAGTCCTGTCTCCATCTGACCCAAACACCAGCAACTCCACATACACACTCACCGTTGGCTTTCAGTGAAGACAGGAGGCAGGCCATCATGCTTTTGGCCACACTTGGGTCAGTCACTTTTTTGTGAATATCCATCTTTATCAGAGAAGGGAAGTTGGCAAGGAAAGTTTCTGGCAAAACTTCCTGTTCTTCATGGAAACTCAACATTATTTTCTAAAAATTAAAATTTTCTAAAAATTAGAATCTCTCTTGATTTTCAAGAGAGATTTGCTCTAAAAAACCCCAACTACAGAACTCAGCAGCAGGAAGGGAAGTGACAGTCAATAGCTCTTCCAATCGTAACACCACATGCAGAACCAGCCTTAGTTGTAGCTGAAGCATTTTCACTTTTAAAGACTTTCTCTAAATATAATACGATATATCCTGGATTGGATCCTGGGACAGAAAAAGGACTCTGGTGAAAAAACTGGTGAGTAAATAGTGAAATTTAAAGTACAAAAGTTGGTTTGTAGATTGTAGACTTGGACGATTGTAGAAAATGGGTGAGAGATATACAGGAGGCTCTGTATTATCTCCACGACTTCTTAAATTTGAAATCTTTCAAAATAAATTTTTTAAGTTTATATGGCTTGTACAAAAATTGTGAATGTATGCACTTAACACTGCTGAATTGTACACTTAAAAATGGTCAGAATGGTAACTTTTATGTGATGTGTATTTTACCACTTTTTAAAAAAGGTTATTAGACACACTGGTCATTCTTTGTATGTTCTTGTGTTAAGAACCGCAGCTGTCAGACAGAAAACGGCAACACGTCAGCAGCTCAGTTGTCAGTGTGCTGCCGTCAATGTCAAGATGCCCCAAGTGGAGGCTGCTCCAGACCAGCCTCTGATGACTTGGCCATCCAGCTAGGGCAGCAGGTAAAAACTGAGAAACTACAGAGAGAACGCTGAGTACACTGGTGTGGGGAAGAGAAGTAGAGAATTTCAGAAACGGAAAAGGAGCAAAGTGAATACTAGTAAGTATCTAAAGGTAAAAGTATTTATTGAACATAAAAATTATCCTTAAGGAACTATTTTATTTTTTACAGATTTTATTTATTTACTTTTAGAGACATGGGAAGGAGAAAGAGGGAGAGAAACATCAGTGTGTGGTTTGCCTCTCACATGCCCCCTATTGGGGACCTGGCCTGCAACCCAGGGATGTGCCCTAAACCGGGAAATGAACCAGCAATCCTTTGGTTTGTAGGCCTGTGCTCAATTCACTGAGCTATGCCAGCTAGGGCAAGAGCAAGCTATTTTTAAAATGCATATACTGATGTATAAACCAAAACAATCACTACTTGATCAATGTCAGGCACTTTTTTTAAGAGCAAATACTCAAAAGAATTTGGGACACCCAAGTGCTCCAATCAGAAAACACACTCTCAGAGAAGCTCACCTCTATTGTTGTTTAATTACAATGAGAAAAGCACTACTGAGAAAGCTAAGTTAGCCTCCAGACAACCAAGCAAAGAGATTTTATTTACCTACACTTGCCCCGAGTACCCAGAGAAGAGACCATTAATATCCTTAAGTTTGGTGCTTTAAAACAGAGAGAAAAAAGGTGCTGCTTCTTCTTTTTTTTAAATAAAGGTTCTTTAATCACCTGCATTATGTTTTTTACTTGAGGAAATAGTACAATGCTTCCAAATGAAAAAATGTCATAGCACTGAAGGAACAGTGGAAAATAGCATGCTAAGAATAAGCGCTAGCCCTGGCTGGTGTAGCTCAGTGGATTGAGCGTGGGCTGCAAACCAAAGGGTCGCTAATTCGATTCCCAGTCAGGGCACATGCCTGGGTTGCAGGCCAGGTCCCCAGTGGCAACCAGACATTGATGTTTCTCTTTCTCCCTTCCTTCCCTCTTTCTAAAAATAAGTAAATAAAATTTAAAAAAAAAACAACAACAATAAAAAACAAGCCCTAATTCTCTTCTGTTAGAAATTTAGAAAGCACCCTGGCTGGTGTAGCTCAGTGGATTGGGCGTGGGCCTGCGAACCAGAGTATCACGGTTTAATTCCTAGTCAGGGCATATGCCTGGGTTGCAGGCCAGTTCCAGGTAGGGGACTCACGAGAGGCAACCATACATTGACATTTCTCTCCTTCTCTCCTTCCCTTCCTCTCTAAAGATAAAGAAATTTAAAAAAAAAAGAAATTTAGAAAGCAATGAGATTTTAAGATGTATCTTCTTGGAGAATACAGCTCTTGGAGGGGGGGGCAGGGAAAGGTGGGGAGGAAGGGAGGGGAAGTATCTGCTTTTTATTTTAGTAAGTACTTAAGATTACTATAGTATAATGCTAAACCTGTGCATTACCTCCGCCTCAGACAGTTCTTTGTCACCATTTGGCTTCGTGTACTTCTCTTGCATGAAGGGAATCCAGGAAATTTTACATTTTTTAATGAAGGGGGTCACATCTACAGTGCCTAATGCATAACCACATATGCCGTCTTCATCTTCTAGGACAAAGCAGTAATCCAGGCTGAGGGAAAGCAGCCCTCCTACTAGCCTGCTCAAAAGAAAAGAGTCCAGAGTGAGTTTGTAAGTCACTAACACAAGATTCACACCTCAGTGATGTTAAGGCCCAAAACACTTGAATGACAACCTGTGGAAACTACACTCAGTGTACAAAGAAACTGGAAATACACACATATTAATGTCTGGGTTTTATTAAAACTAAAGCAGGATTTCTAAAAAAACTGTATTGCCAGTCACCACCTCCCCTCAACCTGGTAAACCTGGCTTTGAAATAGCTCCTTCCCAAGTCCAACAAATCCAAATACTTCATCACATACTTGTCTCCAATAAGGTCAGGCTGACTTTGAAAAGGTAAACCCACTCCATCGTCATACATTTCTCTGCAAATCTTGTACACGGAAGCCTGAAAATATAATCTAGTTAAGCAACACATCAAGAAAAATGGCAAGAGAACTTAACAATGTGACTCATAAATCACACTGGACTTCTAGGACAAAATGTCTGGCCTGTCATAATTACCACCTTTGTTTAATTAAGACTTACTCATTGAGTCATAGTTGTAACACTAATAGAAAGCAGAATGGTTAGTTACAGGAACTTGAGTAGTGGATTCAAAATCCAGCAAACTATGAGATTGTCTCAATTTTCTGAAACATGTTTTAAAGATGTTACTGTCTTTGAACAGGTCTGCTTTTTTCTGTGGCTGACTGTCAATAGCCTATAGGCACTCCCCAGTGGAAAATTAAAGAATACTAATACATCGAAAAAAAGCAGCCAAGGACAACATATCATTTAGACACACTGAATGTTTAGTGATTCCAACTCTGAATATATTTCATCTGATTTTTTTAAAAGGATGAATTAACGCACAAGATGTTAAGGTCCTTCCTTAAATATCACCCCCCGCCACGATCAATGTTAACTCCGTCTAAAGTTCATGTTTAAGAGAACTGATTAACCAGGAAATCCAAAGGAAAGTAGTAATAACTTAGGTAGTAGTAATAACCTAGTAGTACTAATAATCCAAAGGAAAATAATAACCATATACCAGGTTGGTAGGTAGACAATTACCTCATCTTTAGGAAAATATGGCCTGATAGTATAAACTTTGGAGGTAGGTGTCAGTGGGGGTGGTTGAAAAAATAGATCATTTGCCCCATCAATTGGCAGCAAACGCTGTGGGAAGGAAAAAAAAGGAAATGAATTAGTGTTGGGAAAATATCCATTTCTTCACGTGGGTGTGCACTGCAGATTACCAACTTAATATTAACTGGCTACTGCAGGCAGACCTAAAGAAGAGGGGTGTACTATGCTTTACTAATATAAACACTTCTTTGCTGAGGTAGGGGGAATGCTTCTGAATAGAAATCACCCAAACTGAGTTACATAGTTTTAGTGGCATAATATGGACTTAAATTTACAGTAAAACAAAAAACAAAAAACAAAAACAAAAAAAAAAAACAAAAACAAAAAAACCCCCGCAACTTCAATCATGACTTTTTTCTTTCTTTCTTTCTTTCTTTCTTTTTTTTTTTTTTTTTTAGAAAAACCAATCTCATATAGACCATCTTTCTACTAAAAGATGGCAAACAATGTCAGGAGGAGAGGTTTGGTCTGAAGAGGGTTATCTGTCCAGGAGACGCTTTATCCCCAAAGCAATGCGCTTCAGTTTGCTGTGCGCAGCAGAGCACCTGTTGGGGGGAGAAAAGTAGAGCACCTGAAAAGTCCATGAACAAATCCCAATACCAAAAAATGCGTCACATTTTGTTCACATTTCCATTAACAGACTGTTCTTTCAAGTGTAAGTTTTATTTATAAAATAATTGCGAAAGAATCCAGAAGCCCTTTCACCATTCATTTGCTAATTATTCATCCTTTTTGCTCATGGAGTTTCCATTGGCAGACAAGCATGCGCGCATTGTGCATTGCGGGCGCAGATTAAAATGCTGTGCGACCTGCAAAGAAACAATGTGAAGTGTATACCTAGAGCCGCTGCGCTTCGCAGGCGCGGGGGGAATTGGCAGCATCTCCTTCAGAAATTACTGTGAAAGAGGAGGAAAATTTGATTTAAAATCCAGCTATGTAACTAAATTGAATTTGGGACTAGAAAGCCTTCGGCAGACCAATCCTTCCAGCCATCTGATGCGCAATATAAGGTTTCTCATAAAACAAAGAAAATGTCAATTCAGTTGTGAATTCATATTGATACCTGGAACTCTCCTGCTAGACCACCTCTAAAGGCCCAGGGTTCTTGGTCTCCAATTAAGAACTGTGCTGAAGAATGACTACGACACCCTGTTGAGATCAGATCCAAGCGGAGAACGTTACGAGAAAGGGGATTTCCTGGGGTCTCAAACGTCCAACAAACCAATAAACACTTTGTGGACTAGCTTTCTAACAATAATCCAGGGTTTCAGGACAAGGCTGTGATAATAATTTTTAACAAATTAATAATCATAATGAAATTTTCAATACTGATGTTCCTTTCTCTGATTAATGAATAATAAATGTTAAGAGCTCTACCCTTTCTTTAATTGTTGGAAGAAAAGTAAGTCTCAAGTTTTTGTCTAAGTCAAGTTTATATATTCTCTAGAAACAGCTATAAAAATCAAGTTAGCTGTTTGCTCTGTAGTGAAATGACAGTAACTATAAAGTGAAATTAATGAGACAGATAATGAATTTTATTATCACAGCCCATGAAGGAGTCAAACCTGTCTGAAGTCACATTTTACATTTTGAAGAAGGGTACAGGGAAGGGGACGGGGTGGGGGTTAATCTTGTCAGAAAACTAAGGTCAGCAGAATGAATAAAGGAATTTATTCACTAGTTGACAGCAAAGTACATGAGGATGTTCCCCCCCCCCCCCCAAGGATAACCCAAATTCAGACTGGGCTAGTAACAGTACTAGCCTGACAGAAACAGAATTGAGAGCCGACTGATGCTCTTAATTTGTCCAAAGTTAAAACATACTTTTCTTGAAAGTATGACAATATCTGGCTCGTCCGAGTGACCACGGCGATCTCTGCAGTGCACTGAACACACGCATGGAGCAGAAGGCAGAGCTGGGGCTCACCACTTAACCAGCTTCGCATTCACAGGCAATAAATGCCGCTAACAAGATAAAATTAAAGGCAAATATTTGGAGGCCAAATCATAATCACCTGCCTAGTCTTCTGACAAGATAAGCAGCGCAATATAGTTCTTTTCCATCTGAAGACAGCATTCTACCTCCTGTTCAAGTTAACAGTCTCATCAGTACAAGGTATAGTGTGCTAGTCAGACAGTCCCAAAGCAAACCAATTATTTTTGCTGATAATTCAGGCCCTTTAAAAGATTATATCCAGGTTTGTAATTTTTTAGGGGTAGGGGTACTTTAAAAAAACATATATAATGTAATATTTGTAAAGTAAATATGAAATGGGGTCAAAATTTAGGGTATGAAGAGAGCTTGCCCCATCCCATAGCTCAGTGTAAATTTACACTGCAGGAAAAAACTGTACCTCTCAAACTTTCAGATCAGCCAATTTCCCCTATCCCCCACTTTGAGACTACAACATAACTAGCACTTCCAACTATTATAATAAAAAGCTGCATGTACGAAGAGCTGTGTAAATGAAAACATGGTTAATGCCTCAGTCGCTGCGCAAATGTGACTTCAGTTCATGCCTACTGCTCTTAAATCTACCTGAGCTACCTCACAAACAGAACCTTTCAATTTAAACTAATTAATCATGACGCGCTGTGAACATCTGCCGCTGTCCATCCAATAGTAGTAGACACTTGTGCTGAGGATTCTCCCATCTGTACACAATGGGGAAGAAGATAATAGAAGTCGTTAGTAATCAAAAGTACTGCACAGCCACATTCTTTAAAGGACTGAATGCCAACTGGACTGGAAAGAGGAGGAAAACAAAGGGTTCTAATTGGTAACTCCCTGAAATTACTATAGAACCATGAAAATACTCTCATCATGAGCTTTTTGTAAAGCTATTCAAATGCAAAGATGGTCACTAAAACTTCTAAGATGCTCTGACCTTGAGATTGAACAATAGTTATCTACACAATTTGGGAAAGCTGTGTCATACTTGGACAACACAAAAGTAAAGCCTGAATGGAAACACCACAGTATCTACATAATCAAAAATTTTTTTTGCCCCGGCTGGGTGGCTCAGTTGGTTGGAGCATTGTCCTGTACATCAAGAGGTTGTGGATTCAATTCACAGCTGGGATACGAATCTAGATGGCAGGTTCAATTCCCAGTCAGGGTGTGTATAGGAGGCAACCAATCAATGTTTCTCACATTGATGTTTCTCTCTCTACCCCCACTCCCCTCCTCTCTCTAAAATCAATGTCCTCAGGTGAGGATTTAAAAAAAGAATTTAATTTTTAATAATTCTGGAATGAAAGGCAGGGTGGAAATTTAAGATTTAAATCCCTGTAAGGGCGAATTATAACCCCCTGGCCAGAAGCCTGGAAGGCAATCGCCATCATCCAAAAACCAACATAGAAGTTTTTCTGAGCCTAAGAGCAAAAGACTGATCACAGAAAACGATCTCTTGGAGCCTTTTACCAAGAGGTCAAAAACCTCTGTTCTGCCTGTTGTGCTATGTATTCAAGAACCCAAAGTTCTGTATTTTCAAATTAACAATTGAAGACTATACACTCTTACCCGCTAATTAGTTGTAAGACAGGGAAACTTATTTTTTAATACTTAAGAGCCCAAAGTATATAGGCAGAAAGTGATAAATCTCATAGCCACTGCTTAGTTAACCTAAGCTCAGTTTCACACATCTACTTCACCACCAAGACCATGTAACCCATCATAGTGTTTGTGACTACTATGAAAACTATGACATGCCAGTTAGCCTTGCTGCCTGCTGTGTGCTGTATTGTAAGACCATTACATATTCCTTACAGCTGGACTGATAACCTGGAAATGAAACGAGGTCCTTGGAGAAACTTGGCCATGCTGGTGCTTTTTACCAAGTTTGAACATATCAAAAAAAAAAAAAAAACCAAAAAAGGGCGGGGGGAGTTTCAAAGACATACAGAAGTCCACTTAATGAACAGAGGAGTTTTTAGAGGACTGCAATTTCCATCCCCTGCTAAAACCAATTACTTGTAGAGAAATAAAGAAAAAGCCATGAAGTAATACCAAGTAGCACCAGAATAGCCCACCACTAAAGCTCGCATGCGCACAGGGCTGGGAGGATGGCTTCCTCTTGCCAGGCCCCTTAGGTCATTTCGGCAATTGTTCTGTTAAACAGCATTAATATTATCAAGACACAGCAAGCAGCAGAGAGCTTACCCAGTCACAACTCATAGTGTCTCATCTCCAAATCAGATAAAAATGGTATACAGGGTTCCATCCAGGAAGCATTCAGTCATAGCAAGTTAAAGTCAGTACTTTCTACTTTAAGTAGAAAAGTTCTCAAAATATTTATGCTGAATTAGCCCAAGGGAGAAAAATCAAAGTGCTCTATGTATTTACTGAGACTTGCACCTCAAGTCTGCAACAATGGCTACACATTTGAAAAAACTAGACAAAGAATTTAAACAGAGTTGGAAATTCACAAGTTCCCTGAATGTTTTTCTCCCTGTGGGATAATCTGTCTTTTTTTCTTTAAGGGACAATATATCTGAGAAGAGATTATTCCTGGTGCACCTACCTAACCACTGTACAAAAGACTTCACCATTGACATTATACTCTTGATATCCCAAACATAGGAGTACATGTCATAAAGGATTGTCCTGTTGGCACAATTGGAAAGTCGAGTGAACATTCCCATCACTAGTCCGCACATCTCTTCAAACTTGGCTGCTCGTGACCGCCATTCTTCAATCTAGTAAGGATCAATAAAAAGACTCAAAAATTGCAAGCTTAACAAAATAATCGAAAACATAGTTATAAACTAAACTGTTTATCAGGTGCCTGCAATTTATCTTAACTAAAGAATGACTGAGCTTACACGCTTTAGACAAGCAATAAAAGTTCATGTCTGCATGGCCCAGTAGCTCAGTTGGTTAGTGCACAAACTGATACACAATACACCAAGGTTGTGGGTTTGATCCCCGCTCAGGGTACATACAAGAATCCAACAACGAATGCAAAAATAATTGGAACATCAGTGTTTCTCTCTCCAAAAATCAATAAAATGAACAAAAATTTTGCCCTGACTGGTGTAGTTCAGTGGATTGAGTGCAGGCTCAGTACCAAAGGGTCCCAGGTTCGATTCCCAGTGAGAGCACTTGCCTAGGATGTGGGCCAGGGTCACATGAGAGGCAACCACACAATGATGCTTCTCTCCCCCTCTTTCTCCCTCCCTTCCCCTCCCTCTAAAAACAAACAAAATATTTTTTTAAGTATCAGAAGACAAAAAAACGTACTTTTTAAGTTTTTGACTGCTCAAACTGACAAATATTCCTAAAATAATCACCTTTGACTTTCCTTCGTTCCTAACTATAAGGTTAAATTATGAAACCTTATATACCAGATTAAGTAGAGTCCACATCCACTTCACAGAATATATACTAAGATGTGGTCAATTTTCTGCCAGTTATCAACATACTCAATACTTCCTCTGCATCATCAGGGGACTCGTCCAGGCTAGAGAAGCAGGTAAATTAAGCATACTCACTTTCTCAGAGTCTTTCCCTTTGCAATTGACACTGACAACACTGCTATTTGCTCGAAGCCACTGGAACTCTCGTAACATCTGTGCTCCTTTGGGCCCATGTTCATAAGGTAGGTAGAAAAGATCAGCAAGTAACTGCAAATCCTCCAGAGTCACTGGTTCTACAGAGTACAAAGGCTTTTCATTTGGCCCCGGCACAAACTGCTCCTTGTTTGTCTGTTCATCAGTCTGCATAGGGGCAATATCATTGATGCAATCTTCCTGCATAGACATCTCTGGGGATTTTGATTCAGCTATGCTATCTTTATCAGTGTCCATTGGTTTCAATTCCTCTGCCATTTTAGCTTCTACAATTTCAGTTAGTATTTGATTGTCATTCTTGTTGTCTGTTTCTTCTTGCTTTTCCACCACCATGTCCATAGGCTCCTCATCCAGCTGTTTCTTTTCTTCCTCCTTGGTCAGAGCTGTAGGCTCACCACTCAAGGCTGTGCCCTGGCTCATAATGGGCTCCTGGTAAACGGTTGTAACTACAGTTGTGGCATTTAAAGAGGGTGCTGCCACCAGGGGAGTCCCATCAACTACACTTGCTTTGGCTCCACTATGTGCAACTTGCCTACCTACAAAAAGAAATTGCCAAACAGATAATCAGAATTAGAACAAATCAGACCTAGAGGAATGTTTTCTCATATCTGTAACTGGAACCTCAATTTCAGGTTCCAAATTATATGAGCCCTGAGAAAAGTACAATTTCTCTAAAATCACCAGGGAAGTGGGGAAAGAAGAAACATCATAAACATCCCTAAACATTCTAACACATACTATCGCCTCTTTTGAAAATCAGTGCAGTACTTAAAAAGTTAAACAACTATCAAAATAAACACACTTCAAACAAATTAGCATTCCATCAAGATAAAAGCTATTTAAGACTGAAAGAAAGATTCTAAAAACCTTACTTTTCTCTAGATCCCTAACCATTTTGCTTGGTGGGTCTATGGCAAGGCACATCGAAAATGTTCTTTCTGACTCAAACCACATGGTCCAACCCCTTAACAAAGAATGGCCACACTCACTACTGTACTGATGAGGCACGCCGAATTCCTGCAACCATTCCGTCAGAGCTAACTTTAGAGCCATCTGTGGACTATAAAGCACATCAGTTTCAATATCTTCATCACTGCCTTCATTTTCTAACTTTATTTGGATTGATACAGTACTGTCTTCACTGTCAGCTGCAAAAAAAAAAAAAAAAAAAGAGAGAGAGAGAGAGAGAAAGAAAGAGCATGAAAACAGTTTTGATTTAAAAGCCTCCTGAAAGTGATGGGGGACAAATGCAAAACACTGGTTGTTATGGTACACTGAGTAAAGCAAAGAACTGAAACAAGAACAACAGAAAAATGCAACCGCTACCAAGACACTTCACTGAACAACTTCACTTTGAATAGTCAGGTGAATATACTGGTAAATGTAAAGTCCCCCAAATGAAAAACACTAATTTTAGAATTACTGGAAAAGTCATTCATAAATGTCCAATGAATACCAATTATTGAGAATACGAGGTTACACACTATGCTGTCCATAATGAAAATATTCCCTACCTCTCAGGGGTAACTTAATGGGCAAATAATTATTTAAAAATGGGCAAATAAATAAATGCATTGGGGAGAAAGAGTAAAATCAATTAGAAAGCCCACACAGGAGCAAAGATAATATGCAAATAATGAAACTCTGAACGAAGGCAGTGACAGAGAAAATTAAGTATGAACTCTAGGTTGATATTCAAAACCCTCTTATTCTTAGCTATCCCCCTTATTTCCCTGTACATGGTCCAGTTTGGCTAATGTCTACTACTTCTCAAAATGCTTCATCTCAAAATGCCCTGCCTTAAAAGAGACAGGAACTAAGTGCCATGAATATAGAGGGCATGGAGATTGTATCTCTAATTTTGTGGGTATTTTATTAGGGAGAGGAAAGGTAACAGCGATTGAGTTTTAAAGGGAGGCATCTGTTCAATAAACAGAATTGGAAGCAGGGGTACAGAACTGAGAAACAGAACACACTATACACCAAAAACATGGTGATGGGATGATTTTACTACGGGTAGGCACACAGTGTAATATACGGTTCATGTTTCATGGAAATGTACACTTGAAACCTACATGACCTTACTAACCACCGTCACACTGATAAGTAATTCTGAAAATAAGAATATAAAACTAGTACCAAGCATCATCACACTGTGACATTTCAATATGCCCAAATGACTTAAAATTCAAATTACTTCAAATTTTCAGTATCCAGTGTTTTCACCTCCTGTCCACCCACCCTTTAATGCCCAAGAATCTTTACTAATACTTTGACACAGTTTAAGTATTCCTTCCTCTATACAATCGTTTCTTACCACCAATACGCTTATCAGAAATAATCAGTCCCTCGTGTTCCTACTCACTTTGTAGATAATTATCTCTGTACTTATTACATATAGCACAAATGCCTATATGCTTTATATAACACCAGACTGCATTCTTCGAAAGGAGGGAATATTTTATTCCTGGCATCCTTATTGCCCAGGAGGAATATGCACTTGCCACACAATAGGTGTTTAAATGTTAATAAAAACCAGTCAGCATGCTCTTAGCTGAAAATCAATTAGAAATTTTTATTTATTTTTATAAATAAAAATTCAGTAAGCCAATATTTAAAAAATGAGAACATGTTCCATAAATGTAAGCTGAATCTAAATGATAAGTGAAAAACCTCAGGTAGGAAGGAATAACTCGTCTACAAAATCCCATTGAATAAAAACCACCTGAAAACACAAAATGAATCAGAATTCTAGAGATAACATTAACACTAGAAGACCAGTCAGTCCAGTACTCGCAAAGGCTAAGACCCATTTTAGAAACCAAAAACCAAGAGGTTGTTATTAAGTAATCTGTTGAAAGTCACTCAGCCCTTCTACCATATATTTACATGTACACATCACATTCGTAGGACTGAACAACACATCTTAAAAAAAAAAAAAAAAACTCTTAAATTGTGGTTATGAAGAAACACTTATCTGCCAATGCCCTCAGGTAAACCCAGCTCTCCTGAGATCAAGGGTTAAGCAGTCTACTTACTCATCACTACATCTTTTCTCACTCCATTCATGTTGGACTTGTACCAGGTGGCAAGAGTGTGGATAGCAACGTAGTTGGCTTCGAATTCGCAATTTGGGTTAGTCAGGACTCCTTTTAACCGTGGGATGAGTTCTGTGGACCTTCCTTTGTATGGGCCCAGAAATAGTCTCTTCTGATCATAATCATTAGCATGAATGTTATCCCAGATTACTGGAGCTCTCTTAATAATCTTAGAAACCTCTTCGATGGACTCTACTGGAATTTCTTTAGAAACGACTTTGGGACCTAGAAATAATGACCACCTTTTGTTAAAAGACCCTCATACATGGTTTTTCAAAACACACTGCATACGATATTTTACTGCATTTTGTTATATGTATACTTTCTAACAATTTTTCTTTTAAAAGCAACATGGCAACATGTTTTTTTTAAATTCAGTTTTATTCATCCCCACACCCCAGTATTTCTCCAGGTTTCTAGAAACAAAATTAGTCAAAAGGTATAAATATTTAAGGTTTGGGCAAGCTTCCTCAAACCATTACCTTAATAAGAAACATGTTTATATAAAAAAAAATGTTTATATACTTCTGGCCATGATGGAGGCGTAAGTGGAAACATTATGCCTCCTCACACAACCAAAATCAAGGACAACAGAGATTTAGAAACAAAAACACAACCAGAACAGACAGATAACTGAACTGTACTGAAGTCTGACAACCATTCATCCAGACCGGTAGGAGGGGTGGAGTTAGCAGACAGGGGTCGCAAGAGGAAAAAGCAGTGTTGTTAGACCTGGGAACGGGAAAGAACAGAGCAGACCCAACCCAGTGAGGCACGCAAAGCAGCTGGCTGACCAAGGACACACATTCAGGCGCAGATGAACTAGGCAAAAACGGGCAGTGTGACAGACCACACAACCCAGGGCCCCAGAGCCGGGAAATAAAGCCTAAAAGCACCAACTGAAAAAACTTTCAGGGGTTGAGGTGCTGGGAGAGACTCCCAGCCTCACAGGAGAGTTCCTTAGAGAGACCCACAGGGTCCTACATACACAGCCCACCCATCTTGGAACCAGCCCCAGAAGGGCCCAATTTGCTTGTAGGAAGCAGCAGAGGGGACTGAAATATGAAAGCGGAGCAAGAGCCATTGCTCCCTCTCTGACCCCACCCCCACATACAGCATCACAACCCAGAGACTGGGTTGCCCCGCCCTGCTGAACACCTAAGCCTCCACCCCTCATTCGTAACAGGCACGACCTGACAAAAAAAATATGGCTCAGGGACTTCCGCCAAGACGGAGGCATAGGTGGAAACACTGTGCCTTCTCCCACAACCAAGTCTGAATACAACAAAGATTTGGAGAAACAAAGGCACAACCAAAGGACAGAAAATTGAATTATACAGAAGTCCGACTACATCTAACCGTTCAATGGGGACGGTAAGAGGGGCGGAGCCAGCAGCGGGCAGGGTCAGGCAGGACAGGGCCCCCGACCCAGGTGCGCAGGCAGACGGGAACCAGTTGGGGTGCGGGGCAGACCGCGGGCGCATATTCGCGCACAGTGAGACAGACCACGCAGGCCCCAGGGGGCGAGGGCTGACGGCGGTGGCACACTCACATGCAGTGGGACTAAACGCATGGGCCCGGTGACGGCAGCAACTGCTGCACCGGTGAGGGCCGTGGCAGCAGGCGGCGGACAGGACGCCATAGTCCCTCTTTGACCCCGCCCCCACATACAGCGTCACAACCCAGAGACTTAGTTGCCCTGTTCTAGTGAACACTTTAGGGCTCTGATCCTGCTATGGGACAGGCACGAACAACCCGAAAGATGGCGCAAGAAGAACTCAAAGTCCCAGAGCCAATAACTCTAAGCGACCGAGAAATTGCCAGCCTCTCAGAAGCACAATTCAGGACACTATTCATCAGGATGCTCACAGAACTGGTAGATTATAGTCACAAATTAGAGGAACATATGAAGGCTAAACTAATTGAAATGAAGGGAGATGCACAGGAAACCAATAGTGATGGAAAGGAAACGGGGACACAAATCAATGGAATGGACCAGAAGGAAGAACAAAACATCCCACCAGAAAGGAATGAAGAAATGAGAATTCAAAAAAATGAGGAGAGGCTTAGGAACCTCCAGGACATCTTTAAACGTTCCAACATCCGGATTATAGGGGTACCAGAAGGGGGAAAGAAACAGCCACGAGTGGAACACTTATTTGAACAAATAATAAAGGAGAACTTCCCCAGTCTGGCAAAGGAAATAGACTTCCAGGAAATCCAGGAAGCTCAGAGAGTGCCAAAGAAGTTGGACCCAAGAAGGAACACACCAAGGCACATCATAATTACATTAGCCAAGACTAAAATGAAGGAGAGAATCCTAGAAGCATCAAGGGATAAGGGGACAGTCACCTACAAAGGAGTACCCATCAGACTGTCAGCTGATTTCTCAAAAGAGACCTTACAGGCAAGAAGGGGCTGGAAAGAAGTATTCCAGGTCATGAAATCCAAAGACCTACAGCCAAGATTGCTTTATCCAGCAAAACTTTCATTTAGAATGGAAGGACAGATAAAGTGCTTCTCAGATAAGGTCAAGTTCAAGGACTTCATCAGCACCAAGCCCTTATATTATATGAAATGCTAAAGGGACTTATATAAGAAAATGAAGATGACAAATATTAACAGTGAAAGGACAGCAAACACAGTTATTAACAATCACACCTAAAACAAAAGCAAACTAAGAGGACAGCTAGATCAGGAGTGGAACCATAGAAATAAAGAACACATGGAGGGTTAGAAACAGGGGGGTGGGAGGAGGAGAAGGGGGGAGAAGGCACAGAAAATAGCATAGACAGTAGGTAGAAAATAGATAGGGGGGAGGGCGAGAATAGTGGGGGAAATATAGAATCCAAAGAACTTGAGACACGTGGTTATAAACTAAGGGGGGGAGAATGGTGGGGGAGGGAGGGTGGGGTGGAGGGGATTGAAGGGGGGGAATAGAACAACTGTAATGGTATAATCAATAAAATATACTTCAAAAAATTTGGCTCAAACAGAAGAACAAATCAAAGACCTAGTGCCAATGCTTTTACGCAACCAAGAGATAGCCCACCTATCAGGTGTACAGTTAAAAACACTGGTGGGTCAGGATGCTCACAGAACTGGTTGACTTTGGTCACAAATTAGGTAAAAAAAAATGAAGGCTACACTAAGTGAAATGAAGGAAAATGCACAGGGAACCAATAGTGACAGAAAGAAAACTGGGACTCAAATGAGTGGAGTGGACAAGAAAGCAAAAACCGAACAAAAAAGAATGAAGAAACAAGAATTCAGACAAATGAGGAGAGGCTTAGGAACCTCCAGGACATTTTTAAATGTTCCAAGATCTGAATCATAGGGGTACCAGAAGGGTAAGAGGAACAGCAACAAGTAGAAAAGTTATGTGAACAAATAATAAAGAAGAACTTCCCCAATCTAGCAAAGGAAATAGACTTCCAGGAAATCCAGGAAGCTCAGAGAGTCCCCAAGAAGTTGGACCCAAGAAGGAACACACCAAGGCACATCATAATTACATTAGCCAAGATTAAAATGAAGGAGAGAATCCTAGAAGCAGCAAGAGATAAGGGGACAGTCACCTACAAAGGCGTTCCCATCAGATTGTCAGCGGATTTCTCAAAAGAGACCTTACAGGCAAGAAGGGGCTGGAAAGTATTCCAAGTCGTGAAATGCCAAGATCTACATCCAAGATTGCTCTATCCAGCAAAACTTTCATTTAGAATGGAAGGGCAGATAAAGTGCTTCTCAGATAAGGTCAAATTCAAGGAGTTCATCATCACCAAGCCCTTATTATATGAAATGTTAAAGGGACTTAAGAAGAAGATGATAAAAAATATGAACAGTGAAAGGACAGCAAACTCACAGTTGTTAACCACACTTAAAACAAAAGCAAACAAGGCAGACACCTAAAACAGGAGCAGAGCCACAGAAATGGAGATCACATGGAAGGTTAGCAACAGGGGAGTGTGTGTGGGGGGGGGCGGGGAGAAGGTACAGAGAGTAAGTAGCATAGACAGTAGGTAGAAAATAGACAGGGGGAGGGCAAGAGTCGTATGAGAAATGTAGAAACTAAAGAACTTACAACACACGAACATGAACTAAAAGGGAATGTGGGTGGGGGAGGGGTGTGCATGGTGGAGGGGAATGAAGGGGGGAAATGAGACAACTGTAATGGCATAATCAATAAAATATATTTAAAAATAAGTATGTCTGTATGTGAACAATTTCATTTTTCGTTATAATACAGTATACACTTAATTAGACAAACCTCAATTAACCTAAATCCTGGAACAGTTTCTAACCTTAATTCTTAAAAGCTAATACAGCTTGCTGATTACTAGCTGTCAGTCTAGCATGACAGCTTTCATTTTATAAAACAGAACAGTCTTCTAGGGCTGGGATTAATACCCTTTAGCCCGGTTACCAATAAATGTATTATTTATCAGTAAATAACATTTAGGTTCACCAGAAATCCTCAAAGATGTTTTTTAATACTAAATGAAAATGTATATTTTGTAAAATAAAATTTTAAATTTTACTTATGTACTTATTTATTGAGAGAGGAAAGGAGAGAGAAACATTTATTTGCATTGTTCCACTTATTTATGCATTCCTTGGTTGATTTTTACATGTGCATATATGACCAGGGACTGAACTCACAACCTTGGAGTACAGGACAACACTCCAAACAACTAAACTATCCAGCCAGAACCAAGAAAAAAAATTTTAATTACGTTTTCCTGGTTTTTTAAAGTATTTAAAAAATAAATACTTTATTTTTTAAAGTATTTAAAAAGGGATCAGTTTTTTAAAGTATCCAATTAACCAAAAGAACCAACTTCTCTAGGTCCTGAAGTTTCACTGTATAAATCATAAAGACTTACCTGTCCAAAGTACATCAATTCCAGGCAGAAGCTTTTCACCCACAGTCCTCAGATAAGGAGACTGAGACACGTTTGGGTAACAGAAAGTGCCACAGTATTCTGAGTGCAGGGAGGAAAGTAGAAGTGAAAATGGTCATGAGTTTTTCAATGAGGAAAAAAATTTCTACCAATTCTAAATTCTTTTCATTCAAATAATAAAAGGCCTCCATATCATGCTCCAAAGGAAGTAAACTTAGGTGGGAAGTTCATTTAACCATTGATTCATTTAAAAAAATTTTTTCAAGTTCATAAAATCCGATATTCTTCCTCTAACAGTAGTACAGATCAATCCTATGATCACTAGAAATTCAAGTTTACTAAACAAATAATTTAAAAATTTAGCCTTTTCTACATAATTCTGAATTGCCTATATGTCTTGAGTTACAATCAGAGGCCAAATAGACTGACCTCATATTGTAACAACGATCGCAACATTACCCCTACGGCTATTAGTATTCAACTGCAACTAAATAATAATCTATACTGAATTAAGGAATCTTATTGAATATCATTTGAATACTCATGTAACAGCAGGCCACCAAGATAAGGTCCATGGCTCACAATACTTGAGACAGACATGCACATGAAGTTAAACAAGTTGTCTAAAATTTCTTAGGATTTATGTCTTCCTAAATAAAAAGTCAATTCTTGGGAAAAGTTCTTAAAGCTGAATTTTGAGAAGAAACTAAAAGAGACTAAAACATTTTCAATGGAAGGAATGAGGGAGGGAAGGAAGGAGGAAGGGGAGAACAAAGGAAAGAAATGTTAAGCTTTTTATGCTAACTTCTGAACAGAAAGAACCCAATTGGCAATGGGAAGAGCGAGAAAGGAGAGAGATGTGTGGGCAGAAAAAAAGTGAGAGGAGATGAAAAAGTGATTAAATTAAAAGCTATGGAAATTTGTTTTTTCCTAATTTTCATTTGATAATGTTCATAATACAGCAGCTCCCCCTTGTCTGCCAGGGTATGTGTTCCAAGACCCCCAGTGGATGCCTAAAACCTCGATGGTACCGAACCCTACACACCCATGATAAAGTTTAACTTATGAATCAGGCACAGTAACAGACTAACAACTAATAATAAAGAATAACTGTCACAATCAACTGTAATAAGTGTGAATATGGTCTTTCGAGATAATCTCATTGTACTGCACTCACTTTTTCACTTAAGGGAAGCATTTTATCCCTTCTCTTCCTTATATCTGAACTGCCAGCATCACTACACTTGTACTCTGGGCTTTTTTTTTTTTAGATTTTATTTACTTTTAGAGAGAAAGGGAGGGAGAAACAGAAAGAAACATCAATGTGTGAGAGATACATTGATCTTTGCGCCTCTCACACACTCCCAGCTGGGGGCCTGGGGCCACTATTAAGTAAAACGAGGACCAGCTGACCAGCAGCGCTGCCATCCCCCCACAGCTGGACAGCTGGGTTGCCAGCAGGTGGGTAACATATCCTATTTTTAACCGTGGCTCACCACAGGTTACTGAAACTGCAGAGATCGAAACATAAATGATAGGGGACTGCTGTACTTCCAGTATTAAGAAATACATAAAATCTTCTGCCTATTCAGTTGTCATTTATTAGGCCCTAAATTTCTCCAGTTCAAGACCTTGAGAAACATCTTCTAGAGAAAGAATTCCTACCTTTACAGACCTAAGAGAGAGAAGACGACACAATAAAGCCCATACATAGTCCTTTGAAAGTTATTGCACAGGATTTGGCAGAAATAATGCCCGCTTGAGTGAGCATGGTAAGGTAGTAATAGAGGGTGTAAAAATTTATAGTTTTAATTAGAACATTTTACATAAAACGTTACATGGTGTGCTAGGATGTGACATTGTTATGTTACAGAATTGCATGCTTATAATTCTGGAATAAAAAAGAAATTAAAAAGGGTCATTATTTGTGTTGGACCCTGAATTTCAAGAATAGATAAAGGTATTATATACAATACCTGTGGGACAGAAGAGGAAAGTTTCTGGTTCTCCTAGGTACTGATAAATTTCATTTGTGATGGAGACCTGGGCATGAGCAAAAGAACTGAACACCTCTTTGTCTGCTGCACACATATTATGGTCAATATCATCAAAAAGCAAGGCAAATGACCTGCATCCAAACTGAGAAACCTAGGAAAGAAAGAAAGAAACAAGAGGCCTTACCAGCTCATCTTAGAATAAAAAATACAGGGTTCCAAACATCAAAGCATATACCTAATACTTGTATTTAAAAGTCAAATATTTCCCTCAGTAAGATGTTCAAAGCCAAACCTACCGTTTTTACATTTTCTATGTTAAAAAGCTAGACAGTTTGGGGGCCCACTTTTTTCATTTGGGGTTGAATGCAATGTGCCAATATGTTCCAACGAAAGTTCTACTAAACACTATGGCCTACCTAGCACCTTAGCTGCTAATTATAAAAGACCAGTCAGAAAAAATACAAAAACATGAATAAATAAAATCATGACATGAAAAATCCAGATCTGTTCTAGTCCCAAAAGACACAATGATCCTAATTAATTGCTCTTCACACAAACTTTAACTAGGCCATGATTCAGAAAGAGTACCACAGGAGAATTTTATCAAATAGGAAAATAACCTCTTAAAAGCTTATTCATGGAAATTTAACTACCTTAAGTTTTTACTAGCCATTTTAATGCCACAAATAACATAAAACTTTGCCTAATAAAAATACATACGTATCTATATATTAGCAAACATATATATCTAAAAATTTACAGAAAAAGTTGTGTAGCTTTTAGGATAAGTAGAATTTAGAATTCAATCTGGTTCACCAACAGCTTACATGTTTATCTCCTCCATTTTTCTTCTCGCCTTGGGAAACTAATAATTTCCAAACTAAATTTCTTGTCCATGCAACTGAGGGAATTGCTGTCTAACAGGTAAAATGATTTTTTTCTATAACCTCAGTCTTAAATTCAGTCAAGTACCCAATAGTATACAGTTTCTCAAAATGTGGGTATGGACCACTTAGCACAGAATCACCTAGACTCTGAAGTAACTCCCTACCCCAAGCCAGTGTTAGAATCTCTGGGAATGGGGACTACTAGGTGGCCCTCTTGTAAGTACTTCTAAGTATTCTTTTAAAGAAGTTCTTATGCAAAATGGAGTTTGAGAAGCACTGGTACCTCCAGTGAAGTCACTTCAGAAAACATCCTTCTATCAAAAGCATTAAAGTAAGAAATCGGTACAAAAACAAAAAATAGGAATTTGCTCTCCTTTTAACATCATAAAAACAACACAGAAAACTTAGTTCCAGGTACTGATTTAGGAAAAAATAACGAAAAAGTTAAGGAAGTTACCTGATCCAGTTTGCGTTTCAATGTAGAAACTTCCTTGGGATTAGAAAAAGTGATATCCAATCCGGGTGAGATAGCATAGATGAACTCTATCTCATATTCCCGTGCAGCGGAGATGAGAGTCATAAGTTGTTCTAAAGAACAGAGTCCACATTTTTAGAAAGCAGCCCAGAAAACTTAAAGAACCTTACTTTTCAATTGAAGAGGTCACTTTCTCCAATTCACAGTCAAGAAAGGAAGTCCCTTAATTTCACAAAATTGTCATGTTCAATGTGACAATAAAAGGAGAAATTTTTTTCTTTTTAAAATATATTTTATTGATTATGCCATTACAGTTGTCCCATTTCCCCCCTTTAGTTTATGTCCATGTGTCACAAGTTCTTTAGATTCTATATTTCCCCTACTATTCTTGCCATCCACCTGTCTATTTTCTACCTACCATCTATGCTACTTATTCTCTGTACCTTCTCCCCCCTTCTCCTCCTCCCACTCCCCTGCTGCTAACCCTCCCTGTGATCTGCATTTCTACAGTTCCCCTCCTGATCTAGCTGTCCTCTTAGTTTGCTTTTGTTTTAGGTGTGATTGTTAGTAACTGTGAGTTTGCTGTCCTTTCACTGTTCATATTTTTTATCTTCTTTTTCTTAGATAAGTCCCTTTAACAAAAGGAGAGATTTTTCTTAAATACCAGGGCTAGGTGATGGCCTTAACAATCCTGACCCCTCATCTTTGTAGTGACAGAAAAATATTCATAATAGATTTTAAGTTTTTAAAATGTGACAGTTTTCCTAAGTAAACTGAAACACTATTCCGTAACAGGATATATCTTCAGATAAGTTTCAGTGGCATCTCAAAATTCTGAGATGACTGTATTTTATTTTGAGTATGGATCACATTCAAGTTCATTACCAGCATCTCCAGAAAATAACTAAGTTGGAGACACACTTAAATTATATGAAGTAGTAATGTAAGAAAACTGCTTCTGCATAATGTAAGAAAACTTTCTGTCTTTGGTGCCTCAGCTGGGCTCTGTAACCAAACATCTCATTAGCTACATGTGTATCATTAAATCCCAAGTACAAAAACATCTCCCCACGCACTCAAGTCCCCCCCGCAAAAGCACCGTTTGTCTAATTTACAAGGAGGTTCTGTGATTTACTACTTCCTTACAAATTTCACATAACTAACTCCACACAAGAACATACAAAGGAGAGTTTAAGATGTCCTTTCACCTCAGGACAGGCATGGACTAGGGTTAGGTCTTCCTTTTAAAGGCGGGACCAATAAGAGTGATCAAGTGGTTAAGAAGAAACATCCTTGAGCCTAAAGCAAAAGGATCAAAACACTGATCCTGTCTTTTATTTAAAAATTTGGTATTTTGTTCACGGAATTTTTTTGTTTTGCATTAAGTTAGGTTGTAAAAACCACATAAAATATTATTTATCCCAATTTTTTGTGAGTTTTATTATTTTAATTAGAGCATATTATTTTGTTCAAGCATAGTTTTCTGCCTTTTACCCCCTTCCTAGCCCAGGCCCCTAAAAATGACATAAAATATTATTTATCACAATTTTTGAGTCCCACAAAATTTGCGCCTGAGGTGGGTGCCCCACTGGCCTGGCCCCAGCCCCAGAACAGACCGATGTGCCCATGAATCACACCACGGCCGGGCACTGTTAGTGCCACTCTTTCAATCTACACTAACTCATGTAGTTACCAACTAGAAAAAAGGAAACTGCACACAAAGTGAAAATAAAATACTTAACAAAATTCCTGTACCACTATATTAAAAATATAGCTGTTTTCTTCACATATTCTAAAATCTATGGATTAAAAGAAAAAGATTACCAGCTTCCTCCACTGAATACATCTCTCGCCAAAACATCCTGTGTTTGTAGTCATCTTTGGGGGCATACAAGTATGTATTTAATTCCCATTTCTGAAGCCTTAAGGGGAAAGAAAATTACATATGTATAAACAGATAACATGCATAGGCTATAAACCTCAATTTTTTTCCTTTCCTTTTTTAAAAAAGAAAATATTTTATGTTTTTATTTTGAGAGAGGAGAAGACAGAAAGAGAAGAGAAATATCAATGTGTGGTTGCCTCTTGCGTGTCCCCTACTGGGGACCTGGCCCACAACCCAAGCGTGTGCCCTGACTGGGAATTAAACTCCCAACCCTCTGGTTCACAGGCAGGCATTCAATCCACTGAGCCACACTAACCGGGGCTCAATTTTTTCCTTTTCTTGAAGCATCTCAAGATGCTTGAAGCAATTATTATTGCCCAAGAATAATAATATTTTGGGGCAATAGCTTTTAACCTTTTTGTACTCCAGTGGAACTGTAAAAAATACTACAATGAATATTTTTAGAAAGCATATTAAACAGTCCTAAAACAAAAAACACAACTCTGGATCTGTCTGGGTGGCTCAGTTGGTTGAAGCATCATCCCATACATTAAAGGGTTGCAGGTTCAATACCAGGTCTGGGCACCAGCCTGGGTTCAGGGTTCAGGGTTCAGTGCATGGGGATTTGAGAGGCAACCTTGCATCAGAATGTTTCTGTTTCTGCTTCTCTCTCTCTCTCTCACACACACACACACACCCAATTAACATATCCCTAGGTGATAATTAAAAAAGAAAAAGAGAACCCCCCCCACACACACAACTCTGGGTAAGGCTGGTAAAGCCCAAGACCTATTCAGCTTCCCCAGTAAAGTTAAAAAACCCATGGCTTAAGTGAAGAGGAGGTAAAAGACCAACTTTTGCAACTAAAAAATCATCAAATTGTACCTGGCCTATTATTAATATTTCTTTAAACAAAAGGATATGTTAATGGTTTGAGATTCTGCATCATAAAATAAAAATTTACCTTCTAAAGAGTTCTTTTCTCTGTTCCATAACCCAAGGTCTTCCATAAAATCCTGTATTCAAAAAAAGAATGAAATTATTTTCAAGTTTCAAAATGTGTTAAACTGTTTGAGAAAAGCAGGTTACAAAACATACACTATAATCCCATTTTGTAAAAAAAAAATGCACAATATACCAAAACCTGAAGGGCATTTTAGTAAGTAAACCATTAAAGTATCTTTGGATAGTGCTATTATAGGGAGGTTTTTATCCCCTTTATGCTTAAGTAAATTTTCTGATTTTTCTACCATGAACACATTACTCATATGATAAAGTTATTCGAAAACACACCCTGGCTGGTGTAGCTTTGGGGACTAACTGACAGCCTGCAAATCAAAGGGTCACCAATTAGATTCCCAGCCAGGGCACATGCCTGGGTTACAGGCCAGGTCCCCAGTATGGGGGCATTCGAGAGGCAACCACACATTGATGATTCTCTCCCTCCCTTCCCCTCTGAAAATAAATAAATAAATAATTTTAAAAAGATTATCTCAATCTTACAATGGGGGAAAGGGAAGCAAAGTAATCCAAAATGGCTACTAATAAAAATTACATCCTAGAAGGGTAGTTTAACTGCTTTTAAAGGAGAAGAGAAGATAAACAAGGCAGGGGGGAAAATCAACAGTTAGAAAAGAATGTGACTGACCCAGTTTTATGATTACATTTTTAAAGTTCCTGATATAATAAAATCCCCAAAACCCCACAAACTACATTCACAACAAATTCGACAGTTGAACTGGCTCAAACAGAAAGCTCTCAAGCAATCTCAATTCCTGAGCAAACGTCTGAATTGAAACTTCAATGTGACTTGCTCCAGTGTCCAAGGGGCCAAAGCAGTGGGGGGAGGGAGGGGCATGGTCGCAAAGCACTCTGCAGGACGCAAACCTGCAGACTGAGGACTCACACAGTGGCGTATGCACCAAACAGGTGTTTAGAACTCACTGCTATGCTTTTCCACAGTTTACAACTCACCTAACCTTTCTACCTCTCATAGTCTAATCATCTGCAAGAGATAAGGGCAACCTCTGGGATGCACCATGAAGATGGTTAAATCTGCATTTTGAATACTAAATGCTACACATGCAGGCACACACACCTACCTAAGAGACTAACCTAAAACCAAAATTTATGAAGTGTATATAAAGTTCCAATCTCTAAACAAGATGGTTACTCTGTACTACAAACAAGGAAAATAACAGACCAAAGAAAAATTCATTATATACCAATATATGAAACTGAGCATTTTCAATTGACAATTCAATGTTACCCTCTTACAGGTGATCACCCTCTTAAGGTGATCTTGCCTAAAATAATAGGTAAATTTTATATAAGACTTTAAGGCTTTCCCAGAACACTGAGCATTATCATTTTTATCTCAAAGAGGTAGGCATTAAACATCCCTGCAAAGTTATTTCAATATAAAAAAACATTCTTTAAGCATCTAATGTTTTAATTGAAAATTAAAAACCTACCCCTGCTCTTTGAGAGTCAGGTTGGTTTTGAGTCAACAGCACCACAGAGGAAGCAGTGCTGTTACACAGAAGGTAAAAACCAACAAAGGTTTGGGAGGGAAGGAAAACAAACAAAAAAGGAATCCTGCAATACCTACAGTATTTCTGTCTTCATTCAGTTTAGGAATGGTGCCAACTAACAAATACTGGGGGAAATCAGTTACTTAGCCACCAAGGGAACATAAGAGGGAGAGGGACAGGATTTGTTGTGAATGGGATGAAGGAGGGACAGCACGACGTGTAAGAGACAACTCTATTCTTTGAGTAATTCTATTTCAATACCATTCCTAAAAACCAACCAACTTTTTCAAACTACAAGAAGCTCTTATCCATATTTACTGAAGGCAAGCCTCCTTAGACTCCCTCCAGTCTAAGATGTCCATTCCTGCCAGCTGTATCTGCCAGCACCCCTCCACATCAAGATCTCTGATGAGAAAACAGATTTTCCCCCTACAATCCCCCTGCATTCAAACAAACCCCCCAAATATATCAACAGATAAGTCACACAAAGCAATCACGTTTTCATAAGCTTTCATTTCAGTCAAATACAAAGTTTTCCATTGTCTTCCTCTAAATTCTGCAAGTTTTTAACTGTTTCACTCCTTACTGAAAATTATTCTATTCTCCACTATGATTTAACTATCTAAAATACAATAACCATCACCCATCTTTCAAATGAATACTTGATGCTAACTAAAAATTTTGATTTTCAAGATTTTCAAACAGTGTGCTGCAGGAATTTTTAAAACATGCAACACCTGAGTGTTCAGTCAGAAACACTGATTTTTCCCTTAGATTGTCAAAGTAAAAAAATGACAACAGCCAACACAACAGCCATCCAGTGTGAATCAAAATTATACCTATTTTCTTTTGTCAGACCAGCAAAAAATGTATTTTTTGGTGTGCCACAGAATTTTAGTAATTGGTTTGTGTGCCATGAGATGAAAAAAGTTTTCAAATGGCTCCTCTATTTGAAAAGCTGAAGCTCTCAACATAGAGGGCAACCTTCTTTCCTTTTCCGTATCTTTTTGTCTTTTTTTTAATTTTAAAAAAGATTTTAAAATTAAAATGGGAAGGGGGAGAGAAGGAGGAGAAAAACATCCATGTGCGAGAGATACAGGGACTGGTTGCCTCTCAAACGTCCCCAACAGGAGAGACCTGGCTCTGCAAACCAAGCACGGGCCCCGATTGGGAATCGGGCCTGTGAGATTTCGGTTTGCAGGCTGGAGCTCAATCCACTAAGCCACACCAGCCAGGGTCCCTTTTGGTTTTTTTTACAAAGACAAATTTTTATACATTTTTACTCCTATGCATACCATCACATACAGGACAGAATAAAGCAGACGTCTAGGAAACCCTGGATCAGCCAAAATACTTCAGAAAACTCAAATACGTGTTGTACTCTAGAAACAGTAACAATATAAAGTAACAATGTAACTGATTAATGCTTTCATAAAATACACAGCCAAATACTTGTCTATTACATTAACAACTTGTCAGGCAGGCACGTGAGAGGCAACCATACATTGTTTCTCTCCCTCTCTTGCTCCCACCCTTCCCCTCTCTTTAAAAACAAATTAAAATCTTTAAAAAAATTGTCATACAATCTTCTGGTCATTGTCCCAAACTACTGAAAAAGCCCATCATCCCTCTTAAATGAAAATGGGAAGGGAGGGAGATCTCAAGGACATTTTTTAAACCTCTTCCGCAGTCACTAAATTAAAATTCCGTATCTGATAAAAGAGTCAAAACTTCCTCCCTCAGAGGCAAAGCACAGTAGTTGGCAAAGGGCAATTTTCTAGGCTGCAAATGAATCTTCAAAGGGTGGGGGACAGGGTTGACTGAGCAGCAAAAACGAAAATCCTAAACTAAGAGGAATTAGTACAACTACCGGCCCACTGTGCTTCTCTTCACTCCAGAATACAGGCAGCACAACTGTGTGAGGTTTTCGCCCAAACTGGCAACAGCATCTCTATACACATTTTCCCACTTAAACAGAGACCACCCTAGGGAGAAACACCCCAGGGCACAAACGCATCCATACTACACTAACAACCTAACACTAGGCTCCTTAACGCCGCCTCCGCAGGAGAACGCTGGGCTCTGAGCCCAAGGCGGGTGGGGTCAGGCGCAATTGCCAGAGGAGAATTCGACGCCATTTAAGAACAAGAAGGAAGTCTTGCACACCTTCTCGCCTCTCGCCTCGTGTTAGCAAGGTCAAATTTCAAATCCAATCGAGTAACAACCTTTAAGAGCAACCCCCCCCTGCACCGCCGCCACCCCGCACGAGGACAAAACTTGTTAGTACTGGGACGAGGCGGGAAGTGGGACGCTCACCTTCCACCACGCCGCACAGGAACCTCCGAGCCCCTCCTGCCGCCCCAGACACTGCTGCTCCTCCAGCCCCGGTCGGGTTGTCTTCTCCGGGAGCTGGAGTTGCCGGCGGCTCCAACGATGCACCAGCAGAGGCGGCAGGGCCGGCGTTGAGCTCGTTCTCCCGCTCCTCCAGCGCCGCCTGGCTCTCCTTCTGAACCATCCTCCTCAGCCTCGGTACGCTCGGCCGCAGGCCCAGAGCCCTGGAGAGGGCCTCGGCTCCAAAAGCTCGCCCCTCCTGCTCCTTTCCTTCCCCCTCGGCCCTTCCCCCACCACTCCGCAGGGACCTGAATGCCCGGATGAGAAGGGCGGCGGCACCGGAGCGAGCCCTTTGTCAGCCGCTGCCTCAGCCCTAGCTGGGGAGCCGGAAGCCTAAGCCGAGAACGAAGCTGCACCTCTCGTTTCTTGGAAGCAGGTGGCCAAAGCTTCTTTTTCGCTCTCAGTTAGCCCCTGTTACCCTCCCTACAATCTTAGTCTTCCGCTATTTTCTCCTCCGAAAACCCAGGAGCCCTCCTGCCGCTGCCTCTACTGCCAGCTTCCTGTTTATCCGCACTGCGCCTGCGCCGGAGACCGGCTCAGACCGGTCCCCTTAGCCCGCCCGCCCCTCCTTCTTTGGGCCAGCCTATTGAACTCATTCGGTAGGGGGAAGTAGAACCCAGGAGACGCGAAAAGCAGAGGATGATGAAGACAGTAGGATGTACCATTCATATTCTCCACCCTCCAGAACGAGCCGGGCACCCTGGGACGGACCATTACCCGACCCAAAGAAGGGGAGTATGGGAGGAGGCTGCAGCGGGTTGGGGCAATTGGGATAAAGGGGGGTAGGGAAGATGAGAAAGAGAGGCCTCTCTCAATGGGCAGGCGCGGAAATGAAGCCTCTAGTTCTTAAAGACATAACGAGGAACTGACCTGATTCTATTGAGATTTTTCTAATGGGTTGGCTCATTACGACAACCTGACCCAGGCTCTGTTCTGTGAAGACAACGCTCCAAGGAGCTCAGCAAACCCGTGTCTTGAATCATTTCCACCTACACCCAACTTGACGCTAACCTCTTTAAAAAACTCAATCATTCGTTCCTTTCTCCACTCAGCCGACACCAATTGGCCCCGTGCTAGGCTCTTGAGTCTCTGTGAGCTCACAGTGTAGTGGTGGAGATAATCGAGCACACCTCCTGTAAGGTGAACCCAAGTGTTGTTGGAGCACAGAGAAGAGACTGATTTAATCCTCTTCGGGGAAGAGACGGTTTTGCTATGGATGGTTTTGCTTTTGAGCTATATGTTAAAGGATGAGTATGAGTTAGCCAGGCTGAGGAGTGAGGAAGGGGGAAAAAATCACTCCAAGCAAAAGGAACAGAGTAGAAATGTAGGGAGGGAGATGAAAAGGCCTGGCTTGTTTGGGAATGGGGAACGTGAAGTGTGAGGGAGAAGTAAAATACCTGGGTGCCGGCATAAACATTTCCTTGGAGAAGCCTTCCCTGAATCCTAAGGTGGGCTTGGATCCCCTTGCTATATGTTCTGTCATACCGCATTTAACATTTATGTTGAGCTATCTGTCTCAACTTGTGCGGTATAAATGTGAACTGAGCATCTCAGTCTCATTCTAAGACTTGGTATTGTCTATCTTACTCTTCCGTGTCATTCATATTCAACTCTTCCAACGGAAGTCCAACTCGAAGCTCCAGAGACTCTTACAGCCCCTCTTCTTTTTAGTCCTGGAGCATTGAGATTGGGGCTAAGAGCAAGCATTTTCCTAGGGGACTTTCTGTGATGACAATGGGGGGGGGGGGTCATAAGCAGCTTCACTGAATACCGAAATCACTTGGGGAACAGGGTTGGGTAGTGGATCATTCCAGCCAACCCCAGCCCTCAGTCTCATGGCATTTTCCTTTTTGCCTCATATCTCACATCGGCTAGCAAGTCAGTAGCCACAATTTCATCTGCTCACCACAGTCCAGACTCTGGGGTCTGTGGCCCAAGCAAGATCCACCTTCCATATCTGTACCTCTCAAACTTGAAGGGCCATTCTTGCCTCACGCTTTCTCTCCATACCACACCCACAATAGGAACCAAACTTTAACAGGCCTGTGATAAATATTTGTGGGATGAATGCAATAGGGCCCTACTCTCAGAGAGTGCACATTCTAGTTGAGGAAACAGACAATAACAAATTCAATACATACTTAGGAACTCAGTTTGTGATTAAGTAATATGAAGAGAGGAAATTGAGTGATTTAATAAAAAGTAACCACATCAAAGCCTGGCTGGTGTAGCTCAGTGGATTGAGCGCGGGCCTGCAAACCAGAGTATCGTGGTTCGATTCCCAGTCAGGGCACATGCCTGTTGCAGGCCAGTTCCCAGCAGGGGACACATGAGAGGCAACCATACATTGATATTTCTCTCCCTCTCTCCTTCCCTTCCCCTCTGAAGATTAAATAAATAAATAAACCTTTTAGAAAAAAGTGACCACATCAAGGAGGGGCTACTTTAGCTGGGAGAATAAGTAATAATCCAGGTGACTAATGACAGTAACTTTGCCTAGGGAACAGCAGTGGAGCTAGACAGGGGCTGCACCTTTGGGGGAGTTGGTGAATGACTGAAGGAGAGTAGAAGGGGAGTGAGGGAGAAGGAGACGTGAAGACTCCTAAATTTTGATCTGGGCAACTAGGTGGTTGATATCATTACTTAAAAAGGGGAAGACTGAGAAGGCATGAATCAAAGCTCCGTTTTGAACAGGTTAAGTTTATTACTGGCCCCGATAATGTGTCAAATAGGCAGCTGCATAAATGGGTGTGGGAACTCAAACAATTCTGGGGATATAAACTTAGGAGTCCTCTGCATATAGATGGTATTCAAGTCACGGGGTTGAATGCGGCTTGGAGAAGAGGCTCAGGTCTGAGCCATGGAGCCTTCCATTTCAAGTTCCAGTGAAGAAGGATGAGTCTGCAGAGTGGGCTGAGAAGAGGCAGCCAGAAATGTAAGAGGAAAACCAGGAAATATGAAGTACTGGAAGGCAGGAAAGGAGGGTGTTAGGAGATGGAGCAGCTGACAACATTCAGAGTCCAACCATTGGCCAGAAAAAATCAGAATGCCAACCCATTACATCTTTGGTTCCCGTTTTTGTGCCCTGGCTCTGGGGCACTTCGCACTTCACTAGAAATTCTCAGCTTTAGACTTCCACTTCCCTTAAACTTGGCCGTACCCTAAAATATAGAGAATGCCCCCATACCTAACCCAGTTATGTACACAAACTCACCACGCTCATTCATCCAGTCAAGTAATTACTGAAAGCCAGGCCTCAAGGGTAGGATGGTGAGGGGGAAAAATAACAGTTCAGGCACCAAAGAGCCCTCTGTAGCTTACAGTGTAGCAGAGAAGATGGCTACTCAGACAAACATGCTCAGTAGTTACAAACTGAGAAGTGCCATGAACTAGTAGAGAGCACCGTGAGAGCCTGACACTGGGTCACTTCATTTAGATTATGACATGCACAGCATCCATCCTTACTGTGCCACAGACCAACTCGGAATAGAGACTTTGGGGACTGGGTCAAGTCTCGATCCTCCTGTAAATGCGCCTGTTTCCTCTTCTGTGCGATGGAAGGCTGAAAGGTAGACAGGATCACAGGGTCTTAACTTAGGGCCCATGGGTGGGCTTAAAGGTTACCAAAATAAATGGAGCCTCGCTGCTTGGCTCAGTTGGTTGGAGCATAATCCTGTACAACAAAAGGTAGTGGGTTTAATTCCTGGTCAGACACCTACCTGGGTTTCGGGTTCCATGCCCAGTCAAGGCACATAAGGGGGTGGGGGACATATTGATGTTTCTTTCTCACATTGATGTGACTCACAGTCTCTCCAAAATCAAGATCATATCCTCAGGTGATGATTTAAAATGATAAGAATGAATAAATGAATGAATGCACATTTTTTCTTCCTTCTGGACAGTGGGCCCATATATCTCATCAGATCCTTCAGAGGGATTGTGACCCAATGAAAGCCAAGGGCCTAAAGAGCAGATAATCGTAGGGTCAGATGACAAGATGATGGACTCTGGAAGTAAGTTTTTGTTTCTTGTCAACGTATACAGTAATGGAAGTAATAGAATAGGTGCCTCCACAATCTTGGAATACAGTTAGTAAATGTTGAAATTATTTTCTGTAATGTGTGTCTGTAAAAACAATCTCACTCAAGACATCCTTGGTTTAGAGCTACAGATTCAGTTGGGTACATTTTCTGGTAGCAGAAAAATTCTGCCTAAAATGAGATTAAACTACAAGGAAAGGTATAAACTCTAATGTAAAAGACATGACAGTTGGTGGAGCTCTAGGCAGGGTCTGTTTCCCCTTCTCAGGGTTCCCCTCGGTCCTCTGGGTGTGGCCATTTGGTCAGGTTGGTGGGGAGATGGCCACACAACCGCCAAGCTTAACGTCTCTATTTATCACCGTTCCTCGGGGACAGGAGAGAATGGACTATTGCAGGAGGAGATTCGAAGGCAAAATCAAATGCAACGGGAAGCATGATATTCCTTGATTTCAGTCTTGAAACTGAGTTACCTCCAAAGATATCCTATGAATAGTGAAGCTTAGTCACCATACGACGGTACCCTAGAGCAGGGGTGTCAGACTCATTTTCACCGGGGGCATCATTGGCCTCGAGGTTGCCTTCAAAGGGCCGAAATAATTTTCGGACTGTATACATGTAACTACTCCTTAACTGTTAAGGAGCTGAAATTACATTAGGCCTTTTGAAGGCAACCATGATGCTGATGTGGCCCTCGGTGAAAGTACGTTCAACCCCCCTACCTTAGAGGAAGGATGGGAGGAACCTACCATTGGTGGCTTCCTTTCTAGCAGCAAAACCAAGAAAGGTTCCCCGCCCCCGCCCCAGGAAGTTTCTATCACCCTAGTGTCCCCTGCTCCATGGTAACCTGCCCTCTGATTCCCCATCCTTCTTGGCTGGAATATAGACACAAATGTATATCCATACTGAAGGCAAGGTTGAGATGTTTACATAACAAAATTTTCATGAGAAGCTATAGGGAATTCCACCCTCAAAAGAAAACACTTTGAGATTAACCGATGTCTGAAAACTAGAAATTCTTGATTCAACTTGTAATAATGACTAGACAATGACAGAACAGTCTTTGGGGCATCGATATCCTGTCTCTTTCTTGTCTTCTCTAAGGAGAGAGATTCATGTAGGTACTTCTCTAAGGTCAGGTAGGTTTCCAAGCCTTTCAGAACCCACGTCTTGGTCTTGTGCCAGGAGCTGGCCACACTATGGGAAAGAGAGGCACTTTCTTTCAGAGCCAAAAGGCTGCAGGTGCATGAGTTAGAGGTCGTGAGATCGTGTGGGGTAGGAAGGACAAAAAGGCAGAGACAGAAGCCTGTGCATAGCCATTGTGTTTTATTGGATCTGGTGTATTTTTTTATTTTACAAAATATACAGAAGAGCCAAAAATGCAAAGCAGTCGACAGTGTTCTGGCGGGAAGGGGAGCTCTCTGGGGCCCTTCCCCCAGGTCCTGGCTAATGGAACAAGCAGGTATATTAAGGAGTGACAGCATGGCAGGGGTGCTGCTGATGATGCGGGACTTGGATCCTCTGGTTCCTGCCTTCTAGGTATGTTCAGGGCATCTCTGGGTAGATTGAATAGAGTAAGAGGAGACCCTAGGTGGGAATTGAGGAGGCTATTTGGGGGGCTGGATAAAGCCTGGGTACGTCAACGATTTTAATGAATGTCACTGGTTCAGATGCTATGCCAGCCCCCCTCCTTCCCTTTTCTTCTAGTGCACTCACTACATGGTCCCTGACTCACTCCATGCTGGTAGGCTGAGCCTTCAGGAGGTATCAGCCAGGACACCTCCCGCCCATACTCCCCTTCGGCCACCACTACCATACAAACAGGAAGGAGGGAGAGGAAAAAAGCCCGGGAAGAGGCAGACATCAGGACCCCAGGCTCTTCTGGGATACTGAGCACGGAGAATTTGTGGGGCATTTCCAAGGAAAAAAGGTCTTCTGAAGAGCCTAGAAGTTCCTATTTTTATAGCTTGGTGGCAGACCTGTGGAGCTCAGAGTGACGGCGTGGTATGACGTATCTCCCACCGACAATCCCTGGGCCCTTCTACTCTGTACTCCAGCTCCCTCCTAGGACCTAACCACTGGCTCAAGCCCAAAATTTCTGCCTTTACATTTTGTCCCCTCCTACAGAGCTCTCAAAGGCCCTGTTTCTGAAAGGGCAATCCGTTCCAAGGATGGAGAGGCTTCTCTGAGAAGGGAGTCTTATGGAAAATGTTTATGAGACTCGGGATGGGAAAAGCACCATAGCAGGAGAAATTCTGTCTAGTGTTGTGGTTTCTAGAGTGGGGTGGAGGGTGGAGAACCACTTCATTCCTAAAGCAGGGGCACCCTCAGCACTGAATGTCAGGCAGGAAGGGGGTGGGAGCTGTTGGGAGTTGGGAACACCTAGCAGGTGCACTCTGCCCACTCCCTGGCCCCTTGGGCTCCACTAAATCCAAGGCTCTTGGATCCCTACAGACCCTGGGCAGGGCTAGGATGAGGACAGACCTGGGGAGAGAAGGGTGCGGTCCCACTGGACTAGGGCTAGAGCGTGGTCAGTGGACATCTGCCCCCCCTGTTCTGGGGCGCTAGATGACATTGTCAAAGAGCTGCATGGACCTCATGATGTTCTCATCCTGTAGCCATGGTGTGAGAGAGAAAGAAAAAGAGCTTGTCAGAGATGAGGAGAGAGACAATGAGTTATAAATGTGGACAGTCAGAGACAGAGAGAGGCAACGAGGAAGGAGACACCCAGAGAGACCAGAGGTGAGGAATGCCAGGCCTCCCCCAGTTGTGAAGGAACAGGCTTGGGATGGGGCTGAGTTAAGATGATACTCTGCCCAAAGGAGCCTTCTCCTACATCATTGAATTAGACCCTGAGTCCAGACCAGGAAAATGTGGGGCGGGGACCTGTACCTTTTGACAAGACTCAATGAATTCTTCGATGGTCACCACGCCATCCTTGTTCCTGTCCATCTTCTGAGGTTTTCAGGAGGGATAACAGGAGAGATGGCAGGAAAGAGGTAGGTAGAATTCAGGTAAGTTCCCCACTGAGACCGCAGCTTCTTCCCTTCACTCCAAGACCCTCCAGCCTACCCCATCCCATGTACCTGGAAGAAGCTCTCCACATGTTCCCTCGGGGCCTCCTCCCGGAGCGCCGGGTATGTATACTTGCCCATCATGTCATAGATGGACTTCATGATATCAAGCATTTCCTGTTAGGCCAAAAAAGAAGAGGAGCCCTCCTCAGAGCCTATAGCCTCCAAGCCAGGAGGCCCGGGGCCAGCATCGCCCTTGCTGGTAATGCACATGTGAGTCTCATTTCCTCCCTGTGGGCTTCTCGAACACCCCTCCAGTCTTCAGTTGCCCTGCACACCTCCTTGGTGATGCAGCCGTCCTTGTTGAGGTCATACAGGTTGAAGGCCCAATTCAGTCTGTCATCTATGGTTCCTCGAAGGATCACTGACAAACCAGCCACAAAGTCCTGGGAAGGAGGCAGGGGGGGGAAATATGTCTTCAGATACCTTTCACTCAACCTCCTCTCTGGGTTTGGCCCTTGGATCCTGGCCCCGAAGCCCAGGCCTCCCTGGCCCATCTTCTCCAGCTCACCTCGAAGCTGACAGAGCCGTCGTGGTTGGTGTCAAAGGCGTTGAAGAGAAAAGTGGCATATGTGCTGGAGTCTGCAGAACAGTGGGCCAGGGAGCTTGGCTTCCAGACAGCAGAGGACTTCCAACCCCCGTGGAGCTCCCCAAACACCGCTTATCACTTGGCATTCCCAGGCCCCCCCTCACAACCCTCTCCCCAGCTCAACCTAGAGATGGAGAGTCAGCTGCTTCCTTCCAGGCCTTGGCCCCTCACCTCCTTGAGGAAAGAACTGAGAGTAAATCTGCTTGAAGTTCTCCTCATTGACAATTCCGCTGGGACATTCCTGGGCAGTGGGGAGACCAGACTGAGCACAGGGACAAAACCTCTTTCCACATCCCTCCCCCTTCCACGCCCAGAGACACCCAGAGAGGGACAAAATCTTCACGTCTCCAGATGGCTCACCATGGAGCTCTTCTGATGGGAGGCCAGACTTCATCCCAGTGCAAAAACAAACAAACAAACAAACAAACAAAAAACAGAAAAACCAAACCCACAAAACCTAACCTGACCATCTACAGGCTCCGCCCCTTCTCAAATAGGCCAGAACCTCCAGCTAGAAGTTCGGTTTATCGGTCTTCGGGAGTGTAGTGGGGTGGAGGGGTGGAAGGGGGAGAAGGGGATTCTCTCTCCCCGTCCCTTTCTGTCTCATACCCCAAAGCCAGGCCACCTTTCTGATTGGTCCAGGATAGGCCTCGCCCCCCCTGTCCCACCCCCCTCTGAGTTTGGCCTTCCTTTTTATACTCACGTTCTTGAAGCCCCGGTATAGGACCTGCAACTCTTTGCGAGTGAACTTGGTTTGCTCCTGCAGCTGCTCCAGACCCTCGGGCCGGTGACACACGGTGGACAGTTCAAACTCATCCTCCACGCTGTCTGTGGGGGTTGGGGGGACGGGGGAGGGGGGAGGCGCGCCTCAGGCCCAGCCCCATGACCCCTCTTCAAAATCACCGATCCATACATTCCCCCCTATCTCCGATACCAGAGAGCAGCCTGCCAGTTCTCTGGACATGAAAGCAAGGAGACAAGACTCTGGTCAACTTTAGTGTCTAAGAGCAGGCCTGGCCCAAGGCCAGGCCAGTCTCCAGAGCCAGGGATCCGACCGGGCGTTGGCCCCTGGGCCCCTGGGCCCTGGTAGGAAGAAAAGGACCCAACCCATGTTTATCCCGTAAGGGGTTGGAGTAGTGAAGACAGGTTTGAAAAGGGGCATCTGAGGATCAGAGCTTCTGGGCCTTCCCAGACCCATTCGGATCTGCCAGGTCCAGGTCTTGCCCCGCCCAGACTCCCCACCTTCCAGAGCCATGCTGGAGCCATGCCCCGCCCAGCTCCAGCCAAGCCCCATCTAGACCCCACCCTTGACCTCCACCTCCCATAAGCCTTAGCCAAGGCCCCACCCCCCCGCCCCTTCTTAGTCCCCAGAGCCCCCAACATCCAGTCCCCCAGGCAAATGCCCCCACCCCGTTCTCCCAAAGCCCCCCACCCCGGCCCCGCCCCCACCAGGAGAGTAAGTCACCTGGGTCCAGCGGGCGGGGTCTGTGGGGGCGTAGGGAGGCTGGGGCGGCTAATGCTGAAGGGAGCGCACTGTCACCGAGAAAGCCGAAAGCCCGGCCAACTGCAGACACACACCTTGGCTGTCCCTCCCACTCACTGCAGATCTCACAAACCTGCGTGTTACAATGCACACACCCCAGCCCCGCGCACAAAAGCACACATAACGAACGAGCACGGGCACACACGAAGTGGACCCCACGCACACCTGCATGCGGCACTCACGCCGGTTCTTTTTCCGAATCTACAATGACACTCTCAACTACAAAACGGGCCTTGATGGCTTGCAAGATGAAGTACGATCCTATGACATGGACAAGGCCCAACTGAGAAAAAAGGCCTAGAGACAAAGGGAGGTCACTCAACTGGGAACCAGGCTGCCACTAGAAAATCCAAGTATCCCAGCATCTGGTGGAAGGCGGGCTCCATCCACATGGGCGACATGCATTTCGACAACCATAACATGCCCAGGGATGGGGCAGGAGGCCAAAGTCGCAGACACTAACCCAGCTAAGCCACGCACAGGCGCACAGACCCGCACAGCCGCCTGGACCAGCCAGCAGCACGTTGGTCACAGCACTAGGCTTGGGCCTCAGCCTCGCCACCCTGGCCACATCCAACCACACAGGTCCCACCCATTTCGCACACTGGTGCTGCCCAAAGACACTAGGGCCCCGCACCCCAAACTGACCGTGTCCACACTGTGCCTCCTCTGAGGACGGTAGCTATACCTGCTCACTCTCACACTAGCCAGTGCCCACCCTACCAGGGGGAACACACTCACCGCATATGCGTGCACACACACACACACACTAAGGCCCGCTCCATTCACACTGTCCCACACGACGGGCCCAGCCCCAGGAAGTACAGGAGCGGCACTTGCTTTCACTGACTGAGGGCAGGGCTTGGGGCCCGCAGCAAGGCAGCAGCTTGAGGAACCGCTGCTTCAGCGCTTTTTTAGTGGGCCCTGGAGGGTGGCCTGGGAAGAGAGAAGACCCCGGGAAGGCACATTAACCCCCACTGCCCTTCCATTCCCTGTCCCTTTCCCACCATCACAAATTAACCCCGGCTGGGGGCAGGGTGTTGGGGGAGGGTTGAAGGGGAATGGCAAAGGTAGCTGGGAGCGGGTTCAGGGAGCCCAGTGGGTTTCAGAGGCATGGAAAACCCACGGAGGCAGCTAGGGCACCATGCATAATGGGACCCAGCTGGAGAGGACGAGGCTGCTCTGGGCAGGTGGCACTGGCTTCAGTGTCTGCTGACCCTGTGCCCTCGCCTCCAGCGTTATGGCTGGACCTCTGATGGTGATGTCCGACCCAAGGACTGCCTGGGTAGGAACACCTCTCTCTCTCACACACACACAGACACACGTGTAAACCGACACACAGAATGGTAAGCCACAGAGTGATGAATGCCATGCAGTGACAGCTTGATACCCAGTCACTCACACCCCATGGCCTAATTAACAGGCTTCAATACATGCGTGAGCACACACTCTCTGACCTAAAACTCCTTAAAGCAAACACACAACTGTGGCCTGGGAACAACATGACACACAAGAGGAACTGCACAGGCCATCCTACACACACGGTGTGATCGAACCACAGGAAAACACATGATGAGCCTGGGGACATCATGACACAACATGTCAATGCCACTCAAGGACCTTATAATATTGTGACACACACCACAGTCCCTAGGACAAGTGCCCATCATCACACTGTGACCTACGTGCCCGTGCACCCAGACACTGAGGCTGCAGCTCACCGCAGAAGCCCCATCTATCCAGAGAACGCCCACCTTTCTTTCCCAAGGAAGGTACCCATATCGTCCTGCCAGTGGAACAGGGCTCCCCAGCAGCTAACTCATCCACCCTAAAAAAGTCCCTTCCCAGTCTTTTCCAGTATGGCCTACTCTTTGAAGGTGAAATGACATTGAACTTTGAGGCAATAACAGACCTTAAGATGAGTAATTTAGTGTAAGGTGGGGCTAGCTGAGCCCCTCCGATCACACTTCCTCTCCTTTCCCCTTGTTCGCACACATGTCCTGCAGCTCTCATTGCACTTAGGGAGCCCCCCCATGTTCATGGCTGTCTGTCTCCTGGCTGCACCCACCTCCAGACTCTGGGGCCAGAGTCCGCAGACACTGAGGCTGGCCTCAGTCCCTTTCTGGAAGGGCCCAGCATTCTCTCTGGTTGTAGGTTACTCAGGCGTCTCCACTCCCACACAGGCCCTGCCCTCCCAATGCAGTCTCCACCCTCAGGATAAGGCCCTGCTCCAGGGAGGTAACAGCTGGAAGTCATCGCCTTCTCCCCCTCCAACTGGTGCTCTCTCCCTCCTCCACAGCAGGAGCTCTGGAGAGGTGGGAGGGAGGCAGTGGGCTGGGTGGGGGATCGATGGCGGCCTGGCCCCTGGCCCAGGGCTCCATTAGCCCAGACTTTGGTTTCCCGAAGCTGAAGCCGTATTGCACCTGGGGCCTCTGGTGCTACACAGAGCTGCCACCAGACTGGGGGGCGGCTCCCTGCTTCTTCCAACCTCCTCTCCACACGTTCTCCTTACCTGCTCCCAAGACTCAATCTCCTCTAGGCTCCTCTAAAGATAGAAAGAGAAAGGGGCTGCCTTCAGCCTATGGGACGCTGCTGGATTTCTTGGATGACCCCACTTCCCACCAAATAGTCTAAAGGAGAGGGCAAGTTAGAGCTCAACTCACCTCATCCGATCACGGTTGGATGAGCCCTGGCTGGTGTGGTTCAGTGGATTCCAGTTCAATTCCCAGTCAGGGCACATGCCAGGGTTGTGGGCCAGGTCCCCAGGTGGGGACAACCCATATATGTTTCTCTCCTTCTCCTTCTCCCTCCTTTCCCCTCTCCCTTAAAAAAAAGATTGTAGGAACCCTAGTTCATCTAGGACCAATCCCTGCTCCCCACCCCATCCCAACAAGTGCAGCAGAGGACCGAGGGTGAGCCAGGCGTCTTCTACTCCCACTCAACACTAGAGCAATCCACAGACCTGCGTCTTGTCCTACCTCCTTTCACCTCTTTAGTCATTCCCTGCCGTCCCGCTGCCGCGGCTCTTGTCTGTTTACCTTCCCTGGTGGAACTGGGCGACAGCTACACTATGGAGCTGCACGGTTCTGGGTGTAAAGCTGAAGGAGAAGCCAAAACTCTCTGGGGGGGGCAGAGCATCTTCCCCTCTCCACCTCCGATATCACTCTCCCCACTTGAGTGGAGAACTGATTTCCCACTCCCAGAGTCCAGGCCCTGGTGACCGTTCTGCCCTTGGATCCCGAGAGGCAGCGGGCACCCGGGAAGCAGGGTCCCTGATCTGACCTGCCCCTCCCTCCTGCCAGAGTGGGTCTATAAATGTCTCCTTCACAGTGTTCTCACTCCTGTCCCTCCAGAACCCACTGCCCTCCTAAGTCTTGGGTACAGAGCTGGTGATGCTCAGGGAGCTCCGGGAACAGCCACGTACACAAAGCAACACCCGTGGGGCAGCCACACACATGCTGTCCCCTCAGGCACAGTCACATCCACCATCTGACAAAGCCACATATCCTGTCACTGTGACACATTAAATTACATTCCTGTCACATACACAGGCTCACACAGTCACACGCTTTGCCCTTTCTCATCACACACATGCACACACAATCACACCCCCTGCATCTTTCATGTCCAGAGACCACATGCACTCTGTAACCACACCTGCAGGGATGAGGTATGAGAATCCCATACATCTTCCCAGCCACTGTGGGCCCCTGGCCCCAAAGGGACCCCCTAGAAGTCTATCTCAGGATCCCCAGAACCTCCCTCCTCTACTCCAGACACCCCTGCCTATTTCCCGACCTCTGCTCATGTTCTCCAGACTCCCCTCATCTCCACACCCCAGTCCTCCCACACTGCGCCCCTAATCGCTTCCCCAAACACCCTGTCCCCTGGTCCTCTATCTCCACCTCCATCAGACACCTAGTCCCCCAGATGTCTTCCTCACTTCCCCCAGATGCTCCACCCCAACATCCCCCCTACCTCTCCCAGATGCCCTGTTCCCCAAGTACCCCCCCTCCTGGAAATACCCCATCCCATCACTAATCTGCTCATCCCTGCTCCCAGTCAGAAGTGAGAGTAGCCCCTCCCCAAGGCTGGTGGCGGCTGTCCCTCCAGCCAGCAGCCCAGACCTGCCCAGACACCTGGGTTACCTTCCAAGGAGACAGGCTCAAAGAGCCCAAACTGCTCCAGGACCTTGACAAACAGAGCGAGGACCACAAGCACTGCGACCATCTCCAGCCCTTCCAGGTTCATGGCGGGCCCGGGGCATGGCCCCCACCGCTGAGACTCACACAGGCCCGCCTGGTCCTCAGGCTCCCCAGCGTGAGTAGGACCGCCCGCAGCCTCCCTCCCCTTCTCCCTCCCTGGATCTCCTCCCTCTCCCCACTTCTCTCACCCCGCCCCTGCCCCACTCACCTCCCAGCCACAACCTCCCAGCCACAGTCTCTTCCTCTTCACAGGCCACCTCAGCCTCGGGTCTGGCACCTTCTTGGGAGCTTTTGGTGTGAAGGATTTGGGCCAGGCCAGTCCAAGGAGAGAGGCAGTGACCTGCCTCTGTCCCTGAGGACGCTTCCCCCAGACACCCTGTGGCTACTCTGTGCCCAAGGCAGAGGGAGGGGCCGTGCTTAGGGAGAAGGCAGGGAAGGGCCGTGTGTGTGAGAAGTGATGAGCTGCACACACATAAGTGATAGATGCAGGGGTCCGAATATCTCAGGGGAGTCTGGGTGTTTTCTTGCATGTATATTCCTGGGTTTGTCTGTATGGAGAATGTGTGCCTATGTGTTTGCACATGACTATGCACCTGTCTATTGGTGTGTGTTTGTGTTTAGGGGATGTGACCAGGGTGTCTATGGCATGTGTGTGAGAGTGCATTGGAATATTTCTGAGTGTGTATGGGGTGTGAGGAGTCCATGTTTCAGGAGGATTGTGGGATGTGGGTCTGCAGACCAGGAGATGATACAATGTGCCCTATAATTAGGTGCACGGGTCCATGGTGGTTGTGTAATTGTATCTGCATGGAACTGGATGAGAATATAATAGAGGAGAAGGCAGTGACCTCTCCCGTCGGGAGGACACCATCAACATCGATTGTGGTTGCCATAGAAACTATGAGGGGGGGGAAGCACCCTCTTCCCACAGGCCACAGGCAGGGAAACTGAGGCCCGGGGAGGGAGAATTAGGTCCAATAGCCTAAGCAGGAAAAACGCTACTTAGCCCTGGCACAGCTCCATGGGGAGGAGACTTATTTTGGCTGCCTTTGTGACCAAGAGACTCCAGCACCTTGGGAGAGGAGGAGGGACTGTGCTCTGCCCTTCCCCTTGGCTGGGGCCTCACCCAGGAGCTGCCAAAGCCCTGCCCGCTCCTAGGGAACCATTACTGAGCGGATGGAGAGGCCCAGGGTGGAAGGGAAATCTGAACCCTCCGAGGGCGCCACCCCCCACCCCCACCTCCTGGAACATTCCTGGAGGCCCTCCTCCACCCAGCTCCTTCCTGGTAAGTGGTGCTGCTGAGTGGCAGGGGTGGACAGAGGCCTGCAGAGCCAGTGGGCCTGGAGACCAGAGCTGCCGAGCTACTGTGCTGCTGACCAAGTGACCGAGCACTCAGTATGTATGAGATAGAGTACTTTGTGCTTAACACATTATTATGTTGAATTTTCACAGTAAACCTGGGAAAACGGTACTGTTATCCCCACTTACAGATGGTGAAGCCAAGGCAAAAGGAGGTCACATCAGTAAGTATCGGAGCCTCGATTTTAAACCAGTCTGACTGTGAGCCCACTTCGCTCTAAACCACCGCACCACAGTGGCTCCCATCTTAGCTTGCCCATCCAGGAGGCTCAGTTTAGGGGGATGGACCCCGGAGGAAGCCCTCCTTCCTGGTCCAGCTCTGGGGTGAGTGTCTGAGCCCCACTTGTGGGGTTGGGGTTGGGTGGCCGCTGCTTCATCTGAGATTCACTGGTCTGTATTTCTACAGACCACCACTGGGCTTAGGCATCCGTTTCATACCTATCTTACCCCTTTATTTCCCCCACCCGACAGCCCTGGAAGGGGCTTGAAGGAGGACTGCAAAGGAAGGCTGGGAAGGAGGGCAGCCTCAGGCAGGCTCGACCCTCTGCTTCCCCTCCTCCGCTCCCCCAAGAAGAGGTCAGCTCAGGGACTGCTTCTGGATTCCCCACTTCAGAGATTACAGACTAACAAGTGAAACAAGCAAATTGTTCCTGCCACAGCCAATGTTTAACACCTTTCTCCTTTCCCTCATCAGCAGGTCCCCGCTCCTTATTTTTTTTTTTAGCCAGTTTAGCCTCCTCAATGTCCAGCTATGTCTGTGCCTCTGCTCTTGCTGGTCCCTCTGCCTGGAGTGCCCCCCTCCTCTGCTTTCCTTCTATACTACAGCTTTTGTCTACCCTTTGGAGGCACCTCAAATCCCCATCCCTTCAGAGCCTCCAGCCCCCAGCGGGCTCTAGGTGCCTGAATTTCTTCTGAAATCAATGTCAGGCCCTCAATACTCAACACCTACTTCTGTAATATAACTGATGGGAATGACAAAATGAGGCAGCTTAGCATGCTAGGTAAGGACACGGACCTGTGTGCTGGATTCCCTGGGTTCCCTGGGTTCAAGTATTAGCTTTGCCTCTTAATTTTAAGTTGCAATTAAATTGGCACATTCTTAACCTCTGGGTGCCTGAGTTGTTCATCTCATATGGGTGCTGGGAGGAGCAAATGAATCTGCTTGGGAAGCTGACAGAATAACTCCTCACCCAGAGTAAAGGCTAAAATGTGACTGAAAGGGCAAAGCCAGCCCCATTTGCTACGGTGGCCCCACTTGCCTAGCAGGCCTGTGACCTTGTCAAACATGACGCCATTTTACCCTTCTGAGCTTGTTCCCAGGCCTGGAAATTACTGGAAGCAAGAACAGAACTAACTGGCTCCCTACAGCCACAGGCAGAAGACAACATTGGAACACACTGCAGCCTCAAGTTACAGCGCCCCAACAGCCCAGGGGCCAAATGGCAACCCCACCTATTTGTTTTTTGGGGGTTTTTTTAGATTTTATTTATTTTTAGAGAGAGGGGAAAGGAAGGAGAAAGGGAAAGAAACATCCATGTGTGGTTGCCTCTCATGTGCCCCTTACTGGGGACCTGGCCTGCAACCCAGGCATGCGGCCTGACTGGGAATCGAACTGGTGACCCTTTGGTTTACAGGGGGCAATCAATCCACTGAGCTACACCAGCCAGGGCCCCCACCCCTTTTTTAATCCAATTATAATCCAATAAAAGCTCGAAGCCCCCACCCCTCGAGGCTGGTTTATTTCTCCACATCATCCCCCTCTCCTTTCTTGGAGAGTGAATAAAAACTTTATTCTCTACACTTCCTTCTCTTTGTGAACTCTTTCAGAGCCCGCATCACTGACAGTGACCATTATTAATAACATGCCACACCCTTCTGACATTTCCGGAGCACTGAACAATTCTCAGACATCTCCAGACACTGCTCTGTCAGTGGCTTCCCATGATGACCCCACAAGGTAGGCAGAGTGACTCATGTTGTGTCCATTTTACTGATGAAATAAACAAGGACCAGAGAGGCAAGGGACTTGCTCATAGTTAAATGATGCAGATTTGAACCCAGATATTTCTGGATCAATCCTGCTTCTTCAACTAGATTCCAAGTTCCTAGAGGGCCAGGCTGTTAAAAAACTGGACGTGTACGTGTACGGATTGAACGCCAGGCTCTGTGCTGGTGCCTGTGGAACAAAGGTGAACCAAACAGGGCTTGGCTCCCACTGGGCAGGGAGTTCTCCCGCTGAGGGAGCTACAAGCCATCTATTCATCCAAAAAGCACTTGCTGCTTGCCTACCACTTGGTAGGAACTGTTTGTTCCTAGGCAAGGCATAACACGAGCTGTGGTAAAAACTATCTACGTGGGAGGCCTTTCTAAGTTGGAGAGAGTATTTTTCGAACTGACTCTTAAAGGATGGCTAAAATGTCACCAGGCTACCTTAATAAAGGGGTCAACATTTATTGAGCGTATTTTGTGTCCTGAATACTTTACATACATTACCTCACCTAGTCCTCATAATAAACCAGATAGGTAGGGCCTATTATTCCAGTGTTTACAGCTGATACGGTCAGAGGGAGTAGTAATACACCTGTTCTGCCAATGAAGAAACTGAGGCTCAGAGAAGTGATTTTCCCAAGAATGCACAGATGCTAAAGGATGGATCAAAACTTGGACCAGAACCAATAATCTGCCAACTCCTTCAAGCTGTCTCTCCTATGGATGTGGGTGTGTCAAGAAGTCCTGCTGGTGTCCTGGCTGGCATGGCTCAGTGGATTGAGTGCCAGCCTGCGAACCAAGAGGTTACCGGTTCGATTCCATCAGGGCACATGCTTGGGTTGTGGGCCAGGTCCCCAGCTGGGGGCATGCAAGAGGCAACTGATTGATGTTTCTTGTGCACACTGATGTTTCTCTTCCTCTCTTTCTCTCTCCCTTCCCCTCTGTCTGAAAATAAACAAATAAAACCTTAAAAAAGAAAAAGAAGAACAAATCCTGGAGGTGACTGTGGCTTAGCCACCCAGGGGAGCTACAAATGATAAGACCAAAAGGATCAGATTCCATGGAGCCTTGAATGCCAACCTCTCCCATTGAAAGAGGCAGCACAGTAGCATCTCCCTGATTTCAGATGCTGATTCACAGATGGACAGATTGACGACCTTGCAGCCAGTTGCCCTGTCCCTGACCCTACACTTCCTTCTCTCTCTCCTCTCAACCTTCAGAGACCTTGACCCAGCCACACAGGGACTCAACATCCTAAATCACCAGGCTGCTAGTGGGAGGGTCTGTCAGAAGTAAAAGAGGAAGTTGTTTTTCAAGTTCTCCCTTCTTCCCACTCAGCAACCTCTCAAGTCTTGGGGCGCTGGGAGAAACTTGCCCGGATCTGTCCTCCCAAGTATTCCCGTGCCACTTAGCTCTTTACTCAAAGGAGTGAAGTCTTAATGGAAACACCCCAGGCAGAGTGAGGGCTCAAGGGAAAATTTCCTTTTTTTTTTTTTAGATTTTATTTCTCTTGAGAGAAAGGGAAGGGGAGGAGAGAAACAACAATTAGCTCAAACCCAGGTTGTGCTCTTGGGAACTGTGGAACTGGCCTGCAACCCAGGCATGTACCCTGTGACTGGGAATCGAACCGGCAACCTTTGGGTTCACAGGCTGGTGCTCAACCCACTGTGCCACACCAGCCAGGGCAGGGGAAAACTTTCTTGAAGCATTAGGTGGGCCCTCCCTGGGTCTCTCAAATATGACCAGAGATATTCCTATCATTTAGTCATTCAAACCTTATGGGGGGGCCCACCCACCCTATGTAACTGTCCCACTTTTCCATCTATCCTTGTTCCCTGAGTGAAGATCCCAGCCAGTGAAGACCCCAAAGCCCTTCTCTCAGTCCCTTGGCCTTACTGTACCCCAGCCAGGACAGAAGACACAGCAGCCCCCAGCTGTATCAGGTGATTAATGAACTCCCTGGGCCTTTGGGCTATTTTGGGGCTTGGAAGTCATGCTTGCTATGATTGAGAGCTGGCCCCGCCTGGCTCTGGCCATCTGTCACTGGAGACAGGCCCAAGCAGTGGGCTTGGGGGACGCATGCTCCCCAAGCAACTTCTAAGTATGACTCTGTCTCAGCCTCATCTCCCCTCCTGGAGAGGCCTGTCTCTACTCCAGGAGCTCAAGTGGAGTGGATCCCATGGAGAGAGCCAGAGAACTACAGCTCCCAGAATGCCAGGGGCTAGGCTGTTTTGGTCTCCCCAGGCCAGGTGGGGAGGCAATGCTGGGTTCTGTGGTCCTGCCCAGGCAGCCCAAAGGAAACCCAAGTGGAGGCACACACAAATCTCAGCAGTGCTATGATACGGCACCCATAACCCCCATATAAATTCCACAAATCCCACACAAAACTACAGTCTTGTGAAGGCTACACAACTAACTTAGTGTGAGTCAGGAACCCCCAACTCAACTCTAAAGCACAAAACTCTAGGTACATGCAGCTTCACTATCACTGAATCCCAGGGATATGCAAAGCTAGGGATACACAGCCCCAGCGTTTGCAACCCCAGTGACGCATGCACAGCCCCCTTAGGACAGACTCCTAGAGGCAGACAAATCGGTGACATACACTCCTCATGCCACCTAAGTCTATCCATCCCATCATGCATGAGCTCACTAGCTGAGTGCATGTTGGTCCAGTCCTACCTCTCCAGTCTTCTTAAGTCCCCATTAAACTGAACAACTCAATCAAGAGCTGTGACTTTCTCCTACTCCCCTGCAAGCTCCCTCCTTTTATCCCTGTGAGGCACTTTGCCTCTTACACCCACTACCAGAGGCCCCCTCCCTGCCCTCAGTGAGAAGCCCTGCACCTCCTCCACCGTTGTGGGGGACCATGATGCCCCCTCTCTTTTTCTCCTTGACGACCCCTTACCTCCTCCACCTTCTCTGTACGGAATCCTGTCCCGAGCTCCACTTCTATCAGGGGTATTTCCCTTTAAACCTTTTCTTTGAGAGATTCTGCTCCCTCAGTCTTTGAGGGGCCCTTTCCCTTCCCTCCTTTGTAAGTCTCCTATCCCACTTCGCTCATTTTTTGAGGGGTCCATCCCCTTCCTCCCTTCCTCATACCTGGCGACAACGACCCAGTCACCAGCTGGTAGAGGGATCTCGCTGCCTGCCCCAATGGGCTCCGGCACCTGCGGGGGCAACGGTTCATGGTTCCGCTGGGAGCACAGTGGCCAAGCTCCGCCCCCAAGTCCCCGGGTGGTCGGGTCTCTGCTGCACCCGAGTGGGCCCTGCGAGGGCTGCGCCGGAGGGCGGGGCCTGCAAGACCAGGACCTCAGACAGCAGAGCCCTGACCTGCTCCAGGTCTTCTCTGGGCTGCACTCGCCCCCGCCCCAGCATCTACAGCACCGGACCCCAAAGTTCCTAGACTGAGGCTGACGAGGGGGGCGCGGCACAGACTTTCTCCATAGTCTTCTTTGGGAATATTTTCCGGCTTTCTGGTGGGGAAGGGAGGCACGGGTTTTTTTCCACGGGTTTTGAAAAAGGAGTTGCGGGCGGGGTGGGGGGGGGAGAGTTAACCTTATCTTTTATTGCCCTTCTTCAGACATTCCTTCTTTTCCTGTCACACCCCTCCTCTTCCCATTTTGGCAGAAATAAGGAGGGGTAAGAGGACACAGTTGTCATGGCAACTTCCCACACTTCCATAATTCCTGGACCAATGGGAGAGAGAGCAGCAGGGAGGAGGAGGAACTGACCAGTGTATTGGGGTGACAAAGCAGGGCCTCAGGGATGTGAGCCCACTGGTCTGTCTCCTGGCTCCCAATCCCTTTCTCATAGCTGTTCCTGTTTTGTGTCCCCTGAATCTGTCCCGCAGATTAACAGACTTTCGCCGTCATGTGCTGACTGCCAGCCAAATACATCAGAAGCCCCGCTCTCCTCTGTCCCCACCTTGACCCCTTTCCCGGATTCATCCCCATCTGGCTTTACCCAAAGTAAACCTCTTCAAGGATGCACTAATGTCTTCACACTCTGGGACAGCCCACAGAAGGGGCACAGTTCCACTCCTCCGACTGGGATCTCCCCCCCCCAACCTTTTTTTGCTAAAATAGCTCGCATATATGAAGTGAGACTCACTTCGGAACTCCATGCAAATCTTGCCCCTTGATTTGGTGACCCCTCTTCTGATTCAGCTCCGCAAGCTGACTATGACCACACGGGGGCGCCCCAGTCCGGGGAACGATATTTATGGCCAGAAAGACTCCGACTCCGGAGATACCAGGTCCAGGGACCAGAGCTCAGGCCTTGGCCAGCCTGGTCCCAATTCTCTCCCCATCTTCTCCAGTCCTATCTTTTCTTCCAGCTGGGAAAGGCCTGCCGCAGACTTTTCCCACCTTGCTGCACTGCCTAGTGGCCCTGCCGGGCAGGTAAGACTAGAGGGGTTAGATGCGGGTCAGGGTGACTCTTGGACTTTCTCCTCCCCTAAAAGTCGTTTCCGTCTGCACAGGGACGATACTTTGGGAACTTAGATGGCCCCGTTGCACCTCCTGCCAGCGCGTTCTTCAGCACCGCGGACAACGACTCCCTCTCTGGCTTCTTTAGGATCAGGCGTGTCTCCAAGCACACAGAGCTTTAATTCAGGGTGTGTCCCACCCCCATTTGGGACTGCTGTAAGATAACCCTCCTTCAGATAGGCTCCTGGGAGTCCTATTTCTTCTTTCCAAGTCCAGTGTAGAGCTATCTACAGAACAAACACTTATGACATGAAACATGATTGCCAACATTTGACCTTTCTATTTCCCTTGGTAGGTAGGCAGGCAGGAAGTAGCATTCCCCATTTTACAGAAAAAAAGTGAGGCCCAAAGACAGCAAAAGTCGTACATAGCTAGTACTTACACTTCCATCCCTGCACCTTCTAATACAAGTGCTTCCTCACCTTCACCCAATCAATCTCTGATTCAAACAGCCACGTGGAGGGGCGATGATTCCCTTAAAGGGGAGAATCAATTAAAGCGGGAGGCAAACACTGACTAATGTGGTGCTAATGAGGGCCCTGGGGCCCTTACCACTCTCAAGGATCCAGAGATGGTGAGAACAGTTCAAAGCAGAGCCAGACAGCTGGAACTTCAGATTCCATCCAGGTCTCAGGCACATTTAGGACACATCTGGGGCCTGCCCAAGAGGAAGGGCTTCCCTTTCTGGGAATCGTGGCACAGGGATGAGGACCTCCGCAGGGTCAGTGAGTCAGGGAGACACTTTCCGAAGGCATTCCATTCTAGCTCTATACCCATCCCCAAGTCTTAACCTCACTCCCCTAGGCACAGACAAGGATCATGGCCTCCTTCCACCTCCCAGCTGGTGCAGACACAGGGGAGAGTCTACCCCTTCCCAGTCTCTGTTGCAGTTCTTGGGCAGGCTGCACAATAAAAGACAGAAACACACATATGTGGAAATGTACACAGGTGTCACCCACACACACACATGGATCTGCCTACCAAACCTAGCTACATGCACGGGCTCAGAGCACTGGTCTCACAGCTCCCCCAGTGTGGGAGAGCGGATATCTGGGCAGCAGAGGAGTTTGGGGGACAGTTACAAGGGGAGGCCACATGGCACCTTCCAAGCCTAAAGCTTCTATCTCTGGGTCTGGAGAAGAGGCAAGAGGATGTGTTTTCCTTTGGGTTTGGGTGAAGTTCGGGTACGGCTGTTGGGTGTTGAAGGAGCTTCTGTGGTAAGAATGATCTCTAAGTACTTTATGGGGGAAGGGCCTGACCCAGCATTAACCAAAGCTCCCAGGTAGGAGCCAGGTGCTGCTCCCAGGAGCCAGGCCCCGCAGCCGGACATTTAAGTCCCTGCTTGGGTCCACCTAGGCTATTTGTAGAAAACATGGGGAAAGATCTTCTGCACCAGGAAGCCAGAGAGACAGCTAGCTTAGGACACATCACCGACACTCACAGAGTCCCACTGAACACACCACATGAAAGTACACAATCAGTGTCAAAACACCAACATAACCAGCATAGTCTCACAATCACAAAACACAATGCAACCCACCTCCACAAACACTAGCCCCAGGAGTTCACAAAGTCTTACAAAGAGACATACCACCAAAAAGTGAAGCCCTGACCCACTCCTGCAGCCACATACCACTTCACACCGCAGCACACACTCAAAGCACAGAGTTGCACATAGAACAGAAACATATGGTCAAACAACTTCATTGGTACAACCAGGGCACTACACAACCTGCTCCATCTGACAAGATCATACGACTGCACAGCCACATACAATCGCACTCACTCTGGCCGTCACCAAGCCCAGGGCACATGGCAACCAGCTGTGGGAGGCTCGCACACATGTATACACAGACACACAAAGAATGACAGGCGCTCGCTCACGTATCACCTCCCACCACAAACCTCCCTGCCTTGTGTCACACGGGCCCACACCTGCTGCCTCTCCCCACCTGCCCACCTGCTCTCCCCACCCTGTTACCCCACCTTGGGACCCAAGGCTTTAAACCCCAGTGTCCTGAGGCCCAGAATAGCCAGAAAGTGTCTGGGAACGGGACAGAATGTGGGTAAGGGCTTGGCGGGGGGCAGAGGCATGAGGGTCTGGGGGGAATGGAATCTACCCTCCCTCCAGCAACCCCCATCTACCGACTCACCGGTGAGCTGGTCATAGGATCCGTCCAGGTCTCGGGAATCGGACAAACTCTCTTTTCGACCCTGGCCCCGCATGGCCCCCGGCGACCCCCTCCCGTCCCGCATGGGCCTTGGGAGGGGGCGCCGGGTGGTCAGGATAGGGCGCTCACACGGCGCCCCCTGGCGGCGTAGCACACGGAGGGGCTGGGGGCCAGGAGAGTCCCGACTGGGGTGGAGAGTCTGGAGACCCGGAGGGGTCTAAGGCCCACCCAGGGGTGCTGGGGCAGGGGCAGAAGGGAGCCTTGGGCAGTAGGTGAGCACAGAGCCTGAGGCAGCGCGGAGCTGAGCAGAGCCAGAGCCGAGCCGCCTCTCTCCTCCCGCCCCCTCCCCGCGGCTGTCATCGCTGCCTCTCCCCCTTTGGCGCTGCCGGGATTGGCTCCCCCTACCCCCGCCCCCTCCTCTTTGCAGCTCGGGGGAGGCACCCGGTGAAAGGGTGAGCTGGGAAGTGTGGGGATGAAGACAGGCTCTCCAGCAACACTATCCCCTAAACCTGAAGCCACGGGCCTTGGGGGTGGAGGAGAAAGCAGGGCCAAAAAGGCCCCACTGTGAGGAAACCCCGCCCCCAATTCGCAAGCACTCTTTCCCCACAGCCAGCACCGGTCAGGGGAAGTCTCCGTCGGGGTCTCCGGTCAGTCAGTCTCTCTGCAGCCCCAATTTTTCTGTTGTTCTCTGTTGTGGGTCTCTGTGCCCTCCACCACCAGTGCCCACCCTGCTTGAAGGGGCCTAGAGATGCAGAGGAGGGGTCAACTTGGCCTCTAATGCAGGCTTAGCTCAGGCCAGTGGACTGTAATTCTCTCCTCTGAGAAATACCCCAACCCTGACCCACCCCAGGACCCTGTCTCGGACACTATTCACTCATTCTCAGGGGGTCTTCTTTCCTGACCTGATGACCGCCCCACCCCCCACATTGGCCAACCGGGCAGAAAGGGGAAAGAAAGTTTCCCAAACATCAGTTTCTCAAGACTTTCTTGCTCTTTGTTTCTTTCAATTTTCCTGGCCTCCTCTCTGTCACCTGCTCTGACCTAGATTCCTTCTGTTTTCCTTAAGAGTTGCGGAGACGTGGTGGGGGGGACTGACGGTTTGGGGATCCAGGCGAGGATCCACAGTGGGGACTGTATGCTCCTGTTATGAGTCTCATTCCCTTAAATTAGCTCCTTTTCTGAAGCCAGAGGCTAGCATGGTGCTGGCTACCCCCCGCTCCAGCAACAGCTTCATGCTGAATGGCTGTGCCTCCTCATCTGACCTTCCCCAGGATGCTGCCTGGGCTCCTAGCCCAGGCCCCCCAGTGAGGGGGGTGGTGCCAGAGAGCCCCAGAGGGGACAGAGGCCGGGCAGTGTCTGGGGGGTCTGGGGGGTGCGGCGGCAGTGTTCCAGGAACTCCTCTGTGCCTCGTGGCTGCTTTGGAGGAGTGACCTGTTGAGACGGAAAGTTTCAGCTAAAATGACCCCAACACATTGAACTTCAACTGAATTTAATTTCCAAGTATTTGACTCAGTTAGCTGGGCCTGAATTATGGTGGGAGGTTGGGCATAAGAAGGGGACAGCCAGAGGGCTGTCTTTGGGAGCAGTGTCCTGCTCCTAGCTCTCCCCTGACTCTGCAGGGTCCTGCACAGACCTGACACAGATGGGGGGGCGACAGACAGAGCATGGGCAGCTCCTTTTGGGGTTTGACTCTAGAAGAGGATGGGACTCCTGTTTAGAGTCCTTAGAGTAAAATGGACCAGAGATGCATGGGACTTTACAATGGAATCCTTTGTTTATTACCCATGTCCTTGACCTGCCCTTATTCACATTGTAGGAAAGACTGGCAGGAATCCATGAGCTGCCCAAATGGGCTGGCTGTCCTCAATACCAAGTTTGGAGATAAGGGAACTGTCTTCTCCCTCCTTCCACCCAGAAGGCACGGGAGGCTGCACCTCCGAACCGAATTGGCTTCCTCTGAAGCCAGGAGAGTCTGTAAGGATGGCAGGGGGAGCCTAGCCAGATGGCACCGGTACCTGGAAGATTACTTTTTGGGAAGTGAGTCCTGGGTAAGAAATTAAGAAAAAGAAAAAAAAGACACTAAAAAGACTGTCCCATACAAATCAATTTTTAATAATTTCAGCTTGCCACCAGCTTCCAGCTCCTCCAGGGTTTACCACTGTGGAAAACACTAAGTTTGACAGCCAGGTTGAGCTGTCTGTCTAGTGACCAGAGGTGACCCAGCTGCTGATCTCTTAAGAATCTACGTCCATCCCTGGCAGGGATGTTGGTGGAGCCTCAGGTCCTAGAGCAGGTCCGCTCCATGTCGGAGCCAAAGCTCTGGTTCCAAAGCAGGGTAAGTACTCCTCCCCCGAAGCGTCAGTGAACAGCGACCTGGAAGGTCCCACCAGGCTTGCTCTCACTGCTGGATTCCTGCACTTCCTCCACACGCCTCCTCCCTGCCATCCTGAGCTTTAGAAAGTGTTTCAGAAAGGGAGGATCTCAGAGCAGCAGCTACCTAGGAGGCAGCTGTAGGGTAGGGAGAGCCTACAGCAGTCCACGGAGGCTGTCCAGAGGAATCACAGGCCGACTTCTCAAATGCCAGGAGACTTGCCTGTGGCTCCACCCAGAAAACAGGTAGACAGAACTGCTTCTCCAGGACGCTCACCTGGCCTCTTGTAGATGAGGGTGCTCTGCCCCCAGCAGGTTCTCTCCCTCCCAGGCACCAAACCACAGCAGGAACAGATTTCTCCCCAGAGGAAATTCTCAGGCAGGCTGGATGTAAACAACAGCCGGGTGAGGGGGTGGAACTCTGGAGGGGAGCTTAGCAGAGGCAGGAGAGGCTCCCAGAGGAGGGGGTGGCTAGGGAGGTGGGGAAACTGCTGGAAAGGGAACCAGCAAAGTAGGCACCTGAGGGTTCCAGAAAACCTGTCAATGTTTATTTCACACACCCCCAAAGACAGTCTAAACCAGATTGAAAGTGAAAAGCTCAAGTTGTGGCCCTACAGGGCTGACGAGCCAATGGGTTGGAGGGTAGGGGAAAGCAAACAGGTATTCCTGGTACCGAGAATCAAATCCAGAAAGTGGTGGCCAGACAGCAGAGCACTGGGTGGCTTCTAATCTTCAGTCTCCCAGAGAAGTCAGCTCTGGGTTTAGAAAACAAAAAAGGTACTCCATTCCTACCCTGCCCTAAGCCTGGGCTAAGAGTCCGAATGACTGGACAGAGGGCCAGCAGGGGCAGGGGTGACAGATTTCAAGCCCAGCTCGGCCCCAGGCCAGAAGAAGCAAAATTAGTTCCACCTGGATCTGAGAGCGGTCAGTTTTCAGAAGCCTAGGAGAGCCATGGATCCTCAAGGTGCTGGCACCACCTGAAGGCTTGCTCCAAGAGCGCCTGGAAATTGGTCAGTAGCCACAACTTTTAATCTGGATTGGAAATGTGAGGGGATGTCCAGGGAGCCCCCCCGGCCCCTGGACATGCCCTACATTCTCGAAGGCTTCTCTCTGTGCCCACCCCTCCCTCCCCACTTACCCCTGGCTTGCCCCTCCTGGCACCTGCTGTCCAAGCTCCACCGAAGTGCAGCCTTCACCAAGAGAACTCAGTGTCTGTGTTGTTCTCCAACCTTGGGGGCAGCCCCTCTCCCCTTCGCCCCCTCCAGCCCCGCAGTCTCATGGATAAGGGCGGACAGTGGCTGCTCAGGCTGGCAGGGCCTCAGGAGATAGTGGAGAACTCCTTGAGCAGGACTTCCTGGCTGAGTGTGTGGAAGGCCAGGTTTCTCCGCACGTTGGTGCTAATGGATCGAACCTGGGAAGGGGTGGGGGAAGGTAGGACGACACAGGCAGAGAGAAAAGAGGAGAGCATCATTACAAACAGTAGAGGGCAGTGCCTGAGGCACGAGGCCATGAGTCAGTGCTAGAAGTTGTCTTAGGAAATGAACCCTTAACAGCTATTACCCCTGTAGACAAATAAGCAAACAGTTACGTTTGCTGATAGTGGGAAGAAAAGAAGAGAGATTGAGAGACCGAAACTCTCCAGTACAGAGAAGAGGATCTGAGCTCCTGATGAGACAGGAGCAAGCAGACAGGGAAGGGGAGCAGGGCAGGCTTTTGTCGGGGCCTCCGCCACACAGAAGGATGACTGGCCTGGCCAGTGGCCTAGTGGCGGAGAAACTGACACTACTAGACTCCGGGTCTGGAGTATCACCCTTTGGATGTTCCTGGTCTCCTTACTCTCCCTTTGTATTTATCGACTTTTGGGTGGTTGGGAAGAACGTTTGGAGGTGCAGCCTGTGTCTGGCATAGATGGCAGGAGTATGAGCCAAGGAGGCCAAGGAGGCTAAGGACCAGGATCAGGTCATACAGCTAGTCATACAGGCCTGGGGCAGGACCCAGGTTTCTCAGCTCCTAGTGCAGCACTCTTTCCATACCACAAACACGCCTTCCCACGTTGGAGGGAAGTCTGGGGGGTACCCCTGCTGGGTCCCTCCTGCTCACCTCACATTCTTTCTACCCACAAACCCAGAACCTTGCAGAAAGTGGTGCCTGGCTGCACAGCGACAAAGACCCGAGGAGAAGGGGTCAGAGGGCCAAGCCTATCACTCCTAGTGCACTCTGAGAGGGATCCAAGGAGACTCGCTCAAGAGAGACAGATGAGAATGTTGTATGAGAGAAAAGGGGGTGGGGAGGAAGGAGAAAGAGAATGCGCATCTGTGTTGAGCTCCAGAGCCCAGGGAACTTTCCTTCAGTTTCTCCTCTGCCATGGTGAATGCAAGGGAGTCGGCCGGCTGGGGGCGGAGGACAGGGCGGCGTGGTGGAGAGCCAGCAGCTCCAGCTCATTAGCTCTCACACCCAACCGGACCCCTCCGTCCCCCTATGCCAGAGGCACAGATGTAAGGAGAACTGAGTGCGGCAGCAGCTGGCATCACAGAGCCTTGAAGACGGAGCCCCTCTAGCCCTCTGCTCCACAACCCCCTTCACCTCCCAGGAACTTACTCTTGGTTACATCTTGGCCCTCAGTAATTGCTCATCACCCTAAAGACTTGCTAACAAATCTATAAAAATACTCTGCTATCTCCTTACACTAACGGCTTCCCCTTTCCCAACTAACTCACCCCGGAGTATGTCTTCCTCACCCTTGGGAAGTTCCAAATCCCAGGAATGGCACGTGAGGGTCAGAGTTGGGCTGTGTTCGGTACAACACTCATGAGCTAGGACCCCGCACTCCATCTCAGACTGGGCACAGAGTAGTGAGAGCTCGGCTGACGCAATCTCTGGCCCAGTGGTGGGAGGTCAGAGGGCATGGGAAGTAGGTAAGGAGATCGATGTGTCCTGGATGTTCACGTGTAACCAGACAGGCGAAGGGGCAGGACTTCAGGGAGGCTGAGCTTTCTCTGAGAGCAGCTGTGAGCAAAGCACAGAAGGACCATCCACAGGGAGAGTCCAGCTCTGTGGGGAGAGGCTGGCTGGGAGGTGGAGTAGGAGGCAGAGCAAATGCTCACTGGCTCCAGGTGGCCAAGGATGGGGGATGCAGGGAGCTGAGTGATTGGAAAGTGGGAGTGGGGGGAAGGAGCAAAGACTGGAGAACTAGATGTAAGGAGGTTGAGGGGGGTTGAGGGCGGGTCCTAAATCACTAGGACCAGGAGCCAGCTAGTGATTTAGGAAGTGACTGCATAAGGAGAAGAATCAATTACTCTCATTATTTTCTCTGAGGACATGATACAGAGTAATGGGCCACAGCGGCCACTGGGAGAACCATCAAACCCCAGGCCCAGCTGGAACAGTGCAAGGGCTGTCTCCATGGCTGCCCCAGGCTTCTCACACCCCCTTAGCCTGGTCTCAGTCCCCTGGGGAGGATCTTCTCTCACTGCCCGGTCCAGGTCTGCTTTGGGAGGGAAGCTGCACACCCAATCCCAGCAGTCTCCTCAAGTCTTACTTCAGCCTTTGGTAAACCGCAGTTGCTCCTCAGATGCCCACCTGCATAGTAGAACCCAGTGGATGGGAAAGGGACACAGGCAGAGATAGAGACAGGGAAGACTCACCAGCTCTTTGAAGAAGGCCGCTTCCTTGTGCTGCTCCGAGTAGCGCTCGTACTGGTCCAGGCCATCCTGCAGCTTCAGTGTGAGGGTGTCATAGTTGGCTCGCACCACCTCCAGCACCTGGGGGAGGTCAAAGGCCATCAGGGCTTAGTCCAGGCAAACTCTAAGTCAACTCAGTCCCTGCATGCCCCTCCTGCTGCCCTACTGCACTGAACTCAGCCTGGGGCAATGCCCCCAGGAGCCTTTGCTCACTACTTACCACCCCTTCCCTCCCCCCAAAATACTCTGGCCACAGGGTGAAGCTCCTCAGGGTTCCGGGATTACTGTCTAATCTCTTCTACTCCCCACACTTCCTGCCTAGTCCTGCCCGGCCTCCGAGGCTGCTAACTCTGGGTGCAGTAAGAACCTGAGAAGAGGTCACAGACTAGCGAGCCCCTAAGCTCACTGACATCCCCATAGCGTTAGTGTGTTCTCAGCTTTCTCTGGCCAGCTTATCGCGGTTGCTCAGTGCGACTTTACCAGGGTCTCCTTCCTTCCTCCTTTTTGGGAGCCACCTTTCCCATTCCTGGGATGTTCCTCAGCACCATGTGCCACTTGTTTTCATTTCTCAACGCCAACTCAGTCTTCCTCTCCATTGCCTGATCAATCTTTTGGGTATCCAGCCTTCGGGTATAGAGGACACTTTTGAGACTGAGATAAAGTCATCTTTTCTTCTGATTAGGGGCTCCCTCCCCCACTCTGCCTCTCTCTGACTTCCTGTGGCAGGGATTCAGACCCCCACCGATTCCAGGAGCTTGGATCTCTGTGATTCCAAAAGGAAGGAGCTACTATAGCTGGTTCCAGATGTGACTTTGGTTTATAAGACCGTGAGTCAAAGGCAAGGACAATTAGGAAGAGAGGCACTACATCCAGTCAGAAGAAATGAGCTGGGCAGAAAGGAGGGACCGGGAGCGGGAATGGCCTTGACTGGGGTAATCTGCGGGACAGTTGTTTTGCAGCCCGATGGGACCCGGGAGGGAGGTCTGTGGCATCATGGAGCTCTTCCAGCTCTGCGGGGAGCTTAGGAGAATGAGTGAGTAATGAGGGAGGCTGAGCTCTAACAGTAGATGGGCCTGTAGGGGTCGGTCAGCCAGAGTCAGGACTGGTCAGAGGGCTTCAGGAAGAACTCTTGTGGCGCTCAAAGGTGCCTCTGGGCTATTCTCCCCAATTTGGTCTTGTGCCAGGGCAGACTTCACTTGGTAGCAAACACTTCTGCCTGCCAAAAATTCCTGAGGAGAGAGTATGGATGGAGGACACAGGGAAGGCTGTGTCCCAAGTTTGGGAGGAAAGGACAACTAGGGCAAAGGTACTACTGGCCCAGGCTCTGGGCTCATTACCTCCAGACACCGAGCTCCTCAAGGTAACTTTGCCTGGTTATGTACCTGAAGACCCCAGTATGGGCTGGCTCCTTTGCTTCTAATGCCATTTAAAAGCTCCATCAGCAGGAGGCCCAGCACCCAGCAATGGCAGTCACCCAAAAGTGCTCCAGCCCTCTCATGCACCTGGGCTGTGTTCATGGCTAGAATATCCACAGCCATGGCCTTGGCTCAGAAGCATGGGGCTTGAGCCCAGAAAAAGGCATGACTCCTCCAAGATGGAAGCGGCCCTCAGACACCAGGCGCGGTAGAATCATGCAGGCCTTTCTGAACTCTGAACGATGAGCAGCCTCAGCAATACCTTCAGCCCAGCAGCTTGGGCTCAGCACTCCCTGAGAGGTGTCAGGTGCCAAAAGACAAATATTATGCTAAAGCCAATTTCTGAGAAGGTACAGCATGTCAAGAGATGCTACCTCCGGAGGGCTGAGGGCCTCAGGCAAGGCTGACTCGATCACCTGGGCTTTCTCTTCGTGCCAGGGCAGAGTGGAAATTCTAAGATCTCACTCAGAGCAGGGACTTGTCCTTTCCCAGTAAAGTTGGCTTTTGCCAGAATAGCTTAGTTCAGTTTCTTGCAGGGAGGTGAAAGCGAAGAAGGGCCCTGAGCTACCAGCTCCTTAGAAGAAAACCAGGGGGCTTGCTGGACTTGGTGCATGATCTCAGCTCTCCTCTGTCCAGACCTTACTTCCTATCGCCCTCTTTGCCCAGGGGAAAGTTGCCTTTCAGTTCCTCCGGCCTCTGCCACTTCCTGCCTCATCACTTCTCTTAAATTCCAAAAAGAAGATGACATTCCAAGCCTAGGCATGGGCTCTAGCCCGTTTGGGACTTTGGAGCACCAGGGTACTTTCCTAGTTTGGCACTTCACTCTCTGCAGCTTTGGGCTTTAAGAAACGTGTTGCATTTGGGCCCCACATGCACTACTGGCCCGGGACCTGGCAGGAGCAGCACTTAGTCAGCGGGCAGCCTCCCAAGGCCCTTGTCCCTAACGGTCTTAGGTTTTACCGTAATTTTCAACCTCAGCCTCTGGCTTCTGGGCCCCGGCCAGGATGAGGTTCCTCCCTAATCCATCAGGTAACAGTCTATCTTCCAAGTACAAGCCTACCTTCTTTCATCAGCTGTTGGGCTTGTGGGCTTCCTAGAAACAGACCCACCACCTCAGCTCCAGGTAGCTTGGAAGTCAGTAAGTCACCTGACTACAGGTCACATGCTCTCCAAGGAGTCTGTATTGGCCCTTGGCAGACAGGAACCTAGCAAGGGGCCTGATAGGACAGAACTGGGAGTCCCATTCTCACTGTGGGATCTAAGATAATTCACATAACCTCTCTGAGCCTAGGCCTTTTTCTCTATGAACTAGAACTTAAATTCAGCTTCCTAAAATGATACGGGAATAAAAGTTTCAAGTTCCCGAAAGTAACATACAATTTTTGGAAACGTTATTATCCCAATGTTGGGACTCCAGAGTAACCGCCTTCACAGGCCACTTCAAACTACCTCAAAGATCCCGTGTGCATAAATGACTGCTCACCAGAAAGAAACATCTTCTGGATTTAACTGGAAGACACAAATGGCCTCCGTTTAGGGAAGAACTAACTGGTAGGATGGGGGACCTAAATCCCTCCCCTGGGGTCTCCTGAGGGGAAGGGCCTGACATTGGCCTTGAGGTCAGAGAAATCTGAATTTGGGCCCATCAACTACTAATTAGCTATGTAAACCGATACACATTACTTCATCTCTCCGAGTCTCAATTTCCTCATCTGCACACTGCAGGTGACACCATCTACCTGCTAAGGCTGATGTGACGATGGAATGAGATGACTGTCCAGTGTCTGGCACATAATGAAGTCAGTAAGTAGTTACTAATTTTATGATGAAAGCTTCTTTCTGGTGACAGTGGGCATTTGGTAGTTCCATTTATCCGCAGATAGTTTTAACCATAAGCCTGGAGCTAGGGCCTTGCACATCTCCATTTAGGCTATGGCAGATTCGGGGGAGGAGAAGGCCTCAATCAATATGAAAGCAGGCTTCCCATAATGACCCCACTGTCCTGAGTAAACTGGTAATGCATTAGCCAAAAGTCAGAGAATACCCAGCACCCACTGCCAGCCTTACTGACCTTGGAAGTGCAAAGGGATACAGGTTATATTAAAGAAACACTGAGAAGAGAGACCCACAGAGACCAGCCCTGCATCACATGGGTTCTGAGGCTCCTGGCCGCAGCAGGATCAGGAAGGACAGAGATACCAGTGCATGAAGTTAGTGTGGAATTGCTGAAGAGGTGTCAGACACACACCTTCCCCCAGCACTCCCAGGGACACTCCCCACAGACTGTTCCATGGCCTGTGCCCCATGTGTTTTAACAGAGGCTTTGAAATGGGAAGTAACTTCTACTCTGAAGATAGCAGCAAAGGAGAACAGGCAAGTTGGAAAGTCCCTGGCTCTGGCTATCCCACCCTGGTGGCAGAGGGCTTTTGCCTTGTGCCTGAAAAACTGCTTAGTCTCATATCTCTGTTGGACTGAATTTCCAGCAGAATGAGAGCTAGGGGACAACTAAGAAAAAGGATGTGACCTGACAGCAAGCTTCTGTTTATCACCTTCTTCTCAGTTTGAACACACCGTAACAAGGGCATGGCAGAATGGATCAAACCTGGTTTTGAAGAAACTGAAACTGTGGACTGCATAGTTGGAGAGTAAAGTGACATTCTTTCCCTTCCTTTCAACCTTTTGCTCATCCTGTCTGTAGGATTTATTTTCAGCATCAGGGCTGAGCCTGAACAGCCTGTCCTCGTGGTGGCAGGCCCCAACGGAGCCCCGAACTGTGGGCACCAGAGCCACAGACCTGTCAGAGGGAATGGCCCTCCCGACAGCTGCTGTTCAGGGGCCCGCTCGCTGATGGGGGACTCTGCCCTCAGAATTAGCCAACACAGTAAGGGAAAGTGGAGGAGGTGGTAGATAAAACCGAAGAAACCTTGAATTTCTTCCTTTTCCCTGTCTTAAAAGGTGTGACACGGTTTCAACCCGGCTGCCCATGCACTGGTTTGGCAGCTGACTCCAAACCAACCTAGTGTTACTGGCTCAGCCCTGTTATGTGCTTACATCTGTGGGTATGCGCTTTGTGGTGGTTTACCCTGATTCCTCATTTTGCTTGTTAGCTCCTTAAAGGCGGAACTTGGCTCTGAGGGCTTTGGTAATCTATCAGAGTGCTGAGAACAGTGCTGGGTTTATGGTAATGGCTTAACTCTAATCTTACTGTGTGACCTTGGTGAGAGATTCCTTTCCTTTTTGGTTGGGCCTGAGTGTTACTAAATTAGTCCACAAGCATGTTGGATGTTTACTGTTTCTTAGGACTCCGTGGGGCCTTGTGGAAAATCTATAATGTAACACTGGGTCTCTTTCTTCCGAACCCTGAGAATCAAGCTGTGCCCCAGTTTCAGTGAGGAAACGGATAGTAGCGGCATGCTTGTTTCTCCAGAAGAGGGCCTGCCACCCTGGCCATCTACACCTGCTAATGTATAAACCTCAACACAGCGTGTTCTTCCCTCAGTGAGTTCTTCCCACAGTGAGTTCTTCCCTCCACAGTGAATCCCTCACTGGTAAGCCTGTAGAGGACAGGTCTCTTCCAGACAGTCAAGGAAGGCAGCAACTACTTATTTATAACAGGTGATGGACTTTCAGGTCCTAAAAAGCAGCAATTCATGGAGACATATTAAAATGAAAGGGATAATAATAATAACAGCTAAGGTTATAAAGCGCTTTCTGTGTGTCAAGCAATATGCTTGGTACTTTATATACATTACCTTATTTAATCCTCACTACCAGCCCTGTATGATAAACATTAGTATTATCACCCCCATTTTGCAGATGAGTAAGTACAGTGAGGCTCACCCAGCTCCAGCCTGCTAGTGAGTGCATGGTGAAGCTAGGATATGAGTCCAGGCAGGCTGACTCTAGAGCCATGGCCTTAACAATGTTATCTTGAAAATTACTAGCTACTGGTTGAAACTTTTTTCAGGGTCCAGACGCAACCAAATCCCACAGTGATGCACCAAGGTCTTTCCTTGGAAACATCTTTGCAGTGTTCCTTGTTCAGCTTTAACTAGTACTGAATTTGGAAGAATAAGTAGAGATTAGGAGGAAGAAAAATTGGTGTTTTGCTTCTGTCTCACCAGAACTTCCCTTCCAAGCAGTCCAACACGTGATCACTAAGTGAAGTCACTTAGTTCTAAGAACACCTCTGAGAGCCTGTCCTTAGACTGGTGAAATTACAAGGTTAAGGATAAACCTTTATTGCTTCTGGAAGACAAGAGGGCTGCTTCTCATTGGAAAACCCAAACCAGTGCTGGGAAAGGTCTCGTTTAGAGAAAGTAGAGGACGGTGGGAGATTAGATTAGGTCCTTTCAGAGAAAATGAAAGATCAGAGCTCCAATTTCTGTTCAGTCTCTTGCCAAAATGGAGCATTCCAGCCCTAATGCCCTGAGTAGGCCATTCTCATTTTTAGGGGAAAAGTTATCATCCTTTGAGTTTCAGCAAGTTCCCCAAGTAGTAGAAAGAAAAAGGTTTCAGTCTTCCTGGCCGAGAAAAGGTGTATCTGATTTCCACTGTCCTCCAAGGACAAGGAGAGAGAGACCTCAGTTTGCACTTACCATAAAAACTGCCTGCAGCTACTTGGACCACCTTCTCCTCTCTGGCTGTCCCATTAGCCATTGACCATCACTGAAAGACTACTTTGTGCGCAGCACTCCTTTCCTTCCTCCCTCCCAGGTACTGTGTCCTCAATGAGGCAATAATCACACTTAAGACCAGAGACATCAGGATTATTTTATTTTATATTTTTTGAGAGAGGGGAGGGGAGGGAGAAAGAGAGGGGAAGAAACATTGATATGAGCCACACTGATCAGTTGCCTCTTGTTTGTGCCTTGACCAAGGATGGAACCTGCATCCTAGGCATGGGCCCTGGCTGGATATTGAACCAATGACTTTCCACTTTATGGGATGACACCCAATCAGCTGAGCCACACTGGCCAGGCGAGCACCACTCCTCGTAGAAACAAGACATTATGCTACAGTGATAAAGAGTTTAGAGGGGTGGCATAGAGAGCAAACCTGTTAGCCAGACCTTCTTGGTTCTGTGGCATAAGGACAGGTTTGTCCCAAATCTGGAATCACTGTCAGGGGTGAACTTCGTTTCCCAACAACTTTCTATGGAATGAAATCTGTCGTCATTTTCTCCATCATCAGAATAAGCAGTAGCAGCTCAGCTCCCTCTCACTGATGGGAGACACAGGCAAAGGCGATGTCTAGACTTATGTCTTGTGATGATGCTCTTGCTTACGGTTTCAGAGCCTGATCTCTCAAGCTCTCCTTTCCTGATTTGTGGAAGAAATGGGGCCAAAAGCCATAATCTCTAACTGGTGAAAATATATCTGAAGCAGATCAGATGCCAAAGGCCAGTGGGAGAAACAGATGGCTATTACCATGAAAAATCCTCTTAAAATCCTCCACCTTCTTTCTTCCTTTTAACTACTATATGTTTCCAATCATCCAGAGATGAATTTCTTCTATGATTAGAGATTTGGCTGAGTTCAAGTGGAACAGCCTGGAAGTGGGAACAGAGCAGTCACAGTGTCTTTTGGAAAATGGAAAGTTGGCCCTGAGGTATGAGCACTCACTGTAGAAGGGATTCAGTGAATCCTTTTAGAGCCCACCCAAGCCTAGAGATCACCTGATAGATGTGATCAAAGAAGCCCAATTAATTAAAGACCTCTGAATTTCAAGTTTCTAAATGGGTCTTAAGTAATTAAAATAGAAACCTAAACTGATTTTGCCAATCATGAGTTTTGCCAGTGGTTTATATCAGCTACCCCAGGGCGGAGCAGTCTTCACCTGCCACTGGTGGAAGCTCACAATCCCCGGAGCTCAGAGGACCCAGAAATCACTGAAGGTCAAACATCAAACTGCTTTACCAGGTTCCCTTTCTAGCTCCCCATAGACCAACCTCTCACTTGCTGGGAGTGAGTTTGAATTGCTCGAATGGTTGTTCTCTGAGAAACCAAGTTTAACCTGTAAACTCAGGAACGTGCTGCCCCAAGTGAGAACGGGCTGACAGTATAGGAAGAGCACTGGACTGGAAGTAAGAAAACTCGTTTCTAATTCCAGCTTTGTGTCTTTGGGTAGTTTACAACCTTTCTAGACATCTTTTCCTTCTTATGTGAAAACAGGGCTATGGATTAGGAATCAGATAGGTGATTTCAAAGGCTCCTCGCTGAACTATTATTTTTATAGTTTTATCGCTATGGTAACACTGCCAAAAAAAGAGGTACAGCTGCCTTCCATGTCACTGTCCTCAAATATGAGTGATGACTCTGAACCCTCCTGGCCACCATTTTAACCACCTGATTCATCTTACTGGGATTCATCAAATACTCTCTTTCCATTTTCCTTTGTTTCCATATCAACAGCCTTCATTGATTTGGCACCTTTTAGTTGCTGGACACTATATTTTTATGTTTATTTTCTGTACCATCCCTAATCTTCATAATATTGTTAGAAAATATGATGATGATGATGACTATTTTACAGATAAAGAAACTAAAGCTCAGACAGGTCAAGAGCATATAACTAGTAAATAATGATGCAAAAATCTGAACCCAGGATTCTGACTCCACAGTCTCTTTTCCATGACATCCCATTGCAAATGTCTTGTTGCAGTCCACATTTATTTCCTATCCAAAAGAAGTCTGAGTAAGTTTCTCTGTTGGTATCTTGTGGTTTTATGCTCATTTGCCAGCCTGGCAGAGAGGCCATACATGTTGCCTGGACTGGGAGTGGCTGGTGACAGACTGAAAGACTCTCCTCAGATAGGTTATACTGCAGGTGTCAGGCCAAACTGAGAAGGTAATGAACACAAGTTTGCTGTCAGGTCACATTCTTTTCCTTAGTGTCCCCTAATTCTTATTCTGCTGGAATTCAGTCCAACAGAGATCTGAGACTGAGCAGTTTTTCAGGCACAAGACAAAGCCGTCTGACATCAGGGTGGGATAGCTACTGCCAGACAGTTTTCCAAAAGTAAAACCAAGGAAAGAAGATAATAAACTCTTTAAAGCAAAAAAGAACAAAAATGTACTGTGAAACTTATAATAAACATTGAGGAAAACTGTATGACAACACTAGAACAAAGGACAGGAGGGGGCAGATGGAAATAAACTATTGCAAGGTGATTACATGTTATATGAAGCCATAGAACATTATCTCAAAGGTACACTGTGATCAGTTTAAAGGTGCATATTGTAAGCCCTAGAGCAAACACTAAAAAAAAAAATGAAGAGGTATAGCTAAAAAGTCAACAGTGAACATAAAATGAAGTACTAAAAATATTCAGTTAATCCAAAAGAAGGCAGAAAAAAAAATGAATGAAGAACAGATGGGAGAAATTAAAAAGAAAAAGCAAGATGGCAGATTTTAACTTAGCCATACTGATAAATTAAATGTAACACTAATTAATAGGCAGAGATTGTTAAACTACATATTAAATCACAACTCAACTATGGGCTATCAAAAAGAAATCTATGTAAAATATAAGGACAGATTTGTTGAAAATAAAAAGAGATTAAAATGTTATATAAACACTGAAAAAAGGTAGATTTCTTATACTAATATCTGACAAAGGAAACTTCAAAACAAGGAATATTATCAGGAATAAAGAATGAAATTTTATAATGATAAAGGGGCCAGTTCATTAATAACACAACTCTATACATATGTACACCTAGTAACACAGCTTTAAAATCCTGAATGAATCAAAAGTGACAAAACTGAAAGAAGAAACAAAAAAGTCTATTACAGTTGCAGGTTTCTTTCAGTAACTGATAGAACAAGTAGACAGAAAATCAGTATATATAGACGATTTAAACAACATTACCAGCCAACTTTATCTAGAGGCAAATATATAAAAAATTCTACTCAACAGAATATATAGTCTTTTGAAATGCATATAGAACATTCAACAAGACAAGACTATATGCTGGGCCATAAAACAAATCTCGATAAAAACTGAAATCACATGGCGTATACTTTCAAACTACCAGGGAATTAAATAAGAAATTAGTAACAGCCCTGGCTGATGCAGCTCAGTGGATTGAGTGTGGGCTACCAGTTCAATTCCCAGTCAGGGCACATGGCTTGGTTGCAGGCCAGGCCCCCAGTGGGGGCCACTTGAGAGGCAACCACACATTGATATTTCTCTCCCTCTCTTTCTCCCTCCCTTCCCCTCTCTCAAAAATAAATAAATTAATTTAAAAAAAAAAGAAATTAGTAACAAAAATTTATCTGGAAAATCCCCAAATACTGAAAACAAAACAATATACTTCTAAATAAATGAGAAAATATTTCTGAACTGAGTGAAAATGAAAGCACAGCATACCAAAATTTGTAGGATGTTGTTAACATGGAAATTTTATAGCTCTAAATTTTTATATTAGCAAAGAAGAGTTAAAATCAATGAACTAAGTTACCATCTTAAAAAAATGAGAAAAAAAGAGCAAATTAAAACAAAGCAAACAGAGGAAGTAACAAAGATAATTATATAAATCAATAAAATAGAAACAGAAAAACAAAAGAAAATTAATGAAACAAAAAGCTGATTCTTTGAAAAGATTAATAAAATTGATAAACCTCTAGCCAGATTGATTAGAAACAAAACAGAAAACACACATTACCTAGATCATGAATGATAAATCCTATAGGCATTTAAAGGAAAAAGAGAGAATATTCTGTGTGACTTATGCCAATGAATTCAACAACCTCTAAGAATGAACTTTCTCAAAGACACAAACTATAGTTTAAGGCTCAAGAACCACTAGAAAACCTGGAAGTACTAGCCATGGTAATCAGACGAAAAGAGGAAATAAAAGGCATCCAAACTGGAAAGGAAGAAGTAAAACTGCCATTATTTGCAGATGACATAATACTGTATATAAAGAACCCTAAAGATTCCACCAAAAACTATGAGAATTGATAAATTCAGCCAAGTAGCAAGATACAAAATAAATATTCATAAATTGGTTGCATTTTTGTACACCAATAATAAAGTATCAGAGAGGGAAACTAAGAAAACAATTCCATTTACATTACATAAAAAAATACTTAGGAATAAATTTAAGCAAGGAGGTAAAAGGCCTGTACTCAGAAAACTATAAGACACCGAAGAAGACCCAAAGAAATGGAAGCATATTCTGCGCTCATGGCCAAGAAGAACAAGCATCATGAGAGCGTCCGTACTACCCAAAGCAATCTACAGATTTGACACAATTCCTATTAAAATACCAATGCTGTATTTCACAGAACTAGAATAATCAAAAAATGTATAGAAAACCATGAGGAGCCAAATAGTCCCAGCAACCTTGAGAAAGATAAACAAAATTGGAGGTATCACACCACCTGATATCAAACTATAAAAGGCTATATAGTAATCAAAACATGGATGGATCTAAAGGGTATTATGCTAAGTGAAATAAGTTAGTCAGAGAAAGACAAATACCATGTGATTTCACTTATATGTGGAATCCAAAGAACGAAATAAACAAAAATTGAAATAGACTCATAAATACAGAGAACAGACTGATGGTAGCCACAGGGGAGATGGAATGGGACATGGGGTAAAAAAGATTGAAGGAATTAAGAAGTACAAATTGGTCATTACAAAACAGTCATGGGGATGTAAAGTACAGCACAGGGAATACAGTCAATAACATTGTAATAACTATGTATGGTGCCAGGTGGGTACTAAAAATATTGGGGGAACATTCTGTAAAATATATGATTGTCTAACTGCTATGCTGTACACCTGAAACTAGTATGAAATAATATTGAATGCAAACTATAATAGAATAAAATTTAAAAATAAAATTATTACGGATTTAAAAAAAAGAACAAGTAGAAAAATCTGATTCTCCCTAAGTCGATTTAAGAAATTAAATTACTAATTAAAATACTGCCCACAGAAGTATAGTAATAAATGCAATTTATTGTGAAATATATAAAAATAACTTGGATTGATTCAGAGCCATCTTATGGATCAAATTATATGGTATAGTAAAATGTAAATGACAGAACTAGGTGGTGGTTATATTGGTATTCACATATATTTTTCAACTTTACTGTATGTTTGAAATTTCTCATAATAAAATGTTGTGTAAAAAACACTTCTCACAAAGGAAACTGTAGGTCCAGATTCCTTCACTGGTAAATTCTATTAATCGTTAACCAAGAACTACTACCAATCCTTCACAAACTTTTTTTTTCTTTAAAAGAAGAAAGAAATATCCCCCAACTCATTTTATAGAGCAGAATAACTCCACTACCCAAACCAGGCAAAGACATCACAAGGAAACTAAACTATGAAGTCATATCCCTCACAAACAGTGACACAAAAATAATCAATGAAACATTAGCAGTTCAAATTCTGTACTATATAAACTAAATACTGTATCGTAATCAAGAGGGGTTTATCCCAGGAATGTATGGTTGGATATTTAAAATTCAGTCACCACAGTAACAGAATAAAAGCAAAATCCATATGATCATCTCAATATACACAGAAAAAGCACTGAGAAAATTAAATATTCATTTATAATTAAAACTCTCAGCAAACTTGGAATAGAAAGGAAGTTCCTCGACCTCATAAAGGGAATCTATTAAAACTTACAGCTAACACACTTAATGATGAGAGACCAAATGTTTTCTCCTGCAGATCTGGCAAGATGTTTACTTTTAACCACTGCAATATTGTACTGGAGGCCTTAGCCAGTGCAGTAAGAAAAGAAAAAGAAACCAAATGTTTACAGCCCTGGCTGAGGTAGTGTCCTGCCCCTTAGGTTGTGGGTCCAGTTGGAGTTGCATCTCTCTTACTCCTTCCCTCCTTCCCCTCTTTCTAAAAGCAATAGCATGTCCATGGGTGAGGATTAAATAAATAAATAAATTAAAGGCTTACAGATTTTAAAGAAAGCAGTAAAACTAAATTTATTTGTATGCAATATGGTTGCAAGCAGAAATAATTCTAAAGACTCTCCAAAAAAGAATAAATAAATTTATTAAAGTTGCAGAGGGAAAGGTCAATTTAAAAATAATTATATTTCTGTATGCTAGTGAAAAACAATTGGAAATTAAAATTTAAAAATACCATTTATAGTCCTTGCTGGTGTGGTTCAGTGGATTGAGTGCTGGCCTGCTAACCAAAGAGGTGTTGGTTTACCAGTCAGGGCACAGGCCTGGGTTGTGGGCCAGGTCCCCAGTTGGGGGTGTATGAGAGCTAACAGGTCACTGCTTCTCTCGTACATCTATGTTTTTCTTCCTCTTTTTCTCCCTCCCTTCCCCTCTCTCTCTAAAAATAAAAATATAGCCCTGGCTGGTATGGCTCAGTGGATTGAGTGCCGACCTGCAAACCTAAGGGTCACTGGTTCAATTCCCAGTCAGGGCGCATGCCTGGGCTGCAGCCGGGTCCCTGCTGGGGGCACATGAGAGGCAACCACATGTTGATCTTTCTCTTCCTCTCTTTCTCCTTCCCTTCCTCTCTCTCTAACAATAAATAAATAAAGTCTTTAGAAATAAATAAATAAATAAAATTCAAAGATAAAATGTAAAAAACATTTATGTAATACAAAAATGAAATATTTAGGGATGGAACAAAAGCCTGCTACCAGAGGCAGTTTAATTGTCACTTGCTACTCACTGATAGGGTTATGATATGAGTCTGCAAGCAATTCGTCTCTGCAGTCAAACCTCTCTGCTAATGATAATCTGTATTTGCAGCCGCTCCCTAGCACTGGCATCACCGCCTCAGCCCTGTCTCAGATCATCAGGCAACAGATTCTCAAAAAGAGCATGCGACCTAGATCCCTTGCATGTTCAGTTCACAGTAGGGATCATGCTCCCATGAGAATCTAACACCATGCTGATCTGACAGGAGGTGGAACTCAGGCAGTAAGTGACAGGGAGTGGCTATAAACACAGATGAAGTTTCGTTCGCAATGGGCTGAATGCCCGTTGCTCACTTCCTGCTATGTGGCCCAGTTCCTAACAGGCCACAGATGGAGGGATACTGATCCATGGTGCAGGGGTTAGGGACCCCTGCACTAGAAGCCAAGAGCGGGAGATAGCTGACATACTCAAAATATCTAAATCAATAAAGTTATTGGTGAAATGAAAACTGTCACTTTTATTTTATGGAAAAAACTAAATGGACTTTTAGGCCAACCCAATATATAAAGAACTCACACAACTCAACACCAAACAAACAAACAATCCTATTTAAAAAGGGCAGAAAATCTCATCATACACTTCTCCCAAGAAGACATACATATGAAGAGATGTGAAAAGATGCTCAATTTTACTAGCTACTAGGAAAATGCAAATCAGCAGACTCAGAGAGCAGGATGACAGCTAAGGGGTGGCGAGGTGAGGGGTGGAGGAATGAGCAGAAAGGAAAAAGGTGACATGGACAATGGTGTGGTGACCCCAGAGGGGAGAGGGTATAGGGGACTAAATGATAATGAAAAATATACAATAAAAATTTAAAAAAAATTTAAAAACTACAATAAGATATCACTTCACACCTGTCAGAATGGCTATGATCAACAAGACAGGTAATAACAAGTGTTGGAAAGGTTTTGGAGAGAAAGGAACCCTCATTCGCTGCTGGTGGTGAACCTGTACAGCCTCTGTGGAAAACACTATGGCAGTTCCTCCACAAATTCAGAACAGAGTTATCATATGGTCCAGCAACCCCTCTTCTGGGTATCTACCCCCCAAATTTGAAAACATTTATTCACAAAGATATATGCTCCCTTATGTTCACTGCATCATTAGTCATGGAGGCCAAGACATGGAAACAACCAAAGTGTCCTTCGATGGATGGATGGATAAAGATGTGGTACATATATATATACAGTAGAATACTACTTGGCCATAAGAAAAGGTGAAATGCTACCATTTGTGACAATGTGGATGGACCTAGAGAATATTTTGCTAAGTGAAATAAATCACTCAGAAAAAGCTAAGCACCATGTAATTTCACTCACACGTGGGGTATAAAACTGAAACTCAGACACAGACAACAGTACGGTGGTTACCATCTTTTCCTATCATCTCTTGCCATTTCTTTGTCATTTATATGCCTTCTTGGGAGAGCTGTGTGATCAGGTCCTCTGCCCATCTTTACCTGGATTGTCTGCTTGCTGTTGAGGTGCGTCTCCTTTAGGGTGGGGCCAAACATGGTGATGGCAGATGATCTGACTTTGGGCGCTGCAATAGGGCACACAGCACACTGCTGCAGATCATGTGTGATAGAAACGTGCACTTGAGACCAGTGTCATCTTATTAACCAATGTCACCCCAATAAATCTAATTAAAAAGATAAAATCAAAGTATAAAAAACATGAATGAGAAAAGTTAAAAGGTGTAAATAAACAGGTTATGATCATGAACTTGAAAAAATATTATTAGTGTCAATTCTCCTCCAAGTTGATCAATAAAGTTAATGCAATTCCAATAAAATCTTACCAGTCTTTTTTTTGTGTGTGTGGTGGTGGTAGTAGTGGTTACATAAATATACTTTATTATATGTTAATTATATCTCAATAAAGTTAAATAAAAAATAAGTCCAATATATCATGACTAGTCAAAAAAAAAGTACAGCATGGCAGTAAGCTTATCTGTTTTTGGTCTTACTATTCCATTCTTGGTTGAGACCAGGAGCACTCAGACTGATATACCACCCACTCTAAGCTAGTACTTCCTAGTATTTCACCAACACCAAGGATTCCCCTCATCGTACTCCTCCACTGCATTCCTCCACCCCTGGCATTTTTCCTGACAAATTAAATGGACTCTGGGTGGCAATCAACAGTGTTTAGAATAATTTTGAGCTGGGCACTAGCCACATGAGATTTTTTTTTAAGTGGGTACATTTACCTGCACTTTCTGACATACTCAATCGATTTGCCAAGCTTTGGGACTTACACACACATTATGGACATCTAGTGAAGATTCTGCTTTTGCCTTTTCTATGAAACTGAGGCAGGGATGAGAGGTATGAGATGATCATGGCTCATGTGGAAATTTACTCCAAATTAAGGGTCATTAGCCAACCTTTGATGGGTGTACAATGAGGCAGTATTTCACCAGAATGCAAGAGCAGGAAGGTTGACTTGTCCTCCTTAGACTTGTAAAGGGCAGGTGGGGCGACTGCAAGCGTGCCAAACACATCGCTGAGGGAGGTCTAGAGGAAGCACACAGCCAAAGGTCTACACAAGAAAGTGCTGAAACCTGATTCTTACACTGTGAAGTCCTCAAGGATGGGCCAGTTTGATTTTTGTATTTTGATGGCCCCTGGCTTGGTGCAAAGCAGATATTCCTGTACTTTAGCACAGAAAAGAAGTAATAAAATATGGGGAACTTGAAGTTAGGGCACCCATTAGTCTTTGTCTTATTGTACTAACCAAGGACACCCAGAAGCAGAGAATTCTTAGATCAAAGCAGATTCTGAGAGATTCCCTGGGAAGCAAGAATTGGTTATTTTTCATAACACTTTAGCTCAAACTGGAAAGAAGAAAAGAAAAGAAAAGAAAAGAAAAGAAAAGAAAAGAAAAGAAAAGAAAAGAAAAGGAGGAAGGAAAGAAACAAGCCAATAGCACAGGAATTAGAATAAATAGCAGCAACCTGAGAAGAAAATCATAGACCTCATAGAATGAGCATCCCTCCCTCCACTGGGTGCTCTCAGTGACTTTCTGTCCAAGATAACCTGCATATTTCTCCAGGCACAATTATTCAATATAATTGTTTAGAAACAAGGATCTAGCCCTGGCTGGCTTAGCTCAGTGGATTGAGTGCGGGCCTGTGAACCACACGATTGTGGTTTGATTCCCAGTCAGGGTACATGCCTGGGTTGCAGGCCAGTTCCCAGCAGGGGACTCACGAGAGGCCACCATACATTGATACTTCTCTCCTTCCCTTCCCCTCTAAAGATAAATAAATAAAATCTTTTTTAAAAAAGTTAAAAAAAAAGAAACAAGGATCTAAAAGATGGACACAAATCTTCTAGGCTAAAAAAAGAAAATACTTTTAACTATCTCCTCTATACAGACACCCTGCACATAACATGCAGAAAATTTTCTTCCTTTCCTACTTTCATCTAATATACTTCAGGATTAAACACAACGGTTTCAGAACTGATTTAAGTTGGCCAGCTCTCCCAGTCCAGCCATGTCTTTCGAGCCTGTTACCAAAGGGCTCTCCACTGCCCTAAGATTTATTGATCTGACAGACTGGCTCTGCCCTTCAGCAGGGGGGACCAGGTAACGAACCTCACCGTGGGTGATTAGTGAGAGGCCATCAGCTGGTTAAAGGAGTGGTGACAGTGACTTTCGTTAATTTCCCTGGGCAGTTGCTCCACCTCTCTGACTTTATTTGGCTGAAGCCCTAGACACCCCTTGTGAAGCCTTTCTTTGCACTAATTACAGATCCAGCATGCCCGGACCCTCACCCTGCACAAGCAAGGAATGAAATCACGGTAAGAGGCAGCCAAGGTAATAAGGGATGGGGAACACAATACACTAATATCACACTAGGCCCTCTCTTTCTCATGGTTTATTTCGGGGGCAGCAGTGTGGAGCTCTCTGCCCAGCTCGAACCGAAATGCAGTCGTCTCTGTTCTCCCCACCTGAGGTTTCTTTTCCTGGAAACGTATCATGTCTCAAGGAAGGAAAGAGAAAATGTGGTCTGTGTACCTTTATTGACTGCTAGTTCGGCATGGGGTCCCTGCCTCCCCACCTAGCTGCACTGGATATCCCTCCCTAACAGACAAGAGTTCTTTCCCAGAAGTCTCATTTGTGGGCTATCCGGCTTCCCTTCTAGCTGGCTAGGTCATTTTAAGATTGCCAACTTCCTTTGAGCAGGATCACTGTGAAAGGTCAAAGTGCTGTTACGGCAGTTAGCAAAAACATTTCTAATCGTCACAGCCATGACAGAGGTAACACATCTGCATAGCAACACTTCTGGTCTCCGATGTTACCACAGAGGCAAACCATGTTTTTCTGAGCATCCTTGCCGTTTTAAGCTACCTCCTCAGGAAGAGGTCTTGGTGGAAATAAAACAAAAGTTCCCAGAGATCTGTTTGGAAGGAAGGAGGTGGCTAAAAATCAAACTGAAGAAGGAAGTCCTATCTGAACACTCTCATCTAATAACTAGATAAAGGATCTTTCTTAGGTGAAACGAGGAAAGCAAGGGCTTCTGTCTCCTGGAACCTTTTGAAAAGCTGGTAACTCCTGGAATTCCTGTAAACTGCAACGCTATCCCTCCTATGCACTGCCAATGATGCTTCACTGGGCAATGGAGCCTGACCGAGGAAGACCGACAGTTTATGTGACAGGCATTTCAAAATTTGTGCTTAGTTGGAGAAAAATGCTGACAGAGGCAGAGAACAATAATAAGCTGAGCTCTTCACCAGCGACCTCAGCGTTCATCTAGCTTGGCTCTGGGACATTAATTTTAAGAGTCTTCATTTTGCCTTTTAAAAACAAAATGGAACTACTACTTTAAAAATAATTAAAATTCTGCCCTGGCTGAGTAGCTAAGTTGGTTGGGGAGCAACTCCATGCACCAAAAGGTTGTGGCTTCAATTCCCAGTCAGGGGACATATTGGGGTGTTGGTGGGAGGTAACCAACTGATGTTTCTCTCTCAAATTGGTGTTTTTTTCTCTCTCAAATTAGTAAAGCATATCCTTGGATAAGAATTTTAAAAAATTATGCAAAGCTCTTCACACAATACAATATACAGATGATGTGTTATAGAATTGCATACCTGAGACCTATATAGTTTTGCTAACCAAAGGCACCTCTATAAATCCAATTAAAAAATAAAAATAAAAGAAGCAAAATGACATCATAGTTGGATGTAACAGTAGAGCAATGCATTCAGAGTGGTGAGAGTAAGTTTTTAATTAAATATAAAATCTCATATTTATTTGAATACTTTATTGGGAAAAATAAATAGTTTTTCAAATATGTAGACAGAAAAAAGAGCCTATCGATTATGTATTCATTGTACAAAATTCATTTATATTAGGTCAGGTATTCACCCATAAAAAGTAAAAATATATCCAAGAAATTAGAAAAAGTAGAATCTAAGAAACAACGAAAGTAACTGGGGTGAGTCAGGTTTGGGTGGGAAACTGGAACCCCCTGGAGTAGGAGAGTCCCAAATTAAAGTGGGATCAGGAGGATGTGTAAATAAAAGTATTAAATTGTTTTTTTAATTGTATGTATTAATTTTTAGAGAGAGAGGAAGGGAGGGAGCAATGGCAGGGGAGAGAGCTATTTGTTGTCCCCCTTATTTATTCATTCACTGGTTGACTTGCATATGTGCCCTGATCAGGGGTCAAACCCACAGCCTTGGCGTATGGGGATGATGCCCTAACCAACTGAGCTCCTTGGCCAAAGCCAAAAGTATTAAATTATTTACTGTTATAAAAACAATCACTAGAAAAATGTGAAAACAATGATATTACTAATTATAACTGGGCGAATGAGGAGGGAGCAAGGGCTTCCTGAGTCCTACATTCTTCATGTTTTACGATGGAGTGTAAACAGATGTTAGGTGGTGACTCAGTACTTTTTGTTGCTGTTTGATTTTGATTTTCCTAGAATAAATAGTTGTCTTTGAAAAAATGATTAAAATGCAGTGTGCAGCCTTTTAGATTTTGACTCACATAAATATATCATCTATTAAAAGAAATAAAAACGAACTTTGAAAAGATCGCCATGTTCCTTTGGAATGTGGGAAAGTTTTATTTCTCATTAGTGACCCTGACACGCTGGGGTAGAGGCTCTGCCCTCACATGTAAAGTGGTCGCCTTGTGCCAGGAGCCTCTGTGTGGACATCCCTGCCCCGCTGGCAGGCAGCCTCCCCAGGCCCCTGGTCAGCACTTCCTTTCCTCAGCTGAATGGGCCCTTTCCAAACTGGGAACTTCCCCAGGAGTGAGCCCTGTCACCTTCACTCTCCTCTCCCTGGCCAGCCTTCTCCTCCAGGATAACTGGCAAGCTCAGGTTGTCAGACACCCCTCAGCCTGATGAAATGGAAGAAGCTCAGACTCTGGTTTCAAACAAACCTGGGTTCACATACGGCTTTACCATTAATAGCTGTGTACCCTTGGACAAACTCTCGGTCTCTTTACTCTCCTAATCTATAAAATGAGGATAATGGCACCTATTTCAAATAGTTGATGTAAGAATTAAGTCAATAAGCTAAGTAAAAGCGCCTAGCTCAATAACTACTAGTTGTTCCTTTCACCTATTTGTATCCTTTTAAAATGCACGATAGTTTCTTCCCTATTTCTCGTAGCTTACCTTCTGGTCCAAGTAAGAGAATGGCCATCCTAAGTGGCACATAATCAGCTCTTATGTGTACCTTCTCAAGATGCCCAATGTAACATAAAATTGATTTCTGAGGTTAAGCGGCTTGTAGGGAAATGAGAACCCCTCTGGCTCTGACTCTGTGTCTTTCCTGCTTTAGTGGATCCATGACTAAAGAACTCACGTCAAACTTTTTTTCTGCCCAACAGGTCAACTGAAATGCCAGATTCTAAGCAAAGTCACCCAGGAAGGCCGGGTCAGACAGCTGGCCCTGTGTCATATGCCCGCACTCAGTTAGAGTTCCCACAGCAACCATCACTCAGGCTTACTGAGAAAGCTGTGTAAAACCATAGGCTGTTGTAGACAAATACAATGCCAAGTACAGGAAACTGAGTTATGGCTACTGTGGGAGTCTGAAATCTCAGCTCTCCAGCATATGTCTCTGCCAAGGCCATCTTGCATCACAGTTAAGGTCCTGTTCTAGCATGAGAAAACATCACAGCGGCTATCACAGAGGGCTGCTCAGAGGCCTCAGTTGCCTGGGGGAGAACTTTATATAGGTGGCTGCCATGGGGAAAGTGAACCATACTCACCTCCTACTCAGAAAGCCCCAACTCACAGCTTTTCAGCCCCCTTCTCGTTGTCTTCCCCAACCACCAGTGGTACGCTACAGCTGGGTCATGCACACCTGGCCTGTGACAGCTGAGTGTTTCATTTTCAAGCAATGCAAGAGCCACTCTGCTTCACACTGGTACCCGTGGTGGGGGCATTCACACACAACTCTACAAATCAGCCCCCTTCCCACCATTCACCCCCTCTACCAGTCGTTAAGCATTTATTAGCACTGAAGGGCCAACAATTCGAAAGCTGAAATATCAGGTTCCATTTTCATAAACCTTGACACTCTTCGAATATTTCTCTTAAAATCTTCTTGGGCTTTCATCTAGATGTTCCCAAGCAGTGGGTGCCACCCAGAGCCCTTAACATTATTTGCCCCCCAAACTAGGACTCTCCTCTTATTCGCGTCCCACTGGGGTATAAAATGGCACAACCACTGTAGGAAACAGTATGGTAGCTTCTCAAAAACTTAAACACAGAATTACAATTTGATCCAGCAATTCATTCCTGAACATACATACAAAAGAACTGAAAGCAGGGACTCAAACAGCTGTTAGTGCACTGATGTCTTCACAACAGCCAAAAGGTGAAAACAACCTAAATGTCCACTGATAGACGAATGAATGAACAAAATGTGCTATATATGAGATAGTCTCTTCAATAAATGGCGTTGGGAAAACTACACTGGTACATGTGAAAAAATGAACTAGACCACCAGTTTACACCACACAAAAGAATGAACTAAAAAGAGAAAAAAAGACTTAAACAGAAGCCACGAAACCATAAAAATCCTGGAAGAAAACATGGGCAGTAAAATCTTAGATGTCTCACGTAGCAATATTTTTGCAGATATATCTCCTAGGGAAGGGAAACAAAGGAGGAAAAAAAAAACAAATGATACTACAACAAATTAAAAAGCTTTTGCACAGCTAAAGAAGCCATCAGCAGGATGGGAAGAAAACCTGCTGTACTGGAGAACATATTCGCCAATGACATATCTGGTAAGGGGTTAATCTCCAAAATATACAAAAAACTAATACAACTCAACACTAGGAAGACAAACGATCCAATCAAAAAACGGGTAAAGGACTTGAATACCCTCTTCTCCAAAGAGGACATACAGATGGCCAATAGACATATGAAAAACTGTCCAATATCACTAATCATCAGAGAAATGCAAATTAAATCCATAATGAGATACCATCTCACACCTTTCAGAATAGCTACCATCAATAACTCAACAAACAACAAGTGCTGACAAGGATGTGGAGAAAAGGGAACCCTTGGGCACTGGTAGTGGGAATGCAAACTGGTACAACCATTGTGGAGAACAGTATGGAGTTTCCAAAAAAAATAAAAATAGAACTCCCCTTTGACCCAGTGATTCCACTTCTGGGAATATATCCTAAGAATCCTGAAACACCATTACAAGAAAATATATGCACCCCTAAGTTCATAGCAGTGCTCTTTACTATAACCAATACTTAGAAACAGTCTAAGTGTCCATCGGTAGGTGAGTGGATATAAAAAGCTGTGGTACATTACACAGTGGAGTACTATACAGCAATGAAAAAAGGAACCTCTTACCTTTTGTGATAGTATGGATGGACCTGGAGGTTATAATGCTAAGTGAAATAAGCCAGTCAGTGGAAGACAAATACCACATGATCTCACTTATATGTGGAATCTAACAAACACAATACACTAGTAAACAAAATAGAAACAGAAGTATAGATGCAATGCACAGACTGACAGCTGCTGGGAGGCAGTGGGGCCTGAATGAAAGATGGTGAAGGGATTAGTCAAAGAACATTTCTGCATGACCATGGACAAAAATGATGATACGGGGATTGACTGAGAGAGGGGCAGAGGTGGGGCTGGGTGGAGGTGGGCAAAGGGAGAAAAAGTAGGGACAACTGCAATAGCATAAACAATAAAAGAGTGATATATATATAATGCAATATATTGCATGAATAACGCAATATTATTCAGTCTTGAAGAGGAATGAAATTCTGGTATATGCTTCAACTTGGTTGAACCTCAAAGACATTATGCTAAGTGAAATAAACCAGATACAAAAGGACAAATATTACATGATTCCACTTATATGGGCCACCTAGCATGGTCAACTACATAGAGACAGAAAGTATAACAGCAGTTACGAGGGGCTGGAGGGGGAGAAGAAATGGGTAGTTAATGTTTAACAGGTATAGGATTTAGGGTTGGGAAGATGAAAAAGTTCTGGAGATGGACAGTGGTGATGGTTGCACAAAATGTGAGTGTACTTAATGCCATTGAACTGTACAATAAAAATGTTCAAAATGGTAAATTTACATGTATTTTATCACATAAAAAAGGAGTCAACATGAATAAGTTTCACTATCAACCTCAGACAAATGACACCTGTGTGTACAATATAAACATGCACGCAGCCCTGGCTGGTGTGCTTCAGTGGGTTGGGCATCGCCCACAAACTGAAGGGTGGCAGGTTTGACTCCCAGTCAGGGCACACACCTGGGCTGTGGGCCAGGTCCCTGGCTGGGGGTGTGAATGAGGCAACCAATCAATGTTGCTCTCCCTCTCCTCTTCCCTTCCCCTTTCTCTAAAAATGTATAAAATCTTTTAAAAAATGTATGCAGTTTGTTACATTAGAAAATGCAAAACCATTCAGTCATGCTGAGGGTAGTAACTGATTAAAAAGCTCTGCCCTCCATGAAGCCAATGAGAAGTAACAGAAAAATGTCATCTATCTTCTAGACAACTGAAAAAGAAAAACCCATGTGAGAGAATGGACTTGGTTTAATAAACAATAATGGATTTACAAGCATCACCTTGAAATGCCTCACACAGAGGATGGAATGTGTCTAGGGGTTGTCAGAACTCAAAAACTCAACAAATCTCTTGCTAGAAAAAATGCCAGGCTGGGCAGGCAGATCTAGCAAAGAACCCTCTCTCGTCACTATTTACTAGGTGCTATAAATTCTAGTTACTTGCCTATTCATGGTATTTAGGTTTTATTCTAGGAGTCCATTAGAATCTACTTGGGGATTAAATTTCTAACTTTTTCTTTCTACTTAGTTTGCCACTAACAACTGCAGGGCCCTACTGCATCTCCAAGCCAGCTCTTTGGGAAGCTGTGAACATACTTAACATTAAGTGATATTAGCACTGATGTTCATAAGTGAAGGGAGAGAAGTACTCGAACACATGTTGGAGATTAACAAGGCAGTAAATACTTCCAATCTGATAGTGCTGAGAATAAAATCAAGTGTACCCTAAGCTGTCATGCAGCACCCTTCAAAGTCAGCAACAACTATTTTGAGAGCAGTTTTGCAAAGGGTCCCAGAATAGTATCACCACCCTTCCCCCACTCCCCAAGTGCAAAGGATTGTTAAGAGAGGGAACGAGTACACAAAACCTGCATGAGAATAAGCACTACCCTCCGACTGCTCACCACCAATCCCCACTCCTTAGCACCGCACCTTATATGCAGTAGGCCTGTAATTATTTATTGACTAAATCAATCTTAGAGAGCTGTTATCCCTTCCCCATTCTCAAAGAGAACGATGTACTCTCCCTCTCTGTAGAAACTGCCTCATCTCTGGTTTGTGGACTCTTTTTGAGAAGCACTTTCATCACTTCATTTAACTTTGAAAGAAGGTGGAGGAGGGTGAGGACATGTGCTTGCTAATCACTCTCTTCCAGATTGCCTCATGCGCCAGAATGAATTTTTATTATTGGTCTGTGGCTGCTGTAGAAGAATTTCAGCCTGACCTTCCCAAGCTGCTGGGGGATGAATACTGCACGTGGCTGACAGGGAAAATGTGTCTTTTTTTTTTAAAATAAAGCTTTTATTTAGACTAACCAGAGCTCGCTGTGGTAGGAAAGTCACCCTTTTTCTCACTGAACAACATAGAAGATGCTGAATCCTTTTGTATAAAAATGGCATAGTAAAATTGATCTGAATTGGTCCATCAGAAAAAAAGTAGCATTTCGAAGCACCTCACAGAGAGCAGTGGTATCAAAGAAGAGGACTCAGGGCTGCTCCAATAGGCAGAACAGAAAAAAAGAAAATGAAGCCATTTATAATGGCAGTTTAAATAAGTGAATGGATTCTCGCAGGTGGCCTCACAAAAGAGAACAATTATGTCAAAGGAACAACTGATATACTAATAGAATCCTATCCATCTGGCTGAGGAAAGAGCCACTGGTGGGAATACTGAGAAGCTTGTCTGTTAGGAAAAAGGCTTGCTTGGTGCCTCACTGGGAGAGTAGAACAGCTTTTGGGAACACTGGAAGGCATGTTGAGCCATAGTTGGCTGGCCCTGTTAGCAAGAGGCTCATAGAAGGGTTATACTGACACACTAACGAAAAAGGCAGTGCAGAGCATATGTGGGCTGTTAAAAATTAGCTTGGAGCCTATATACCTGGACTCTCACCTCATGAATACCCTGGCCCTCCAACTCACGGATAAAGTGCGAAGAGCCCTGGCTGGCTGGCTCGGATGGTGGGAGCACTGTTCTGTATACCAAAACGTTGTGGGTTCAGTCCCGGTCAGGGTACATAACTAGGTTGTGGGTTTGATCCTGGTTGGGGTGCACACAGGAGACAACTGATCAATGTTTCTCTCTCACATCAATGTTTCTCTTTCTTCCTCTCCCCCCTAACCCTCCATCTCTCTAAAACAAAATAAAACAAATAATACACATATCCTTGGGTGAGGATTTTTTAAAAAGAATAAAGCAGAAAGAAAGGAGATTGTGTGACTAGTATGCCTCATTTTGTGCTTTTAAAAATAGGACTCAAGAGTCTCATTCTGAAACATCAAGTTCAAGCCCATGCCATGCGCTCAAGTCCCATCTCTACTTTTATATAACACAGAGCTGAGTGCAGGCACTTTGGGAGATAGGGAAATCAGGCCAGACTCAGGAAAAACACACACACACACACAATATTATCTGCATCTCCAACTTGGTCCACAACATAGAAACACCTGCTCAGAAATAATTTCTCAAGGCAAACAGAACTCAATTACTAAAGAAAATCTGCCCAAATGAGGGCTCATGTTTTGACAAGTAAACAGCATGAAATTAAGCTGAACTCTGGGGTTTTTTAATTGGCAGTTTCATCCATTTCTAAGTTTTCATTTCTTACTTTCAAAAATCAAAATGACTCTCTGCCTAAAATAAAAAAACAGAAATGCTTTATCACCCACTCTAAAATAAGAATTCTCCAAAATTTCCTTTACATATCTTCTATATAATTAAACAAACCTCTCATTTGGCACAAAAATGGAAGCCATTACTATTTAAAGTATTATCAATAAAGCCCTTACTAATTCCTCTTAGCAGCCTGGCTTTTGCCACTCCTGCTAGAAGCCCTGTCACAAGGTCCTTCTGCTACCAGACAGAGGGCAACTCACTCGACTCTAGCCACTGGGGAGGGTTACTCCAGGAAGAGTAATGGCTTACCTGTTCCTCTGACAACTGGGATATGTGATTCACAGCAGCATAGGACTCGATTTTGGGGTTAAAGTGGTTGATGATGGCTCTGAAACAAAGAATTAACATTAAGATAGCACCAGATGTAAGAAAAGGATAAATGAGTTTAAAAAAGTATTGCGTACTCTCTGGTTTAGAGCATGGGAGTGATTGCCAGAGGTGAGCTGTCCTCTTATTAAACATGAGATCACATGGGGGTGAACAAATAACTCTGAAGGGGGAAGGGTTTAATAATTTATTAGTGACAATAGAATTAACCACCTCTGCTTTGCAAATAAGCTAGAGAAAACCTCACAACCAAACAAAAAACAAAACCAAGCACCCTTCAGACAAGAAACAGGACCCAGGAGGCCGCCCACTAGGGGGCCCCTGGTGCTTCGGTCAGAATGAGCAGCAGTTCCCTCCCCTGTGACTTGGGAGCACAGGGCATCCAGCGGAACCGACTGCACGCTCAATACATTCTATGAAGAAGCTTAGCTTAGCAAAGTCTAGAATTAATCTTCATATATTAGGCAATATTTCAAATAAAAAATTTATTTCCAGCCATTGAAACCAAAATCTGAGTGCCATTTTTCTTAAAGATTTTATTTATTTATCTTTAGAGAGGAAGGGAAGGAGAGAGGATAGAAACAACAATGTATGGTTGCCTCTTGTGCATCCTCTGCTTGGAACTGGCCAGCAATCCAGGCATGTGCCCTGACTGGGAATCGAACTGGAATCCTTTAGTTCACAGGCCCGTGCTCAATCCACTGAGCTACACCAGCCAGGGCTGAGTGCCATTTTCAAACACTATCCTTCACATTCAAAGATCACCAAGTCTTATCAAATCAACCTCAAAAAATCTCTGAAATCTGAAGTAAATAAATTTCTTTGAAACCAATGCCTTGGTATAGGTCCTTGTCATTTCTTGTCTAGTGTAGCAGAAAAAACACAGGTTTCAGATCAGGGTTTTAGTATGACTCCATATTGATATAAAATTATTGAATAAATGGAGAGAAGAGAAATTTTTTTAACAGAACAATTTCAAATACGTGTAGATACTTTCTTCCTTAGGAGGTGGAGTTTAGTTTCCATTCCCCCTGAGGGTATCCTAGATTAGTAACTTGTTTCAAAGAATAGAGGAGCAAAAGGGAAAAATGGTAACTTTACAGTGAAAAGCCCTGAAGAACCCCCAGTGACATCGGGTCATGTGCTGTCAGGCAACCCCTGGTGTGCTCTGATGGTAAGGGCACCTCACTTCTTTTCTGTGCCTCCGAAAACCCATGACCCTGANGTGTAGATACTTTCTTCCTTAGGAGGTGGAGTTTAGTTTCCATTCCCCCTGAGGGTATCCTAGATTAGTAACTTGTTTCCAAAGAATAGAGGAGCAAAAGGGAAAAACGGTAACTTTACAGTGAAAAGCCCTGAAGAACCCCCAGTGACATCGGGTCATGTGCTGTCAGGCAACCCCTGGTGTGCTCTGATGGTAAGGGCACCTCACTTCTTTTCTGTGCCTCCGAAAACCCATGACCCTGAGCTGTGTCCTGAGCAGAAAGAGAACATGAGTGGATAAACTGGTGAAATGAAACATAAAATATGGAGTTTAGTTAATAGTTTTGTATCAATGCCAGTTTCCTTTGGTTCACAGGCCAGCGCTCAGTCCACTGAGCCACACTAGTCAGGGCTCAATGCCAGTTTCTTAGTGCTGATGAATGTACCATGGTAATGTAAAAAAGGGATAATTAGGTTGAGAGACATATTTTGCATTTTTTTCCTGTAATTTTAAAATTATTCCAATAAAAAGTTTACTAAAATGTGTGTGGCAGCAAAATAGAAATCAATGTTTTCTTCTACTATAACTTACTGAATGTGGAGAATTATAGAGCCACTTAATCTAATCGAGTTAATAAAAGTATAAACTAGAAACTTCACAAAAACATAATTTGGAATCCTATTTTGACCACTTATTATTCTGAATGATTTGGGGGAAGCTATATGTCTCATCAGAGGGGGAAAAAGTGGGAATAATAATACTTATCTTACCACTTAGCACAGTACCTAGGAATAGTACATTGTAGGCGTACAATAAATGTTTGTTTAAAGAGTGACTAAATACTAGAGGATTCTTGCAACATTTATATAATAAAGCAATGTCAAATGCCTAGCATAATGCCTGGCACACAGCTGGTGCCCAATAAATATTCAATGAATGAATAAATTAAATACGACAGAAACGGGTCAAGAGCCCTATGCTTTATGCTGCAGAACTTGTATGTTAATACTGTTTGGTGGAGCGTATGACAGATTTGCCACTCAGGGAATTTATATCTTTTTGGGGGGAGTGGAGAATATATATTTGGAATGAAGATAAAACTACCCTCCAACCTGCTCTATAACATTCTCATCTCAGAGCTTCAGGTCTCAGAAGAGGTTAAGGTCTCCCACCATGCAAGCTGAGGGACTGTTTGGAAACCCGAGAGTTGTGGAACAGTCTAAACTCAGACAGTAATCTCTAACTCAGCCCCCACAAAGGGCACAGAGGACACATCTCTGCTTTACTTTCCTTGCTGGAGATGCCAAGTGCAGGGCACTAGGCCTAGGAGGTAAGAAAAACAGCCTGACGCTAGCTGTTTCCCTTTGGGATCTTTAGCAAGAAATTTGAGAGAAGGCGCTTCTTACTATTGAAATAGAAACATATTCTAAGATTGCAAAGAGATGACAAAACACTGAAACCAGGTTAAGTCAGCCCCCACTGAGTGACACATGCCTTTGCAATGGCTGACATACTTAGTTTCTCCTTCCCCAGGAAGTTTGGAGGCTACTAAGGGCTCACCTAAGTTACGATTCCACACTGCCCTAAACTGGGACTTGCGGCAGAAGGATAAGGTATCAGATTTAAGGATGAGGGAAGAGTCTCTTTTTTTCAGGCTTTCTTTCCCACGGGTATCACCTCCAAAAGGATTTACTACCATCTCTTCTGAATACTGGGTGCAGGGGCGGCAAGGGGGCTTCTCCTGAAGGATTCTGACAGTAGCTCTCTCATTTTCACTGATCGAAACCTGAGAAAAAGCAACTGTCTGGTGCTGAAGTATAAAATGTGAGTGTTCCAGCAAGGAAGAAATGGCAGTTTTTTTAATATCAGAAGATGAATGAACAGAATGTGAGTTTAAGTCCCTTCTACCCATTCTATCCAAACCCTGCCCCTACAAAAGAGGGCAGGGTCAGAAAAGGTGAATACTACAAGCAGGACCCAAGTGCCTTGCTCCTGACTAGCCTGATACAAAATAAAGTTCAGAAAAAGTAGCTGAAGAGACCAGAAAGGAGTCTTGCATGGCCAGTAGGCTAGGGCAGGCTATCTCAGGGCATCCCCATTAGATTCTATTGAATTGTTATGAATACCGTATTTTGTCATGTATAATGTGCTGCCACATTTTTGGCTCAAACTTTCAGGGGGAAAAATCTTTTGTTTTAATTTTATAATTCATTCATTCATTTATATTTAGATACTTGTTATTTGTATTATAAAAGAATTTTTGCCTTTGTTTTTGAACATATTATGGTATAAGAAATTTTATGTAACAAATAATTACAAAACACAAGAACAGACACAAGGTATTTCAGGTACTACCCAAGCATAATGCACATTCTTATTTTTCCCTAAAAAATTTGGGCCCTAGCTGGTGTAGCTCAGTGGATTGAGCACGGGCCTGTGAAGCAAAGGGTCGCAAGTTCCATTCCCAGTCAGGGCACATGCCTGGGTTGCAGGCCATGTCCCCAGTAGGAGACACATGAGGAGCAACCACACATTGACGTTTCTTTCCCACTCTTTCTCCTTCCCTTCCCCTCTCCTAAAAAAAATAAATAAAATTTAAAAAAATTTGGGGTAAAAATTTTTGCATCATACACAATAAATTACAATATTTGTTCCTCAGTCCCCCAATCCATATGTTGAAGCCATAATCTCTAGTATGACTGTATTTGCAGAGAGGGCCTTTACTGAAGTAACTAAGGTTAAATGAGGTCATAAGGGCTGGGCACTGATCCAACATAATTAGTGTACTTATAAGAAGAGACAATAGAAAGATTGCTTGATCTCTCTCTCTCCACCATGTAGGGACAGCCAAAAGGTGGCTGGCTGGCTGTAAGTCAGGAAGCGTCTGCACCAGAAACTGACCCTGCTGGACTTTGATCTAGAGACTTCTATCACCCAGAACTATAAGAAAATAAAATTGTTTTTTAAGCTGCCTAGCCTATAGTATTTTGTTATGGCAGCTGAGAAAACTAATACATGGATGTTCTGCTCCCCACAGGGACCCTGGCATTTGGGCAAAACAGCTCACAGGCCAGAATCAGTCTTTGTTTATCAAAGTAGTAAAACAGATAAAGTCCGCTTCTCATTATGCAGGTGACTTCCTCTTTTCGTGCCCTTTACCTTGTAGATTACTGTTTCCTTCTTTTCTAGAAGAGGATCATTCTGAGCTTCCTATCCTACAAAGTACCAATCACAAGTGCCACAAATGTAGCGACAGGAGCAACCAGCTTCTCAGACAGATTGGACTTGGCCTTTTAGCCTTTACTAAGTGAGAAACACAGACTTTAGTAAAGAAAGATTTTGCAGGAGTTTTTGAGTGGCCCGTGCCATAAAGAAAACCACACACATTCACTGAACAGAGACAATGTCTGAAAGGACAGCAGTGCAGGCAACACCATGAACGGCAAAGAAAGAGCACCCCAAACAGCACTCTATGTCCTTAGCAGTCAGTCCTCACTCCTCTAACCCTCTTCTCAGCCCCTAGCAATCGCTAATCTTCTTTCTATATAGTAATCTGTTGGGTTGGCCAAAAAGTCCATTTAGTTTTTTCCATAAACTAAGACATATTATTCATTTTCACCCATAACTTTATTGATCTGGATATTTTGAGCATGTTGGCTATCTCCTGCTATTGGCTTCTAGTGGGTGGTGGCCAGGGCTGCTGCTGAATATCTTCCAATGCATAAGACAGCCCCACAGCAAAGAATTATTTGGCCAAAATGTCAATAGTACCAAGAAGCTTCACAAACCATTTTTCACACATTTGATCAGTTATAGAACCTTCTCCATATACTGCTCAAATCTTTTTTTGTGTGTTTCAGTTGCATTTTTATCTTTCTTTTTTGTTTTTTTTAAATTTTTTATATTTTATTTATTTATCTTTAGAAGGGAAGGGAAGGAGAAAGGGAGAGAAATATCAATGTATGGTTGCTTCTCATGCGTCCCATGCTGGGAACTGGCCCCTGCTGGGAACTGACCTGCAACCCAGGCATGTGCCCTGACTGGGTATCGAACTGCGATCCTCTGCTTCGCAGGCCCGCGCTCAATCCACTGAGCTACACCAGCCAGGTATTTTTATCTTTCTTGAAATAAACAAGCATAGCACACCAAATATGTTGCATATCTCCTTCTATCTTCAATATTAAAATGGCTGCACAAAAATTCAGTAATTTTGATGGTTTTTTTAATGCACAGCTGATATGATAGCTGTCACAATGCAATCTAATAAAATTGTTTCAATGAAGTTAAAGGTAACTAAGTACTACTAGAGCCATCACATGGAAAAAACTAAATGAACTTTCTGGCCAACCCAATACCTATTTTGGACCTTTCCAATAAATGGAATCATACAATATGTGGCTTATTTCACTTAATATTGTCAAGGTTCACCCATGTTGTAGCATTTATCAGTCCTTTGTTCTTTTTATGGCTAAATAATATTGTATATAGCTATACCACATTTTGTTTATCCTTTCTTCAGTTATCCATTCATGGACATTTGGCTTGTTTCTACTTTTTGGCTATTATGAATGATGTGCTATGAATATTTGTATACAAGTTTTTGTGTAGACAATGTTTTCATTCTTTTGGGCATATACCTCGAAACAGAATTTCTGGGTCTATGGTAACTCTTTGTTATTAACACTTGAGGAACTGCAAAATCATTTTTCAAAGTAGCTGTACCACTTTACAATCCCACCAGCAATATATGAGAGTTCTAATTTCTCCATGTCCTTGCCAACACTTGTTATTGTCTTTTTGATTATTGCTCTGCTAAGTGAGTGTGAAGTGGTATCTCACTGGGGTTCTGTATCAGATATACAATATGCAAATATTGCCTCTCACTCTGTGAGTTTAATTTTCACTTTCTTGACGTACTACCATTTGCAGCACAAAATTTCTTAACTCGACCTACTTTTGCTTTGTCACTTTGTGCCTTTGGTGTCTTATCTAAGAGTTGTTGCCTAACCCAGGGTTGTGATTATAAAATAAAACAATGATTATACATGTTAAATGGGTGAATTATAATATGAATAAAATTTAAAACAAAAAGATTAACATTAAGGTCTCTGCCTCCAGCAGTTCTTGAGAAAGCTGCCTTCCCCAGCAACCAATTCCACTAGAACTCACAGATCCCAGGGCGTTTCACTTACCAAGGTAACTTTCCTAGAGCTCGCATATGCTAGCAATGCTGGCGGCAGGAGAAAAAGCAGCTCTTAGCAGGGAGAATTTAAGGAGCTAGCTGCTGGAGAAGGCTCTGTGGTGCAGTGCCACAGAGGTAGCAGAGACGTGGGTGAGACTGGCAGTGGAAGCCACGTGTGCAGGGAGGACCAACCCTGCCTAGAGAGAAGAAAAGTTCAACTTCTCATCGTATGCACGGTGTCGTTAGATTAAAGATCTGCATCTGGCGAGTGATGTCAACTTTCGGCTGCTGAACAAAGAACTTGGAATCACATGTTGGGGGTAGATTGGTAGAAGAGAAAGATGATTTCCTCATTTTTAACACCTTTGACCATTTTTTTCCCTAAAGAAATGGCTGGAACTGCCCACATTACTCAGAGAGAGCCATCCCTCCAGGACTATGAAGAGCGTTTAAAGAAATAAGGTCTAGCCCTGACTGGCGTAGCTCAGTGGATTGAGCACAGGCCTGCAAACCAGAGGATCGCGGTTCGATTCCCAGTCAGGGCACATGCCTGGGTTTCAGGACAGTTCCCTGCAGGCCAACTCCCAGCAGGGGACCCATGAAAGGCAACCATACATTGATGTTTCTCTCCCTCTCTCCTTTCCCTCTAAAGATAAATAAATAAATAAAATCTTTTAAAAAAAGAACTTAAAAAAAAAGAAATAAGGTCTAAGAAAAGGGAAAGGAGTCTGGAGGTAGAACTTGATGAAGAAAGGGAATATAATTTCTAACCAAACTTCCAGCTTTCCCAAAATGGCTGCACAAAAATTCACTAATTTTGGTGTTTTTTTTAATGCACAGCTGATATGATAGCTGTCACAATGCAATCTAATAAAATTGTTTCAATGAAGTTAAAAGTAACTAAGTACTACTAGAGCCATCATATAGAAAATACTAAATGAACGTTCTAAATGTTCCATGAGAGCAAGAATCAAATTTCGTTTGCTCACCAATATATTCCCAGACCTTTAGCAAAATTCTGGGCATACTCAGAGATTTTAAAAACTGAATGAATAAATAAATGAAAGTCTAAGGTTTCTGTCTAGTCTCACCACAAACAAGGAGGTCCATGATCTACAGCGAGTCTCCAAAAGTGTGAATATCACAGTAAAAATGTTTTATCTCCACCCTGTAAGAAAAGGTAGCTCAGACACAAACAGCTGTCCTCCAAAGAAGGAACAAAAGTTGTTACTAAAGACAGTGAAGCTTTCTCATCTTCTCAAGTCATACCAGGAGGCCAGAGAAAAGCCTTCAGGCATTTCCTATTAAGGTAATCTAATATGTTCCCAAAAGTAAGCCTAAGTTTTTGTTTGTTTATTTGGGAATGAGGTGGGACAGCAGTGGGGGAGTGTGTTACACTCTGGTACTTGGTCTCTTAGAGCTACTGAATTAAACAGTCCCCAAGTGGAAAGCGAAAAGAAAAAGAGAAACACGTAGTCAAGGGAAATTGTGAAAGCGAGCCACAGTGAGGGATGGCTGTGTATGCAAAGCACCTGTAAGGGCAAATATCTGGGCCACCCTCCAAGCAACTGTCAACTTCTGACTGCTAAAGACAGGGGTCACTTAAACTGAAGCAAAACGAAGTGGACAGATGGAACAAGGCTGAGCTGGGATTTCTTGGTCCATTTTTAACTTATTCTCTCTGACTCATGACTCTGCAAAGCAGCTTTCTTTTCCCTAGTGCTGGGTGGATGATGGCTAAGACACAGAGTTAATGCCCAACTTACCCAGGAAATGCATGGAAATGTTACCTTAACAATGTAGACAATGTTGCTTAAGAGAAAAATGTGAATTCTTCTTCATATCCAATGTGAATCTAAAGCAAATTCTCCAAAGATGCAATTTCGCACAATACCAGCTATCTCCCACTGACAGGGTAGAGGGGCATCTAAGAGTCTTTTCATGAAGCAATAAATAAATAATAGTTCCATCTAGGAGCCCAGAGCATGGTGACTGTTTCCTGACTGAGCTGTTTGAGGGAAGCAAGCTGTCTCTGAGAGTTGCTATGCAAACCCTTCAGGCAGGGTCTGGCTGAGCAGCTCAGCTGGTTAGGGTGTAGTCGCACCGTGTTAAGGTTGTGGTTTCAATTCCCACCATGGCACATATGAGAACCAATGCATAAATAAGTGGAACAACAAATTTATGTTTCTTTCTCTTTGTCCTCTCCTCTCTCAAATTAATAAATTTTAAAAAATCGATCAGGCAAAAAGGAGGAAACCAGGCAAAAGTTGTTTACAGAAGTTTCTGGAGCTCTTATTTATTACAAAGGAGGAAACATAACTGGTACACTCGACATGGTGCATACTGCAAAGACTCCTAAAGTTTCACCCTGAAACTATTCCTATAAGGCTACCAGATTTACAATAAAGAGATTGCAGGTTAACATTTGAAATCTGATAAAAATAAATCTGGATCTCAAGCTTCAAACACGTAAGAGCACGACAGCCTGTATTTTTAAATACTTACTAGACATGTACAACTGGATGTCATACCTTTGTTTACATGGTTTTCCTCACATGGAATGCTATTTTTTTCCCACCACTAAAAAACCAACATCTTATTTTTCCTTGAAGACCCGGTTAAAATACTGTCACTTCCCTGAATAACATGGTGTTCATAATGTAAAAAGCAAAGCTTTAGAGGCAGTAAACCTGAGTTAAAATCTTGATGACTCCACTTCTAGATTGTGTGATCACGGGCAAGAGACCAATCTGAGCACCAGTTTCTTCAATGGGCTGATTTTCTTTCTAAAGCCTTCCTCTGGGTTTTCCTATATTTCTACCATCTAACATAACCTAAAGTGAACTTCCCCCCTCAAGCAGTTTCCCTTTTCCTAGACCCAAAAGAGCAGTCCAGAGTCTCAGATATCTGGGATTAAAGACAAGAAAATCTTCGCATTGCCCTGACTGGTTTGGCTCAGTGGATTGAGTCCCAGCCTGCGAACCAAAGGGTTGCCAGTTTGATTCCTGGTCAGGGCGCATGCCTGGGTTGCAGGCCAGCTCCTGGTGAAGGGCATGCAAGAAGCAACCACACATTGATGTTTCTTTCCCTCTCATTCTCCCTCCCCCCTCTAAAAAATAAATAAATACAATATTTTTTAAAAGAAAAGAAAATCATCACATTCATAATTGCTTCTCCCTGGGAAACCTTCAAATACACATGTAAGAGACTGGCTTTCAAGAAGGGGTGAAGGTATGACTAGGTGGGTTGTGGCAGTGTTTAAAATGGTTCATCTGAGGTTGAGTTATTTAATTTCAAACTAACAATTCTTTTCATTTTCAGAACTGCCTCACACACTCCCATTTCATGCAGTAATAAGCTTCCTTCGTCATGGAGTCTACGAATCTTCAGCCCATCCAATTCAACAACAAAAAAAGCAATTTCCCTTGATGCCTGTTAACAGCAGTGCATTACAAGCCTCAGAGACTCTGCTAATTAACATTAAACAAAATAAAACCTCAAATAAGAATTACCTTCTAACCTTTTCACTTTGAAACTATCTAGTCAAAACTTCAGTGACTGACCTGTTAGGGTTACTCCTCTAACTTACCCCCAATGCACCAGGTCTTAACCCTTTCATGCCAAGTATCCCCTCCCTTACACTGCTGTCTCTGTAGCCATTCTTTGTAGAAGAGAGAAACAAAAACAGAACCTTACTAACAGAAGTCATTTTGATAACTGCCAGGAGGAATGAGGTACTGGCCAGTATATGCAGTTGCTTGCTTTACCCAATCAGTCAACTATATAAATTGGCCCAATTACTAAAGACAACTTGATTTACTTGTGAACACAGAATAACTGGTTGAAGGGAGTAGATAGAGAATGGATATCACTGATTGCACCACAGTAGCCCTCCGATTTTTAACCAGGGGAATGATCTGAGCTAGCATTTCTTTCTATTTCTTGGTGAGAAACACACGTCACACCAGGGAAGTTATTTACCTTACTGGATGACATTTTCATCCAGACTCTTAACTGGACAAATACAAACGCTCAGAATTCATTAACTGAAGGGACCCAGGAAAGAGTTAATGTAAGTGTAAGTGAAATCTACATGCACACAGCCTGAGGGGCAGTTACCTCATTTTTCTGAAGCTGTGTGCATGACTATGCATTTGGCAGTTTGAGCTTTCTACTCTGATGCATGACTTTGTCCAATGTAGGTTTCCACCTCATCACCTGCTGGAAATTAGGCAATTGGTTATAGCTACTTTGCTTGAAAAATGAGCTAATTTCTAGTTACTGTGGCCCCAAACCATAGATTTAAGTCAGGTAAGATGCCATGAGCTTTACGCTTTGCACAACTGCAATGAATGTAAATGGAGAAGAATGAACCACAGGAGTTGAAGGAACCACAAAAGTCAAACGGACCATCTACATTTCCATAAAAGACATCACTTAATCCATTCCCTTTAGAAATGTCTATCTTGTATTAAAGCTTTCTCTAAATAAATGAACAGAGGCTCCAAAAGTTTCCTAGGGATGGAAAACCTACGAGATTAGCCTATATCCCTGTTCACATCCCACTACTCTGTGCTTCAGTCTCCCTTACTCTGTCCCTAGTGGTAGCCGGAGTTGGCGGCAGAGATCCTAGGAGTACAGAACGCAAACCTTTGACAACCTTTGCAGCTAGTTTGGCTCTCAATTTCCTATCTCCAGAAGCAAGGCCTCTCTAAACTTTCAGAAGTTTCTAGTGAATACGAAGGAACAAAATGGGCCACGTGAAAATGTCTATTAATAGGTTTCTTGCCCCACTTTAGGATACAAAAAAATCCTAATACATACTTGGGAGGACTTCGAAGGCAGTAGAGATAAACTCAAAACACCAAGAAGTGATCTAATTTTAATTAATGGTGAACATTTCAATCCCCTGAATGTGACTCAAAGCTTTTTAAAAATTGGCATGAGCCAAAAACCTGAAATATGTTAACTACATCTCATTCCCATGAGCCCAATTCAATTTATTATAAGACCTTTAACTTTGAGTAAGAGGGCAAAAAAATCAGCAATTGGCTGACTTAGACTTTTTTCCTTTCACTTCAAAATTGAAGGGAATTATTGTAGTGGCTCACATGCTGGGCTGAAGAGACAGAGAAATTTTCTGTGGATCCCATACTAGTTAGAGAAAAAAGGTAAACGGATCCCAAACTAATCATAAGAGCTGTGCATATATCTCAGTGGTGCTGAGGGAGGAACAGAGATCTCATGGGGGCAGAGGAAAATATTCTCTGTCAATATTCTGTGTGGTCCAGTGCGGGCCATGTGGACACCATGCCAGACGGGAGTGGTCCTGATGTTCATGCACAGGGGAGAGGATGGTAGACATATGGAACGCATACCAGTTTTTCAATACTCCAAGTAAAGAATGAAATTGAAAGACGTGGAAAAAGGATTACGCTCCATCCCAGGGGTACTTTTTGGAACTCCTCAGGAAAAGTAATCAGTGAGTCTGCCAAAGTGATTAAGCAAGCAAACATTTACCATAAAGCCCACATTAGTTAAGTGAACAGAGATGAATCTTACTACAGTGCACTGTCAGCTCTGAGCCTGCAGGTCTAACCACTGGGAGATGTGGCCTTACTCAGCCCTGCCTGCCGTTTCACCCACTGTGACAGAGACCTTCGCCCTTCCTGTCAGCTCTAAGAAAGCAGGCTGCTTTCACCTGCTCTGGCAGTGACTTATGTTGCCTTCAGAGAGGCTCCAGCATCAGTGGTTTCCTATGAGAAGCCTGGGTGTAAATAGTAGAGGGAAGAGATGTGGTTGACTGGAGACAGATCCTTCAAAGGTAGAGAGGCAGAGGTACGGCAGAAAGCAGGGAAACTGGGTGGCAGTTCAATTAGTTAGATAAAAGAAATGGGATAGGTTAGTATATCAAGAAGTAAATGAAGAATAAATAAGATGCTCAAAGTATTGAACCATTCTGCTTAGGTGAAGTTGATCGTTATCTCTCTCACTGATTAGGGAAAAACTTAAAACATCATTGCAATATTCCTTCTCCACAGAAGGTGGAAATACTTTGGAGGCTTGTTGCTTTTCCAATGTTAATGGCAGCCTCAATATATCGGCTTATTAATAAGTTAGCACCAAAGCTAAAAGGTCAGATTTTCTCAACAACCTAATCAGTATCTATTAGTGAACAAAATGCACTGTTTGCTAGTGAAATGGGTTTTTATCAATTACCCTAAGATTTACAGATGGCACCTGGCAAAACATCTGGCTCTGTTTCTGAAAATAGTCATGAGAAACAAAATGAAAGCCCCAAACTGAAGAAACAGCAGCCTACTAAGTTAGGATCCTTGAAGACGAAGACTGTAGGAATACCTGTGGATACAAATTAAAAATCATGTAACATTTTATAAGCTCATCAAAGGCCATGTGCCTCTCACTCAGAGGAACAAATAAGAGCAGACAGGTAGGTAGGTGAGGCCCGTGTTCAGAAACCAACAGATCTCTAACTCACAGAGAGGAGACCCTAACGACACTGGTGGGAGACGGACATGACCAGCCAATTACAGAAATGAGATGGAATGGGGCTTGTGACTGAAATCAATGGAGGCCTCACAGCACATGCACATGCAGGCACTCATACATTTGAGCTTTGCTCTAGGCCTGGAACAAGAGCAAAGAGCTGTGGAAGAAAATAATTTGCAACGATACTTTCGACCACAGCGTTTTGTTTGCAACAGGGCTTGCAGTTTCCTTACTTTCAAAGGCGGTGGGAGGTGGAAAAAGGAGGGGAAACTGGCTGACTACTATTCAGAACCAAGCAGTGCTGCCCAGGAGAGGACTTAATGGGAGGATAAATTTGGGGCCCAATTCTTTGACAGCACCTCCAGTAACAGCTGGTAAAGCAGGGGGTGAGGGCCAGCTCCAAACATTCATCATAATAGTGCTACAAGGTGGAAGTCTTTGGGGGAGAGCCTGTGAAGTGCTGGAGTGAAAAACGAAAAGCCTGAGTGGGGAGAGGCCGCTGGCTCCTGCAGAGGGTCTCTATGGGAGGCCTGGGTATAGCTGCTTTATGTTCATGAAGAAGTTGTTAGTGTTTTCTCTCCAGTATACCAAAAATAGTGGTGAGTTTTTCCCCTCCTAAAAAGCTGATACCACCAAAAGGAGAAATTTAGTCTTACAGTGATTATGGAACTTTATCCTGTATGCACCATTTTAGAAAGGGAAAACTTCTAAATTTTCTTCTCCCTTGCTCTGCACATCGGCTGCTTTCTCATGTAACGAAGGAACGCCCTGTCTCCAAGAAGGAAGTTCTGTGGTTTCTGAAGCTAAGGGTTTGCTAGTACAGCCACTGAGTCTTGACAGTTCAGTCTGTTTGGCAAACATCTCAATACCTACTATGTGCAGGTACTATGCTAGGAAATGAGCAAAGCAAATGAAATCTGATCTGCAATAGCAAGGAATAGATAGATTAGTGGAAAAGACACATACTACAGACAGGTAATTTCATTATGATTCAGTGAGGGCTGGACAAAGAGCAAAGAGCAGACAGTCTCAGGGAAGCACAAAGGGGTATGGGGACAGTACCTGGCTGAATGTTTGGGAAAGGCATCCTAAAGAAGATGGTGCTTGAGTAAAGTCTTGAAATATGAATTAATTTAATTAGGCCAAGAAAGGTATCCTCTTGCACACATTTTTATAGGGAGGGAGACTAATAACCAATTTTTACTAAATCAGACTACAGAAACCTTACTAGTTAAATTAGATTCATCCATTCAAAAACCAGCCAGCAAAATTTTTCCAGTAGACCAAAGTTAGTTTCCTTTCCCAGGGTCTTGTTTTAAAGCGTTTCCAGCTAGGGAGTGGCAGGGTACATTTGTGAAAACCACAGCCTACTGGGGTCCTGTTTGCTCAGTACTGACTCAAAGATGCTCATGGAGAAAGGATAGGGCAGGTTCTGTACCTCCTCTCACCTAAAACTAAATGTGAACATAAGGCAACTATCTAAGCTGAAGGCAGGTCTCTCGGTCTCAGATGGGAGTGAATGGATCTCAGCTGTGCTGTGCCCACCCTCTGCAGCGTGTCAGTCTCCAGCTGGTGATGCAGCTGCTTCACATAAAGCCATACTGAAGCCTCAGTCTCTGATCTCCACCAAACCACACTGAAGAGAATAAATGGCTCTGCTGTGCAGCTGCCTGTTAATTGTAACAGTTTTCTTGGTTCTCTTTCAGCTTATAAGACAATAATGTACATTTGGGAAGGCCCTCAGTAAGAAATACGCAAGAGAACCTTTAACCTCATAAACAGCCTGGAAAAACACCTAACTGCCAAAAGCAGTAAGGCGTACGGACACTTAAACAATGGCACTTGAAACAGCATCAGAACACACACTCCTTCAGCAGGGCCCCTGGCTTACATAAATGACAGCAACCCATCACTCAGCAAATGACAGGCGTTTTTAAGGCATCCTTATAAAACCATCTTTAAAATACAGTAGATCTGCAAGATAAAAATAACATTAATTATCTTGACTTGTTACTTTAAAAAGGAGGAAAAACAGTGCATACTGTTATCAATGATTCACTTCCAAGTGGCTTTAGTGGCCTCAAAGCCCCATTTCAGATCATGAAAACCTTTGGGTTGTCCTCCTATTACCCTGGAAGTAATTAGAAGTCAGTAAATTCTACTGTGTCAGGATAAACAATTCAGCTCATCACTGAGTAAGGGGACTCTTTTGATCATTCCAAAGCAGACTTCCTGGCTATACTAAATTAATTCAGGAGCTGCCAAGACTGTATTTCCTGTTGTCTATTAAGATCTGAAACAGCCTTTTATAATGGGGCTCCACAGACACATTAGGGAGCACAATCAGAAGGGGAGTCCTACAAACACTTAGGCATCTCAATATCCACTTCCCAAGCTTAGGCCCTCAGATCAGTTAATCACCCTGGAAAACAATGGGGGCAATTTAAGTTAAGGCCTTAGAAGATGAAACCATGCACTCCAGCCATCTGCTCATTCTTTCACTGTACCATACTGCACTGTGCTAGGGGCAGACATTACAGAAGTAAAAACCACCACCAGCAGCAACAACAGGGTCTCTGTCCTTAGGAGCGCACCATCTAATGATGGACAAATAAATGACCACACCACTATGTGGCAAGTGCTTTGAGAGAGAAATGTATTAAGTCCTGTGGTAATGTAGGTAGGGATCATTCTGCTTCAAAGAATCCAGAAAGCGTTCAAGGAAGGTGACATCTGAGTTAGACTTTGAAGCAAAAATGGGATTGTGCTGGGTGAAAAGAGGAATGAGAAGACATTCTAGGTAAAAGTATGTGCAGAGGTTATTTGAGGCTCTGTGGCCAACTCTAATTTAGCCAGATCTTAGGGCAGATGAGAGAGCGAGAGTAAATAAGGCAAGACACAAAGGAAGGCTGAGGTTAAGATGCCATGTGAAGTTTGGATACTCATTAGGGGAACTGGATATTTGGGTCTCTGAGAAGGGCCAGTGGGTGGACTGTAACTCTGCTTGTCTTTCTCACCGGTTGTCCTGTTTTCGTCTTTCCAGCCTGAGGTCTGGGAGCCTAGACAGGGGCAGCATTCCTTCACTGAGATTCACCACTAACTCTGGACTGAAAGCCCAAGGTTAGTCTTGCTGGAGAAGTGTTGTTGCAATGGCTGGGATGCCTCAGTAACGGCCCCTGCCACTTACGCCATGACAAGAAGAGCATGCTCCTTCTCTCTGGCTACTATGGATTCTGCTGACACAAAGGATGCAGTTTATCTGGTGCTGGCCCAGATCTTAAGAACTTGTATCTTTCCCCCACTAGCCAGTGTGAGTAGCTGTCAACTTACTGCAAAAACAAATGCCAAGATATTTGGGGATGCTGAAATAATCAGTTAGCTTTCACTTTATTTTGTCTTAAACAAGCATTTGGTTTTATCAGAAAAATTCCAATGAAACATATTAAAGCAAATAAAGTAGAAAAAGAAGAAGTTTAGACATTATCCTATCCCTATCAATGATGGGGAATCACACAAGATTTAAAATCTGGAGATTTTTTTGAGTGAAATATTTCAGACATAGAAAAAGATGCAGAAAAGAATATGTTGAATATTTATATACCCAATATCTAACTTAAGAAAGCATTATAATTGCCTTTCAAACCTTCTACGTACTTCTTCTTGCTTGCATATGTCTCTCTCTTCCCAGAAGCAGATACTTTCTTAATTTTGGTATTAACATTCTTAAAACAGCTTTATTCTAAAAAGAATAGTAAGTAAAAATACTATTGTTTTTATGTTTTTAAACTTACATGCATATTACATTCTACAACTTACTTTTTATTCAGTATTATATTTATGAAATTTTTATTGATTTATGTAATCCAGCTTCAGTGTTGTATAACATTCCATTGTATAAAAATAAAAATATACTACAGTTCATTTTGTTGGCTGTAGGTATGTTCTTATTTACATATCCTTGTGTTCATTTGGGAAAGTGTCTCAAGGAAATATACCTAGGAATTAAATTACTGTGTCATACAATTTGGGCAACTTGGACTTTACTAGATATTGTGAAACAGCCTGCAAAATGATGGTACCAACATACACTCTCACCAGCAGTATCAAGACCCGTGCTTCTGAAATTCAACTCCAGTGACTGAATAAACTGAATAGAGGAAAGACTGGAGGAAGTGAGCAGCTGGGAGGCTCTTGTAGGTGAGAATTTATGAGGCCTTGAACCAAAATGATGGTTGTACAAAGGAGAATTATTTACTCGAGAAATATGTATAAGTTAAAGCTGAAAGAACCTACTGACTGGGTAAAGGAAAGAGAAAGCTCTAAAACTACTCTGAGATTTTTGCTTCTACTTTATACAGCTGATCAGATGATGATGCCATTAATTGAGATAATAAACACAGGAGGAGATGGTTTTTAAACTGTAGGGTAAGGACAACAGGCACATTCATTTGAAGGTCAAGTTTGAGGTGCTCGTGGGACCTCTAGATAGGAGATGAAGTTCAAGAGGCAAGACCATGTTGGCAGTAAAAAACTGTGACACTTGTTAACCTAGGGAGCAACAAAGAACAACAAAGAATCAGATCAAAACAGGCTCAAAGCAGGCTCAAAACAATGAAGAAAAAATAAAGAGAACGGCACTTGCTATTAGTTCACACTAGTTTCTCTATTCCAGGAAAAAAGTTCAGTTATATGTCCCATGATATAAGAGAGGTACCCTGCCCTTAAACTAACTCCGTATCTGACTTCCCAACCTGTCAAGACTGAAATCTTCAGCCTAAGATGGAACAAACAGGGATAAAACAAGACAGCTTGATAACATTAGACCTCAAAGAGCTACCAAGCTGTGCTTTAAATGTTATTATCAAAGGGGAGATGACCTGACACCCTGTCTGACAAAGGAAACAAGATTTTACTCCTTTGAGTGTTTTCTACTCAGATACAATTCTACTCAAGCAATTCTAGACTTTGCTGTGCTTTGAACTCCTCGTTCTTCCAGATGTATGGAAAGGTGCCTTTTAAGCAAGAAGGAAATATTTACTGAAAAGTTATGATGAATACTTCTTCATTCTCTGCATAATTTCAACAGAGTGTGAACAGAAGCCCAGGAAATATGGTGACTGTTGGGACCGAGCAGTTTCAACCTAGTGGAACACAGGAACAGCTCGGAATCTACTGTACCACCTGAATCAGGCCTGGTTTTCAGCAGTAACTGACCTTGGAAAACCTAGGGTTAAAAAACCTGAGTTATAGTCTAATAAAATAATGTGCTGTCTCTCTATTTTTAGAAAGTAGAGCTATTAGAAAGCAGGCTAAATTGCCATACTTCAAACCCTGAGGCAAGTAAGGAGTCAGCTGTCCCTGTCCCCTGCCCTACAGTGTGAGGATGGCAATGTCAGTCAACCCACCATGTCTAATCTTCCAGACCTGTTGGCCACATGTGACTGCGGAGTGCTTGACATGTGGTTAGTGCAACTGAGGAGCTTAACTTTTTATTTTAATCAGTTTAAACGAAAAAACTAGAGGAGTGTAAAATATTGCTACGTGAAATACAACTTTGTTTTGGAAGCCACGTTCACTTTAGTCACTGCTTTGTGTAAGATACTGCTGCTGTACTATCGTGCACGCCGGGCACGTGTGTTGTTTCCAGACTACGCATCTCCAGTCTGGTTGGTTTCAAAGGATCGATTCAGTTCAAATGACTTTCTATGTACAGATGTAATGTGTTTCTTCAACATTTTATGCAGACAGCATGAGTTACTGACATTTTGGGCTAGATAATGTGTTGTGAGGGGCTGTCTTGAGCACTGCAGAATACACAGCAGCATCCCTTGTGTTTCCTACGAGATGCCAGTAGCACTCCTCACCCCTTCCCCCAAGTTCCAATAATGGAAACATGCCAAATGTCCCTCGGCGGGAGAAACTGCCGAGTTACAGTGATACGTACATAAATTAGAATTGGTAATTAGAGTAAAATACTCATTTTAAAATTACGTTTCTAATTTTAAAAAGTAAGTATGAACAGATTTTTAAGTTTAAAATAAAGGTGTACTACTGACGAAGAATTGAGTAGAGATGCAAATAGTAATGCAAAATGAAAAGGCTGTTGTGCGAAAAACTTTTCGAGATAATAAAGTACATACTATTAAGAAATGTAAGAAAATATAAACTCAGTAAGTTTCTTCCTAACATTAAAACATAAAAAATGATGCCCTGGCTGGTGTAGCTCAGTAGATCGAGTACAGGCTGCGAACTAAGGGGTCTCCAGTTCGATTCCCAGTCAGGGCACATGCCTGGGTTGCAGGCCGGGTCCCCGATAAGGGCCATGTGAGAGGCAACCACGCATTGATGTTTCTCTCTCTCTCTCTTTCTCCCTCCCTTCCCATCTCTCTAAAAATAAATAAAATCTTTAAAAACAAGACAAAAAATGAATCAACAAAATAGGCTGTCTGAAATCAGAATTAAATGTCCTACAAAAAATTTTAATTATTTTTAACAGGATCTGAGCTTATTACTTTGGCCACCACACCATATTTTAGATTGCAATATAGTAAAAAAAACCCTGTTACTTCAATTATGGACATTTTGTCAGAAAATTATAAGGAAAAAACTAAAAAACACCTCATAGAAAGTGAAAGATCTTCAATTAAACCACCAAGCAATTACTTGTAAAATACAAGACATTTCTAATGATATAAAAGATTAATTGTTTCAAAATGTTTTAAATTACATGTACTTTAATTCTTTAGAGTTAGATGATACTGCTTAGTTAATATTTTGGGTACAATTTGACCCTAAGAACTCCCAAATATACAAAGAAATTTGTCAACTTGCAGCCTAGAAACCGGAATTTGTGGCATAAATATTATAAAACCTCCTACATCTGTTGATGAAGGCTTTGACTAGATATTCTGTAAAATTCCAACACAGGGATGGTGCTCCAACGATGTTAAGTCAAATCCAGGTTTACTGGCATTTTAAAACAAGACTGAGGCTTCCTTCTGCTTTACTCTACTGCATGGTACATATTAAAAATATTTGTGCAATATTCTGAAGCAGTCTCTCTAAGTGTCATAGACACATAATTTAGTCAATGCCTGCAAGAGCTGTGAATGTTGCCCCAACTTCAGTACACCAGCACTGGTTCGATTCTAGGTCAGGACACATGCTTTGATTGCAGGCCAGGCTCCTACTTGGGGGCATGTGAGGGGCAACCTATTGGTGCCTCTCACACATGGATGTTTTGCTCTCTCTCTCTCTCTGAAAGTAAATAAAATCTTTAAAAAAGAACCCATCTCTCCATTCTTCTCTTTCTAAAAGCAATGAAAAAAATGTCCTCGCGTTATGATTAAAAAAAAAGCTATGAAAATTGACAGTCCATAGAACAGCTGAGAAAATAGAAGACAATGACAATGAGTCAAATCATCCTGAGTCCCTTGCAAATGCTCAGTGGTTGAGTGGTAGAAAGGTTTAGAAAAGATTTACTATGCTATTATTCAACACAAGATCTTGAAATAAAAGGAGTGCCTGACAAATTTCAATAGTAAAAAAATAATTTTTATTAATGAGTTAAATTTGAAACTCCAAGAAAAGGGAAGGCTTATTTTTGTGACCTATCTGACAAGGTATTTATGTTAAAATGGAAAATTTTCATAATAATAATATTTTTCTAACATGAATCAATATGAATATTTTAATTGTAACTGACCATACTAACCAGATGCAAAAACTACAAGATAAATGTGAAAACTGCTTTGTGGATATTGATAAACTTAGTTGCCTTAACAATTTATGCCATACCCCTTTGACTGTGGTGTTAACACAAGAGTTACTAAATTTCCTTAAACTGGACAGATGTTGCTAGAAGTGAATTAGAATTCATTTTGCTTTGAAGTAAAATGAATTCTCAGAAAGATGAACCACTTTTATCAACATGGGTGCAAATGTCAAAGGGAAATTATTTTTAGGTACTCAATTCAGTTATGGGAAAACTTTTAAGTATGTTTGGAACAACTTGGGTATATAATTTTATTTTTTCAAGTGTAAGCTTTATGAAATCTAAACAGAGATCAAATATTTCCAATGAAAAGATATCCCTAGTATTCTGATAATATTTATCAAGAATAGACCTCGAGCCTTTTGACCCAGCAATTCCACTGCTAGGATTATATCCTAAGAACCCTGAAACACCAATCCAAAAGAACCTATGCACCCCAATGTTCATAGCAGCACAATTTACAATAGCCAAATGTTGGAAGCAACCTCAGTGCCCATCAGTAAATGAATGGATCAAAAAACTATGGTACATTTACATTATGGAACTCTATGCAGCAGAAAGAAAGAAGGAGCTCCTACCCTTTGCAACGGCATGGATGGAACTGGAAAGCTTTATGCTGAGTGAAATAAGCCAGGCGGTAAAAGACAAATACCCTATGATCTCACCTTTAACAGGAACCTAAACAACAAAACAAACAAGCAAGCAAAATATAACCAAAGACACTGAAATAGACAACAGGCTGACAGTGACCAGAGGGGAGAGGGGAGGAAATTTCAGGGGAAAAGGGAAGGATTTACAGGAACAAGTTTAAAGGACACATGGACAAAAACTAAGGGGGGGTGGAAATGGGAGGGAGGTGGGGAGCACTGGGGGGTGAGCTGGGATGGGAATAAAACACAGAAAACTGTACTTGAACAACAGTTAAAATTTAAAAAAAAGAATAGATGTCGAATTCTACATCTCCCAAATGACTGATAAACAAAACCCCAAAACAAAGCATACTTCTATATGTATACATTATCTCTGGAAGAATATCCAAAAACGGAAGTGGGAAAGGGAATTCTGACTGGTGTAGCTCAATGGACTGAGCATGAGCCTGAGAACCAAAGGACTGTAGTTGGATTCCCAGTCAGGGTACATGCCTGGGTTGCAGGCCAGTTCCCAGCAGGGGATGCACGAAAGGCAACCATACATTGATATTTCTCTCCCTCTCTCTTTCCCTTCCCCTCAAAGATAAATAAAATATTTTTAAAAAATTTTTTTAAAGATTTTATTTATTTATCATTAGAGGGGATGGGAAGTAGAGGAGGAGAGAAATATCAATGTATGGTTGCCTCTGGTGTGTCCCCTGCTGGGAACTGGCCTGCAACCCAGGCATGTGCTCTGACTGGGAATCGAACCGCGATCGTGTGGTTTGCAGGCCTGCGCTCAATCCACTGAGCTACACCAGCCAGGGCAATAAAATCTTTTTAAAAAATGTCAACACTCAACACTACCTAAAGCAAGCTATAGATTCAATGCAATTCCTATCAAGATTCCAATGATGTTTTCACAGAACTAGAACAAATAATATGAAAATTTATATGGAATCAAAAAAGGCCCCACATTTCAACAATGATCCTGAGAAAGAGGAACAAAGTTGGAGGAATTGTACTACCTAATATCAAACTATACTATAAGACCATAGTAATCAAAACAGCATGATTCTGGCATAAAAACAGCCACACAGATCAATGGAACAGATTAGAGAGCCCAGAAATAAACCTACACACACTTTTATAATCAGTCAATATTCAACAGAGGACACAAGCATATACAATGGGCCATAGATAGTTTATTCAATAAATGGTACTGGGAAAATGAGACACATATATACATAAAAATGAAACTAGACCACCTTCTTACACCACACACAATAAATTCAAAATGGATCAAAGACTTAAACCTGAAACCATTAAAATTGTAGAAGAAACTATAGGTACCAAAATCTTGAACATTGCTCATAGCAATATTTTATTGGATACATCTCCCCAGGCAAGGAGACAAAAGAAAAAATAAACAAATGAGACTACATCAAACTAAGAAGTTTTTGCACAGCAAAGGAGATCATCAACAAAATAAAAAGACAATCCACAGAATGGGAGAATATATTCACTGATACGACTGATAAGAGGTTAATATGCAAAATTTATAAAGAAATTAAACAACTCGACACCAAAAAACCCCCAAAACAACCCAATTAAAAAATGGGCACAGGACCTGAATAAATACTTCTCCAAAGACAACATACAGCTGGCCAACAGACTCAAAAAATGCTCAAGATCACTAGTCATCAAATTAAAACCACAATGAGATACCATCTCACACCTGTCAGAATGGCTGTCATCAATAAATCCACAAACAACAAGTGCTGGCGAGGATGTGAAGAAAAGGGAACCCTAGTGCACTACTGGTAGGAATGCAGACTGGTGCAGCCACTGAGGAAAGTAGTATGGAGATAACTCAAAAAATTAAAAATGGAACTGCCTTTTAATCCAGCTATTCCATTTCTGGGAATATACCCAACGAACTCAAAACACTAATTCATTGTAGCATTATATACAATCACCAAGATATGGAAGCAGCCCAAGTGTCCATCAGTAGATGAGTGGGTAAAACAACTATAGGACATTTACACAATGGAATACTACTAGGTCGTAAAAAAGAAGAAAATGTCACCCTTTGGAACAGTATAGATGGACTTAGAGAATATTATGCTAAGTAAAATAAGCCAGTCAGAGAAAGACAAATATCACACAATTTCACTCATATGTGGAATCTAATGGACAAACTGACCTAACAAGGAAAATGGGGACACATTCATAGATGGAGAGCCAGATGAAAGCTAGTGGTGGGGGCGGGAGGGGATCAGTGGGTGGAGGGATTGAGCAAAAAGAAAATAGGACTCACGGACATGGACAACAATGTGGTGATTGCTGGGGTGAGGAGTGTATAAGAAGACTAAATGGTAATAAGAAACAAATACAATAAAGTTTAAACCAAAAAAAAGAAAAAGAAAACTATAAGCCAATTGATAAAGATGGCTATTTGAGAAAGTTCCACTTCTTATTAATTTAATTCAACCCTGAACAAAATTGTAAGTGTTGCTCCAATAGCAGACTTCATCTAGTATATCTGTGTTATTTATCACACTAGAAGGAAAAGGGACCGATTTTTGTAAAGAGGCATACAAATCAATATGAGGTTTCAACAGATGGAGTCTTGGTTGGGAGCCACAGCAGCCCCTTCAGGTCCCGTGCTGAAAATCATTCAGCTGAAAATACTGAAAGACCCAGACATTTGCTTGGCAAGTCACTTGGGAAATCTGCATCTTGCTAAGTGTAATCTGCCCAGTCTGGGTCAGAATGATAGCCACACACCTGCTCAGGGTAGTCGGCAGTTAACACACTAAGCCACAGCCACAGAGTTATACTGAATATCACTGCTGCAAGTAGTGCAGTACCACCATGATATAATTTGCCCCACTGAGATATTTTTAGAGATATTGAATGGTTTGGCATTCAGGGAGATGCCTCTAGTTGAACATAAGAAGCAAGCACTATACACACAGTTTAGATCACTGGAGACACGGGGGAGAGGGGCAAAGAGGCTCAGCAGCTATCAGCGTTGGTTTAGCATTGCTGGCTCACCTACCACTGGGTCCCTGACATTGTGCAAACCTGCCTTAGACACCCACAGTGTGACCAAGCTTTTTGTTCCAGTCCAAATGCAGAAAGGTACAGAAGGTGTCTCTGACGTTAGCTCTGGGACACAATTTTCCCTAGTACTCCTTAGTGTCATATAACAATTCAACAATGGGAGGGCCTGGACATAAGAAATATATATTTAGGCCCTGGCTGGCATAGCTCAGTGGATTGAGCGCGAGCCTGCGAACCAGATGATCGCGGTTTGATTCCCAGTCAGGGCACATGCCTGGGTTGCAGGCCGGTTCCTTGCAGGCTAACTACCAGCAGGGGACGCACAAAAGGCAACCATACATTGGTGTTTTTCTCTCCCTTGCTCCTTCCCCTCTAAAAATAAATAAGTAAATAAAATCTTTAAAAAAAAAAAGAAATATATATTTAAAACAAAAACTAAATCTACAGAACCTCAGATAACTGGATTCAAGCCTAAAATTGCGGAACTGATCCTGTTGTCTACATCTGATGGATATCAGCAAGGTCTAAGAGCGACTCAACTGTGATTTCCTTCTCAAAATAACCCTCTCATCTGCATACAGGTTTATGTAATGCTGACACCTAAGGAAAACCCCCACCTCCACCCTCCCATTTCTGCTTCCACTCAAAAACAACAAAACAAACAAACAGACCTTGGAATTTGAAAGCAACATGAAGAAAATCCAAATCCTCCAATTCTAGCTCCTGTTATTCAAAAAGTGGTCACATATAAAGCATGGTAGTGATGATGAAAAGTTGAATTTCCTGTCCTCCCCTATGAAAACCAAAGTTTTTTCTACTTTTTAGATTAAGGCAAAATTCACATATAGAAAAATTTACCATTTTTACTGTATAGTCTAAAAGTTTTGAAAATCGCATACAGTCATGTAATCGACACCACAATCAAGATACGGAACAGTTCCATCACCTATAAAGTTCCCTTCTGCCCCTCCTTCCAACTCCAGGCCCTGGCTGATCTGAATTCTGTGCCTGTAATTCTGTGCCTGTAATTTTGCCATTTCCAGAATGTCATATACATAGAATCATATACTACACAGCCTGAGTCTGGTCTCTTTCATACTGCATAATGCAATTGAATTCATCCATGTTGTTGTATGGATGAATACAGTAGTTTCCTCCTTTTTATTGCTGAGTAGTATTTCATTACATTGGATGTACTAGGGTTTGTTTATTCACTCCTCCATTGAGGATCGTTTGGGTTGTTTCCAGTTTTGACAGAATGTATGAATAAAGCTATTGTAAACAATTGTTCACCCCGAGTTTTCATTTCATTTGGGTGAGTACCTAGGAGTAAACTGCTAGAAGATCTACATTTTAGAATATCTGCCTGGTTCTATCTGCGCTATTTCTATGCAACAGTTATGTACTTTCCCAGTGGAATAGCTGTGATGCTATTTCTGTGATGCTTGTCTTCCTGGTCCATCTATATCATTTCTCTGCCCTCCTGGGTATAAGAAACATCTCCAAATCATTACCACTTACGAACTTCATTAACACTCTGTTTACTTTCAGCCCTAAATCATTAATAAAAATGCTAAATATGCCCAGTTTCCTTAGCACCCTGCAGTATCCTAGAAAACAACTCTCATTCCCAGCGCAGACACACACACTACCCTTTAGTTTACACTTGATTTACAGCACACATTGTATCAGTAGTTTCTCCTCTATCTTAATCAATTTTCAAATGAGCCAAGAATTTTCAGTATATCACCTTTAATAACCACAGAAAAACCAAAGAGAGCTTCCCTCAACTCATCTGCAGTTAGTGTACTTGCTGTATACACTGATACAGACAAGGACCAATAGAGAATAAACTCAGAAAATCTGAGATGTTTCTCTCTAACACAAGCCTAAAAGCAAGGCTGGGCTTTGTCCTCCTAGAAGTGTCCCATTCTAAAAACGGTCTTTGAAATAAATGCTGTATTAATTAAACTAGAGAAGAGAAAAAAATGCCAGCATAATTAACATACAAAGCAATAGTATGGTCTAATTAATCACCATGAAGAGCAATCGAATAAAATACTATGCATTTTTATGGAGCAATTTAATCTGGCAAGCAATTAATCACAGAAACACTAAGCAAAACAAATGGATTTCCCTTTAAGGAAGTCACATTTATCATCTGTAATGTATCCCAAACTCTAATTTGTTATCCTGACTCAAAATTGTCCAGGAGACAATGAATTGTCAGCCTTAGCAGAACACCGATTTCTGGCGAAAAAGAACATTAAGCCTTTCAAATCAAGTTACAATCCTTTAACAACCAAAGAGCTATAAAGCATAAGGGGCAGAGGTACATGGCAATGGGCATGGAGGTCTTAACCTCAAAAGTTCTAAATCTGGATCAGTTTAGTCAACTCCATAGATAATTGCTAAATGATTCATGAAAAATAAACACTTAGCATTAGGAGTGATAATTATAGGTCACAGATATCACCAAAACTTCAAAGGGAGGAACGTCCATAACTATCACAGAGGTAAACAGCTTTTGATCTTCAGAAGCAGCAAGAGGGGACACATTTCAACACTGTGAAATGTAACTCAAGAAAATGTATTTCCTTTACTCCTTCCTTTTCTCCTCTCTTCATCTTTAAACAATGACCCACTATCCCTGTGCCCCAATCACTTTACCAGTGTGAAGAATGTCAACAAGCTGATTTTTAAAATCTTTTTATTGATTATGCTATTACAGTCATCCTAGTTTTTCCCCTTTTGCCCCCCTCCACCCAGTACCCCCCATCCCCTCCAGTAATGCCCCCCTGCTTAGTTCATTTCCATGGGTCATGCATATAAATTCTTTGGCTTCTCCATTTCACATCCTGTTATCCCCCTGCCTATTCTTTACCTAACAATTTGTACTTCTTAATTCTTGCCCCTTTTCCTCCATTCTCCCCTTTCCCCTTCCAACTGGTAACCCTCCAAATGATCTCCATATCTATGGTTCTGTTCCTGTTCTGCTTGTTTGCTCAGTTTGTGTTTTTGACTCAGTTGTTGACATTGTGAATTTATTGCCATTTTAATGTTCTTATTTTTGATCTTCTCTTTCTTAAATAAGTCCCTTTAACATGTCATCTAATAATGGCCTGGTGATGATGAACCTTGTCTGGGAAGCACTTTATCTGCCCTTCCATTCTAAATGATAGCTTTGCTGGATTGAGTAATCTAGATTGTAGGTTCCTGCTTTTTATCACTTTGAATACTTCTTGCCAGTCCCTTCTTGCTGGCAAAGTTTCTTTTTAGTAATCAGCTGACAGTCTTATGGGAACTCCTTTGTAGATAACTATCTGCTTTTCTCTTGCTGCTTTAAAGAGTCTCTCTTTATTTTTAACCTTTAACATTTTAATTATGATGTGTCTTGGTGTGGTCCTCTTTGTGTCCATTTTGTTTGGAATTCTCTGTGTTTCCTGGACTTGTATGTCCATTTCCCTCACCAAATTAGGGAAGTTTTGGAATTTCATTATTTTTTCAAATAATTTTTCAATTTCTTGATCTTTCTCTTCTCTTGACACCCCTATGATTCAACTGTTGGTACATTTGACATTGTTCCAGAGGCTACTTACCCTACCCTCGTTTTTTTGGATTCTTTTTCTCTTTGCTGTTCTGATTGAATTTTTTTCTTTCTTCTGTTACAAATCATTTATTTGATTCTTGCCTTCATCCATTCTGTTGTATTCCTGCAAATTTTCCTTTATTTCACTTAATGTAAACTTTATTTCTGCCTTGGTCTTTTTTATGCTGTTGAAGTAACCAATGGTTTCCTTAAACATCCTAATAACCAGTGTTTTGAACTCTCATCTGATAGACTGCTTATCTCCAGTTTGTTTAATTCTTTTTCTGGAGTTTTATTCTGCACCAAGTACAAATTGGTAGTCACAAAATAGTCATGGGGATGTAAAATACAGAATAGAGAATTCGTCGATAATATTGTAATGACTATGTATGGTGCCAGGTGGGTACTGAATATATGCGGAGAATACTTTGTAAAGTATATGATTATCTAACTACTATGCTGTACACTTGAAATGAATACAAAAAAATGGATGTAAACTGTAGTTTAAAAATAAAATTAAGGAAAAAGAGAAGTGAACAGTTCCATGGAAAAGGAGGGTTATGAGGGAACTTTGGGATGATGAAAATGTCTTAATCTGGGTGATGATTAAATAGGTACAATCTTGTTCAGTTACATACTAACTCTATTACGCATTTTACCACATACAACAGCTCAATTAAAAAGAAACAAAGATATGGTTTCAGTGAATTGGTAACATTCTATTTCTTGAGGTGAGTAGTTTACAAGTATATTTAAGGATCAAGTTTTATTACAAATATACATTAATATATAGCACTCTTTAGAATTGATCAAATAGTTCATATTTTTTAAATAGGAAATTAGTTTAGATTAAATGTCCAAAAGGAGCCGATTTTTTCTAATCCTTAAAAGATTTTATTTACTATTTTTGGAGCGAGGGGAAGGGTAGGAGAAAGAGAGAGAGAAACAATGATATGTGGTTGCCCCATTAGGGGGTTGCCTCTCCTGTACCCCCTAATGGAGACCTGACCTGCAACCTAAGCATGTGTCCTGACTGGGAATTGAACTGGCGACCCTTTGGTTCACAGTTGGGCACTCAACCCACTGAGCCACATCAGCCAGGATTAACCCATCCTATCTAAATCCCATCTAGTAAATTATCCCATAAGAAAGGTAAGGTACAGACACCAAACAGCATGTTCCACCCCCTTCTGCCCAGAATGAATTCCAACCACAGATGGCTATTCCTGCTGCATCTCAGAGCTGTCACCAAGATGAATGCAGAAGAGGAGAGACCAATGAGAACCAACTGTCTCTGGAGCTTCCTTGAGATTGAGAATTTTTATCATATGAAAAGTGTCAAATCAGAGATAAATTAATGTTCTTTGGTATACAGGGTAGTGAAAATGCATCAGCACACACTGTGTTTGACATCCCACTCCAATGTTATTGGTTTTAAAAGAAATTACATAGAAACCCAGCAGAACAAAAAAATTTCATTAAACCTCTTACAACAGGAGCCCACTTTGCTAAAGCATGCACGATAGCTGGGCTCCAGGGAGAAATGCAAAATCAAGGTAAAATTAATCAAAACCTACATCAAAAAGAACAGCAAAAGACATTTTAAGATGAAAATCTTTCCTCAGTGTTAGAAATTCCTAAAGTCTGATCACTGAGTGCATAATTCTGCTTATTATTATCTTCCACTATGTAACACTATATTTATAATTAGGCTGATATCACAGTAAAATGACAGTAAAATGTAGACACAATTCATTTAACAATTAATCTACTGGAGCTAAAAATTCTTACCATGTCATTAAATTGCCTGCTTAAAACGCTGCCTCAGTTTTAGTTCTAGATTATCACACGCCTTCTTAAAAAACCCAGGGGAAATGTGATGCACAAGGCAAGGCTTGTTTAGGGGAGAAAGAGCAGGCAGCAGGGAGCTTCGCGCTTTTCTCTCCCGGTGGACCCAACTCCGAAGAGCCTGCATTATGCCACCACACTTACTCCTGACTAAAAGAGAACACAGTAAAGAGCATCTTCTTTCGGTAAAGCTCACTCACCCCACCCACCTGCACCCTGAACTGTTTTACCGTCCTTTCCCTGTCAGTTCTCTCCAATTTATCAATATAAAAACTAAGACTTGCTATAATTTTTTCTCTCTTCTTCTTTTAAAAAATATTTTAATTGGTAAACCTCTCTGTGGGGATTTTAGGAGAGTAGGAGGATAGAGAAAAATTTGAACCATTCTATGAAGGTTGTCGTCTCTGATTTCTCTATAAAAAGATTTTATTTTTCTAGTCTGGCCCTGGCTGATGATTCTCCACCCACAGTTTTTTTTGTCACAAATTTATTCTTTACAAAGAGCTTTCCAGTTGATTCTTTGGGAATTTTTTTTCAGTTTTCAAGTCCATTTTATATAATAGCAGCAAGCCAAAACCCAGAAAGGGGAGTGATTATTTCAAATCATCCACCAAATCAGTTGCAGATGCAGGATTAGATCAAAGCATCAAAACAAAAATTTAGAAAGGAATACTTATCAAAAGTGCTGATGATACAAAGCTGCAAAGGAAAACCAATACATAAAATGACATAATCAGGCCTCAAAAAATATCCTAATAAACTAGAATGATGGGTTTCAATGAACAAGATACATTTAATAAGGATATAGAGTTTCATTTAGATGAGTTTAAAGAAGAAAAATCAACTGGAGATATTCAGGAAATTCAAAACAGTAATAGTAGGTATTTCTGAATGGTAAAATTTTTTATCTTGACCAGAGGACATGCCCATTGATTTTAGAGAAGGGGAAGGGAGGGAGAGAGACAGGGATAAAACAATGATGGGAGAGAAACACTGATTGATTGCCTCTCGTCTGAACCTATACTAGGACCAAACCCATAACTCAGGCATGTGTCCTGAATGGGAATCGAACCTGTGACCTTCCTCTTTACAGGACAATGCTCCAACTGATACAAATAAGCCAAGGTCGAATGGTGACATTTTAGATGGCCTTACTTTACTTTGTTCTTTGTACTTTTCTGCATTGTTTAAAATTTCTGTGATAAGCAAGCAGCACTAAAACAAAACAAATTACCACAAAGCAAAACATCATTACTAACTAACTAATTCCAGGATGGGAAAGAGTTAGCTGGATAGCAAGTCACTTTAAGCATATTTCAAAACAAATTTTAAAATTTTAGTAGGATCCAAGCTTGTTAGGAAGCAACAATGCAAAGGATCAAAAGCCTATTTGAAGAAATAATGACCAAAAACTTCCCTAACCTGGTGAAGGAAAAAGACGCACAAGTGTAGAATGCAGAGAGTCCCAAACAAGATGAACCCAAAGAGGCCCACACGAAAACACATCATGATTAAAACAGCAAAGATTAAAGACAAAGAGAGAATCTTAAAAGCCACAAGAGAAAGACAGTTACCTACAAGAGAACGTCACTAAGACTGTCAGCAGATTTTTCCACAGAAACATTTCAGGCCAGAAGGGATTGGCATGAATATTTAAAGTGATGAAAAGCAAGGACCTACAACCAAGACTAGTTTCCCTAGCAAGTCTATCATTTAAAATTGAAGGACAAATAAAGAGCGTCCCAGACAGGAAAAAGCTAAAAAAAGTTTCTTACAACTAAACCAATATTACAAGAAATGTTAAAGGGCCTGCAAGAAGGAGAAGAAGAAAGGAAGAGGAAGAAGACGATGACAGTGACAAGAGGAACACAGATAAAAAAAATAAAGTGGCAATATGTACATACCTATCAATAATCATGTTCAAAGTAAATAAATGCTCCAATCAAAAGACACAGGGTAGCCAAATGGATAAGTAAACAAGACCTATATATATATATATATGCCTTCTATAAGAGACCCACTTTAGTACAAAAAATACATATAGGTTAAAAGTAAAGAGATGGGAAAAGATATTCATGCAAATGGAAAGAAAAAAATATCTAGAGTATTAATACTTACATCTGACAAAATATACTCTAAAACAAAAGCTATAGTAAGAGACAAAGAAGGACACTACATAATGGTAAAAAGAACAATCCAACAAAAAGACATTAAGCTTTGTATGCATTTATGCACCCAACAAAGGAGCACCTAAAAATGTAAAACAAATCTTGATGGACCTAAAGGAAGAGACTGACAGTAATACAGTCATAGTAGGGGATTTTAACATCCCCTGACATTTATGGATAGGTCTTCCAGACAGAAAATCAACAAGGAAATATTGGCCTTAAATGATCCACTAGACCAGATGGATTTAATTGACATCTTCAGAGCATTTTGCCTCAGAGATATAGAATATATATTCTTTTTTTAAAAGATTTTACTTATTTATTTATCTTTAGAGGGGAAGGAGAGAGGGAGAGAAACATCAATGTACGGTTGCCTTTTATGCGTCCCCTGCTGGGAACTGGCCTGCAGGGAACTGGCCTGCAACCCAGGCATGTGCCCTGACCGGGAATCGAACCACGATCCTCTGGTTCGCAGGCCCGTGCTCAATCCACTAAGCTACGCCAGCCAGGGCAGAATACATATTCTTTTCAAGTGCACATGAACCATTTTCTAAAACAGACTATATATTAGGATATGAAGCAAGTCTCAATAAATGTAAGAAGATTGAAATCATTGCACCAAGCATCTTCTCTGACCACAGTGCTATGAATCTGGAATCAATCACAAGAAAAAAAGTGAAAACACGCAAAGACATGGAGGCTGAATAATGTGTTACTGCGCAATGAGTGGATTAACAATGAAATCAATGAAGAAATCAGAAGAAAATGAGAACACAACAATCCAAAATCTATGGGACATAGCATAAGCAGTCCTAAGGGAAAAATTCATAGCATTACAGCCCTATCTCAAGAGACAATAAAAATTTCAAACAAACAATCTGACTTTACATTTAATGGAACTTGAGAAAGAACAACAAACAGAGCCCAAACTGAGTAGAAAGCAGGAAATAATAAAGATTAGAACAGAAATAAATAAAAACAATACCAAAGATTAAACCTGGTTCTTTGAAAAGATAAATAGGATCAACAAACCTTTAACCAGACTCATCAAGAAAAAAAAGAGAGGACCCAAATAAATAGAATCAGAAATGAAAGAGAAGTAACAACTGACTCCACAGAAATACCAGAGATTGCAAGAAACACCATATGCCAACAAATTGGACAACTTGGGCAAAATGGATACATTTCTAGAAACATACAAACTTCCAAAATTGAATCAGAAGAAACAAAATACCTGAATAGACTGATTACAAGTAATGAAAATGAAGAAGTAATCAAAAAACTCCCAGCAAACAAGAGTCCAGAACCAGATGGCTTCACAGGCGAATTTCACCAAACATTCAAAGAAAAATTAACACATATCCTTCTCAAACTACTCCACATATTTCAAGAGGAGGGAAGACTCCTAAGTTCATTTTAGGTGACCAGCATTATCCTAATTCTAAACCAGATAAAGACACTACAAAAAAAGAAATTTATAGGCAAATATCCCTGATGAACGTTGATGCCAAAATCCTCAACAAAATATTAGCTAAACAGATCTGGTAATATATTAAAAAGATTATATACCATGATTAAGTGGGAATTATTCCAGGAATGCAAGGTTGGTACAAAATCTGCAAATCAATAAACATGATACACCACATAAACAAAATGAAGAATAAAAACCACATAATCATATCAACAGATGCAGAAAAGCATTTGATAAAATCCGTCAATGATAAATCCTCTCAGCAAAGTGAGAATAAAGGGAACGTACATCAACATAATAAAGGCCATACATGACAAACACACCATCAACATTACACTCAATGGGCAAAAACTAAAAAAAAAAAAAGCATTTCCCTTAAGATCAGAAATAAGATAGACGACTTCCGCCAAGATGGAGGCATAGGTGGAAACACTGTGCCTTCTCCCACAACCGAGTTTGACTACAACAAAAGTTTTGGAGAACTAGAACACACCCAAAGACCAGAACACGGAATTATACGGAAGTCCGACAGCTACGAACCGTTCAACGGGGAGGGTAAGAGAGGCGGAACCAGCAACGGAGCTGGGTCGGGCAGGACAGATCCCCCGACCTAGGCGCTAGGCGCTCAGGCAGCCCAAAGCCAGTCGGGGTGCGGGGCAGACTGACCAAGGTCGCACATTCGCGCACGGTGAGACAGAGCACGCAGGCCCCAGGGGACGAACCCAGTGGTGGAGGACCGACAGCGGTGGCACACTCAAGTGCAGTGGAACGAAACGCGTGGGCCCGGTGACAGTGGTGGCTGCGGTGCCGGTGGGGGTCTCGGCAGCAGGCGGCAGAGGGAAGCCATTGTCCCTCTTTGACCCCCACCCCCACATACAATGTCACAACCCAGCGACTGAGTTGCCCTGCTCCGGTGAACACCTAGGGCTCCGATCCTGCTACTTAACAGGCACGAACAGCCCAAAAGATGGCGCAAGAGGAACTCAAAGTCCCAGAGCCAATAACCCTAAGCGACCAGGAAATTGCCAGCCTCTCAGAAGCCCAATTTAAGACACTATTTATCAGGATGCTCACAGAATTGGTAGACTACAGTCACAAATTAGAGAAACATATGAAGGCTAAACTAATTGAAATGAAGGGAGATGTCCAGGAAACCAATAGCGATGGAAAGGAAACTGGGACTCAAATCAATGGAATGGACCAGAAGGAAGAACGAAACATCCCACCAGAAAGGAATGAAGAAATGAGAATTCAAAAAAATGAGGAGAGGCTTAGGAACCTCCAGGACATCTTTAAACGTTCCAACATCCGGATTATAGGGGTACCAGAAGGGGGAAAGAAACAGCCACGAGTGGAAAACTTATTTGAACAAATAATAAAGGAGAACTTCCCCAGTCTGGCAAAGGAAATAGACTTCCAGGAAATCCAGGAAGCTCAGAGAGTCCCAAAGAAGTTGGACCCAAGAAGGAACACACCAAGGCACATCATAATTACATTAGCCAAGACTAAAATGAAGGAGAGAATCCTAGAAGCAGCAAGGGATAAGGGGACAGTCACCTACAAAGGAGTACCCATCAGACTGTCAGCGGATTTCTCAAAAGAGACCTTACAGGCAAGAAGGGGCTGGAAAGAAGTATTCCAAGTCATGAAATCCAAAGACCTACAGCCAAGATTGCTTTATCCAGCAAAACTTTCATTTAGAATGGAAGGACAGATAAAGTGCTTCTCAGATAAGGTCAAGTTCAAGGAGTTCATCATCACCAAGCCCTTATTATATGAAATGCTAAAGGGACTTATCTAAGAAAAAGAAGATGAAAAATATGAACAGTGAAAGGACAGCAAACACACAGTTATTAACAACCACACCTAAAACAAAAGCAAACCAAGAGGACAGCTAGATCAGGAGTGGAACCATAGAAATGAAGAACACATGGAGGGTTAGAAACAGGGGTGTGGGAGGAGGAGAAGGGGGAGAAGGCACAGAAAATAGCATAAATGGTAGGTAGAAAATAGATAGGGGGGGCGAGAATAGTGGGGGAAATATAGAGTCTAAAGAACTTGAGACACGTGGTTATAAACAATGGGGGGGAGAAGGGTGGGGGAGGGAGTGTGCGGGTGGAGGGGAATGAAGGGGGGGAATAGAACAACTGTAATGGTATAATCAATAAAATATATTTTTTAAAAAAAGAAACAAGATAGGGATGCCTGCTTTCATCACTCATGTTCAGCATACTACTAAAAGTACTAGACAGCAATCAGAGAAGAAGAAATAAAAGGCATTCAAATTGGAAAGGAATAAGTAAAACTGTCATTATCTGTAAATGACATGATATTATATAGGGAGAACCCTAAAGGATCCACCAAAAAAACTACTAGAACGGATAAATGAATTCAAATAGTGGCATGATACAAAATCCAGAAATCAATTGCATTTTTAAAATATTTTTATTTATTCATTTTTAGAGATAAGGAAAGGGAGAAAAGAGAGAAGGAGAGAAACATCAATGTGTGGTTGCCTCTCACACATCCTCAACTGGGGATCTGGCCCACAACCCAGGCATGTGCCCTGACTGGGACCCTTTGGTTCACAGGCCAGTGCTCAATCCACTGAGCCACACCAGCCAGGGCCAATTGTATTTTTATAAATCAATAATGAACTATCAGAAAGGGAAATCAAGAAAATAATTCTATTCATAATTGCTTCAAAAAGAAGAAAATACCTAAGAATAAATTTTACCAAGGATGTAAAAGATATGTGCTCAGAAAATTATATGACACTTAAGAAATTGAGGAATACACAAATAAGTGGAAACATACACCATGTTGATGGACAGGAAAAATTAACATCATTAAAATGTCCATACTACCCAAAGCAATCTATAGATTCAATGCAATTCCTATCAAGATACCAATGGTATATTTCACAGAACTAGAAAAAAATGTTGCAAAAATTTATATGGAACCAAAAAAGACCTGGAATAGCCACAGCAATACTGAGAAAGAACAACAAAGTGGGAGGAACCATGCTACCTGATATCAAACGGTAATACATGGTCATAGTAATCAAAACAGCATGGTGTTGGGTGCTAGGTGCTTGGCTCTTTTAGTTGGACTGTTGTCCCATGCACTCAAAGGTTGTGGGTTCCATCCCTGGTCGGGCTACATGTGGCAGGCAACCAACTGATGTTTCTCTTTCACATTGATGTCTTTCTCTCTCCCTCCCTTCCTCTCTCTCTAAAACTCAATAAAAACATGTCCTCGGGTGAGCATTTTTTAAAAAGCATTTAAACACAGTGTGGTACTGGCACAAAAAACAGACATATAGATCAATGAAACAGAATAGAGAGCTCAGAAATAAACCCACACCTCTACAGTCAATTAATATTTAACAAAGGAAGCAAAAATATATAATGGGGTAAAGATAGTTTATTCAATAAATGGTGTTGGGAAAACTGGATAGATACGTGCAAAAAAAATAAAACTAGACTACCTTCTAATGCCATACACAAGAATAAACTCAAAATTAATTAAAAACTTAAATGTTAGCCCTGGCTGGTGTGGCTCAATGGATTGAGTGCCATCCTGCAAACCAAAAGGTCACCAGTTCAATTCCCAGTCAGGGCACAGGCCTGGGTTGTAGGCCCGGGCCCCAGTTGGGGGCACGTGAGAGGCAACCAGTCGATATATCTCTCACACATTGATATTTCTCTCCCTGTCTTCTTTCCTTCCTCTCTCTAAAAGTAAATAAATAAAATCTAAAAAAAAAAAAGACAAATGTTAGACTCAAATCCATAAAAATCCTAGAAGAAAACATAGGCAGTAAAATCTCAGACACCTCTCATAGCAGTATTTTTTCTGAAATATTGCCTCAGGTAAGGGAGATAAAAGAAAAAATAAACAATGAGCCTACATCTGTTAGGGTGGGCAGGGATAGGAGGGGACTCCCGGTGGACTTTGCCAAGACGGACATCCTCAGAGTAACCTGAGTCCGAGGAAGAGACCACTAATGCTGTATCGCTGCTTTGTTCAGAGGGCACCAATCCCCAGCTCCCACGGGGAGCCAACGAAAATAAAACCCCACAACATTCCCTGCTTGGGTGCGACTTCCTTGGCCTCACTCTGCAGACCGGGGAACCCCACCTGGGTGCACAAACCCCAGTAAAGCTCTTTATTGCCTACTTTATGGCTGATTGGCATTTCTTTCTCGGCGGAGCCTAAGAAAACCTTTCAACATCAAACAGAAAAGTCTTTGTACATCAAAGGAAACCATCAACAAAATGAAAAGGCAACCCACTGATTGGAGAACATATTTGCTGATACATCTATCTGATTAGGGGTTAATATCCAAAATTTATAAGGAACTTATAAAATCCAATACCAATAGAAGAACAGTCCAATTAAAAAATGGGTAAAGGCCCTGAACTAGGCAGTTCTCCAAAGGGGAGGACATAGAGGCAGCCAAGAGACATATAAAAAAATGTTCCATTGTCACTAATCACCGGAGAGATGCAAATTAAACTACAGTGAGATATCGCCTCACACCTATGAGAATGGCTATCACCAATAAATCAACAAACGAGTACTGGCAAGGATGTGGAGCAAAGGGAATCCTATTGCACTGGTGGTGTGAATGCAGACTGGTGCAGCCACTGTGGAAAACAGTAGGGAGTTACTTCAAAAAACTAAAAATGGAACTGCCTTATCACTCAGCAATCCCACTTCTGGGAATTTATCTGAAGAAACCTAGAACACTAATTCAAAAGAATACATGCATCCATATGTTCATTGCAGTGTTATTTACAAAGCCCAGTTTAGGAAGCAGAGTGCCCAAGTGCCCATCAATAGACAGTGGATAAAACAACTATGGGACATTTACACAATGGAACACTACTCGGTTGTAAAATGAAGGAAACCTTACCCTTTGTGACAACATGGCTGGACCCAGATAGAATTATGCTAAGTGAAATAGGCCAGACAGAGAAAGATAACTACCATTTGATTTCACTAATCCGTGGAATCTCATGGACAAAATGAACTAACAAGCAAAACAGAGTCAGATTCACAGAGAGCAGGCAGCTGAGGGGAGGGGAAGGTGGCTTAGTTGGGTGGAGTGGAGGGACTGAGCAGAAAATAAAAAGAAAAAACTCACGGAGGAGGAGGAGGATAGGAGGAGGGGGATAAGGAGAAGTGGAAGGAGATGGAAGAGGGTGTAGGAGGGATAAATGGTGATGGAAGGAGACTTGACTTGGGGTGGTGAACACACAACATAGTATAAAGGTAATGTGTTGTGGAACTGGGCATCTGAAACCTGCGTAACTTTGTTAACCAGTGTCACCCAATAAATTCAATAAAAAAACTCAGGCTGCAAATAAAATACATCCATATCCCGGGTGTTAACAGTCTCCCTATAATTTAAGCTACTCAGACTACATTTGGATCCAGTTCTAGGTGTTATTAAGTCCAGTAAACACTTATCGAACACCATTTGGTACAAGGCATACCCTAACACTATACTTAAGGAATTAAACTGAGAAGTTAAAATATGTATAAATACAATCACAATAGCCAGAGATTCCAAACCTATGTCATATGAAGAACAGTTGAGGGAAGAAAGGATGTTCTGCCTATCCAAGGGGAATTACATTATCTGCTGACTCGTCCCATTAGCAGGTAACCAAACAGTCTACTGCTCAGCATGGTTAGAATACCTGAATTACGTGACTAGCAACCTGGCCCAACTTTTGGGAAAGATCAAGAGGGAAATAAGGGATAAGATGAAGAAATGCCCACAGTTTAAAAAGACTACTTTACAAAGTGCCCTGTATATAAACTGCAAAATAGAAAGTAATTAAGGACCTTCACTATGCCTGTTGACCCCATTGTAGATAGGCTTTCTGTAAGTTATAACTAGAACCATCAGTTTGTTAACTAAGGCAGAATTAAATGTCTACATTTCCTAGCCAGAGTTCCTTAAAAAAAAAAAATCAATGTTTTCTCAGCTGAAAGCAAAACTTTTCTTACCTTGGGATCAATAATTAGAGAGCAGCACAACCCTTACAGGATTAGAGATAGTTGTACCCGCAAAAGCAGTCCATCTTCATAGAATCAAAGGATAGAAAAAAAAGACAGCTGGCTGGGAAAGAGCGAAGACCCAGGAACCATAGGCTCTGGACTTCTGTGAACTCTGGTCCCTTCCCACCACCCTAGCCCTATTATATAATGTGTCCATTGGAAACACCTTCCTTCCTGACCTCCTACAACAGAGCAGCAATTCTAGATTACCTTGACTGCCCCCTGGTTCTCAACTCCTGGCATTCAGAAATAGTTGTAAAGATAAGGATGCAGTGACAGGAATAATAAAGAAATGCTCCTAAAGCCACAGGCTTCTAAAGAAAGAATCTCAAATCTGTCTCACACAAACACATAATACTTCCTCTTATTCACTCTTTTCCTCTCTCTTTCTTGGTTTTTGAGGCTCACCTAAAGAAACTAGAAATAAGTCCTGGCTGGTATGGCTCAGGGGAATGAATGCCGGCCTGTGAACCAGAGTCGCGGGTTCGATTCCTAGTCAGGGTGGGCACATGCCAGAGTTGCGGGCCAGGCCCCCATTGGGAGGCATGTGAGGGACAGCCATGCATTGATGTTTCTCTCCCTCTCTCCCTCCCTTTCCCTCTCTAGAAATAAATAAATAAAATCTTCAAAAAGAAAAAAAAAAAAGAAAGAAAAGAACCAGAAATAAGATGCTAGTTCCTGCTGATTAAAAGATTAGCAGAATGGCCCTGGCTGGTGTAGCTCAGTGGATTGAGTGTGGGCCTGTGAACCAGACGACCGCAGGTTCGATTCCCAGCCAGGGCACATTCCTGGGTTGCAGGCCAGTTCCCTGCAGGAGCCAGTTCCCAGCAGGGGATGCATGAGAAGCAACCATACATTGATGTTTCTCTTCCTCTCTCCTTCCCTTCCCCTCTAAAGATAAATAAAATATTTTTAAAAATTAAAAAAAAAAAGATTAGCAGAATGCAGGCCATACATCAGATGGCTCATCTCCGATACCCGTAAAAAAGTTAATGCTACATTGAAAACTGAAAGTTAATTTACCACACCATAAAATTATAGGCAGGAGATCTAATTAATTACTGATGGGACAAATGCTAATCAGAGACCTTTGCTGTGTAAATACATATTTACAGAAAGAAAGCATGTTGTGGGACTGTGGACCTCCAGAGAGAGGGAAGAATTTGGTCTCCTGTCACATAGGGCCATTCATTCACACTCATGGAATCAAAGGCTAGAACATTCTGAAGGAAAATGCCACTCATACATTTCACCTTCAGTGCTCTCAACAATTTCATCTGCAACTGTCTGCTCAGAACAAAACCCTTCCAACTTGCCTCAAGGCCCAGGGACTCTTAATTACCTGTTGCCCCCAGGAAATAGCTACTCCATTATCACTGGCTCAGTCACAAAGGCAGTCCTTCCAAGCCACCTCAAAAGGCTCATCAGTAGTTAGTAGCACGATACTTAGTATAATCATTAAGAAAGAGAAAAATATCAATGGAATTAGCAAGCAAAAAGATTGTCTGATTATTTGCTGAAACAACACTTAAAGTAAGGTCACCAGATACATATACAATCTCCCCCAACTAATTCCCTATTACAAGGTTCCTCAAGTCGGCTAGTCACATCCATCTAGAACCCTTGCTTTTACAAAGCCCCACACCTAGGAGGCCTCGACTGACACTCTTGGAGCATACACCTCGAACCCACTAAGGAGATCCTATTTCACAGTCTAGTAGCTTGCTTCAGGACAGTGGGCTGGACTCACTCACTGCTGACTCCTTTTCTCCTAGGAGTTATACTCCAGAAATAGTCCCTTATCTGAGCCAGTAAAAACAGGCCACAATCAGCAGCCTCTATCCTGCTGGGAGAAAACGAGATGCAAAAGACAAGGCACAAGACAAGAATATCTTCCACAAACCAACACTGACTTCAGATATAAAAGAACACACCTAACAGCTCCCTCATCCACTCCACATCAAAGTACTGTGTCCTTCTCTCAAAATCATATACCTCCAAAACAACTGCTCGCCAATTTCTCCTGTTACTTTTGTACCTGTACTCCTTCTTTGTTGTAAAACTCAACATGTAGGCATCAAGAACCATGAGCTCTGATTGCTCACATTTTGAGTTTAGGAATATTAGCTCACCAAAGAATAAAGCCAAGTCTAGAATGCTGTGTTTAATACCCACATGTGAGAAGACCTCTCACAAAGAAGATATATGTATTTAAACTCTAAATATAGAACCCCCCCCCCCACTATCATGTAGTCCTAGCTCCAGATATGATGGACAAAAGTAAGATCTTGTTTCTAATGCAGCCTCATTCTCTCAGAATATACACAAAATTCTCCTTTTTAGTGTGTTTTGTTTGTTTTACAGCCTTACCTGTGGTTTCTGTTCATTTGTTTTGTTTTTGCTTTTTATTTTTTTTTTCCTGGAAAGAAAAAAGCAAAACAATACCAGGAGAATTTATATAACAGTCTCAGGATAGCAAGGGAAAGAGAAAGGCCAGAGGTGTGGAAAGCTAATAAAAAGCGGGTTCCAAATCTTGGAACATACCCTGGTTTCTCTTCAGACTGTATTAATCTTTTGCCTTTTACCAAATTACATGGAACAGTCCACAGGTCACGTCTGGCATCTCATGAGATGACTGGTGATTTCTGGCATGCATGTCTGATCCCTGGTCTCCTGACCTGCCCCCTTCAGACATTCAAGGTCAGTGAGAGCTGGCCGCACCCTGAATATGTGCCACAGACACGCTCAAGCTTGACAGAAAGACAAGATGATGCAGCCTCTTGGCTTTGTGTGCACGTATAACATAACTGTCTTTCTTACCTAATAGAAGAGTCTGGAAGTGTGAGAGCCACAATGGGACACTTTGGCATCATAGTGAACTCCAGGCAGCCACTCATTCATGTGCAGACATGGTCTTCACTACCCAAAAGCTGATGACATTCCTGGCACACTGCAGGAATGTAAGGATGTGGGCAAAGTCATGTGACAAGTGGTCTTCAGGACTGGATGCTAGGGCCCAAAGACATCCAGAAGGAATGCCAAGGGACTACACAGCATGCCCAGGAAGCAGAAGGTGGTAATGCCCTGCAGAAGCAGTATGGTCTGGAAATTCATGCATAAATCTTTCCAAGTCTGGGTGCATGTAACCCAGTTAGAGACCTCCATCTCCTGGTGGGAACACGTGCCACCATGGATGTGTAGCCAGGCATGCTTAGCAAGGGCTGTGCACAGCACTGTGATGGACAAGGTGCTGGGCAGGGCCAAGGCCAGATTAAGTTCCCGTGGTTTGGGCAGAGTGCTGCCTCCCTGGCTCCTCTAGTGGGCCAGCCCTGGCAGCTGCACCTGGGGTGGGGGGGCAGGTGTAGCTGCCCCAGTCTCTCTGCAGTCTCTGCTGCAAGTCAGTGAGTAGGTACCAAAGGTTGTGGGTATGATCCCCAGTCAGGGCACATACCTAGATTTCAGGTTCAATCACAGGTCAGGGCGCATATGAGAGGCAACCATTTAATGCTTCTCACATTGATGTTTTGCTCTTTCTCCCCCTCTCCCGCCCTCTTTTCCTTCCACCTTCTCCCTAAAAATCAATATATATCCTTGAGTGAGGATTTAAAAAAACCACAAATATCACAAGAAAAAACCTGAGCAATATTTCTTATGAGAATGAACACAAAAATCATCAGCAAAATACTAGCAATCTGCTTCCAGGAACATATAGAAATAATTACATACCAAAACCAAGTGGGATTTGGCCTAGGAATGCAAGGTTGGTTTAATATCAACTAATTTAATGCAACTATATCAATAGAATAAGAAACAAAAACCAAATGATTGTTTCAATAGATGCAGAAAAAGGATCTGACAAAACCCAACACCCTTTCAAGGTAAAAAAAAAAAAAAGACACGCAAAAAAGTAAGAATAGAAGGGAACTTAGTCTAATAAAAGACGTCTACCCCAAATTCCACAGCTAAATGTTTTTAATACATTAAAATACAAGAAAATTTAGAATCACCTATAATCCCTCCAACCACAGGAAAAAACACACTGGTGGGTGTCCTTTCAGTATGTATTCACATATTCACTTCGGGCACATTCTCTTTTACCACAAGATGGCAAGATGGCAGGCTATTCATTAAAAAATGATAGAGCCAAAATTTCATGGTCAAATGTCTCCTCAAAGGGCTGGAAGAGATGGAAAACATAAACTCTCCCCATCCAGACTGTTTTCCCACCAGTGACACCACAACAGTCTGACAGCCTAAGTTCCAGTGTTGCCCCTGATGTCAGCTTATAAATAATATCATTCTGTGTCTCTTGTCCCTTCTAAGCCCAGGAGTGGGGCCAAGGGAAATGAACAAAGTTGGATATGAAAGGGACTTGCTTACCCAGAATGAAGCTCCCTGCACATCATCAGAAGTGAGTCTAGTAAAACCCCCACACTTGCACATTCAGGACAATTTTTTAAAAAGATAATAATAGTGAATGTTTATACAGCACCGTGTGCCAGGCGCTATGCTGTTTTTCACACATATTGTCATTTAATCTTCTCAACAATGACACATGTTCCATTATTTTCCTCACTTTACAGATGTGGAAACTCCAGCAAAGAACGGTAAATAACTTGTCCAAAGTAAGAAGTAGGGCTTAGACTCACACTCAAACAACCTATCTCTAAAGTCCCCACTCTTAAGCACAATATTATGCTATCCCTTAAACAAGAAGGGGAATGAGTAAACCAAAAATACAACAAGAAATGGGGGCATGCAAGAAAGTGTGGAGTCCCCATTTCTAGACCTTGGTACTTAAGTTCCAAATTCAGTCTGATTCAAATTAAGAAATCAGAGGTGTGGTTATCTCAAAGAAGCAAAGTGGCTGCTGGGAAAACTGGAGATCTACATGTAAAAAAAGAAAAATGAAGTTGAACCCTTACCTTACACCATATACAAAACTTCACTCAAAATGGATCAAAAACCTAAATGTAAGAACTAAAACTATAAAACTCTTAGAAGGAAACATAGAAGGAAAGCCTTATCATGTGGCTTGTCAATGATTTCTTGCATCTGACACCAAAAGCATAGGCAATAAAAGAAAAAAATAGGTAAGTTGGACTTCAGCAAAGTTTAAAACTTTTGTGCTTTAACAGACACTATCAACAGAATGAAAAGGCAACCCAGAGGAAGGGAGATCTTTGCAAACCATATATCTGATAGGAGACTGATCCAGAATATTGAAAGAAATCATAAAATACAACAACAAAACCCCAAACATCTCAACTGAAAAATCAGCGAAGGACTTGAGTAGCCATTTCTCCAAAAATGACAGATAAGTGGCCAATGAGCACATGAAAAGATAACACACCACTAGTCATTGTGGAAATGCAAATAAAAATCCCAGTGAGATATCATTTTACAGCCCTCAGTTAGGATGGCTATTATCAATACAACAGAAATAAAAAGTGTTGGTGATGATACAGAGAAATTGGAAGCCTTGTGCATCATTGGTGGGAATGTAAAACAGTACAGCTACTGTGGACAAGGTATGGTGATTCCTCAAAAATTTAAAAACAGGATTACCATATGATCCAGCAATTCCACTTTTGGGCATATACCCCCAAAAAGTGAAAGCAGGTTCTCAAATACTCGTGCGCCTGTGTCCATAGCAGCACTATTCACAGTGGCCAGAAGACAGAAGCAATGCGAGTGTCCATCGATGGATAAATGGATAAACAAAATGTGGTCTACTCATATAATAAAATATCACTCGGTCTTAAAAAGGAATGAAATTCTGACACCTGCTAAAACACGAAAGAACCACGAGGATATTGTGCTAAGTAAAACAAGCCAGTCACAAAAGGAAAAAAGCTGCATAATTTCTCTCACATGCTGTTCCTAGAGTGGTCCAATTCACAGACACAGAAGCAGAAGGGTGGCTGCCAGGGGCTGGGGGAAGGAGGGAATAAGGAGTAATTGTTTCATGAGTGCAGTACAGGGTTTCAGCTGAGGAGGAAAAAAAGTTCTGGAGATGGCTGGTGGTAATGGGTGGACAACTATGTGAATGTACTTAACGCAACAGAACTATAGAACTAAAGATGGTTAAAATAGTAAATTTTGTTAAGTTCATTTTCCCACAATTCTTAAAATCAAAGTGGAAAAAGATCCCAATGAAATTTCAGGTTGAGTTAAGTAGGTTTCATATGCTAAAGTTACACTCACCTAAAATCACAGTAGACCCAACTAAAAATCATAGTATTTTATTACAAATATCTGAATCTCCTAAACCAAGACTTCTTTATTGCACTGCAATTCACCAAGCCTAGCTATGACCTAATGCAAAACCTCACTTTGTAGTATAAACTAAGTTAAGGCAAAACAGAAAATTAGCCACATGAGATTCAGTGTTTTGTTTTTCATTTCTAGCTGCAGTCTTAAGAGATGGGGGAACAGCAATTACTAGAATAATCTGTAATGTTCTTAGTCACTGGGGACACAATATTATAACAGCCTCATTTCAGTGCTTTGTTTTAATCTGCATAATGCTTTTCATTCTCTGTAACCAGAGATCAGTGGATCTGATTAACAGAAGAAAGGTCATTACCGACAAATCCTAACCTAGGAGATCATCTGAGCCTGTCTGTCACTTTACAATAGACAACTGGACTAGAAGATTATGTTCATGTACTTCTTGTTACTCAAGAGTCATCAGCCCAAATGCCTCTGCTCCTGTCATGAATCACTTTAGTCCATATTTATTTTTCACTAGACTAAGCTGCATCCTTCAGCTGAAGTGCCTGGAATCAAACTGCTCCTCCTCTCAACTCATCAGGATCTATTCTGATAAGAAAACTGTGACTAATTTTGTAGCCAGAATGGGTACTTGGGCAAGGGGATCTGGGGGAACTTTATGTAACAGAGAGCTCACACCCCCTTCCCAACCCTAACTCTGCGGCCATCAACAGTGAGTGTGCTCCCTCTGATTCCTGCCTGAAGACTTTCATTCTGTGACACTCAGAAATCCGTGCACAACCTGCTTCAAAGGGTGTGAAGCTCCACGAACCCCCTTATCTAAAGGCTGCTGAGAGCTATTCTTGTCCCTTCGCCTACCCAGCGAAGTGCATATTTAAGGCTTTCCTCCTCCTCCTTTTTTGGAGGGAGTATTTCCCCCTCGCCCTGACCCGGGGTAAAGAAAAACAGCTACACAAGCACATAAGCAGGAACTGAGGTGGGTGAGAGGAGGGTGGGCCACCTTAGTGTTGGAACAAAAAGACCACGGAGTAAGCTGGGGGCAAGAGGCAAACACACTAGGTAAACAGCTAAAGAAACTGACAAAGAAATGCACTGAAATCTCATCCCAAACCCCATGCTTGTCACTAACCATAGCAATATCTAAAAAAGTCTTTCTTGAGGAAAAACTAAACTTCAGCTTAACGCATTCAAAATAAAGGGAAAAATTAATATATAAATTACAGAGTTCAAATTTTACCCAATTTAAGAAAATTACTGATCAGGAGAAAACCCTACTTGCAGTGATTCAGCCACTACTTCTGTGAGCAACCAGAGAATAGGGCTGTGAACTCGGCGCCCATAAAATGCTTGTTAAGTGAAAAGCATTAAGGTGTTAACTTGAGATTCATTAAAGGCTTCAAATTACCATGAAAGTTGTTTGGTTAAATGAAGGTCAAATTTTAGTCTAACATTTTTCTTTTTCTCTTTGACTAATTAGGTTAACAGTCAGCAGACATCTACAGGACTCCACTGGAGGAATCTGCTAAGCGGTGGCAGGAAATATTTAGTATGGAAGTCTCCGAGCAAAACTTCCCAAATATTTTCTCCTTGCATCCTTGCACCTGGCCCCTCACAGTATCCTTCTTTTGTGGACCAGTAGATCTGTGAAGGCAGCTGCAGTAACAATTATACCAAGTGGAGTTTCAAAGATGGAGCTACAATATTTTATTTTTCTTGTGGCAAAGCAATGGAACAAGCCTCCTATGGGGAGGAACAAACATAGGGCCCTGTATGGTAATGACATCAGGTGTCCCAACAAAAATAGCAGTTTCTAAGCAGATGCATTTTAAGAATATCTCTGAAGGATCAAACAGGAAGAGAAAGACAAATTGTTTAAATACAAATAACTCTGACAATTAAAGAACTAGCATGACTAAGCCAGGAGAGACAAGTGAAAAGCAAACAGTCTGACACTTGAGCAAATTTAAGACTCCAAACATGTGGAAGTACTTTTTAAATATTCACTATCACAATCTAAGCCCCAAAGAACAGAAAGGTCTGCAGCTTCTCTGCTGCCTTTCACCTGCTGGTGATGCACTATGTCAGGCTTGCCATTAGATGTACTGCATTCCAGAAGATCCCGAAGGCATAACTTGTAGCCATAGTCAACCAGCAAATCAGCCTCACACGCCCCCCAGCTGTTAGGTGTCTGAAGTTTCCCACGCAATCCAATCCCTTCCCATAGCTATCAAAGAACATACTACCAGAGAGTCAGCTAAGAGTTCGTTTGCTCTGCCTTAGAAATTCTTTCCAGGTGTGGGATCAGCACAAAGATCAGCACAAACACCTTTATAAAGAACAGAAGTAAATGTCACATACCATCACAATTTTACTGCTAAGCCTTTATACACTCTATCCTTGATGATCAAGTTGGTGGCTACTATTCAAATATCTCACAGTATCCCTGGGAGACCCACGGGTTCCATGTTCTGACACAGTCTCCTCTTTTCTGAGTCATCCAAATTTACAAGTGTCATGGATATACAACATGAGCTCTTAGAAGAAAGCAAAGGAGCACAAAAAGGCAGCGTTCATTACCGTTGGTCCAGTGGAATGCAGACTTCGCAAGCATTCCACTCTTTTCGCACTCAGCTGAGAAAAATACTAATGCTGTGAAAAGAAAACTCCCTAGACCGCCAGCATCAGAAAAGAAGAGCAACACATCTTTTAAGGCTAAGGGTGACATCTTAACTTTCATAAAAAGGACAAATGAAGCCATACTTAGGAAACATTCTAAGGAAGGCTCAAAATGCTAAACCTGAAAAAAGGTATGGCAATTCCTCAAAAAAAATTAAACACTGAATTGCCATGTGATCCCACCAGTTCTGCTTCTGGGTAAACGTCCAAAAGAAGTACAGCAGGGGCTGAACAGATGTCTGCGTACCCACGCGCAAATAACTAAAATCACAATAATCAAAATGTGGAAGCACTCACTGGGGTTTCATCAGTGGATGAATGAATAAATAAAACGTGGCACATACCTGCAATGGAATATTATTCAGCCTAAAAAGGAAGGAAATCCTGACACATGCTACAATAGGAATGAACCTGAAAGACAGCAGGCTAAGTGAAATGACCAATATTTTATAGCTTACTAAGTGCTCTCACACACATTACATCCTATAATTCTCACAACCACTTTCCTAGGAAACAGCTGATATCATCATGACCTCCATTTTGTAGGGAGTGGAAAGAGGTCCAGAGAGGCTAAATAACTTCAAGGTCATATATTAAGAGACAAAAACAAAAAATCCAGTTTCTCTAACTCAAATTTCCACACTCCTCTGAATACATCATGCTGTGTTTTCTGTTCACCTCCATGGAACCCACTGAGGCAACTCTACAGAAGGGGGCATTACGGTACAGAAGAAAGAGCCCTGGACTTGGGAGTTAGAGACCTATGACTAATTCTCAGCTTTGCCACATGGACCATTGTAGGACTTAGTTTCCTTGTTGATACAAAGTATATTTTTTAAAATTCAGCCCTGGCTGGTGTGGCTCAGTGGATTGGGCACGGGCCTACCAGCCATGTGGTCACGCTTTGGTTCCCAGTTGGGGCGCATGCCTGGGTTGCGGGCCGGTTCCTGGCAGGGGACTCATGAGAGGCAACCGTACATTGACGTTTCTCTCCTTCTCTCCTTCCCTTCCCCTCTAAAGATAGATAGATAAAATCTTAAAAAAAAAAATTTAGACTTCTGGCCAAGATGGAGGCATAGGTGGAAACACTGTGCCCCCTCCCACAACTAAATTTAAAGACAGCGAAGTTTTAGAAACAAAAACATAGCCAAAACAGTGAAAATTGAACTGTACGTTAGTCTGACAACAACGAACCATTCAGCCAGACCGTTAAGAGGGGCAGAGTCAGCAGCGGACTGGGGTCGGGCTAAAAAGATCATTCTGTCCGACCAACCCAGGAGCGGAGGCGGTTGGTGGATCCCAGGCCTGGGGTAGGCATGGGGTGGCCACGGACAGACCCAGTGTAGGCGCAGGGTGGCTGGCTGACTGCGGTCACACATCCGCACGCAGATAAACCAAGCGAAGGAGCGAACAGTGAGACAGACCCTGCAGGCTAAGGGCCCCAGAGACAGGAATTAGAGCCTGAAAGCAACAACTGGAAAGACTTTCTCAGGGTCAAGGGGCCGGGAGAGGCTCCCAGGCTCACAGAGAGTTCGTTGGAGAGACCCACAGGGTCCTGGAGAGTACATGGGCCCACACACCCGGGAACCAGCACCAGAGAGGCCCAATTTGCTTGTGGGAAGCTGCAGAGGGGACAGAAATCTGAGAGGGAGCAGAGCGGAGCAAAGTGCCATTTTTTCCCCTCTCTGAGCCCGCCCCCACATACAGCATCACAACCCAGTGACCTGGGTTGCCTGGCACTGGTGAACACCTAGGGCTCCGCCCCTCATACATAACAGGTGCGAACAGATCAAACATTATGACTCAAGAACAGCTTAAAGCCCCAGAGCCTATAATTCTAAGTGACCAAGAAATAGCCAAACTTTCAGATGCACAGTTCAAAATACCAATGATCAGGATGCTCACAGAATTGGTTGATTTTAGCCACAAATTAGAGGAACATATGAAGGCTAAACTGATTAAAATGAAGGGAAATGCACAGGAAACCAATAGTGATGGAAAAGAAACTGGGGCTCAAATCAAGGGAGTGGATCAGTAGGAAGAAAGAAACAACCAAACAGAAAAGCAGGAAGAAACAAGAATTCAAAAAAATGAGGAGAGGCTTAGGAACCTCCGGGACATCTTTAAACATTCCAACATCCAAATTATAGGGGTACCAGAAGGGGAAGAGGAATAGCCACGAGTGGAAAACTTATTTGAACAAATAATAAAGGAGAACTTCCCCAGTCTGGTAAAGGAAATAGACTTCCAGGAAATCCAGGAAGCTCAGAGAGTCTCAGAGAAGTTGGACCCAAGAAGGAACACACCTACGCACATCATAATTACATTAGCCAAGATTAAAATGAAGGAGAGAATCCTAGAAGCAGCAAGAGATAAGGGGACAGTCACCTACAAAGGACTTCCCATCAGACTGTCAGCTGATTTCTCAAAAGAGACCTTACAGGCAAGAAGGGGCTGCAAAGAAGTATTCCAAGTCATGAAATCCAAAGACCTACATCCAAGACTGCTCTATCCAGCAAAGCTTTCATTTTAGAATGGAAGGGCAGATAAAGTACTTCTTAGATAAGGTCAAATTCAAGGAGTTCATCATCACCAAGCCCTTATTCTATGAAATGTTAAAGGGACTTATCTAAGAAAAAGAAGATAAAAAATATGAACAGTGAAAGGACAGCAAACTCACAGTTATTAACAACCACACCTAAACCAAAAGCAAACTAAGAGGACAGCTAGATAGGGAGTGGAACCATAGAAATGGAGATCACATGGAGGGTTAGCAACAGGGGAGTGGGAGGAGGAGAAGGGGGAGAAGGTACAGAGAATAAGTAGCATAGACAGTAGGTAGAAAATAGACGGGGGTGGGGCAGGAATACTATGGGAAGTACAGAAACTAAAGTACTTGTGTCACATGGACTTGAACAAAACGGGGGGAATGGTGGGGGAGGGGTGTGGAGGGGAGTGAAGGGGGGAATGGGACAACTGTAATGGCATAATCAATAAAATATATTTTTTTAAAAATTATAATACAGTCTATTTATAGAGTTTGAGGATTGAAGAAGACAGTATATAAAAGAGCAGCACAAGGTATAGAACTTAAGTGAAAATAAATGTCAGAAAAAAAAGAAGTTAACTTTTACAGTCTTAGCATCACCCATATTTTCCCCTGATCTGGCCTTAGGGTGGTAAGTGACATTCAAATACATCTTTCCAGGAACCTCTTGAGAAAAATAACTGCATCTTTCACACGTCTGACACATAGTCTGAATCTAATTCATTAGCAACAGTGAAGATGATGTAATAATTCTGCAGCAAATTCATCAAAAAAACCTGAGGAATGAAAATGGGGAACAGGCCTAACAGAGACTAACAAAGAGAAGGAAGGTGTCGTGGTTACGGGCATCTGAACTCAGCTCAGTCCTTTCTGGCCTTCTCAGAAAAAGGACAGGCCAAGATCTTAAATCAGCTGTCTGATGGTCCTTGAAAAGAATAAGGACAGCTGCCAGGCCAGAAGCCACTGAAAGGAAAAGCAACAAAGTGAGAGACGAAGCAAGCATAAAGGAATGTGATCACAGAAACAGGCCCCAGATGAGAAGGAGCTGCCTGGGAAGCCTAAGTAAACATATGAATAAATAAACACAACATAAATTATACCCATATGCTCTTCATACTCAAACCAGAATCTGGTGCTTCTTTCAAATACTCACATTTGTCATACTGCCCTTGGGTCACAAAGGGATATTTGGAATAAGGCAGTTTGTAATTTCCAGTTCTTACAGAAAATCACATTTATCTTAAGGCCTCACTATAATATCTGATTTATTTGCTAGGTACAGATATGCATTTATTTGTGAGATTTATAAAACTGTCACTGCTATAAAATGTCTCTAGGGTCAGGTAAGGCAGATCAACCTTCAGTGCAGCCTCGTTAGCACGTCTCACCACCGTGCTCTCTCACCCCAGCCCTCCCAGTGCACAGTTCACACTTTTTCTTTCATTCCCAGATGTGCCGAACACAATAGTAAATCACTATAGGGACAGAATATATTTTCTGAAAAAGCAGGAAAATATGGAAACAACTGACTCCCAACTCTGTCACACATCAGACAGAATCTATACCAAGTTGTAAATGTACTTCTACTATTACTGGGAATGCTTGGCAAGGCTTACATCTGGAGCTAAATCAAGTTTCTCCATCTGTTGGGTTTGCCTCATCCGCTCAAGGTTAATTTTTCAATTGTTTGCAAGAACAATTTAATAACTGTTGAGAAAATGGAAAATGATAAGCACAAAGGGAGCAAGGAATATAAGAAAAGTCAGCTTCAGGTTTCCTAACACTGAAAGCACATTCTCTCCATGTACAAGCAGCTCACTCCTGTGAATGTGTGGCATTTCCTTAAGACCCTAAAGCAACTCCATGTATGACTCAGTTTTATTCGGTACCTACGGCACTCTGTAATTGCCTTGCTGTTTCATAAGGAACCTAAAATGACAGCCCCACAAGCTCCATTTGCCTCTGTTTCCCACAAATAGAAATAGCCATGTGAAGCAAAACGTCAAAGTTCCAGATTCCCATGAGTCACTCTTTGAACTGAGAACAGCAGAAAAAATTTTCAGAGAAAAGCTATCAGATGGCCTCTACACAGAAAATACTGTGGCAGTAAAGATGCCTGAAAAGGCCTTGCAACCTTGAGTAAGGAAGTTCACAGAACAGCACTGCGAGCTATTTCAACATGACAAAATGAAAGCCTCATGCACTCCTGTTTTTCCTGATCAAATACGACAATTTCTTTCACTCCTACAGACATCAGGGCTTAAAATAGTACTGGGGTTCAACACACTCCACTTAGAAAGTACAATAAACCTCAGGATGAGCCAATGAACTCTGAAAGAGAGAAAATCTCATTCCTTACCTGATGTTAACCAATGCGTGGGTCACCTTGCTAGCAGCTTCTTTCCACTGGCCTGCATTGGTAGAAAGCCTCAGAACTAGACAGAAGGAAAGAACAAAGATCTGTCAGACCCCTGGTATAAACTGCAAATAAGAAGAATAAGGATGCATCTCAGAATAGCACTATTAGAACAACCAAACAGAGCCTGTGCCAATCTTCTGATTAAAATATCTTCATCCTAGAGCAGCGATCTTCAATCAATGTTCTGTGAGACTTTTTAAAACATGCATTCCCCGACTGTTGAGTCAGGGGCACTGACCTCTTTTCCCTTAGATTGCAAATAAAAAAATGACAGCAGCCAACACCACAATAGCTGTCCGGTATGAATGAATCAAACTTATACCTATATTTTTTGTCAGATCAGCAAAAAATATCTTTTGGTGTATCACACTATTGGAGTAATTAGTTTATGTGTGCTGTGAGATGAAAAAGGTTAGAAATCGCCGTCCTGGAGGAAAATATAAGGACTTATTTTCAACTATTTTCACCAGGAATTTTTTTCACTTTCTATCAAACTCCTCCTCCTCCTCTGCCTTGGGTTCCCCTCCTTCCACTCCCCACTAAAAGGTTTCCATACTCAGTTTTTACAACCTTTTATAATCTATACTGGGGCAGTGATATGCAGGTCACCTGGCTTCCACATTTATCTTTTCCCTAAAGGTTAGGGCTGATTTAGTGGAATTGCATGGATGAGTCAACTGCCCCCTCCTGCTTCATATATCTATCTTTCTCCTAAAGGTCAAACAGGACAAATAAGCTTGCCAGATAGAGGATAGTTACATTTTAACCAAGGAGTGACCTGTTTTAGCTCTCCTGACTTACCTGTGTGACCTACAACATAAATCAACAGGAATATTCTTCCCTTCTCTGACAAAATTCCCTTTCCCACACTTACCCACAGGAGGAGAGATGATAGAAATGTAGAACATTCCCTTTCAGCTATGAGCTTTTGGATATAGGTACATTATGGTACCTATACCATTTTAAGATTTTATTTATTTATTTTTTAGAGAGAGAGAAAGGGAGGGCAAAAGAGAGAGAAAAACACCAATGTGCAAGAGAAATAGCGATCATTTGTCTCTCATACGTGCCCCAACTGGCCTGCAACCCTGCATGTGCCCTGACCGGGAATCGATCCACTGACCTTTCACTTTGCAGGATGATACCAACTGAGCCATACCAGTCAGGGCATAATGCCTATATTTTAGAAAAGAGAGAAACCAGCAGTGCCTTGAAAGCACATGGTAGGCATTCTAAGTATATGTTTTTATCAAACAGCTAATAAGAGCTTAATATATAGTGAGTTTACTATGTGCCAAGACTGGACAAAGTTGCGTTATATGCAATATAGCATACAGATCAGAAAACTGACACTCAGGAGACAAGTAACTGATCAAGGTCATTCACACAGTCATTAGTAATGGAACTGGAATTTGACCTGGAGAGAATAACTCTAGAGCCCATATTTACAGAGTGAGTAGTTAAGAGTATGAGCTCTGAAGCCAACTGTCAGGGTCTAAGTCCAGCCCCTGCCACTTAATAGAGAATAACAGCAACATTTATATGAAAGGATTACTGTGAAAATTAAATAATTTAATATATATAAAAACTTAGATTAGTACCTAGCACATAGTAAATGTTACATACATATTACCTACTATTAATTTAACTAGACTGCCTCCCAAACAAATGAATGAAGGTACATGAGACTTTCCCTAAGGAAGGAAAATGGAGCCTAATTAACATTTAAGAAATGTGTAACCAGAGGGTTCCTGCCAAGATGGAGGCGTAGGTAGAAACGCTTCACTTCCTTGTACAACCAAAAGAAGAATAACAACCAATTTAAAAACAATAAACAACCAGAAGTGCCAGAAAATCAAACTTCATGGAACTCCAACAACCAAGGAGTTAAAGAAACATTCAAACAGACCAGCAGGAGGGGGCAGAGATGGGCAGCCAGGCAGAGAGGACCAGTGGCAAGGCAGCAGACCAGGCGGGGATGGCTGAACGGGAAACTAAAGACTCAAAACCTCTAGCTGTAAAATATTGTGGGGATTGTGACGTTAGGAGAAACTCCCAGTCTCACAGGAGAGTTCACCAGAAAGTGGGCCTAGAGCAGAGCAGGCAAGTGGCATTGTTCCCTCTCTGTCACCTCACCCACAGGCAGCACCACAACTCGGCAACAATGTGGAGTGCCCAGCCCTGGCAAATACCTAAGGCTCTGAATCCTTACGACTTAACAGGTGTACCAAGACAAAGAAATATGGCTCAAATGAAAGAACAGATCAAAGCTCCAGAAAAAAAGCTAAGTGACAAAGAGATAGACAACATATCTGATGCAGAGTTCAAAGCACTGGTAATCAGTATGCTCACAGACTTGATTGAGCTTGGTCACAAAATGAAGGAAGAAATGAAGGCTACACAAAACAAAATAAAAGAAAATGTACAGGGAACCAACACTGAAGGGAAGGAGAGCAGGATCCAAATCAATGATTTGGAACAAAAGGAAGAAACAAGCATCCAACCAGAACAGAATGAAGAAATAAGAATTTAAAAAAATGAGGAGAGGCTTAAGAAGCTCCGGGACAACTTTAAACGTTCCAACATCCAAATCATAGGGGTACCAGAAGGTGAAGAGCAAGGCTAAGCAATTGAAAACTTATTTTAAAAAATGAAAGAGAACTTTCCCAATCTGGCGAGGGAAACAGACTTCCAGGAAGTCCAGTATGCCTAGAGAGTCCCAAAGAAATTAGACCCAAAGAGGAACACACCAAGGCACATCATCATTAAGTTACCCAAGATTAAAGACAAAAAGGAATCTTAAAAGCAGCGTAGGAAAGGATAGAGTTACCTACAAAGGAGTTCCCACAAGATTATCAGCTGATTTCTCAAAAGAAACCTTACAGGCAAGAAGGGACTGGAAAGAAGTATTCAAAGTCATGAAAAGCAGGGACCTACATCCAAGATTACTCTCTCCAGCAAAGCTATCATTTAGAATTGGAGGGGCAGATAAAGTGCTTCCCAGATAAGGTAAAGTTAAAGGAGTTCATTATCACCCAGCCCTTATCATATGAAATGTTAAAGGGACTTATCTAAGAAAAAAGATAAAAAATATGAACACTAAAATGACAACAAACTCACAACTATTAACAACCGAACCTAAAAAAACAAACAAACAAACAAAAAACCTAAGCAAACAACTAAAACAGGAATAGAACCACAGAAATGGAGATCACATGGCAGGTTATCAGTGGGGGAGTGAGAGGGGGAGAGAGGTGGAAAAGGTACAGAAAATAAGTAGCATAAATGGTAGGTAGAAAATAGACAGAGGGAGGTTAAGAATAGTATAAGAAATACAGAAGCCAAAGAACTTATATGTATGACCCATGGACATGAACTAAAGACGGGGAATGTGGGTGGAAAGGGGTGTGCAGGGTGGAGAGGAATACAGGGAGGGAAATTGGACAACTGTAATGGTATAATCAATAAAATATATTTTTTTAAAAAAGAAGTATTCAAAGTCATGAAAGGCAAGGACCTACATCCAAGATTACTCTCTCCAGCAAAACTATCATTTAGAATGGAAGGGCAGATAAAGTGTTTCCCAGACAAGGTCAAGTTAAAGGAATTCATAATCACTAAGCCCTTATTATATGAAATGTTAAAGTGACTTGTCTAAGAAAAAGAAGATCAAAACTATAAACAGTAAAATGAAAACAAATTAACAATCACAACCGAATCGAAAAAAAACTAACACAAAAACTAAGCAAACAACTAGAACAGGAACAGAATCACAGAAATGAAGATCACATGGAGGGTTATCAGTGTGGAGGGAGGGGGGAAGAAGGAGAGGAAAGGTATAGGAAATAAGAAGCACAACTGGTAGGCATAAAATAGATGGGGGCAGGTTAAGAAGAGTATCGGAAAAGAGAAGCCAAAGAACTTGTATGTACAACCTAAGGACATGAACTAAGTGGGGGTGGGGAGGGAATGCTGGATGGTGGAGGAGTGCAGGGCAGAGGGGGGATAAAGTGGAGAAAGCAATTGGGACAACTATAATAGTATAACCAATAAAATATACTTAAAAATAAAATAAAATCCTAGCTCCCCCCCCAAAAAAGTATGTAACCAATTTGCATAGGAACTTTATATCTGAGCATCACCACTACCTGCTCCTGACCATTGTTCTTCTACCAAGAAGAGCAGCAGAAGCAGCTGTATTAGGAGGAGGGCTATGGCTGTAATATGAAGAGCAAACTCATGTGGTTGCTCTCCATCTGTTCTAGCAATACCTTGTTTTTTCATTTTTATTTTTAAAGAGAGGGGAATGGAGGGAGAAAGACAGGGAGAAAAACACCCATGTGTGGTTGTCTCTTGTGCACCCCTTACTGGGGACCTAGCCCACAACCCAGGTATGTGCCCTGACTGGGAATCGAACCACCAATCCTTTGGTTCACAGGTCCGCATTCAATCCACTGAGCCATACCAGCCATAGTGCAATACTTCATTTTTAAAAATTCGTGTAATTTTATGAAAAAGAAGATAGAAGCCTTAATAAAACATATTATCAGAGTGCTGCTTTTCTAACTTATAAGAGTTAGTGCAGGTAAACTTGGTACATGAGCAGTGTCAAGTTAGAGCTCTACAGCCTGAACTCAGGTGTCGCCCAGTGTTGTGCAAGTGTATTCACGTAATGAATAAAACTGCTCCAGCAGGTCAGACATAACTTTCCCAACTCAATTGTGAAAACCATTTAGGTATGCTGTGTTTTTCACGAGATCCTCCACAAAATCGTAAGTTCTCTGATTCTACTGGTTCGCTAAGTGGCAACCAAAACATTTATGGAATTGAACTAAATTTGCCATTACTTACCTGAGAGAGGTATTTAACTCTGCCCATGCACTACTTCTCTGCAACATCCTGTCAGTTCTGTCCCTTAGTGGACTGGCACCAAGATGACTTCATCACTGCATTTCCTCTCGAAATGCCTTAGCTTTTTACATGTTTTCTAACTTAGTAAATTTAAACACAAAATTATTTCAAAATGCCCTAAAAGCCTCAAGCTAATAGAATCATTTATGTAGTAAATTATGGTACACAAAATAACAAACTATGCAGTTATTTAAAAAAGCAAAAACTGAAAACAAACATAATTTCCTTGAAAAGAACAGTTAAGTAAATTATACTCACACTAAGCAAGATAAAGAGAGAGACTGAGACTCAAAAAAAATACCCCAAGAATAGAAAAATGTTTTATGATATACACAGGACAGGGCAAAAGTAGCTTTACAGTTGTGAGTATGTGAAACACAGAATTTATTATAAGTGAATCATTATTTATTGATTATTTTGTCATTTTCCATACGAACAACTGTAAACCTACCTTTGCCCCACCTTGTAGTTTTAAAAAACACAAACAGAAGGATACCACGATTACAGTGACATAAAACGATGCATACACGCAGGCTTTATAAGGAACCAGGATGCACAGAGAACCAGAATACATGATAAAACAAGGAGACATAACAAACTCTCTCAAGAATAGATAAACAGATGCTGGCGATGACAGAGATATTAAAATTATCAGACTTCTTAAAGCAACTATTATGACTATGCTCCACAAAGAAAGGTAAACACACTTCAATGAACAGAAAGATAAAACTTCTCAGCAGAGAAACTGAAACTAGAAGAACCAATGAAAACATTTACATGTAAAATATGTATTATGTAAAATTGAAAATTCACCAGATGGACTTAAGAGCAGAATGGATTGACACAGGAGACCTAAAGACAGAACAACAGAAATTGTTAAACATGAAGAACAGAAAAAAAGGAAAGAAAAACAGAAACCTGTAATACAATATCAAAAAGTCTAACATTTGTGTTACTTTAGTCCAAGAAGAGGAGAAAGACACTGGGGCAGAAAAAAACCTACAAAATAGAATGGCTAAAAAACTTCCAAATTTGGTGAGATTCAAACTCAGCAAATACCAAACAGGATAAACTCAAAAAAAAAAAAAATCATGCCTAAACATATCAAATCAAACTGCTGAAAGCCAAAGAAAAGGAAAAGAAGCTAAAGAAAGCATATTATAAACAAGAGAACAATGATTTAAATGACCACAGAGTTATTTTCAGGAACCATGGAGGCTAGAAAAAGGGTTCATAACATCTTTAAAATACTTAAGAACTATCAACTTGTCTGGCTGGTGTGGCTCAGTTGGTTGGAGTACTGTCTCATAGACCAAAAGATCATGGGTTTGATTACTGGTCAGGGCACATATCCAGGTTGCAGGTTCAATCCCCAGCTGGGGCACACATGAGAAGAAAATCAATCAATCAATCTCTCTCTTTCTCTCTCTCTCTGCAATAAAAAAATGTCCTTGGTGAGGATAAAAGAAAAAAAAAACTATCAACTCAATAGTCTATCTCCAGCAAAAATATCCTTCAGGAATGAAGAAAAACAAAGAGAACCTGTCACCAGAAGGCCTCCTTTAAAAAAAATGCTGAAGAAAATTCTTTAAGACTGAGAGAAATGACACCAGAAATGGTTCAAAAATGGAAAATATCTAGGTAAATATAAAATATATATATATGTGTGTGTATATATATATATATATATGTGTGTGTGTATATATATATATATATATGTATGCCTGTGTGTGTATATATATATCCCTCTGAAGTTCTTTAGAATATGGATGACTGTCACAGCAAATATTATAGCATTATCTGGTGGGGCTTTCACTGCATGTAAATATAATATGCATTACAATTATGATATCAAAGTAATGGTGAGACTTGGTGATTAAATAAACCTATATGATAGCAAAGCTTTTATATTTTATTTAAGTGGCACAACACTATCTCTAAGTAGACTTGGAAAGGTATATAAAATATAATCCTAGAGGGGACTTCCGCCAAGATGGAGGCATAGGTGGAAACACTGTGCCTTCTCCCACAACCAAGTTTGAATACAACAAAGGTTTGGAGAAACAAAGACACAACCAAAGGACAGAAAATTGAATTATACGGAAGTCCGACTACATCTAACCGTTCAACGGGGACGGTAAGAGGGGCGGAGCCAGCAGCGAGCAGGGTCGGGCAGGACAGGGCCCCCGACCCAGGCGCGCAGGCAGACGGGAACCAGTTGGGGTGCGGGGCAGACCGCGGGCGCATATTCGCGCACAGTGAGAAAGACCACGCAGGCCCCAGGGGGCGAGGGCTGACGGCGGTGGCACACTCGCGGGCAGTGGGACGAAACACGTGGGCCCGGTGACGGCAGCAACTGCGGCACCGGTGAGGGCCGTGGCGGCAGGCGGCGGACAGGACGCCATAGTCCCTCTTTGACCCCGCCCCCACATACAGCGTCACAACCCAGCGACTTAGTTGCCCTGCAATACCAGTGAGAGCCATTGTCCCTCTTTGACCCCGCCCCCACATACAACGTCACAACCCAGCGACTTAGTTGCCCTGTTCTAGTGAACACTTTAGGGCTCTGATCCTGCTATGGAACAGGCACGAACAACCCGAAAGATGGCACAAGAAGAACTCAAAGTCCCAGAGCCAATAACTCTAAGCGACCGAGAAATTGCCAGCCTCTCAGAAGCACAATTCAGGACACTATTTATCAGGATGCTCACAGAACTGGTAGATTATAGTCACAAATTAGAGGAACAAAGTCACAAATTAGAGGAACATATGAAGGCTAAACTAATTGAAATGAAGGGAGATGCACAGGAAACCAATAGTGATGGAAAGGAAACGGGGACTCAAATCAATGGAATGGACCAGAAGGAAGAACAAAACATCCCACCAGAAAGGAATGAAGAAATGAGAATTCAAAAAAATGAGGAGAGGCTTAGGAACCTCCAGGACATCTTTAAACGTTCCAACATCCGAATTATAGGGGTACCAGAAGGGGGAAAGAAACAGCCACGAGTGGAAAACGTATTTGAACAAATAATAAAGGAGAACTTCCCCAGTCTGGCAAAGGAAATAGACTTCCAGGAAATCCAGGAAGCTCAGAGAGTGCCAAAGAAGTTGGACCCAAGAAGGAACACACCAAGGCACATCATAATTACATTAGCCAAGACCAAAATGAAGGAGAGAATCCTAGAAGCATCAAGGGATAAGGGGACAGTCACCTACAAAGGAGTACCCATCAGACTGTCAGCGGATTTCTCAAAAGAGACCTTACAGGCAAGAAGGGGCTGGAAAGAAGTATTCCAAGTCATGAAATCCAAAGACCTACAGCCAAGATTGCTTTATCCAGCAAAACTTTCATTTAGAATGGAAGGACAGATAAAGTGCTTCTCAGATAAGGTCAAGTTCAAGGAGTTCATCATCACCAAGCCCTTATTATATGAAATGCTAAAGGGACTTATCTAAGAAAAAGAAGAGGAAAAATATGAACAGTGAAAGGACAGCAAACACACAGTTATTAACAACCACACCTAAAACAAAAGCAAACCAAGAGGACAGCTAGATTAGGAGTGGAACCATAGAAATGAAGAACACATGGAGGGTTAGAAACAGGGGGGTGGGAGGGGGAGAAGAGGGGAGAAGGCACAGAAAATAGCATAGATGGTAGGCAGAAAATAGATAGGGGGGAGGGCGAGAATAGTGGGGGAAATATAGAATCCAAAGAACTTGAGACACATGGTTATAAACTAAGGGGGGGAGAATGGTGGGGGAGGGAGGGTGTGGGTGGAGGGGATTGAAGGGGGGTAATAGAACAACTGTAATGGTATAATCGATAAAATATATTTAAAAAAATAAAATTTAAAAAAAAAAGAAAAAAAAATATAATCCTAGAGCAAATGCCAAAAATATATGAAGAAATATAATGAAAGCCAGTTGATAAATTAAAATAGAATGTTAAAAATATTCAAATTATCCAAAGGAAGCAAAAAAGGAGGTACAGAAGAACAAAAGAGAAGGGTAGAAAATAGAGTGGAGGAACAAAAAAAAGTATATCAGGTATCACATCAAATGTATATTGTTTAAAGGCCAAATAAAAGACAGAGATTGTCAAACTGGATAGCAAACAAGAGTCACCTATAATCTCTGTACAAAACAGCCACTTAAATATAAAGATATAAATAATTTAATAGTAAAACTATAGAAAAAATAGACATGCAGACACTAATCAAAAGAAAATCACGGTGACTATATTAGTATCAGACAAAACAGACTTCAGAACAAGGAATATTACTGAGGATAAAAAGGGACACCACACAGTGATAATCGGGTTAATTCCAGGTTAATCCACCTAACAATAGAGCTACAAAAGGCATGAACCAAAAAGTGAAAGAACTGAAAGAAGAAATAGAAAAATCGACAATTAAGAGTTTTAATAGTACTCTCCATTCCTTTAGAACAAGTAGAAAAATCTGTGAAAACAGAGAACATTATCAAACAATTTGACCAGACTGAAAGTCACAAAACACTTCACTCCAAGATCAGAATACAAGTGCGTAGGGAACATTTACCAGGATGGACCATATTCTGGCCCATAAAACAAGGTTCAATAAATTTCAAAGAATGGAAATCACACAAAGAATATCTTTGAGCTAAAACAGAATTAAATGAGAAAGTATTAGCCAAAAGATATCTATAAAAATCCCCAGTCCTGGCTGGTGTAGCTCAGTGGATTGAGCAGGGGCCTGGGAACCAAAAGATCATGGTTCGATTTCCAGTCAGGGAACATGCCTGGGTTGCAGGCCAGTTCCTAGCAGGGGCCAGTTCCCAGCAGGGGACACACGAGAAGCAACCATACATTGATATTTCTCTCCTTCTCTCCTTCCCTTCCCTTCCCTTCTAAAAATAAATAAATAAATAATTTCAAAAATCCCCAAATATTGGGAAATTAGAAAACATAATTCTAAATAACCCAAAGATCACAGAAGAAATCATAAGGGAAACCAGAAAATACATTGAACCTTCTGCACAGATAAAGAAAACATCAGCAAAATGAAAAGGGAAGCAACCATATGGGAAAATATATTTGCCAATGACACCTCGGACAAGGGTTTGATCTCCAAAATATATAAAGAACTCATATGACTCCACACCAGGAAAACAAACAATCCAATTTAAAAATGGGCAAAGGCCCTGGCTGGTGCAGCTCAGTGGACTGAGTGCCAGCCTGTGAACCAAGGGGTCACTGGTTTGATTCCCAGTCAGGGCACATGCCTGGGTTGCTGGCTGGGTCCCTCATAGTGGGTCCTTGAGAGGGAAACACATGCTGATGTTTCTCTCCTTTCCTTTCTCCCTTCTTTCCCCTCTCTAAAAATAAATAAATAAAATCTTTAAAAATATATATTTAAAAAAATGGACAAAGGACCAGAACAGACATTTCTCCAAAAAGGAAATACAGAGGGCCCAGAGACATATGAAAGGATGCTCAGCATCACTAGTCATCAAAGAGATGCAAATTAAAACCGCAATGAGATACCACTTAACACTGGTCAGAATGGCCATCACAAACAAATCAACAAACAACAAGTGCTGACAAGGATGTGGAAAAAGGGGAACCCTAATGCACTGTTGGTGGGATTGCAGACTGGTTCAGCCACTGTGGAAAACAGTATGGAGTTTCCTCAAAAAACTGAAAATGGAAATGCCTTTTGACCCAGTGATTCCACTGCTGGGATTATACCCTAAGAATCCTGAAATGCCAATCCAAAAGAACCTATGTACCCCAATGTTCATAGCAGAACAATTTACAATAGCCAATTCACTTAGTGCTGGAAGCAGCCTAAGTGACCATCAGTAAATGAGTGGATTAAAAAACTGGTACATTTACACAGTGGAATACTATGCACAGCAGAAAGAAAGAAGGAGCTCCTACCCTCTGCAACAGCATGGATGGAACTACTGAATATTACTCTAAGTGAAATAAGCCAGGCAGTGAAAGATAAATACCATATGATCTCATCTGTAAGTGGAACCTAATCAGTAAAACAAGTGAGCAAAATGGAACCAGAGACATGGAAGTAAAGAAGAAACTGACAGTGACCATAGGACAAGGACCATGGGGGAGGGGCTGGGGCGGGATTTCATGTGGGAGAGGGAGGCTGGGCAGGTCAGGGGAGAGCAATGGGGGAAAAGTGGGGACAACTGTGACTGAACAACAATAAGTTTTTTTAAAAAATATGTTCATGGGGGGGGTGGGCTGGGATGGAATGGGAGTAAAAGACAGAAAACTGTACTTGAACAATAATTAAATTTTAAAAAGATACAGGAAAAAAATATGTTCAATCTGAATAACAATGAAAACATAAATAAAAATTTGTGAGATGTAACTAAAGTAGTACTTAGAGGGAAATTTACAGCACTAAATATTTATACTACAATGTAACTTCAATCTTAAGAAAATAGCAAAAGAAGAGCAAATGAAACTCAAAGCAAGCAATATAGAAAGTAAAGAACAGAAATCAGTGAAATGAAAACAGAACAACAGACTGGATCAAAAAACTATGGTACATTTACACAATGGAATTCTATACAGCAGAAAGGAAGAAGGAGCTCCTACCCTTTGCAACATCACGGATGGAACTGGAAAGCATTATGCTGAGTGAAATAAGCCAGGAGGTGAAAGACAAATGCCATATGATATCACCACCGTTAACAGGAATCTAAACAACAAAACAAACAAGCAAGCAAAATATGACCAAAGACACTGAAACAGGAACAGGCTGACAAGGACCAGAGGGGAGAGTGGAGAGAATCACAGGGGAAAAGGGGAAGGACTCACACGAACAAGTATAAAGGACACATGGACAATAACTAAGGTGGGGGGTGGAAATGGGAGGGAGGTGGGGAGCACTGGGGGGAGGGGCGGGCAGGGCTGGGAATATAAGACAGAAAATTGTACTTGAACAAGAATTAAATAAAAAATAAATAAAATGTAAAAAAAGAAAACAGAACAACAGAAGAAAAAGAAAATCAGTAAAACTGAAAGCTGGTTCTTTTGAAAAATATCAATAAGCTTGATATACATGTAGCCAGACTGACCAAGAAAAAGAGAAGATACAAATTACCAACACAAGGAAAGAAAGAAAGGGAATCAGTACAGATATTATAAGTCAATATCACAAACAACCATATGCCCATAACACCCACAACTTAGTGAAATAAAACAAATTCCTTGAAAGACAAAAAGTTCTACAAGTCACTCCAAAAGAATAGATAACTTAAATAGTCCTACATCAATTAAAGAAATTGAATGCATAGTTAAAAGTCATCCAAGAAAGTAAAGCTGGCTTCACTGACAAGTTCTACTGAACATTTAATGGCAAAATAATATATCACCTCTAAAAAAATTCTTCCAGAAAATACAAGATGAGAAAACACTCTTCAACTTATTTTATAAGGTAACATTATCTGACGCTAAAGCCAGAAAAGAAAATGACATTAGAAGAAGAAAAAATTATAGCCCTGGTCAGGGTGGCTCAGTGGATTGGGGCCCTGTCCCTTAAACCAAAAGGCTTCGGGTTCAATTCCCAGTCAGGGCACACCTAGGTTGTAGGTTCGATCACCAGTTGATATTTCTCTCTCTCTCCCTCCCTTTCCCTCATTTGCAATTATTCATGAGGGATACTGCACTTCATTTAGTGAAAATTTCACTTTTCTATTTGTCAGGTTAACACTTTAATTCCCTGGGCAGATTTGAGCATTCCCTGCTATCCTTTTATCTTGTTGCTATAGCTACAAGGGCTTATCTCCTTTGACTGTGTACATAGACCAGTTAAGCCGGTATGACAGGCTTCTATAAAATACCTTCCCCCATTCCAACTCTCCGCATTGAAGACATCTTTTTTTAAAAATATATTTTATTGATTATACCATTACAGTTGTTCTATTCCTCCCCCTTCTTTCCCCTCCACCTGCACACTCCCTCCCCCACCATTCTCCCCCCCTTAGTTTATAACCATGTGTCTCAAGTTCTTTAGATTCTATATTTCCCCTACTATTCTTGCCCTCCCCCCATCTATTTTCTACCTACCCTCTATGCTATTTTCTGTGCCTTCTCCCCCCTTCTCCTCCTCCCACCCCCCTGTTTCTAACCCTCCATGGGTTCTTCATTTCTATGGTTCTGCTCCTGATCTAGCTGTCCTCTTGGTTTGCTTTTGTTTTAGGTGTGGTTGTTAATAACTGTGAGTTTGCTGCCCTTTCACTGTTCATATTTTTCATCTTCTTTTTCTTAGATAAGTCCCTTTAACATTTCATAGAATAAGGGCTTGGTGATGATGAAGTCCTTGAACTTGACCTTATCTGAGAAGCACTTTATCTGTCCTTCCATTCTAAATGAAAGTTTTGCTGGATAAAGCAATCTTGGCTGTAGGTCTTTGGATTTCATGACTTGGAATACTTCTTTCCAGCCCCTTCTTGCCTGTAAGGTCTCTTTTGAGAAATCCGCTGACAGTCTGATGGGTACTCCTTTGTAGGTGACTGTCCCCTTATCTCTTGCTGCTTCTAGGATTCTCTCCTTCATTTTAGTCTTGGCTAATGTAATTATGATGTGCCTTGGTGTGTTCCTTCTTGGGTCCAACTTCTTTGGGACTCTCTGAGCTTCCTGGATTTCCTGGAAGTCTATTTCCTTTGCCAGACTGGGGAAGTTCTCCTTTATTATTTGTTCAAATAAGTTTTCCACTCGTGGCTGTTTCTTTCCCCCTTCTGGTACCCCTATAATCCGGATGTTGGAACGTTTAAAGATGTCCTGGAGGTTCCTAAGCCTCTCCTCATTTTTTTGAATTCTCATTTCTTCATTCCTTTCTGGTTGGATGTTTTGTTCTTCCTTCTGGTCCATTCCATTGATTTGAGTCCCAGTTTCCTTTCCATCGCTATTGGTTTCCTGGACATCTCCCTTCATTTCACTTAGTTTAGCCTTCATATGTTCCTCTAATTTGTGACTATAATCAACCAGTTCTGTGAGCATCCTGATAAACAGTGTCTTGAACTGTGCTTCTGAGAGGCTGGCAATTTCTCAGTCACTTAGAGTTATCGGCTCTGGGACTTTGAGTTCTTCTTGCGCCATCTTTTGGGCTGTTCGTGCCTGTTAAGTAGCAGGATCGGAGCCCTAGGTGTTCACCAGAGCAGGGCAACTCAGTCTCTGGGTTGTGATGCTGTATGTGGGGGCGGGGTCAAAGAGGAGTAATGGCGTCCTGTCTGCTGCCTCCCGCCGCAGCTGCCACCGTCACTGGGACCCGCACGTTTCGAACCACTGCACGCCAGTGTGCCACCACCGTCAGCCCTCCACCACTGGGTTCCCCGACTGGGGCCTGCGCGGTCCGTCTCACTGTGCGCAAATGTGCGACCCCGGTCAGTCTGCCCCACACCCTGACTGGGTCTGGGCCACTTGCGCACCTAGATCGGGGGATCTGTCCTGCCTGACCCTGCTCCGCTGCTGGCTCCACCCCTCTTACCATCCCGGTTGAACGGTTCATTGTAGTCGGCCTTCCATATAATTCTATTTTCTGTTCTTTGGCTGTGTCTTTGTTCTCCAAACCTTAGTTGTATTCAAACTTGGTTGTGGGAGAAGGCACAGTGTTTCCACCTATGCCTCCATCTTGGCAGAAGTCCTGAAGACATCTTTACTCATTTATTACGGGTGCTAAAGCCTGAAGCTATCACAGACATATACATCTGGCAAAAATTATCAAAAATTGTATATGCTATTTCAAATGAGTACAGTTCATTATATACCAACTATATCTCAATAAAGTTAGTTAAATTAGGGATTTTAATAGACAACTCTCCTAAGTGAATTTCTGTTTCTGTGCAATCCACAGAAATCTTGCCTGACCTTTCAAACTCCAAGAAGGTTTGACCAGACTCTTTACTCACACTTACAGGGATACACGACCTCTTTCAGAAATATGTAGTTATAGTCACTGTAGCCAAAGAGTAAATTTTCAGTGAGCCAATCACCAAAAGGTCTGCAAAATTTTTATCTTAATGCCTACTTCCTCTTGTAAGTTATGCTAAAAATACATAGGTACGTTAAAACTCCTGAAAATCCTGTACCTTCTCAAATCACACAATGTTCTTCCTTTGGGATCCAAGTTCTTCTGTTCGCCGCTGTTGGCTCTCACCCACCGTTTCACTCCCCTCTAACTGCATTCACTAAACCCACAAGCCTCCCTGTTCTCTCTCTCCTTCTCTCACAAACATCAAGAAAGGGCTACAGGGCTGCAAACCAGCTTTCTACTGAGATGAATTCTGAGTTCCTAAAGGCAAAAAAACTCCACATATTCCTTCCCTGAGCAAGAAGACTATATTTTTATTGCAAGAAAGGGCACCAAGCAACTACAGAATCTTTTGTAGTATTTTCTTCTTATACGCCAAAAATCACAGCTGATGCGGAGAGAGGAACAAAATGAAAAGGGGGAGAGGAGTGAAAGGGAACAACAGCTTACCCATGGAGTACAGGTTGTCAAAGCTCTGGTGCATGCGGATAATCTCATAGTAGAGTTCATCATAGCTGCTGGGAGTGGGCAGGAAGGTGTCACCATATGTGATAAACATATTAAATAGGTTCACAATCTAAAAAAGAAGCAAAAGGCATCATGCTATGAAGACTGGAAGGGTATTATTTTTCATATACTGTAGCCAGCTCTTACTGGCTTGCAAGAGCTGATTGTTAAATTTTCAGGAATTTGTGAGCTAGTCGGTAAACAAAGCCATTCTTAAAAAATAATTTATATAAACTTACAATCTAATAAATTATATTAAAATGAAGGTGATAAATACTAAAATCTTGTCACTTCCTAATTACTTTCTATCTTTTACTATTATCTGTGTTCTTAAGCTTAATTTATACCACTTCCATCTGGTATGTTGGGAATATCATGCAATGGTGCGTTACTGCTCATCTTTCACCAACTCTGCATTCAGTGATATCATATTAATGTTAATAGCTTGGAACTGGCCATGATGGGTATAGTTTTACCATGGAAATCAGAAAAAGATACAAATCAGGACTGTTTCCCCCAAAATGTTGAACATTTATGAACATCTGAGAAGATCATAAAATGGCACAGCACCCTCCTACCACCCCAAATAACCTGTCAGATAAACAGGCATCTGCAATGTCCCTCAGAAACCAAACGCAAACATGATGGAAACACTCATCTGGCTAGGACATCTCTGTAGACTTTGCTAGCTACCAACATAGGTACTACAGCGGTGCAGTAGTCTCTCAACTGGGACCAAGGCTCACTACTTATACACAGAGATCTGACCTATACCTGCGCTGCCATACAATATATTCTCATGAAAAGGAAAGAGTCCCAGGTTTGCTAAAGACACAGGTGAGAGTGGAGGGCAACAATATGGAGATTCTGATCCAAAAGGAAAATAAAGGCCTGGTTCCGCCTATGGCTTAGTCCCCAGAACCCAGCTCCTGTTTCAAAACAACCCATCTCTGCCTTAAAGTATATCTTCAGAAAAAGAAATATTTTTTGGTTACTCACCATAAGGGCTAATGTAAAAATGTTGTGTTTGGCCAAAAGCACAGTCTCATTTGACATAAGGAACTTCAGCAAATTTATCAAGGCTTAAAAAAAAACAACAAAAAAGACATCAACAAGCTATTCAAAGCATAATCAATAAAGTTAAATAAGAGCAATAAAAATCAACTAGCTCTACAGAAATCTAAATAGGGCTAGAATGAGTGAGTCACAACTACCAGGCACTTTTTAAAAGCAGGGAAGATGGGTATATTTGAAGAAAATACTGACCTTCCCATGCACATGTCTGCTTATCTGCCCATAGGTGATTTTTAAAAATCTTTTTACCACTTCTTAAATAGCTACTTTTAATTAAGCTCAGCAGTTCAACTATAAAACACATCTTAAGTGTTCTAAATTTATTCCTGCATGGTGATTTCCCCATCAAATTTGCACAATTTACAGGTCAAAATGAGGGTCCCCCGTCACCCTAGGCTGCTAGCATCTCATGTCACCAAGTTTCAACTGTGTACCTATTTCAAACATCATTACTAAGAGGGCCATTTTTAAATTCTAACTGGTCACCAGACGTGCCAGCTATATTGTAGAACTTACACTTGGGCTTTGGCTTGGGATGGGAAGAGAGCTCATGAAGAAAAAGAAAACAAGCCCTTAACTGTGCCCTCTATTCAAAAAGAAAGTGCAGCTCTGCTCTGTCCTTTCTCAACCACGACAACATGTACCAAAAAGGTCCTTTTCTGCCTGATAATCCTTAATGAGGACAGAGATTGCCAAAACCCAATCAATCTCAGTGAAGAGACTGCTGAGCACCTAGGTTAGCAGAGTAGCTTTAAAGACACTTTGCAAATAAATATTAAGCATAAAAGAAATTATCAACTTCCTTGTACTCTTTCACTGAGGACTGTGAAATGAATTCTGCTTCTGTGCCTATCATGACTTCTGGTCCTGTCTTAGCACCCCTATTTGATGGGAATCTATCAAGAAGATGTTCCTCATATGTAGGACCCACGGACATGAACTAAAGGAGGGGGAATGTGGGTGGGAGGGGGTGTGCAGGGCAGAGGGGAGTGAAGGGGGAAAATGGGACAACTGTAATAGCATAATCAATAAAATATATAATTTTAAAAAGGTGTTCAGCCCTGGCCAGTGTGGCTCAGTTGGATGGAGTATCATCTCATAGAACAAAGAGTCGTGGGTTTGATTCTGAGTCAGGGCGCATACTCAGGTTGTGGGTTTGATTGCATCACTGGTCGGGGCACGTATAGTCCATCAATGTTTCTCTGTTTCTGTCTTTCTCTCTCTTTCTAACTCCCTCTCTCTCTCCCCCCACCCCTGACTCTCTTTCAAAAAGCAATGAAAAAAATGTCCTCAGATGAGGATTTTTTTTAATTTAAAAGAAGAGGTTCAGCAGCTGAAAGCAATTGGTGGTTCTGTCTTCTCTCCCTCGACTCTCCTCACTTCCATAGACACAAAAAAAGGCTTGACCTCTCCTTTTCTAAGACCACATCTGCTCCTTTGCCAGCAAAGAAGTCAATTCCCGCATGTGGTTTGAGCTTTGTGTGAAGTCTACTACTCTTAGAGAAGAGACATGGGCTTTGATATGGAACAGCAGGGAATAACGAGTAGGAGTAAGATTCTCTGAACACTCGCTGCCTGCCACACAACACCCCTCACCCTCATCCTCTAAAAGCACAGTTACAGTAAAGAAGCAGCAGGCAAGGAAAAGTACAAGAGCCTGTCTACATTCTGTTTCTAAAGCCTGAACCTTCCCTTCAAACAGCAAAAGAGCCTTCCTAGGGATGAAAAGAGGTAGACATCCTCATTTATCAACTCTTCACCCCTGCCCCATCTCAAATTCTTGGAGGTTTCATAATGGAAAAGCAAATGAAAGGCAGCAGGGCCTTTTGATATGGTCTGTTAACAAGGGATCTGCTGGACTGGACCAAAGAGAAAGCTCGTGGGAGGCCTTTCTGGATCACACAGCCTGTTTAGCCCCTACCAGGCGTTGAGAGAATGAAGGGGACTAGCTTCACATAAAAAGGACTAGCAGAGCCAACACCTCTCCTGTTAATGAAGATCACTTTGCTGAGTTATTTAAGGGCTGTCCGCTCCACCCACTACCCAGGAACGCAGACAAGCCCTGTTGATGGATAGATCACCTGACATTCACACTCTATAAACTCACAGGAGAAAAGAGGAAAGCACACGTAGCACTCTGCAAAACAATTGGTAGACAGACAAAGCAGCGTTTACACAAATATAGCACACACAGCCCAAAGATGCAACCTCAGCAGTGGTTGTGCGGTAATTAAGGGACACCAAACCTGGAGAAAAGGCAATGGAAACAATGATTTATTGCCCCTCTGCAGGACAACAGTTAGTCTTGATCTCTGGGATTTAGAGTCAGAGATGACAAAGTGATAAATATTAGGGGAGGAAGACAGCAATTCTGGCACAATCCAAGAGGCGACCTGTGTCCCAACTGCAAGAGACATCAGCAGAGCACAACAGTAGTGAGCAGGTGGGTCTGGCACTGCACCACTGAAAGACAGTGCCAGCAACACCTGCATTCTGCCCTTGATAATTTAGGTCAGGCCTTCCATCTCCCCTCCAAAGAAAAGCCAAGGTTTTATCACCTGAAAGTAGCCATTCTCTAGCAGGGGTGTCCAACCTTTCGGCATTTCTGAGCCACAGTGGAAGAAGAGTTATCTCAGACCATTCTGATTTTGTGATTACAAGACATTGTGACACAAAATCACCAAAATATCTCATAATGTTTTAAGTAAATTTACGATTTTGTGTTGGACCACATTCATAGCCATCCAGGGCTGCACTCGGCCTGTGGGCCACAGGTTGGACTCCCCTGCAGGGGGAATTCACTAGGCAGCTAAAATGCACAAAGCAACCTTAAAATTGGCTGCCACAAGCCTCTGACATCAGGGATCACATTCCTCTCCAACAGAAAATGCCCAAAATATATCATGAAATGGTGCTTTTTTTCCTTCATCGTCCCCCAAGCTCTGTAGTCATTCTATCAACTGTTTGGTGTTCAATGCATCACTACATGCATTGTCTTCTATCCTCTGACCTAACGGGATGAAGCTGATTACAGATTTTTTAGAGCCAGAAAGGACCTTGGAGGCCATTTAATCCAATGCCCTTATTTTGAGATTAGAAAATACCCACAGCACCCCTCCAACACTCCAACTAGCTAGGGACTAAATTGGGACTAGAAACTGGTCTCCTTTTAGTGGTTTTTCCTACCATTCATTAAGGTAAGATTATACAAATAAAGGTGCCAGATGGAATTAAATGTTAAAGGGAAGGAACCTTGCCTATAAATGGTATGCTTAGACTTGCTGACGCTACCAACACTTCTCTGGACTCTGGTTCATAACTTTCCCCACCTACTGGCTGCTCCAGGTTATTTTTGTGAAATATCTGGTTCCTTTTTTTCTCTTAGTCCTCAGCTAGTTAGAGCACAAGTGTTTACTGCCTCATTCCTGCCTCTCTCTACTGCTCACTTTCAAAGCCTAAAGATTCCAAATAGCTTTTCTCAACATAAACCACCTCAACAGGCCCTCTATAGATACTCTCATCTCTCTCCTTTAAATCTCACCTCTCACACACCTCTCTCCATTTGTTTCTGCTTTCTCTCCTAGTATCTTTAAAAAAAAAAAACAACAGGGGTTAAAACATTCAGCCCCCAAGATGGAGGTGTAGGTAGATACACTTTACTTCCTCACACAACCAAAAAAAGGATAACCACTAATTTAAAAACAAAAAACAACTAGGACTGCTAGAAAATCAAACTGTATGGAAGTCCAACAACCAAGGAGTTAAAGAAGAAACATTCATCCAGACCAGTAGGAGGGGTGGAGACGAACAGCTGGGCAGAAAGGACGTGGGGCAAGGCAGCAGCTGGTGGTCCCACATTCGAGTGCCAAGGAACAACTGGGGAGAGAGATAGACTGTGCAACCCAGGGTTCTAGTGCAGGGAAAGAAAGCCTCAAAACATCTGGCTGTAAGAACCTGTGGGGGTTGAAGCAGTGGGAGAAACTTCCAGTCTCATAGGAGAGTCCACTGGAGTGGCCAGCAAGGTCCTAGAACATACACTAGCCCAGGCACCAGGGAAACAGCACCAGAAGGGCCCAATATGCTTGTGGGTAGCAGGAGAAGTGACTGAAAGTTCGGCAAGAGCTGAGCAAGCAGCATTGTTCCCTCTTAACCCCCCCACCCCACCCCATACAGCACCACAACACAGTGACAGGTTTGCCTCTCCCTGGTCAATACCAAAGGCTCTGCCCCTTACAATGTTTAACAGGTGTGCTGAGACAAGGAAATATGGCCCAAATGAAAGAACAGATCAGAACTCCAGAAAAAGAGCTAAGCTATAAGGAGATAGCCAACCTATCTGATGCAGAGTTCAAAACACTGGTAATCAGTATGCTCACAGAATTGATTGAGTACAGCCATAAAGGAAGAAGTTAAAACTATGCCAAGTAGAATAAATAAAAACCAACAGTGAAGGGAAGGAGACCAGAACTCAAAGCAATGATTTTGACCAGAAGGAAGAAATAAACATTCAACCAGAACAGAGTGAAGAAACAAGAATTCAAAAAAATGAGGAGAGGCTTAGGAACCTCCAGGACAACTTTATACTTTCCAACATCCAAATCATAGGGGTGCCAGAAAGAGAAAAGAACAAGAAAATGAAAACTTATTTTAATAATGAAGAAAAACTTCCCCAATCTGACAAAGGAAATAGACATACAAGTCCAGGACGCTCAGAGAATCCTAAACAAGTTGGACCCAAAGAGGAACACACCAAGACACATCATAACTAAATGACCCAAGATAAGGAGAGAATCTTAAAAGTAGCAAGAGGAAAGGAGAGAGTTACCTACAAAAGAGTTCCCATAAGGCTATCAGCTAATTTCGCAAAAAAAATTTTACAAGTAAGAAGGGGCTAAAAAGAAGTATTCAAAGTCATGAAAAGCAAGGACCTACATCCAAGATTTCTCTATCCAGCAAAGCTATCATTTAGAATGGAAGGGCAGATAACGTGCTTCCCAGATACTGTAAAGTTAAAGGAGTTCATCATCACCAAGCCCTTATATGAAGTGCTAAAGGGACTTATCTAAGAAAAAGAAAGTCAAAACAAACTCACAACTATCAACAACTAAACCTAAAACAAACTAAGCAAACAACTAGAACAGGAACAGAATCAAAGAAATGGGGATCACATGGAAGGTTATCAATGAGGAGGAAGTGGGGGAGAATGAGGAAGAAGGTACAGGGAGTAAGAAACATAATTGGTAGGTAGAAAATAGACAGAGGGAGGTTAAGAACAGTATAGGAAATGGTGAAGCCAAAGAACTTACTAAGGTGGGGACTAATGCTGGAGGGAAGGCGGGTACAGGGCAGAGGGGGATAAAAGGGAGAAAAAAATGGAATAACTGTGATAGCATAAGCAATAAAACGTACTTTGAAAAATGTAAAAAAAACCCACAAAACCTTTCAGCTCCATCTGCCTCCCAGAAAGAGGAGAAGTGCTAGAGATCGAGTTTAATCGCCAATGGTAAATGATTTAACCAATTATACCTATGTTATAAAGTCTCCATTAAAACAAAACAGGGTTCAGAGAGCTGCTGGGTTGGTGAACACATTTACATACAAGGAGGGTGATGCACCCCAACTCCTTGGAAACTGAAGCTCCTGAGATCTCAACACTTCAAGACCTTGCCTTATTACCTCTTTATCTGGCTGTTCCTCTGTATCCTTTATAATATTGCTTATAACAAACTTGTAAACATAAAAAGAAAACAGCATATTAACTATCAACTAAAACTTATTTTCCTCACTCAGGTTACTGCCTTCAAAATTATATATTACACATGGGATGTGACTGGATCTGGATTTTACAGAGAGCCAAGATACCCCTCTCTTTATGCAAAATCTGAACTGAAACAAAAAAGTGGGAATAAACAATTAATAGCCAGGCTCACTGACAGTTATTATGTTATAGAGCTCGACATAGATTTAACTGCAGGCCAGAAAAGAGAAAAGGCCCATGTCAGGGGCAGGTTCAAGGACTGTAGAGAACTGGCACTAAGGATCTCAGTGCCAACACACAAGTAGAGCAGAGCTCATGCTGGCTGGCTCCTGGTTCCCCAGTCTGCACACAAACACATTTTTAGAAAACTGCCCTTGATCCACTTGTCCGCTTTGTGCCATCTGGGCACATTACCAACCAAACTATTCCAAAGAGCCCCGGAAGTGGTAGTACACAGAGAAAAGAGTTAAGATAACTATAATAGATAAGGAGTTGGCTGTATAAACATAGCACTGTTAATTAGTCATATGCTTCTAAGAGTTTGGTATTAAGTACTATACATGTAGCCATTATAAACAGAATGGAGCAAGATGCACTTTTTTCTTTTTAATTTAAGCTTTTGATTTACTGTTTCAAATTTTTAAATAACCATTTTAAAAAGGAAGCAGGGGAGAAGAGGCTAACACAAACTCCTCCTCACTAAAGACTTGGCCCCTAGTCTAAGATATTTCCAAAGAAGAATAGCCAACGTTACAGAAACTCAATGCTGCGTAAACAGGTTTGTCCATTAGGTGAACTATGACTGCTCATTCCCACAAACCAGAATGGCACGGCTTATTGCAGGGAGTATGTTTTTGGATGAGGACTAGCTTGGTGAGCAAGACTTTCTAGGCCTTAGTAGACAATTTTCGTTGGCCCTCATCCTCCATAGTCCTAGGAGCAGGCTGCCCCAAAACACCAATACCAGAGAGACATATCAAACAGAGGAATGCATCATATCTCCCTGCTGAGTGACAACAACTACAAGTTAATACTTGTGCCAGAAGCTAAGTATTACAAACCTTCCTCTTTTCTACTGCCCCCTACCTGATATCTTGAGACACTTAACTACAGAAATCACCTCCCCCAAATTGCATTCAGCTCTTTTCTATGGGAGAAACACAATGATCACCAATAGCAAGTGAGGTAACATTTATTAGGTGCCTGCTAGGTGCTAGGCATTATGCAAAGCACTTAAAGTACATTATTCTCACTGAATTATCTTAACTATCCAATGAAGTAGATATTAATGGTCTCAATTTACAGGTGACCAAATTGAAATTCAGGAAGGTTCTATAAGTTACTCAAAGCCACATAGCCAGTTGGAGCTAAACTGACACTTGCAGTTTGGGAAGAAGGAAAAATTTTGGAAATGGAAGGTGGAGATGGTTACACACCAATAGGAGTTACTTAATGCTACTAAACTGTAGACGTAAAAATTTTATGTTAAAAAAAAAAGAGATCAGCCCTGGCTGGTGTAGCTCAGTGCATGGAGCGCAGGCCTGTGAACCAGAGGATCGCGGTTCAATTCCCAGTCAGGACACATGCCTGGGTTGCAGACCAGTTCCCTGCAGGCCAACTCCCAGCAGGGGACGCTCTAAAGGCAACCATACATTGATGTTTCTCTCCCTCCCTCCTTCCCCTCTAAAGGTAAATAAATAAATAAAATCTTTAAAAAAAAAGAGAGATCAATGTTTTCCTTTCCACAAACACTACCATGATCCCCACAAACATTCCATCCCAACTTTTTTTAAATATATATTTTATTGATTATACCATTACAGTTGTTCTATTCCCCTCCTTCATTCCCCTCCACCCTGCACACCCCCTCCCCCACCATTCCTCCCTTTAGTTTATGACGTGTCTCAAGTTCTTTAGATTCTATATTTCCCCTACTATTCTTGCCCTCCCCCTATCTATTTTTTACCTACCATCTATGCTACTTATTTTCTGTATCTTCTCCCCCCTTCTCCTCCTCCCACTCCCCTGTTGCTAACCCTCCATGTGTTCTTCATTTCTATGGTTCTGCTCCTGATCTAGCTGTCCTCTTAGTTTGCTTTTGTTTTAGGTGTGGTTGTTAATAACTGTGAGTTTGCTGTCCTTTCACTGTTCATATTTTTCATCTTCTTTTTCTTATATAAGTCCCTTTAGCATTTCATATAATAAGGGCTTGGTGATGATGAACTCCTTGAACTTGACCTTATCTGAGAAGCACTTTATCTGTCCTTCCATTCTAAATGAAAGTTTTGCTGGATAAAGCAATCTTGGCTGTAGGTCTTTGGATTTCATGACTTGGAATACTTCTTTCCAGCCCCTTCTTGCCTGTAAGGTCTCTTTTGAGAAATCCGCTGACAGTCTGATGGGAACTCCTTTGTAGGTGACTGTCCCCTTATCTCTTGCTGCTTCTAGGATTCTCTCCTTCATTTTAATCTTGGCTAATGTAATTATGATGTGCCTTGGTGTGTTCCTTCTTGGGTCCAACTTCTTTGGGACTCTCTGAGCTTCCTGGATTTCCTGGAAGTCTATTTCCTTTGCCAGACTGGGGAAGTTCTCCTTTATTATTTGTTCAAATAAGTTTTCCACTCGTGGCTGTTTCTTTTCCCATTCTGGTACCCCTATAATTTGGATGTTGGAACGTTTAAAGATGTCCTGGAGGTTCCTAAGCCTCTCCTCATTTTTTTGAATTCTTATAACTTCATTTTTTCCTGTTTGGCCACTTCTTTCTTCCTTCTGGTCCACCCCCTTGATTCGAGCCCCAGTTTCCTTTCCATTACTATTGGTTTCCTGTGCATTTCCCTTCATTCCAATTAGTTTAGCCTTCATATGTTCCTCTAATATGTGGGTAAAATCAACCAGTTCTGTGAGCATCCTGATCACCAGTATTTTGATCTGTGCATCTGAGAGGTTCGCTATTTCTCGGTCACTTAGAGTTATCGGCTCTGGGGCTTTGAGTTCTTCTTGAGCCATATTTTGGACTGTTCGTGCCTGTTACATATGAGGAGCAGAGCCCTAGGTGTTCACCAGGGTGGGGCAACTCGGTCGCTGGGTTGTGACCCTGTATGTGGGGGTGGGGCCAAAGGAAAGCAATGGTGGGCCCCCTCTGCTGCCTCCCGCCACCACCTGGGGTCTCACAGTCTGTCCCACTGCGTGCGAATGTGCGACCATGGTCAGCCCGCCACTGGGTTCGCCCACTGGGGCCTGTGCAGTCCGTCTCACTGCTCACTCCTCTGCTGGTTTATCTGTGCGCGAATGTGTGACCACAGCCAGCCTGCCACCCCAAGTCCTCCCTGGGTCAACCCGATGCGGAGCTGCCTGGGCGCCTGGGGTCGGGGGATCTTTCTTGCCTGTCCCCACCCCGCTGCTGGCTCTGCCCCTCTTACTGGTCCAGTTGAACGGTTCATTGTTATTGGACTTCCGTATAGTTCAATTTTCTGTTCTTTGGCTGCGTCTTTGTTCTCCAAACCTTTGTTGTGTTCAAACTTGGTTGTGGGAGAAGGCACAGTGTTTCCACCTATGCCTCCATCTTGGCGGAAGTCCCCAACTTTCTATAACTTCAGTGTAACTGATTATCAGCTGACATTTACATCATGGTACACAGTTCTAAGTATCGGGCCAAGCATACAAAGGTGTCTCCTCTTTCACAGAGCAAGGAGAGGAGCCGAGTATACTCACTTAACAGACAGCTGTGAACTTTTGGGCAGGAATGCAAATTCAAAATGAACCCTAAGCAGCACTCAAGACAACCCTATGGCAGTCTTCAGAATAATCATCCAAGTTCACAAAGCCACCAATGCAATGATGCATTACCAATATTCTAGGAAATCACTGGGGATCTGGGTTTGACTCCTAATCTTTGCTATCTCTACTAAATGAGGCTCCAGATACCTGGCTCCAAATTCTTAGTGAAAAATAAAGAAGATATATCAGTGCAATATTAGAGGTACTGTATTACACATTCAATGTGTTTAAGTTACAGGGCAGTAGGTGCTCCATACACACAGGTTCTTCATTGGATGGTCTTTTCCACCAGGCACTTTGAAAACTTAGTTGCTGGGCTCTTTTTCAAGAACTACAAATTGACTGCACTTGCTGCCTCTTTTGACTCTGTACTAGAGGCAACTTAGCTTTGGACCAAGCTCTTTTCCTTAGGAGCCCTGTGCATAAAGTATGGTAGTAGTATACAACAGTTCTGACTTGAGTGTGGATGGATACAGGTGAAATAAAGGATAGTGTACAGGTTCTGGGAAGCTGAGCCAGAAACAGGTACCTTGATGGTTCCTAGAGTCCCAAGTGAATTCCCGGAGATGAGAGACAACCAATCTATTTTTCAAAGGAGAAGAGCTCAGTAACATCATCTGAGAATCCTGCCAGCTTACACAGGCCCCCTCACCCTACAAGGAACCTCGTTTGCCGAAGTGCTCCTAGCATTTACATACCCCCACATAATAAAGCCTTTCCCAGATTTTTTCTATCTTGTTTTGAATTCAAGGGAAGAGAAAGAAGGCTGCAGCAAATTGTGTTGCCATGTAGGAGAGTAGAATGAATAATGAATATGGGAATTTACCCAGGACTAAAACCTGTCCCCCACATTGAGGTAAACCAGGTGCATGGAGGAACAAGCCAACCACGGAAATCACAATTAAGTGGTACCTCAGACGCCTGCCTCACAGAAGCAGAGGGGAGGTTTAATTACAAACCCAAATGAATGACATTTAAATAAGATTAAAAACAGGAAGGAGACAGAGAACCTCCAGCAGAGCACAAATAAATGTCTCAGAAGAATCAGGCCAGAGAGAGCTGCCTGTTTCAACAGCTTTTACATGCTATGAAGAGAAAGAGATACAAAGCAAAGACAAGACTCTGCCAGGCCCTATTTTGTGGCCTGGCACGGAGCTAGAATGAGATGCCACAGATCCCAAATCAAAACCCGCTCATTAGGAAAAATGGATAAATAATTTCACAGTGACTGAGAGGAGAGAAATACTAACATCTCACTTGCTTAGGAGAAAGCCAGAGGAACTCAAAGGACAGACTAGAAATAGCACTAGTGTAACAAGCCAATGCCTCCAAAACCCCAGAGGCATATAAACTCTAGCCAATTCTAGCATCTCTGGCTAAAATCGCCAATTACTCAGGGACATTGCCAGTAATCAGTAGGCTCACTGTCAATCAGCAAAGTGGCACAGGAAGGACTAAGACACCAGCACCTATCAGTAGAATAATTTAAAAATACCCTAGGTGGCTTCTCAGAATATAGGCATCTGTCTGGCTCCAAACCCAAGCACCTCACTAAAACAGGCCAATGAATCAAACAAGAGAATGAAATGGCTTAGTTCGCCAGCTATGAACCTTTCCAGGTGAAGACTGCACAAAAGAATCCATCCAGTGGGAGGATTCTGGGAAGACAGAAAAGTAGGAAGCACTAGGACTTTCTCTCCCCACCTAGACCATAATTGTTCTGGCAGAATCTGTCTGATTCACCGTTCTGGAACTCTGGACTCTGATGAAGATTTGCAGCTTCCAAAAGAGTTGGATAGTATATTTTGGTTAATTTCAGTCAATTTCAGTTCTTGGCACAGTACAGCTACCCATCCCCTACCCTCAGCCATGTGGCAAACCTGTGTACTTGTTCTTGGAACAGCTTACACAGAGCTTGTGGAAGCTAGGGTGGGCAAAAACGACCCTGTCCTCCTAATACTGGGGATCTGTGCTCAGGTGCTAACTGCTGCTTCTGATGCTAGGGGTGCAAAGAGATGGGCAACCACTGTTTTGCACCTCCTCCATTGTTGCAAGCACTTCCCCCTCCAGAGAAGTGACTTAAGGAGACTTAAAGGGCCAGTACTCCTTGTCCCCCACCCACGACCTTCATTTTTCACTTTCCCCCTTTAGAAAACCAGACATTAAAGATTAGGACATTCAAAAACAACTGCACATACAAGGAAAGTCAGAAAGTGACAGTGCATGCCCAAGAAAAGGCTCAGAAGAGACCTGAGAAGACATTAAGTTTATAGCTCCAGTTGATGCTCAGCACAGCCTAAAACAATCAAAAAACAAAAAACAGCCCCGGCTAGTGTGCCTAGGTGGACTGAGTGCTGGCCTGCAAACCAGAGGTCACCAGTTCAATTTCCCATTGAGGCGCACGCCTGGGTTGCAGGCCAGGTCCTCAGTGGGGGGCACACAAGAAGCAACCACACATTGATGTTTCTCCCCTTCTCTTTCTCCCTCCCTTCCCCTCTCTCTAAAAATAAATAAATAAAACCTGTAAACAAAAACAGAAACAGTAACGAGCCCTGACTGGTGTGGCTCAGTTGGCTCAGCGTCTTTCCGCAAAGCGAAAAGCTGCTAGTTCCATTTCCAGTCAGGGTACATACAAGAGGCAACAGACTGTTTCTTTCACATATCGTGTTTCTCCCCCTCTCTTTCTCACATTTTTCCCTTCTCTAAAAATAAATAAATAAAATCTTTTTAAAAATTAAAAACAAAAACAATAACTAAACCAGCAAACTCTGAGAAAGGGGCAGGATCTGATTTCTTGAAACTTGAGGACATTGTTAATTGAAGTAAGCCTCACAAGAAAGACGAATACCGTATGGTTCCACTTACATGGCATACTTAGAAAGCAGACTCTGGTGGTTGCCAGGGGCTGAGGGAAGGAGGGACTGGAGAATTACTGTTTAATAGATACAGAGTTTAGGTTTTACAAGATGAAAAAAGTTATGGGAAAAGATGGTGGTGATGGCTGCACAACAATGCGAATATATTTAATGCCATTTAATTGTATACTTAACAAATGGCTAAAATAGTAAATTTTATGTCCTGCGTATTTTACCATAAGAAAAAAGAAAGGTCAGTACATCCATAGGCTGAACTGTCTTAAGGGCTTTACACACCTCCAGATGAACTGGAAGAAAAAGAAAACCCTTTCGTTAAATGGAAATTAGGTTTTGTCTCACCATTTTCCTTGTTGAAGTGCACCTGCTCAAAGGGAAATCATGGGTCTCAACGACCTCCAACTCCCCACTTACTTGGAACACTGCAATCCTTACAGTTACTACCCACCCTGTTCTTCTTCATGAAAATGAGCTTTTACGTGAAAGTACATGGAACTTAGACTCCAGGAAATGCAGGATCCCATACACCTCATTCCTATGTGGCTGCCTCTAAATAAGCACGCTCAGAGGCCTTCTTCTATACCACCTGCTTATTTTTTCCAACATTGCCCAACTAAGAGATAGCAAAAATCACTTTTTAAAAATATTTTATTTATTTATCTTTAGAGAGGAAGGGAAGGAGAGAAGGAGAGAAATATCAATGTATGGTTGCCTCTCGTGAGTCCCCTGCTGGGAACTGGCCTGCAACCCAGGCATGTGCCCTGACTGGGAATCAAACCGAGATCGTGTGGTTCACAGGCCCACGCTCAATCCACTGAGCTACACCAGCCAGGGCCAAAATCACTCTTTAAAAAATCTAATAGTCAATGAGGCCATGTATCTGATACAGATCCAAAAACTTTACTTTCTGCCAGAATGAATGAAAACCAGTAACAGACCTGTCCTGCTCACACATATCCAGAGAATGAAGATACCGAGGAAACTCAATGGTAGGCTCCTTTGGAACCAGGACAAGCACAGCAACAAAAGCATAGCCATTCCTCCCTCTGTCTCTCTAAGTTGATGAGATGCTAACAGGCCTCTGGATAGGAAATGACTTCATGTGCAGAGAAAAGAACAGAGACTGCTCACTCTTAGGGGTTTTTAGGTGGGAATCTTTTTCGCCCTCTAACAGGTTAAACCTGTTAGAAATTCTTAATCTTTTGCTTCTGCCAAGTTTCTGAGATGAGAAAAAGATTCAAAATAGTGTAAACTCTGGATTTAGCCAAATGTGGTGAATTGAAGGGGAAAAAAATAGTTTCCCAGCATTCTTTTTCAGTCCTGGGCTTTCTACACTGCTGTACAGAATCTTTCATTACAAAATTATGGAAACAGAGAAATACCTTCTAGTGCCCTATATTAAGAACACTTCAACTTTGAGAAGAACTGATTATCCACAGAAGATAAAAGTCCCCATCTCTGTACCTGCCAACTAGAGCAACCTTAATTAGGTATGTCAAGCCTAGCATATGTCTTGTAACATATTCCCCTAAATCTGAGAAAACTGGGGGGAAAGAGGAAAAACAATTTAAAAAGTAACTTAAAAAACAAACAGCAACAGTAGCTGCCAAAATTCTTCTTCCCATATACTCTGGTTGTTTACTGCTGTGTTCTTTCTCACCTGGACACCCCCTCTAAAACTGAAAGAAGCAATAACGTAGTTATATAAGATGTCACTATTGGAGGAAGCTGGGTAAAGGACACGAAAATTCTCTGTACTATTTTTGCAACTTCCTGTGAGTCTATAATTAAATCGATATAAAGTTTAAGAAAGAAACTAAACTAAAAGAAGCAGACACTTCAAAGTTCAAAGGACAGTTTCCAAAACCAGGAGCGGCTACCAAACAGTCAGAGCTATACCTGTTCCTGAGTAGATATACTGCCAGATGAATCTACGGCTCAGGTCATTCTTCCTCTTGAAAATGTTCAGTCCCGTATGACAATACTTACACTACAACCAGCTTCCAAAGAAAGGCTCTCGATTTCCAGTCTCACAGTATACCTGAACCATGACGTCAGTCATAGGCTTCTGCCAGTGATGGGAGAGCTAGCTGGATCCAAAAAGCTGTGGCACTCTCTGTGTTTTCCATTTTCCCAGTAAGTATCTGAAAGGTCAGGCAATGTGCAATTTCTCTCTTTTTCACAAAGCTGTGAATGCTTCAGATGCTCTTTAGCACAGTGGAGCCGAACAGATTGTTTTGGGGCTTTAGGGGCCTTTCTTCCTGCAGGGAGGCGAATGTTGCCTAGTGATCTGCGTCTGAGCAAAGGAGTCAGGAGCTCTAAGTTCTAATCATGACTCTGTTTAGTGTCTGGTTCCAGGATCCTTAGCAAGCACTTACACTTCTAGGCCTCTGCTCCCTTGCCCAACAAACGGTGACAAAAATAATGACTTATCACACAGGGATGTAGCAGAGTGAGAGGGTAAAAAGGACTGCAATCCATAAATAAATGTCAAATATTAAAACGCCAGTATAAATCTGCCTTTATATTGACCCACATTTTTAGACTACGGAAAGCTATGTTATTAAAATGCAGGCTGCCTCCCCAATGCCCCTTCTGCCTGAAGTAGAAGTAAAATAAGCTGACTCCATGAAGTTCTGTTCAAAGATTTCCCTCTCTAACAACTATATGCTTCTCCCTAAACATTTTACTCATTCTTTCATTAATGGCTTAGAAAACATTACTTTCCATTTTTACTTGGTTAAAAGCAATCGACGTATCTATAGGTAAGGAAGAAAGAGACAAAAAGAGATAGAGAGTAATTACCCACCACTCCCTTTCACATCAATAACTCAAATTAAAGGTGATGAAGTCACCCTGTCCAGATAGTTCAGTTGGTTAGAGCAGTGTCCCAATACGCCAAGACTGTGGGTTCGATGCCTGGTCAGGGACATACGAGAATCAACCAGTGAAATGCATCAACAAATCAATGTTTCTCTCTCTCTCTCTCCCCGCCCTTCCTCTTTCTCTCTAATATCAATAAATTTTTTTTAAGGTGATGAAGTTAGTGCAACAGAAACATGACAACGGACATCCTACTGGGTTCTATTATTATGGTTGGTGGTGTTGTTTTGAGGCCCAAACACAACATCGTGCTGCTTTAGGAGAATGCTGATTCATCACTAATGGAAATTCTACATATCTATTTATTTACTCTTTCAAATGTTCTCTGAGCCCCTATCATAAGCCAAGTGGTGTACTGGGGATCAAACAACAATTAAAACACAAACCCTGCCCTCTGGGAACTTTTCTGAGAGGATATATATTTAAACAAAACATAGTACAGGCATACGCAAACATAGCAAAACAATGTGACAGGCTGAAACAGAAGCTCATGTGCTATGGAAAGACACAGGAAATAAAAGCATAGTGACCAAGACAGGAGATTGCTAAGATGAAATTCCCAGGAAGAATGAATTATGATCAGTAAATACAGGAAAAAATATTTAACAAGCTCTGATTGGTGTGGTTCAGTGTATTAAGTGCTGGCCTGTGAGCCAAAGGGTCACGGGTTCAATTCCCAGTCAGGGCACATGCCTGGGTTGTGAGCCAGGTTCCCCATGGGGGCATGTGAGAGGCAAACACACATTGATGTTTCTCTCCCTCTCTTTCTCTCTCCCTTCCCCTCTCTCTAAAAATAAATAAATAAAATCTTTTTAAAATATTTTTTTATAAAGTAATTATTTTTAAAAATATTTATTTATTTATCTTTAGAGGGGAAGAGAAGGAGAGAGGAAGAGAAACATCAATGTATGGTTGCTTCTCGTGCATCCCCTGCTGGGAACTGGCCCCTGCTAGGAACTGGCCTGCAACCCAGGCATGTGCCCTGACTGGGAATGGAACCGCAATCGTCTGGTTCGCAGGCCTGGATTCAATCCACTGAGCTACACCAGCCAGGGCTAAAATCTTTTAAAAATATTTAACAAAATACTAAATTGTTTCAAACATGTTCTGTGAAAAAAGAATTAATTGGGAGTCCACTGAACCTAAAATTAAGATAGGAGTTCTTAACATGGAATCATGAAGGGGCACTCAGAGGGTCCATGAACTTCCTAAAATTACATAAAATTCCCTCTGAAATTATAATATGAATGTGCACATAGACATTTTTCTGGACACAAAAATCATACCTTTCATTATATTCTCAAAGGTAAAAAAGCAATTTTACTAGAATCTTATCCTGAAACCCATTTTTCTATCTGTATGAGAGGAGAGTTTTAAGACCTAACCTTTTGCTCTACTCAAAATAGGTGATCTGGGGAGCCTAGAGGTCAGAGAGGGGCTTCTGAACTTTCCCTAACTTGGTGAAAAATAGCAATTGCTGAAAAGAGGGCACCGAGAGTCCCTTCCATATTCTAGCTGCAGTTAGCCTAAATATATTTCCCCACACACTCAGATACCATGGTGACAGGCATCATATAAATAGACGGTGGCAGCAGGGAGTAGGTCAGGGCTTGTATAAAACCAACATATCAAGCAGAATTAAATCCCCAATTAACACAGCTGGATTCTCTTTGTCCATTAGAAAAAGCCTGTGAATTCTATATAAGAATTTACATAGGGCCCTGGCTAATATGGCTCTGCTGCTTGGAGCATCATCCCACAGCCAAAGAGTTGTAGGTTCAATTCCCAGTCAGGACACGTGCCTGCATTGCAGGTTCCATCCCCGATCTGGGTGAGTGTGATCTCTGGTCCAGGGATGAATGGGAGACAGCCAATCAAGGCTTATCTCTTGCACAGATGTTTTTCTCTCTCTCTAAAGACAATGAAAAGATGTCCTCAAGAGAGGATTAAAAAAAAAAGAATTTACATAGGGACCTTTGGCTACCTCCCCCATAACAAAAAGCTACTGTAGTCAACAGCATAGAAATATAACTAAAAAATCACCACCCAAAGTGCTTTGATTCTAACCACCCACATTCCCAATGACAAAAGCTTCTGGACCCTAGCCAACTGCTTCCTAGATACCCAAGGACTTCTGTTCGTCCGAGCTAACAATACATATGCCTTAGCAGTCTCATTTATAAATAAAATTCAATTAAAGTTTGTAGTACATGTATGGGCAAGCATCTGCACATGTAAGCATATTTGCCATTACGAGTTTCACACACCTCCCTCCAATCCCTAAGTCTAGAAGGCAAAGGAAGAGTGAAAACATGGGCACACCATCATATGAGGGGTGGCACCAGCCAACGAGTGGGTGGATCCACCAAAGCCACATTTATATTCACTGATTGAAATATTACACATTATTATGGGCTGATACATCACACATAGTGTAGTATTTTGCAGCTTTCCTTAACACCTGCTCTGGATCTCACTGCATACACCATGTACGAACACATGGAGCCAGGGTTCCAAAAGGGCTCATCCAGTCTATATAGGAAAGGGAGCTAACCTCACCTGGCAGAGAGCTCTAGCACAAACACCTACACCTTAGGAGCAAGGAGTCATCCAGGGTCTCACTAGTAACACTCATCCATATCTCCCGTCAACCTATCAAGGGCCTTAGAATGCCAATCAGTCAGTTCTGAAATACCACATAATTACTGTACAAACAGAGCTGACATCACAGAAAGTACTCAAAGAGATAAAGTCAACTGACCAACACAGAACGGTCTCCTGCCCCATAATTTCCTAGCCAGAATGGGCAAATGTTAAGAGTCAGAAAAGAAATATAAAATAAAATTTTTAAATTTCTTTAAAAGATAATTGTCTCTTTAAACAAAACGATAGCAATGCATTGTGGGATTTACAACCTATGCAAAAGTAAAATGTATGACAACAATAGCACAAAGGACAGGATACCAGGCGCAGGTAGGAGGGCAATGAGAAGCCCAGGGCCCTAGGGAGACAGGCGGAGTGAATGGCAGAAGGTAATGTAGAAAGGCAATAGAATACAGCAAGAGAACAACAGATGATGAGAATGGGAGAAAAGCCAGAGAAATCCCAGAAGCCAGAAATGGGAGAGCTAGGATGGAAAAGAAAGAAAATAGAATAAAAGAAAATAAAACCAGAAAGGAATCAAAAGCAAGCAGAAACAACTATCACCACCAATTCTTCGGTACTGCAATGTGTGACTTCATTCCAGCTATATACATGAACCATTTGTACTTGTAAGTCCTACAACTGTACCAGCATCCACAGATTTGCACCATTTTTGTGTTTCTCTCTAATCCTAAATTTTTAGAGCCTAATAATCACATAACTAGCTATACACAGGCAACCGCAGCAATCCTTTATGTTAAAAAGAATTGTTCTACTCTGGCTGGTGTGGTTTTCAGTTAGTTGGAGCATTGTTCCATAACTGGAAGGCTGCTGGTTTGAATCCCAGTCAAGGCACATGCCTAGGTTGCTGGTTTGATCCCCAGTCAGCATGCATGCAAAAGGCAACCAATTGATGTTTCTTTTTTTCTCTCTCTCTCCCCCTCTCCCCATCCCTTGAATAAAAATAAAATTTTAAAAAACCTTAAAAATTTTATTCCTACCAAAGAAATTCTAACTTCAGTCACTTCCACCTCTTGATCTCTCTTTAGTTCTTCTGACATTTCCTGTCTGAAACTCTCACACAATCTCTTTTATAAAATACGAAAATGCCACTATTGTCACTTAGTGTTATTTTCCTATCCCCCCTTCACCATCTAGGCAGCAACTGCAAAGATCTTGCTAATCCATTAATTAAAGATCTCTACTTCCCATTATGGAGGACTAAATTTAGAAAGCCAAATTGGGTTGGAAGGAAACTACATGTCACAACAAGTGAGAAAAATTCCAAGGAAGGGGGTGGGGTTACTGGCCCTTTTCTTTAAAGGCCTCTGACACCTCCCTCTTCTGAGAACACAGGACGCTCTCCCACACATGGGGCGACCATTCATCACTATAATTATCTGGAGAAGACTTTATTGTACCATCAGGTCATGAAAGCCACAGGACCTATCAGCAAGTGAATGCCTCAGGGAACATGTCTCTCTTCTGCTTTACTGTAAGCTCCAATTAAATTGCACCAAAGAAAGGGGTGGCAAGCCAGCATTAATTGCACCCTTAGAGAAGAGCCACTTCCTGCCTACAGGGACAGCAGTGCCTTTACTGGGCTACCAAAAGGATACAAAGACTAAAGTAAACACTGTAATTTGCTGTTTTTGTCTCTGGCACAGGGGGAGTGGTACAATTGACACTGTCTGTAAACAGTAATAATGCCAGATGTAACACAAAGAACAGGATTCCCCCATCTCTCCGCCCCCTCCACACCCCCTCTCCCTATGACATTCCTCCTGAGATTACTCATCTTGAAGAAACACACAGAAGCCTCCCAACAGTCCATATGCTGCTACCAAATGGAATCGAGGAAGAATCCAAGTTTGTACTGACTCCTCTCTCTTACTCATAAGATACATTGGAACTCAAGAAATATTCAATTGTTTCTAACAGCTGACAAAAAATAGAGGGAAGAGAGGGAATATGAGAGAAAATATGGAAGAGATATGTGATATGCCCAGGTCTGGAGCAGACAAGGTTAAAATAATAAAACATATATAAATGAAAACAAAAGTACCCTTAACAAACTAAAAAGTTTTTTTTTAATTCATGTTATGCCCAAGCCTAAGCACTCATAAAAGATATAGGAAAAGAGAATGAATTAAAAAGGGAAAGTTACCTGACCAGAGTTCCCGCCAGGTGTAATGCAGGCGCACTCTACACTTCTTCTGGTAGCAAAGTAGCTTATGTACTACCTGAATGCAGCGTCTGTAACAGAGAGAAGTAAAAACTGGGGTAGGCCTAAAAATATGGTGCAACTTACCCTTTCTTTAGTGAGGCAGCTTTGCTAAGGCCACTAAAGATGCTGAATATGAATCCATATACATGCAAAAGAAAAGAACTTCTACCAGCAGCCTTCCATTGGCTAAATATCTCCTCCAACACATACTGCTTGTGCTGATTCCCCTTATCAGGAGGAAAAGGGGGCTATAACCACACATAGACCAGCAGTCAATTAGACACTACAGACACCATTCCCTTGAGTACCTTTCTTTGGAAGAAGAATGGACCAGAATTAGATTATGCTATTCAAAGTTACAAACACAGGGCAAAATCACATGAACAGACCTATGTCATAAATCTATTTAAATTTGTTTTTAATTTCAATTAAAATTTAAATATTTTAAAATAATTTGTAATTGACTTTTTAAATTTACACTAAAAGTTAAATTCAAAATTCAGTTCTTCAGTTGCACTAACCACATATCAAATAGCCCCATATGGCGAGGGGCTACCATACTGGACAGCATAGACACAGAACTTTTCTATCATCACAAAAACCCCTATTGGACAGTGCTGTTCTAGATCACAGAAACATTCAACAGTATTCACATCCCAACAACATATGTTTTGACGGTATTTCTGAATAAGCAGTCAGTAGTCTGAGATGGAAAACATTAAACACTATAAACCTAACAAAAAAATGTTTTTTCATGTCTGACTGGGGGAGGGTTTTGACAGCTTAAAAAGTCATAGATGAAGGTACAAAATACTAATGAAATTTACTTCCTAAAACTGATAATTTCATTTGATGAAAAAAATCATGATGACTAAAATTAAAAGCCAAACTATTTGGGAAATTACACTTGCAGCAAACAACATGAAAGGATTACTATGTTTTATATATATATATATATATATATATATATAACTATGTTTTCTATAAAAAATATATATTTATATATAATGTGTATTTTTATATGTGTGATACTTCATATAAAAATAAATATATATATTTATATATATATTATTTATTTATTTATTCAAATTGATCAAGAAAACATAATAATACCCCTACTAAGAAAGATGGACAAAGAAAATGGACAATGAATTCACCCACCCCCACACAAGAGGCAAAATATGATAAGTTAACATTTTTCTGCAATGTTTAAATTCGTTTAAAACAACATTCTATCTTTGCATATCAAATTAATATAGATTTTAATGCTGACAAAGGTACAGCAAAACAGCTACTTGTACATTATTAGAGAAAGCATAATTGGTATAGAGCCTTTTTAGGAGGAAGTTTGGCAGTCTCTATCGATAGTCTTAATAATGCACCCTTTGTCCCACTTATACCACTCCAGAGAATTTAGTCATAAGCCGGAGAGCAAAAGAAAAAAAACCTTTATGCAAAAATATGTTCATGCTCATCATCTTATTGAAAACAACTTTCGAAAGAATGTCCAATGCTGAAAGAACAGAAAGTAAACCACTGCACATATTATATACTAAATTACAACCTTCCAAAACTTGTATGTTGTAAGCCCTAACTCCCAATGTGACCGTATTTGGGTATAAGGCCTTAAAGAAGGTATTTAAAGTTAATGAACAAAGGAGTGCATATATTCTTTCAAATTAGTGTTTGGGGATTCTTAGGATTTGTTTCCAGAAGTGGGATAACTGGGTCAAAAGGCAGTTGATTTTTAATTTTTTTAAAGATTTTATTTATTTATCTTTAGAGGGGAAGGGAAGGAGAGAGAGAAAGAAACATCAATGTATGGTTGCCTCTCATGCAACCCCTGCTGGGAACTGGCCTGCAACCCAGGCATGTGCCCTGACTGGGAATCAAACTGCGATCTTTTGGTTCACAGGCCTGCGCTCAATCCACTGAGCTACACCAGCCAGGGAGATTTTTAATTTTTGAGGAAAATTAAAATCATACTAAGCATCATCTTTTTTTTTAATTAAAAATTTAATTTTTGAGGAAACTTCATACTGTTTTCCAGCTGCACCAGACTGCATTCCCACCAACAGTGCACTAGGGTTCCCTTTTCTCCACATCCCTGACAGCACTTATTTTTTGATTTATTGATGACAGTTATTCCGGCAGATATAATGTGATACTTCATTGTGGTTTTAATTTGCATCTCTCTGATGATTAGTAACATTGAGCATTTTCTCATATGCCTACTGACCACCTGTATGTCCTCTTTGGAGAAGTTAGACACTTCAGGTCCTTCGCCCATTTTCTTTTACTGATCTGAGAGACAGAGAGAGAACCACTGATTGGTTGTTCCACTTACTCACGCACTCATTAGCTGACTCATGTACGTGCCCTGACCAGGGAGTACGCTGCTCTGACCAACTGAGCTACCTGGGCAGGACCTTCATCCATTTATTCATTGGATTGTTTGTCTTCCTGGTGTTGAGTCATATAGGCTATTTATATATTTTGGAAATTATCCCCTTATCAGATGTAACAGTGGCAAATATGTTCTCGAATACAGTGAGTTTCCTTTTCTTTTTGTTGGTGGTTTCTTTTGCTGTGCAAAAGCTTTTTAATTTGATGTAGTCCCATTGGTTTGTTTTTTCCTTTGTTTCCCTTGCCCTAAGACATAGATCAGCGTAAATTTTGCTATGAGAGATGTCTGAGACTTCACTGCCTGTATTTTCTTCTAAAATTTTTATGGTTTCAGGTCTACATTTAAGTCTTCAATCCATTTTGAGTTTTCCCTTGTGTATAATTTAAGTTGGTGGCCTGGTTTCATTTTTTGCATGTACCTGTCCAATTTTCCCAATACCATTTTGGACAGCATAGATATAGACCTTTTCTATTGTCATAAAAAATTCTATTGGACAGTGCTGTTCTAGATCACAAAAATATTCAACAGTATCCACATCCCAACAACACAAGTGGTGATAAGGGGTTTGGGGGGAGAGGTAAAAGAGGGTATGGGAGGATAAATGGTAATAGGATAAGTGCAATAAAAATAAATAAAAATTTGAGCCCTGGCTGGTGTGGCTCAGTGGCTTGAGCACGGGCCTGTGAACCACATGGTCGCAGTTCAATTCCCAGTCGGGGCACATGTCTGGGTTGTGGGCCAGGTCCCAGCAGGGGACTCACGAGAGGCAACCATACATTGATATTTCTCTCCTTCTCTCCTTCCCTTCCTCTCTAAATGAATAAATAAAATCTTTAAAATAAATAAATAAAAATTTTAAAGAAGAATTCTCTCCTCCAAATTTGTATTTATTAAAGAAACTGTCTTTACTCCATTGTATGCTCTTGCTCTCTGTCAAATATTCATTGACCATAAGGCATGGGTTTATTTCTGGGCTCTCTACTCTGTTCTATTGATCTATATGCCTGTTCTTATGCCAATACCAGGCTATTTTGATTACAATGGCCTTGTAGTACAGTCTGATATCAGGTATGTGATACCGTCAACTTTGTGCTTCCTTCCCAAGATTGCTGAGGCTATTAAGGGTTGTTTTTGGTTCCACATAAATTTGTGGAATACCTGTTCTACGCCTGTGAAATATGCCATTGGTATTTTAATAGGAATTGTGTTAAATCTATAGATTCCTTTGGGTAGTATGAACATTTTTAATGATCTTAATTCTTCCAGTTCATGAACATGCTATATATTTCCACTTATTTCTATCTTCCTCAATTTCTTTCTTCAATGTCATATAGTTATCTGAGTACTGATGTTTCACCTCCTTGGTTAAATTTATTCCTATATACCTTTTCGTTGTTGCTGTTGCAATAGAAATGGGACTGTTCTCTTAATTTCTCTTTCTGATAGTTCATTATTGGTATACAAAAATGCCACTGATTTCTGAATACTAATTTTGTACCTTGCTACTTCACTGAATTTATTTATTAGACCTTGTAGTTTCTTAGTGGAGGACCACATGTTAGGACAAAGTAAGTCCTAACAAATTCAAGAAGATTGAAATTATACTAAGCATCTTCTCAGATCACAATGGTATGAAACTAAAAATCAACTACAATAAAAAAACTGAAAAACTACTTCGGCCAGTGTGGTTCAGTTGGCTGGGCATCATCCTGTGAACTGAGAGGTCACTGGATCAATGCCCAGTCAGGGAGCAGACAGAAGGCAACAATAGATGTTTCTCTCATGCATCGATGTTTTTCGCCCTTTCTCCCTCCCCTCCCCTATCTCTAAAAATCAAAAATTAAAATTTATAAAAACTGAAAAACATTCAAACACATGGAGGCTAAACAGATGTTATTAAACACTGAATGAGATCAAGGAAGAAATCAAAAATTACCTAGAAACAAATGAAAATGAACACACAACAACCCAAAACTTATGGGACACAGTGAAAGCAGTCCTGAGACAGAAGTTCATAGCATTACAATCATACCTCAAGAAGCAAGAAAAATTTCAAGTAAATAATCTAATCCTATACCTAAAAGAACTAGAAAAACAAAAATGAGCAAAGCCCAGATTAGGTAGATGGAAGGAAGTAATAAAGGTCAGGATTGGGGGGCAGAGGGATCAAGCAAAGAAGATGAAGAAAAAAAGAGAAAGAACTCATGGGCATGTACAACAGTGTGGTGATTGTGGGGCTGGGAAGAGGTAGAAGAGGGTATGGAGGGTAAATGGTAATGGAAAAAATACAATAAAAATAAATTTTTAAAAAATAATTATCTCCCTAAAATTTGTATTTAAAAATAAATAAATGTCAGAGCAGAAATAAATGACAGACTAAAAAATGAAACCAAAGGATGGTTCTTTAAAAGGATAAACAAGATTGACTAATCTTTAACTAGACTCATCAAGAAAAAAAGAGAGAAGATACAAATAAATAAAATTGGAAATGAAAGAAAAATAACAACTGACTCCACAGAAATACCAGAGATTGCAAGAAAATACCATATGCCAACAAACTGGACAACCTGGGCAAAATGGGTACATTTCTAGAAACATACAAACTTCCAAAATTGAATCAGGGAAAATCAAAAAACCTGAATAAATCAATTACAACTAATTAAATTAAAGAAGTAATAAAAAAAACTCCCAGCAAATAAGAGTCCTGGACTAGATGGCTTCACAGGCAAATTTTACCAGACATTCAAAGAAAAATGAACACATATCCTTCTCAAACCACTCCAAATATTTCAAGAGAAGGGAAGACTCCTAAGTTCATTTTAGGTGACCAGCATTATCCTAATTCAAAACCAGATAAACATACTACAAAGAAAGAAATTTACAGGCCAATATCCCTGATGAATGTAGATGCCAAAATCCTCAACAAAATATTAGCTAAGCAGATCCAGCAATATATTAAAGAGATCGTATACCATGATCAAGTGGGATTTATTCCAGGAATGCAAGGTTGGTACAATATTCACAAATCAATAAACATGATACATCATGTACAAAAATGAAAGATAAAAATCACATGATCATATCAATAGATGCAGAAAAAGTATCTGATAAAATTCAGCACCCATTAATGGCTAAAAAAAAAAAAAACCTATTAGCAAAGTGGAAATAGAAGGATCATACCTCAATATAGTAATGGTATATATGACAAACCTATAGCAAACATGATAATCAATGAGTAAAAACTAAAAGCATTTCCCTCAAGGTCAGGAACCAGACAGGATTTCTGCTTCCACCACTCTTATTCAATATAGAACTTGAAGTACTAGCCATAGCAATCAGATAAGAAGAAATAAAAAGCATCCAAAATGCAAAGGAGGAAGTTAAGCTGTCATTTTTCACAGGTGACATGATATTGTACATAGAAAAGCCTAAAAACTCCAATGAATAAAGTTAATTTTGATGTCAACAGTATTTGGGTTTTTGGGGTGGTAGAATTATAAATGAATAATTCTTTCTCTTTTTCTATTTCTCCCAAAATTTCAACAACTATATTTTACCTTTACAGCTAAAAAACCACCATTCAAAGCAAATTCAGGGACTTCCGCCAAGATGGAGGCATAGGTGGAAACACTGTGCCTTCTCCCACAACCAAGTTTGAATACAACAAAGGTTTAGTAAACAAAGACGCAGCCAAAGAACAGAAAAGTGAACTATACGGAAGTCTGACAACAAAGAACCGTTCAATCAGACAGTAAGAGGGGCAGAGCCAGGAGCGGAGGAGGGTCAAGCAGGAAGGATCCTCCAACCCCAGGCGCCCAGGCAGCCTGGCCAGATCCCAGGCCTAGGGTAGCAACAGACATATCCAATGAGGGTAAAAGGCGGCAGGCTGACCACTGTCACACATTTGCACGCAGTGAGACAGACCGCGCAGGCCCCAGAGGTGGGAAGCAGCAGAGGGGACCACCATTGACCCCACACCCACATACAGTGTCACAACCCAGTGACTGAGTTGCCCCACCCTGGTGAACACCTAGGGCTCCACCCCTCATATGTAACAGGCACGAACAGTCCAAAATATGGCTCAAGAACTCAAAGTCCCAGAGCCGGTAACTCTAAGCGACCAAGAAATAGTGAACCTCTCAGATGCACAGTTCAAAATACTGGTGATCAGGATGCTCACAGAACTGGTTGATTATAGTCACAAATTAGAGGAACATATGAAGGCTAAACTAATTGGAATGAAGGGAGATGCACAGGAAACCAATAGTGATGGAAAGGAAACTGGGGCTCAAATCAAGGGGGTGGACCAGAAGGAAGAAAGAAACAACAAACAGAAGGAAGAAACAAGAATTCAAAAAGACGAGGAGAGGCTTAGGAACCTCCAGGACATCTTTAACGTTCCAACATCCAAATTATAGGGGTACCAGAAGGGGGAGAGGAACAGCCATGAGTGGAAAACTTATTTGAACAAATAATAAAGGAGAACTTCCCCAGTCTGGCAAAGGAAATAGACTTCCAGGAAATCCAGGAAGCTCAGAGAGTCCCAAAGAAGTTGGACCCAAGAAGGAACACACCAAGGCACATCATAATTACATTAGCCAAGATTAAAATGAAGGAGAGAATCCTAGAAGCAGCAAGACATAAGGGGACAGTTACCTGCAAAGGAGTTCCCATCAGACTGTCAGTGGATTTCTTAAAAGAGACCTTACAGGCAAGAAGGAGCTGGAAGGAAGTATTCCAAGTCATGAAATCCAAAGACCTACATCCAAGACTGCTCTATCCAGCAAAGCTTTCATTTAGAATGGAAGGGCAGATAAAGTGCTTCTCAGATAAGGTCAAGTTCAAGGAGTTCATCATCACCAAGCCCTTATTCTATGAAATGTTAAAGGGACTTATCTAAGAAAAAGAAGCTAAAAAATATGAACAGTGAAAGGACAACAAACTCACAGTTACTAACAACCACACCTAAAACAAAAGCAAACTAAGAGGACAGCTAGATCAGGAGCAGAACCATAGAAATGAAGAACACATGGAGGGTTAGCAACAGGGGAGTGGGAGGAGGAGAAGGGGGGAGAAGATACAGAAAATAAGTAGCATAGATGGTAGGTAAAAAATAGATAGGGGGAGGGCAAGAATAGTAGGGGAAATATAGAATCTAAAGAACTTGAGACACGTCATAAACTAAAGGGAGGAATGGTGGGGGAGGGGGTTGCAGGGTGGAGGGGAATGAAGGAGGGGAACAGAACAACTGTAATGGTATAATCAATAAAATATAATTTAAAAAGTGAAAAAAAAAGCAAATTCATTTATAAAAATTTTAGCATCCCTAGAAAAGGGCGCCAAGCAACTTTTTAGAGAATAAAAATGTGTTTCTATCTTATCTGGGATCATTTGTTACAAGGATATATGCATGTGTCAAAAGTCTTCAAACTTTTTTCCACTGCGATTGTTTATAATTCCTTGGCATTGGAGGTCTAGAAACACAATACGCAAATCATGAGAGAATAATATGGAGAGAACTAGTATGTTAATCTGTAAACCAAGAATATAAGTTCTCAAGATTTAACTGGTTTTAAGAAATGATAGTGTAAATGTCCTTCTACTTCTGTCAAAGGGGGAGGAAGTCCACGTAAAAACAAAAACTTTGGCTGTGGTGAGGAAATAGAGAAACTGGAGCCCTCATACATTGTTGGTAGAAATGTAAAATGGTACAACCACTTTGGAAAACAGAGTAGAAATTCCTCAAAATGTTTATAAACAAAGTGTGTTTATACTTTATAAACATAAAGTACTATATAACCCACTACTTTCATTACTAGGTATATACATGAGAAAAACAAAAGAGTCAGTCCGGGAAAAAAAAAAGAAAAATGAAATATACATCCACAGTAAAACTTGCAAATGAATGTCCAGAGAAGCATTATTCGTAATAGTCAAAGGTATAAATAACCTAATATCTAGCAACTGAAGGACAAATAAATAAAGTATGTTATAAAATGGAATATTAATTAGCCATAAAAAGAATGTAGTACCAATATATGGATGTACTAGTATAATGAAGTACTAATATAATCCAAGCTACAACATGGATGAAGCTTGAAATGTTATTCTAAGTAAAGGTCCAAAAAGGTCATATATTACATAATCTCACTTATATAAAATATCCAAAATAGGTAAATATATACAGAAAGTAGTGGGCGGGGACTGAGGGGACAGATGGAAACAGAGACCCAAAGCTTGGACTATATCCCACTGAAGCTACAGACATCACGCAAATCAAAAATTAAGAAGAAATGTCAGACCTATCTTTTCATTTATTTATTCAACAAACATTGACTGTGTATTAACTAAATATCCAGCACTTCAGTCTTCCTAGAATTAGGCTGTCAAGTTCCCATAAAGTGGACCCAGATAACCTGCTAATTTCATGCAAATGAAGGAGACTCTTCCTCTTGAAACTGTTCTGACATAAAAGAATGAGACAGGCAAAACAAATACAAGAGACAAAATAAGCAAGGCAAAAGGCATGGCAAAAAGTGGCTCCTTTCTACCTAATATGTCCAATGGCAATTCAACTGAATGACAGCTTCAAATAAAGAATGCTCCCAGTGGCAGGACTGAAACTTTGGCAGGGTCTATGGCTTTAATCTGAGACAAAGAGTACCCCGAGATCGTACTAACTTCAATAGATACCATATCGGTCTGTAAGGTATCAATCCGACAGTTCACAGAATCAAACAAAAATGAGGGTAGTTAATTTCTTGGACCTCTTAGCAGAGATGAAAAGAAGACAAGCCCTGGCCCAGTAGCTCAGTGGTTAGAGCATCGTCCTGATACACCAAGGTTGTGAACTGGATCCACAATCAGAGCAAATACAAGAAGCAACCAAGGAACACATTAATAAGTAAAACAACAAATCAATGTTTCTCTCTCCCTCTCCTCCTTCCTCTTTCTCTAGAAACAAAAGGAGGGAGAGGAAGAAGAAGAGAAGAAGGAAAAGGAAAAGAGGCAAAACAGAAAATAAACATCAATTTTTTAAATTGATGTTTAAAACCACTACAGGCACTTCCACCAAGATGGAGGCATAGGTGGAAACACTGTGCCTTCTCCCACAACCAAGTTTGAACACAACAAAGGTTTGGAGAACTAAGACACACCCAAAGACCAGAAAACGGAATTATACGGAAGTCCGACAACTACGAACCGTTCAACGGGACGGTAAGAGAGGCAGAGCCAGCAGTGGAGCTGGGTCGGGCCAGACAGATCCCCCAATCTAGGCGTACAGACAGCCCGGAACCAGTCGGGGTGTGGGGCAGACTGACCGGGATCGCACATTCGCGCACAGTGAGACGGACCACACAGGCCCCGGGGGGCGAACCCAGTGGTGGAAGGCTGACGGCGGTGGCACACTCGCGCGCAGTGGAATGAAACGCGTGGGCCTGGTGACAGTGGTGGCTGTGGCGCCGGTTGGGGCTGAGGTGGCAGGCGGCAGACGGGAAGCCATTGTCCCTCTTTGACCCCGCCCCCACATACAACGTCACAACCCAGAGACTTAGTTGCCCTGTTCTAGTGAACACTTTAGGGCTCTGATCCTGCTACGGAACAGGCACGAACAGCCCAAAAGATGGTGCAAGAAGAACTCAAAGTCCCAGAGCCAATAACTCTAAGCGACCGAGAAATTGCCAGCCTCTCAGAAGCACAATTCAAGACACTATTTATCAGGATGCTCACAGAACTGGTAGATTATAGTCACAAATTAGAGGAACATAGTCACAAATTAGAGGAATATATGAAGGCTAAACTAATTGAAATGAAGGGAGATGCACAGGAAACCAATAGTGATGGAAAGGAAACAGGGACTCAAATCAATGGAATGGACCAGAAGGAAGAACAAAACATCCGGCCAGAAAGGAATGAAGAAATGAGAATTCAAAACAATGAGGAGAGGCTTAGGAACCTCCAGGACATCTTTAAACGTTCCAACATCCGGATTATAGGGGTACCAGAAGGGGGAAAGAAACAGCCACGAGTGGAAAACTTATTTGAACAAATAATAAAGGAGAACTTCCCCAGTCTGGCAAAGGAAATAGACTTCCAGGAAATCCAGGAAGCTCAGAGAGTGCCAAAGAAGTTGGACCCAAGAAGGAACACACCAAGGCACATCATAATTACATTAGCCAAGACTAAAATGAAGGAGAGAATCCTAGAAGCAGCAAGGGATAAGGGGACAGTCACCTACAAAGGAGTACCCATCAGACTGTCAGCGGATTTCTCAAAAGAGACCTTACAGGCAAGAAGGGGCTGGAAAGAAGTATTCCAAGTCATGAAATCCAAAGACCTACAGCCAAGATTGCTTTATCCAGCAAAACTTTCATTTAGAATGGAAGGACAGATAAAGTGCTTCTCAGATAAGGTCAAGTTCAAGGAGTTCATCATCACCAAGCCCTTATTATATGAAATGCTAAAGGGACTTATCTAAGAAAAAGAAGATGAAAAATATGAACAGTGAAAGGACAGCAAACTCACAGTTATTAACAACCACACCTAAAACAAAGGCAAACCAAGAGGACAGCTAGATCAGGAGTGGAACCATAGAAATGAAGAACACATGGAGGGTTAGCAACAGGGGAGTGGGAGGGGGAGAAGGCACAGAAAATAGCATAGATGGTAGGTAGAAAATAGATAGGGGGGAGGGCGAGAATAGTGGAGGAAATATAGAATCTAAAGAACTTGATACACATGGTTATAAACTAAGGGGGGGAGAATGGTGGGGGAGGGAGTGTGCGGGTGGAGGGGAATGAAGGGGGGGAATAGAACAACTGTAATGGTATAGTCAATAAAATATGTTTAAATAAATAAATAAATAAATAAATAAAATCACTACAAACCTCTCTGTGGTATGAGAGCCAAAAACACTAGCTAGAGGAATCAAACTGCCTGATGACACATCAAAGATACAAATAAAGTAAACAAAATTTACAAATTAAGCCCTGGCTGGTGTGGCTCAGTGGACTGAGCATCAGCCTCTGAACCAGGGGGTTGCTGGTTCGATTCCCAGTCAGGGCATATGCCTGGGTTGCGGGCAGGTCCCCAGTGCAGGACACGTGGAAAGCAACCACACATCGATGTTTCTTTCCCTCTCCCTCTCCCTCCCTTCCCCTCTCTCTAAAAATAAATAAATAAAATCTTTAAAAAAAATTTACAAGTTAAAATCCTGAAAGTTTTCAAAAATATTCCCAATAATGGGCCTGCTATGCTACCCTACTTGCTTATTCTCCTTGTGCCTTATTTGCATCTCTCTGTTCTTCCCACATCCTGTAGCTCTAGGTAGGAGCCTTAAAGAGAGAATTTTATGAGAAAACTATGTAACAGACCTTTGTGGAAAGACTTCAGTGTCTTTAAGAGTGATATTAAAAATACTTTGCAAACCATATAGAAATATAAATGAATACATAAATCAATATATATATCAAAAATTTTTTAACTCCTTTATTCTCTAAATAAACTAAACTGTATCAAAACTACGTAGCACTACTAAGACAGGGAGTCAAAGCAGTTCTGCCTGATACACAGAAACAAACACAGGGAGGCTGACAAGTTGAGGAGACAAAGAAATATGGCCCAAATGAAAGAACAGAACAAAACCACAGAAAAAGAACTAAATGAAACTGAGAAAAGCAACATATCAGATGCAGAGTGCAGAACATTGGTTATCAGGATGTTCAAAGAACTCATTAAGTGCCGCAACAACATAAAAAAAGCCCAGGCTGCCCTGGATGGTGTGGCTCAGTGGACTGAGTGCCAATCTGCAAACCAAAAGGTCACCAGTTCAATTTCCAGTTAGAGCACATGCCTGGGTTTCAGGCCAGGTCCCCAGGAGGGGGCATGTGAAAGGCAACCACACATGGATGTTTTTCTTGCTCTCTTAAAGAAAAAAAAAAAGACCCTAGCAGAAATAAAGGCTGGCTGCATTAATTGAAACAAAGAAAAATCCACAGGGAACCAACAGTGCAAGGGATGAAGCCAAGATTCAAATCAACGATTTGGAACATAAGGATGAAATAAGCACTCAACCAGAACAGCAAAAAGAAACAAAGAATTTTTTAAAAATTACAATGTTATAAGGAGCCTCTGGGACATCTTGAAACATGCCAACATCCAAATCATAGGGATGCCAGAAGGAGAAGAGAAAGGGCAAGAAGTTAAAAACTTATTAGAAAAAAAAGAAAAGAAAACTTCTCTAATTTCATGAAGGAAATAGGCAAACAAGTCCAGGAAGCACAGACCCAAACAACTTGGACCCAAAGAGAACCACAACAAGACACATCATAATTAAAATGCCAAGGGTTAAAGATAAAGAGAGAATCTTAAAAGCAGCAAGAGAAAAGGAGACAGTTACCTACAAAAGAGTTCCCATCAGACTGTCAGCTGATTTCTCAAAAGAAACTTTACAGGCTAGAAGGGACTGGCAAGAGGTATTGAAAGTAATGAAAAGCAAGGACCTACAACCTAGATTACTCCATCCAGCAAAATTATCATTTAGAATGGAAGGGCAGATACAGTGCTTCCCAGAAAAGGTAAAACTAAAGGAGTTCATCATCACCAAGCCATTATTAGATGAAATGTTAAAAAGAACTATACAAGAAAAAGAAGATCAAAACTATGAATGCTAAAATAGCAACAAATGCATAACTATCAACAACTGAATCTAAAAAAGAAAGTGAGCAAACAAGCAGAACAGGAACAGAACCACAGATGTGGAGATCATCTGGAAGGTTATCAGCTGGGAGGGGGAAGGGGGAAAAGGTGCAGGGGGTAAGAAGTACAAATTGGTAGGTATAAAATAGACAGGGGGAGGTTAAGAACAGTATAGAAAATGGAGAAGCCAAAGAACTTACATGCATGACCCATGAACATAACTAAAGGGAGGGGATTCCTAGAGGAAATGGGGGTGCCAGGCGGAGGGGAGAAAAGGGAAAAAACTTGGGACAACTATAATAGCAGAATCAATAAAAAATGTTTTTTTAAAACTACTTACCAAAAGATAAAATTTGTAATATAAATTATCCTAATAGTTTCAAAATCATTTGTTCATTTTTAGAAATTGTGGTATGATCTCCTGCTTGATGTGGTTGCCACTAGCTACAGGATGCCCTTATCTGAGCCATGATTTAACTTAGGAATATACAAACTCTCCTGTCAATTTCCCCATTAAACTCACAGTCATTAGGTCCCTGGTGCTGAAAGCTTTGTTGCAGCCAGCAAGGGTGGCTGGATGCTGCCCATGTATGACCACCCATGCACAGCACATTCCTGGAGACCAGCACTTCTCACATGGCCTAGATCTAGACAGACTGCCTTCACGCTGGTTCTTTTGACAATGCCATCCCAACACTGAGCTACTGTAGAGCGGCAGCGAGATACTACCTACATCCCCTACCCCCTGCTGCCACCTCCCTCTGGTGTAAGGCTATCGATGTCCACTCCTGCACTGCTCCTACGCTCTGTTCCTACCTCTGCAGCCACCCAAAGTAACATCATTAGCTTTGTGGTCTCAACTTACTCGATTTATGAAGCAGAATGAAATTTTAACACTGCTACAACCTTAAAATTTTATATGAGCTGAATAACTCCAAATTTCTTTCACACATGTTGTGGTTTTCTGTTTCAACACAAGACACTTCTCCTTTAACCTGAAATTTTCTTGTGAGATCCACTGAAGTCTCTACTTTCTTCTGGTGCCTACTCACAGATTTGGAGCTCTGACTTAGAAAAAGTCCAAGTTTTCCATGTAAGACTAACTTAAACAAGTGTTTACTCCTCAGAGACTATTCTCCCACAATCCCAAATCCTATGCAGCATGGGAGTGGCAGCAAGAATCAAGGAGCACAGCCAGGGGCAGAAACTGGTTGAGTTTTCCCAACTCTTTCTTTTCTCTCTCCTCCCTTCTTTCCTCCCACCTTCCCTCCCTCCCTCCCTTTCTTCCTGGCTTGCTTTCTTGCTTTCATGTAAGCACCTTCCCCCATTATTACTTTACCTACAGAATTTATACACAGATGTGAAATTATTTCATTTCTGACCCAGATTCTGGCTTTGAGTATCAAGTCTTTCTATACTCCATATTTATTCATATTTCACCATGAGAATTATAAACTTACCTGAAATGATAGAAATTCATTTTGCTTTCAACTTCTCATATGCTGTCTGCCGCTGAAAAGCAGTACATAATGAGAAGTAGAGCAACAACCTGGCCTGATGCCCAGCTGGGAGCAGATAAGTTGGCCTGAAAAAGACTTGATGCTCCAAATTCCAAACAGTGGAAAGAGGATTGGGGTTGGGGGGAGGAAGATCTGGAAATATGTGCATGGGTAGTAATGAGGAAAGTGAATTCAGCCTGAGGGTGGGACCTTCTGCCTAGCCTCTGTCAGTTTGATGCCTCATTATATTCTCCATCTTCCCTAACCTCAGGACACTAAATTAGGGAGCAGATGGAAAAAGCAACTGAGGAAGCAAGGCGATACAGAGAACATTAGGAACCAGGTGGAGAAGGGAGTTCAAGTATTTAGTGTAGACCAGGTTCACTGGCTGGGACATTAAGGTTAAGGCAGATAGATACATACCTGTAACTCTATGTACTGAATACACACTTACCATGTCATCCCCACCATCCACTTAATCTCAGGTAATGGTTTTACTCCCAACTCTCCTCCATGCACCCCACACTCTAATCATCCTGATTACTTTCTGTTCTCTAAACATGCAAGCTTCCAAGCCCTTGAACATGTTAGTGTGTCCCTCTCCCACCCCCCATGCAGAAAACTCCTACTATTTCTTTACGACTCAGCTCAAATGCAACAACCTTCTGATATCTTCTCTGATGCCCTGGGTCAACATTAGTCACTCTCTATCACTTATTGCAGTAGTGGTTAAGAGGAGAGCCTCTGGGGTCAGCGAGACTTAAGTTTGAATCTTGGTGATGCAATTTAATACATGTGCAACTGCAGTGGCCAGCCTGCGGGATGGCCCCCACTGGTCCCCACCTCCTGACATTCACATCTTGTTTAGACCCTTCCCACATTGTATTAAGGTTGGTCTACAGAAACGGTAGGTCATTTGAGATTAGTTTATAAAGAACTCTACGGCTTCCATCCTAGGCTCTCACTCTCTTTCTCTCTCTCTCTTAGATTACTTGCTTTGGGGGAAGCCGGCTGCTATGGCAAGCAACCCTATGGAGAGGCCCAAATAAGCAAGGAAGTAAATGTGCCAACAACCATGTAATTGAGCTCAGAAGCACACTCTCCACCCTAGTAGATGCCTGCAGCCCCAGCTAACACTCTGACTGCAGCCTCGTGAAAACCCTATTCCAAAACTATCCAGCTAAGCTGCTTCTAGATTCCTGAACCACAGAAACTGAAAAAATACATGTTTGTTTTAAATCGCTAGGCTTTGAGGAAGTTTGTTATACAGCAATAGATAACTAACACACCTGAGAAGGGATGGCAATAGCCTAGGATTTTTGGTAAGAATATTTGGGGTCACACCTAGGCAATGGTGCTTACTAACAGAATAAACCTGAGAAAGGGGTTTCTGGAGCCTGAGTTTCCTTACTTGGAAAAGGAGAAAACTGAGATGGTAATAATGCACTACAAAGTAAATAGCATATCCTAAAACTAGAACATAGTAAGATAATCAAGCTAGAAATAAAATCTCTAGCAAAACAAATCTGATCCCTAAGGTACTGAGGTTCCGAGGGCCCATCTAAAATAAGCAGAAAACTCGTAAGTGTTATAAAAGCAGCTTTTCATTGTCTTTGAATTGAAATAAAGGATCAGACTAATTCTAAATACCCAAAAGATACTTTAAAATGCAAACTACAGCCTACTTACCTAAATTAAAATTTGTATCATTATTTAAGACCTAGGACACAAAGACTCTATTGCTTGCAAGCAGTCTAAAAAGCTGGAGGTCTAGTCTATTCCAAGCAAAACTCTTTTTTTTAAAGGTTTTATTTGTTTATTTTTAGAGAAAGGGAGGGAGAAAGAGAGGGAATGAAATATTAGTGTGTGGCTGCCTCTCGAGTACCAGCACCTGGGGACCTGGCCCGCAACTCAGGCATGTGCACTGGCAGTTGAACCAGCGACCCTTTGATTCACAGGCTGGCACCCAATCCACTGAGCCACACCAGCCAGGGCTGAGGAAAATTCTTTATATTCCCTTCATCCTTTATGCATTAGAATGAGGTACACTGAGCCTCCTTCCTAAGCACCAAACTGTTCTCTTGCTCAAAAAGATGGAGGTACCAATTCTGTTGTCAGACTCAATTCAGATGCTTTTTAAGGAATAAAGATAATATGTAACACATATTTGGGATCACAATGTGGTATAGCTGTTCTTGAGCATTAAAGATAAGAAGAAAGCAGAAACAGCAAAGGAGAGAGAAACCCTTAAGGCTTAAACTTCACTAAAATAGGACTTTCAATTGCCTCTAGTTGTACTGTTTGTCAAGAATTGTGAGAGACAATCAGATCACATCAGGAGGAAGGACTCTCCTGGCCTCTGTATACATAATCTGCCTACTTAGCAGAGGCTAGACAGCTAGGACAATGCAAGCCAAGAATGGACCAGAAGTTCTCTCTCTCTGGCCTTTCACTACCTTCTAACTACTGATGATAATTTTGATGCCAAAGCCCAGGGATGCCTAAGAAGTCTGCTGGTATTCGCTGCCTTTGGATTAAAACAGCCACCCGCGATCCAGTGATCTTCAATGTATCCGCCCTGCTCCTCATGGAACATGCCTGCAAGTGATAATGAAGATCTACGTGCAGAATCCAAATTGTGGTTTGTATTGCACTCTTCCCCCTTCTGGAAAGATGTATAATAAATCCAGGCCATAAAATGCTCCCTGACACTTCTCCACACACAAATCTGTTTTTTTCTGAAGGAAAGTATACATAAAAACTTTGCTATAAATTTCCTATCACCCAACTCTAATGTGCACACATTAGACAGACCGCAGTACTTACACATAGAGATCCATAGGAAACTCCTTCATCATGTGCGTTACAATAAACTCCACCATCAGGTCTGAATGGGGAAAGGAGAAAAAGTCAATCAATCAGAATGAAATTCACTCCTTGCCTGTGTGTTGGAAAAAACTCTGAGTAAACCTTGCACTCCTGCTGAGTGCCATTTACTAAGTATATCTTTATCTATGTGCTTAGATTTGCAACACTTTTTACCACCTGTTACTTATAAAGTAACAAGAACATTACCTTACTCTCCTAGTTACAGAAGGATACCTTGACCTGCCAATAAATTCAGATACAGGGGGTTTCACTATACAGATATTTCATATCATACAGTCGACAGAGTGATGAGGCGAGCAGAGAAGACGTGATGGATCACACCCACGTAACCAGAGACTCGGCTCTGAAGGTCTGTCGACCACATCTCACTGTCATGCTAGGTTTGACAGATACTGACTAAAGCAGCTGTGGGGCTTTGGGTCAATAGAAGTTTATCAAGTAGTCTTAATCACTGGTTCTGAAGTCAGGAATGTAGGAACTAGGGCTGAATATCCAAATGAAATGGGACTAAGAGTTCACACCATTCCTCTGAGGAAAATGTGCCAGCCTAACCTCAGCTTAATTTACTCAGAGGAAGTTTTGCATGTCTGAACCTTGTCTGAACCTTGAACTTCAAAAACGAACCAAGAAAGGGAGGGAAGAATTTGAAATCTTGATCAGGAGTAAGATATTTTGCAAAAGTAAATCATGTATCAAGCTTAGATTTAGCCATTTGTCTCCTTGGAAAGATCTTTTCCTTTGAACAAGAGCACCCTTTAATTGAGCATTTCATTCATTAAAATTGCTTTATCAAACTTAACAAAAAACATGGTTTCTTAGGCCAGGAAAGAAATATAACTAGTAAAAACTTCTCTGAGAAAAACGCATATCAGCCAGAATCCAACCCTCATCTTAATGATGAAATCCTGTCACTGACTCAGAACAACGCCAATCACAATGACACTCACCCAGCACTGCACATACTAAAGGACGACACGGAAGGTTCTTGTCTGCTGCCTTCTTCCTGTGCCTCATGGGCTTCAAACAAAAATAAAATAAAATTAATAGGCCCCCGAACTGGTATCCAATGGCTCATCACCACTATAGCCCTGGTTGGTGTGGCTCAGTGGATTGAGCTCAGGCCTGCAAACTGAAAGGTCACAGCTTGGGTTTGCCTATGGGGCGCATGCCTGGGTTGTGGGCCAGGTCCCCAGTTGGGGGCATGTGAGGGGCAACCAATCAATGTTTTTCTCCCTCCCTTCCCCTCTCTCTAAAAATAGGTAACTAAGTCTTTTTTAAAAATCACTACTACAGAGCTGCTACCTTTTCTAGCGGTGGGGGCAGCGTGGGGTGGGGCAGGGAGGACTTGTGAATGCTTCTCAGTTATCAATGCAAGCTTGTGATAAAAACACAATTCACAGCAAAACAACAGCCCAAAAGGGTGCTGGAGCATACTATACAATGGGAAAGCTGCTGTTTTTACCCTGATTTTATCTGTACAAGTGACAATACAACAAAAAAGCATAATGGTATATTTTTCTTCGATAAAATAATATTTAAGAAAAAAAGACAAAGTGACTCTGTAGAGACAGCAAAAGTGGCAGCTGCAAAAAACAAAAGTAAATTTCAGATAAAAACCTCTATATGGGAATTTGAACATATCTCCAAGTTTTAGGAAACTTCTTGATCCTTCGTATTCTATTTCCCTACCCTACCCCACCCCCATCCCTGCTACTCAGATGAATAAGCAAAGTAGTATCTAGTCTTCACTAAACAAAGATTGGACTACATTTTGAAAAGAAAAGGTGTAGGCCTTGTTGCAACCTGCGTCACTGATACATTCTAAAATCACTGCCACGGGCACGTGGCAATGGGTCTTCCCACCTCTCCTGAGAAAGAAACAACTCCATGCTGCACACACAGTCCCCAGAAGAGGCCTGGGTCTACTGAACAGTAGTCAAGCAAGGCCCTTTAGCAAAACATTCCACCCACGTTTGTTCCAAGTGGGGTCAATTTCATCCTCCCCAATCCTGCCAACACACAAAAAATTTCCTCTAAGAAAAAAACAAGAAACAAGAGTCATACCTACCATTTTATGTAAGTTTACTCGAAAATTCATATTGTCATCATGCAAAAATGCATTGGCATACTGATCCTAAAAAAATAAAAATATAGGGAAAGGTAAGGAATGAGAGCTATACTTAAGAAATTCAGTTTACAATCTATCATACTTCCTACAAACCCTTGTACTTCAAGAACTACTTTTGAGGATCAGTTGAAGAGCTAATGAGATGAACCTAGAGCCTTTATGTCAAACCCTACTTATGAGCAGAGGACCAAAAAAACCAGAATTATCTTCTGGAGGTAAGGTCCGTTGTACTACAGGCTTCCCCCGCTAGGTGAGTATTCTGGGAACCCTTCTGTAACAGTGTACCAGCTGGCATTGCTGTGAGAGGCTGCGTTCAGCTTCAGAGAATTTTTTTTAAGAACCTTTCAACATATTTGCCTATTTCATGATGGGTGACTTACTAATAAGCACATGAAAAAAAATGCTATAACCCCTGGGCCCTACCCTCCCTATTCACCTAATCTCCTCCCACCGCCCCCCCTCCCCCCCCCAAGTGACTGTTTTGGTTTCCCACATGAAAAGGGTCCTCAAATGGAAATGTGCTGCCAATGTGGAAGAACTGGGAAAAAAAACCAACAGAAACAGCAGAAGCACTAAAAGGCATCAAAATCAATGAGTTCAAAAACTGTTTTGAGCAGTGGAAAATAATGTCTGGATAGGTGTACTGCATCAAATGGAGTACTTTGAAGATGACCAAAGTTTAAACAGGGGGGAATAAAAACAAATTTTTTAATAAATAAATTCTGGGGGATTTTTTTGGATCCTCCCTTATAAGCCATGAGATTTTACTTTGGAGTAATTCTCAGTGTCCCTAACAAGTCAAATATCTCGAAGCAAATTACAAGCAAACAAACAAAAAATAAGGCACAGGCCCTGGTCAGGTGGCTCAGTTGGTTGGAGCATCATCTCACATGCCAAAAGACTGTGAGTTCAATTTCCAGCCAGGATGTATACCTAGGTTGCAGGTTCAATACTCAGTCAGGGCATGCACAGAACCAATGAATGTTTCTCTCTCACATCAATATTTCTTTCTTTCTTTCTCCTCGCCCCCACTCCTTTCCTCTCTCTGAATTCAATAAACATATCTTTGGATGCAGATTTTTAAAAAAAGAACTAAATGCACAGGGACTTGAAGAAAATGCTGAGAGGAACCTGTTTTCCTATTCTTTCTTCCTTCCCATCTGCCCAAGGAGCCTTCTCTGTTTGTAATAGCTTGAAGGTTTTCACAGGGGCTGCAGGATACAAGCGCAAGCTCCACATGAGCGAGGATCTACAGCTGAGTGGAAAGGTCTGCGGTCCACTGGGGATGGGCCTGGCATGGCAGGAGACAACTACACAGGCAGCATGGCGGTATGCGAGACCCCGTCTATCTCCGGCTTCCCTGAAGACTGATGGGAAATCAAAAACCTCTCACCCTGGATGGGTAATAAACATCCCGTGGCCCCTTCCCAGCATCCTAGCTAAAGATCTGATATGCCTACAGACTCCAATTATTAAGAACCCTTACAATTTGTGAAAAACAACTCCTTTCAAGATTTTCTTAGAAAGATTTTTTGAAAAGCAATGACACCAGGCAGCAGCTCTGCTCTAACCAGCTATCCCTCCTGGTGAGAAGCAGGAAGCTTTTCACAGAAAGCACAGAAGGGGAAAGTGAGAGAGAGCTCTCTCTGCTCCATGTGGACCACCTTAACTGTTTTAATGAAGGGGAAGGTCGAAGTTACAAATTCAGCTCTAAATTGACTCAATTCTGCCACACCTGTGTTGCCACCACAATTCGGGGTGAGTTCAGGCCCAATTAATACAAGCAACAGTACGGCCTTACGAAACGAGAACATCTCTTTAACTCCTCGGGTTCTTAGTTCAGGAAACTGCACTCAGCCCAGCTTAACTCGCTTTCTGATTGCCCTTCTTTGGCTTTTCTCTCCACCTTCTCCCAGAGGAAACCTGAGTTCCTTTTCTCATTTTGTGAAATGGAAAAGATCCAACATGAGCAGCTTCAAAGGGGCAGAATTATTTTTTCTAAAGAGGGTTAAGTCTCTTGTTTTAAACTATTACAAAGCTCTCAATTATAGCAATTATCATATCATAATTCATAATTAATTCATACAGTAAATACTAAATGAGCCTCTACTATGTGCCAGACACTGAGAATAGACTGGTGAAAGAGACAAAATACCTGCTATGGGAGCTTACATTCTAGTGGGAGGAGAGAGGGCACATTTTCTCTCCAAAGCTTTAGGGCCCTAACTGTCAGACTGTCAGGAAATGGACGGGAAGGAAAGAAAAAGCTAGCACTTTGTAAGAAATTAGCTAACACCAGGGAACCAGCGAAACTTACCTCTGCAATACACGTGAGGATGATCAGACAGAGTTTGCCGCTGTGAAGCCGGTGCTCATCTGTCAAATGAAAATAAAACCTTTCTCCATAAATCATCCAGACCATGTTTCTACAGAGAATGAAGACGTGTACCATCAAAAAGAACATTCACACTTTTCCCCCCACATAATTCACAAATGAAAATCAGAATTCTACTACAGTAATTCTTGCTTTTTTCCTAGGCAAAACGATTCCTCCAGGAGATTTTTTTCTTACATATTCTGATTGACAGCTAACCACCCTCCTGGGAGCCAACCAATTACTGTAATGGTTCTACTGTCATGACCTAAATCAGGCCCATGCCCTTTGCTTCCAAATCAGACTTTGCTTCTCAACAGGTCCATTCCCTTTCCAACCCCTCCCTGCTCACCAGCTATAAGCACGGCCAACTATCCCCACCTAACTATTCATAGCAAACTGTAGTGGAATCAGAAAGAAACTAACTGGAGACTGGGGTCCAGCTCAGGCTTCTCCTTACACTGTGCACACTATTCACAAACATGAAAGCTGTGAGCTCTTGATCATTTTTCTTCCTGGCAAAGTCATTTACTCCATAATACTTACTTAGTACCTACTATGTAGCAGGCACTGCACTGGGCACTAAAGATATAGCACTGAACAACACAAAGGACTCTGGTCTCCCCAAACTCACATTCTACTTGTTAAAAAAGAAGAAAACGAGCCCTGGCTGGCGTAGCTCAGTGGATTGAGCGCGGGCCTGCGAACCAGACGATCGGGGTTCGATTCCCAGTCAGGGCACATGCCTGGGTTGCAGGCCAGTTCCTTGCAGGCTAACTACCAGCAGGGGACGCACAAAAGGCAACCATACATTGATGTTTCTCTCCCTCTCTCCTTCCCCTCTAAAGATAAATAAATAAATAAAATCTTAAAAAAAAAAAAAAAAAGAAGAAGAAAACGACCTCCATAGTACGGCTCTCAGCCCACACGCATGACCAAGAAAGAGCTACTCCATCCTCTCCAATTACCAGAACCATCAAAGCTTATTTACTTTCTACGATCTTTGTGAGTGAAGGGCTCAAATGGAGGTAAGAAGAAGGTCAAACCAGCTCATCCAAAACAGACAAATGGCTCACGATGTTTCAAATTAGCTCTGACAGGCTCCAGACCGAAGTTCATTCTGGAGAGAAGATCTATGAACAGATGACAGTGCTATCACAGTGAGCTAACAGCACTCACCCTAACATTAACCTGCTACTTCCTCAAATAGCAGGAATCTATCAACAAAAACCTAACAGTGAGAAAGCATGATGGGGGTCACAGTGCAGAACACATTTACCTCTCCTCTGCATGCTGACAGTCCCTAGCTGACACTCCCCACAGCTTACACCAGAGCCCTGGGCAGTCAGAGGAGAAGTGCCCCTGCCCATGCAAATCATGAGACTCTCCCACCATTGCCTCCGGTCCACAGTTTCTCTGGCATTATCTTCCCTACCCCCAAAACCTGATAAGCAACTCCCGTAGGAAAGACTGCAGCTACTTCTGCACTTTAAAAAAATAATGTTTTTGAATGTAAAAATAAACCACATCTCATTATAAACATTTCAATTCAGAAAAGGGCAATAAAAACTAAGTTTAATCATACCACCCAGATGTCATTTCTGTTAAGACTTTGATGAATCAACTTGAAGTCTATATATAGATAAACATGTATTCTTAAAAATTTTTGCCTGATGTCTATTTTCAAGGTTAAGCAGATTCTCCTTTAAGCTGACAACATTAAGTCAGAAGAACCTCAGGGAAAGAAAGACTTTGAAAGTAGAGCCAAACCAAGGGAGAGACAAACACTAACTTATGGAGAACTGAGAGGAAAGGAGTGGATGGGGAGGGGGCACACAGGTAGCTTCAACAGCATTAATAATTGCTTAAGCTGGGTGGTAAGTTCACATATGTTCATTTTATTATTATACAACTTATGCTATTTATTATACTTATGAACTTTCTAACAACATTCATATATATATCAAGAAGAATATATTTTTAAAGTATACTTTTTAGGTATCAAATGACAAACAAAGGAAAAAGAGATAATATCCAAGGGTGTGGGAAGACAAGGAGAGCAGAGCCAGGAAAAAATGGCTTCTATGCTCCCCCAAACGAGATCTCTTTAGCCGGAGCATGCAGAAGGTCACGAGCTTAAGAGACAGGAAGAAAGCCAGTCCAATGAAGCCACACAGGAACTATTTTTGAAATTAATGCTTCATCATACCTAACCTTGCCCCCTGCCATGTTTAGGCTGCCAGTCAGCGAAGACCTAACCCAGCCTATGTTTAGAGAGAGAGCCTGAGGCAACCCATATGCAATTATTCTGCTCTCAATTTTGCCTTCCATTTCATGGATGGCAAAGTGACCAGGACAAAGAGGTTTATATAATCAGGAAAGCTAAAAATGAGTTCCCAGGGCCTCAATTCACTTCATTATATCAAGCAAAGCTAAAAGACCATTTTCAGAGTCACATCTACAGTTCCACTTTGCTGTGATGTGTCGAGAGAAAGGAAGAGATTACCCCTTTGCATAAGGAGAAGCAATGGCCTCAGGAAACACTGATACTCAAGTCTCGTCACCTTTACCTTCCTGACTTCATGTGCCAAGTCTCAGTGACTAACCCTCTCTGCAGCTCCCTGTGGACTGCTCTGTGTAGAAGCTTGTGGCATGGACCACTAGCAGGTAACTCATCCCGGTATGTATACAACTGTCTCCCTTGAAGGCACACACTCAGAAGGTGTAACAGAAGAAAAAAGTCTAAGTTTGCAAGAAATCTCCAAGAGCTAATAAAGTATGTCTGAGTATAACAGGATTTCGATTCTGAACACCTGGATTCCTTTTAACTCTGGCAACTTATTTCCCATATTTATCTTTTAGTTTTCTATCTGTCTACCAATGTTTCCTTCTTCCACAAGCCCCCACATCCTGGTGTTACTCTCTTACAAAGCCTTTCGGTTCCATTATGGAATTCCTGAAAACCCTCATACCAGAAACCTGCCCAGCCCATTTGGCAAATCAGAGCCTTCTAAAGAATACTTTATACCTAAATGAATCTTAAACCACTTCACAAAGCATTAGTCTCTTCTCATAAAAGTAAAGTGACACCTGGCTGGTGTAGCTCTGTGGATTGAGCACGGGCCTGCAAATCAAACAACCGCGGTTCGATTCCCAGTCAGAGGACATGCCTGGGTTGCAGGCCAGTTCCCAGCAGGGGACACACGAAAGGCAACCATACATTGATATTTCTCTCCCTCTCTCCTTACCTTCCTCTCTAAAGATAAATAAACAAAATCTTTTTTAAAAAGTAAAATGACGAAAGTAATAGTATTTTAGCAATTTTGATTCTACACTGGTGTTTTTATTATCTAGGAATCTGAAGCTTATTCATGAACGATAATTTAAGAACCCAAACTTCAATTACTGAGTAGACAAAACAGCTGGCTTCTAAAGTAGGATTTAAAGATTCTTACAAGAAAGGCTTATTAAAGAAGAATATACACCAAATTGTTAATAATGATTAACTCTAAAGAGCTTAATTCCAAAGGAGTTTCACTTTGTTAGTTAACCACTGATAGAATGTTTTCATTTTTTAAAAAAGATTTTATCTATCCATCTTTAGAGGGGAAGGGAAGGAGAGAAGGAGAGAAGCATCAATGCATGGTTGCCTCTCATGAGTCCCCCGCTGGGAACCGGCCTGCAACCCAGGCATGTGCCCTGACTGGGAATCGAACCACGACCGTGTCGTTCGCAGGCCTACACTCAATCCACTGAGCTACGCCAGCCAGGGCCAGAATGTTTTAATTTTTAACAAAGACTATTCCAATTACTTTTTCAATCAGGGGAAAAAATCCTTGTAAATGAGAGAAGCCCAGTGGATTAAGCAGTGGGTACTGAATAAAATGCTATTAACCACTGAGATAAGGAGACAGTCACCTACAAAGGAGTTCCCATCAGACTGTCAGCAGATTTCTCAAAAGAGATCTTCCAGGCAAGAAGGGGCTGCAAAGAAGTATTCCAAGTCATGAAATCCAAAGACCTATATCCAAGATTGCTTTATCCAGCAAAACTTTCATTTAGAATGGAAGGACAGATAAAGTGCTTCTCAGATAATGGCAAGTTCAAGGAGTTCATCATCACCAAGCCCTTATTATATGAAATGTTAAAGGGACTTATCTAAGAAAAAGAAGATAAAAAATATGAACAATGAAAGGACAGCAAACTCACAGTTACTAACAACCACATCTAAAACAAAAGCAAACCAAGAGGACAGCTACATCAGGAGCAGAACCACAGAAATGAAGAACACATGGAGAGTTAGTAACAGGGGAGTGAGAGGAGGAGAAGCGGGGAGAAGGTACGGAGAATAAGTAGCATAGATGGTAGGCAGAAAATAGGTAGGGGGGAGGGCAAGAATAGTATAGGAAATATAGAATCTAAAGAACTTGAGACACGTGGACATAAACTAAAGGGGGGAATGGTGGGGGAGGGGTGTGCAGGGTGGAGGGTAATGAAGGGGGGAAATAGGACAACTATAATGGCATAATCAATAAAATATTTTTTTAAAGATTTTATTTATTTATTTATTTATTTTTAGAGGGGAGGGAGAGAGGGAGAGAAACATCAATAATGTATGGTTGCCTTTTGTGCATCCCCTGCTGGTAGTTAGCCTGCAAGGAACCGGTTTGCAACCCAGGCATGTGCCCTGACTAGGAATCGAACTGTGATCGTCTGGTTCGCAGGCCCGCGCTCAATCCACTGAGCTACGCCTGCCAGGGCCAATAAAATATTTTTTTTAAAAGACAAAACCGAAACGTATACTGAATAGAATTTGCTGGGTTTCCTCCCAATCCCTTCTCACTCCCAGCCCAAAGACTCTACTCCCCTACCACCAATTAAAAGACCATAGAAAAATAAACAGGAAGAACAGGAACCCACATAGAATAAACTCGCACTTCCCCATCCCCCACTTTTCTCCCACTTTCCACTCTGTGTCTCTGAGCTGGGCACTGACACCTGTGTTTTAAGTGGTAAGGAACACAGTCCCTGCGAGTCTCACCTCTTCCTGCTGTGTGTACTCTGCCCAAAAGTCCTCCACTTCTCACCACAAGCTGGTGTTTTCAGCTCTTGTCCTCAGAAGGGAATTCCCTGAAGCATGCTAATCCCCCCACTTCCCACACAAAAGAGTTTGCATCTACTTACCAAAATCTGCTAAGATGACTTGCCAGTTTTTGTAGAGACCTTTTTTCCCCTGTTCTATTTCAGAGCTCTTTCCCTCCAGTTCCAGGTTTTCCCACCGCCACCTAACTACCAATTGGCAGTGAGAAACCACTGTTTTCCAGTAATCAGGACCATCACCATGCACAGGTGGCCCCAACAGTTCATATTGTGGAAGCTTCGAAGGATTGATGCTGCTCCCTGATTCTAGCTAAGCAACCAGCTGCCACCCCTTCTGCCTCCTGAGCCCCCAAAGTAGCATGCCTTACCTTTGGTGTCCTGCATGACAATTGAGCTATACTTTAAGAAGGTTATCAGTAGATTACTGGTCTGTACATCTGCATCCAGTGGGAGTTCCACAGAACTTATAACTGCAAGAGGACGATGAAACACAGTTAGCCTATACTATTTAACACTTTTATCTCCTTAGCCAATTTGTCAGCAGACAAGGAAATCACTAAGCTTTTTCCACAACACAGGGAGGACCAAGTGCTTAATATAGAACCTTTATCTCATCTTCCTAGGCCCCTAGAGCCCTTCCTACTTCAAAGCACAATGCCCATCTCTCTATCTAGGAGGGCCAGTCTCTAGGAATAGTGCTTTTCTCCCAACATCCTGAAAAGGGTATTTTTTAAAACTTATTTATCTTTAGAGGGGAAGGGAAGGAGAGGAGAGAAACATCAATGTGTGGTTGCCTCTCATGCATCCCCTGCTGGGAACTGGCGTGCAACCCAGGCATGTGCCCTGACTGGGAATCAAACCGAGATCGTGTGGTTCACAGGCCCTCGCTCAATCCACTGAGCTACACCAGCCAGGGCGGGTATTTTTTTCAATTACAGTTTATATTCAGTATTATTTTGTACTAGTTTCAGGTGTACAGCATAGTGGTTAGACAATCATATACTCTACAAAGTGTTCCCCCAACATTTCCAGTACTAAAAAGGGTATTTTGATTCCATTTCTAGCTCCAAGTAACGCAAAATGGTTCAGGGTCCTTCTTAAGTCACTTTGATTTGTACCTAAGGGAAAGATCTGTACTGAATATAAATGAGCTTTGCTTTGATGAGTCTCTTGCTTAAAATAAATGACAATCCACTCCTAATAAGGAGAAATCTTGTTCAATTTGAGAATAAGCCTTTAGGCTAGAAATACTCAGGATGGAAGGGGAAACATTTAAGGCAGAACTACAGTTAAATCGTACTCCTTAATCCTTTACCCTCAATGAAAGGGAGCCTAAAAAGAAATAGGAGACTGAATATAGGAGGGCATTATTGTTTGGGACAGCCTGAGAAATGAGTTTTATACACCTAGCTGCTTGCTGTTTGTTTCCGAGCGAAACCACCCCACCACAGCTCCCACTTTCTAAGCCACAACCCCAGTGAACAGTAAGGGACCAGACCAGAGCTGACCCACACAGAACAATCATATGTAGATTCAAGTTTCTCAGACTTTCAGTTAGACCCAGACAGCCCTGGCTGGTGCGGCTCGGTTGGTTGCACACTGACTAGCAAGGTGGAAAGTTGCTGGTTCAATTCCTGGTCGGGTCACGTGCCCAGGTTGCAGGTTTGGTCCTGGTCCCAGTTCAGAGCACATGCGAGAGGCAGCTGATGGGTGTTTCTCTTTCACATCAATGTTTCTCTCCCTCTTTCTCCCTCCCTTCCCCTCCCTCTAAAAAATAAATAAATAAAATCTTTAAAAAATAAATTAGACCCAGACATTTTGTTAACTGCTGTACACTGTCTAAGACATAATCTATAAGCAAAGGGAGGCACATGCCGGCCCAGACAAGCTAGAGAATCTACCCTTCTGCGGTATTTCCACCCATGAAGACTCAGCTAAGTTTGAGATATTCCTCATCATACGTCCTCACACCACAGTGGATCCCTCTGGAGTTATTATAATATACTCAGAGAACATTTATTAACAATGGGAAACATTTGCATATTATGGATCCATAATACACAGCAAGCACAGCAAAAAGCCTCATGAGAAGAAATTAACATGCCCAACCCTTGGCTGTTCTCCCACAGCTCAGCCCCCAAGAATTAATAAAAGACAAACACACTTTTATGTTGAAATACTAAAAGGCCTTACTTCACATTATAGGTAAATGACCCGAGACTGTCACTGCAAACTGTAACAGCCTATTTTGAAGCTCAGAGCCCATAATCATTCCTTTGTCAAATACAGTAAGCCATCAAACTGGTAGCTGGGACTTTTTTCCCACTCGCACACAGCAATAACTGGGAAACTGTCTTACATAACACATAAAAATGTAGAAGTATATGTATTTTTAGTTTACCAGAAAGTCCTCTCATGCGAAGGCTGAGTTGTCAAATGTCAAGTGTTAGCTGAGAACAAATGTTACACCTAAACTGTTGGCTTTTAAAAACAGTGGCTCCAGGGCCCTGGCTGGGTAGCTCAGTGGGTTAGAGTGTCACCCCAATACACCAGGGGTGCGGGTTCAGTATAGTGAGGGCACATGCAAGAACCAACAAATGAATGCATAAATAAGTGGAACAACAAATCAGTGTTTCTTTCTCTCTCTTTCCGCCCTCTCCTCCCCTCTCCCTGTCTCTAAAAATCAGTAATAGCCCTGGCTGGTGGCGGGGGCGTGGACTGAGAGCCAGCCTACGAACTGAAAGGTCACTGGTTTGATTCTCAATCAAGACACACGCCTGGGTTGCAGGCCAGGTCCCCAGTTGTGGGCATGCGAGAGGCAACAGATTGATGTTTCTCTCTCTCACTCTCTCTCTCTCCCTCCCTTGCCCTCTCTCTAAAAGTAAATATACAAAATCTTTTTTTAAAAATAAATAATAAAAAAATTTTAAATAATGGCTCCAGTGATATACCTTTAAATATAGTGAACTACCAAGCACTAGTACAGTTAAAAAACAAAATCTGAAAACAAGGTTATAATATTTAGGACCCCTACAGAAAGGAAATGAGGTAGGAAAGAGGAAAAAACAAAATAGGAGAGAATAAAATCCCTCCCAAAATACAATCTCCTTTCTAGAATAGTTAGTCCTTGATTTTTGGCTTCATAATTCTTCCCAGCTGCCTTTGTCGAGGGAGACAGTCATTTGAAAAGGGGCTGACTCCATCTTCCCGTAGAAAAAAATAAAAGCACACTAGTTGTAGGTAAAGTAAGCACAAATCCTGCCATTGCATAATCAAATGTGTGGGTGGAAGTGTTCACAATGAACAGTTTAAAAGGCAGTTCTCTGAAGCATCCAAAGCCCAACATCACATGGAACTCAGATATATATGTACATATATACACACAGCTTTGGATATCCATGGTAACCAGGCAGGCTTCGTCCTTAAAGAAAAAGAACAGTATTTCCATTGGATTACTCAGTGACCTGAATAAGCTCGGACAAGTAGGCAATCCTCACTACTAGTTTCTTCTCATTAAAATATTTTGGACAGGAACAAGTGTAAAGGACACATGGACAAAACTAAGGCAGGGGGTGGGTGGGAGGGAGGTGGGGAGCGCTGGGCAGGGCTGGGATGGGAGTACAAGACAGAAAACCGTACTTGAACAATAATTAAATAAATTTAAAAAATAAAATAAATTTGGCTTTCAATTTTAAACAGATCCAATTTGCTACCACAGACCTCACTATCAATGGCAGCTCCCTGTCATGCTTCTGCACCAGTACTGCTGTGCTACTTCACAATGCTACTGCCAAAAGTCCAATATGAAAGTTTAAAGGAGAGAAAGCAGATCACGGAAGGTCATTTCACATACAGACAGTAGGGAGGCACACCAAAAGAATCAAAGTTAAATTTCCTGTATTTCTTTATCTAAAATGAGGTCAGCATTTAAGGCAAAATATCAAGTATTAACAAAGATTATTTTCTGGTTAAGACATTCCATCAAACATACTTAGCCTACAGTAGAACCAACTCAGACGACACAAAGTTTTGGGGCAAAATTCATAATTTCTTTTCTGTTATCTTTTTTTTAAGTTATAGTCGTAAGATTTATAAAGTGGAAATTTTTTTGTTATTTTTCAGGGGATGAAGTCTTAAAGTCTTACCCACCAAACTCCCAATTACAATTCACTCAAAGCTTGCCATTTTCTAAGTGGGAGTGGCTAGCAGACACATAACAGTGAGCAAACATCAGGTTCACTCTCTCATTCATTTGTTCAACAAATATTTACTAAGCAATGACCATGCCAGGTGCTCTGCTGGGCAGACAGTGGTGAAAAAAAACAGACATGGTCCCCTGACCTGATTCACATCTTGGTTCTTGGTTGTAACTCCCACTAACCTTAGGCAAACCAATGAATTCCTTGGCCTCAAGTCCCTCATCTGTCAAATGGCAACATGAGATAACATTACTACTTTACACTGAAGTCAGCAAGATACTCATAAAACATCTCCCCTGAGCCTCACAAGTACCCTGACAGTTTGGCAGGACAGGCGGGCATCGCTGGCCCCAGAGATCCCTTCAAGATCTAGTACTTCACGACTCGAGCATCCCCTGAGGAGGCCACACTGGGGTTACACCACTTCTTACACAGAGAAAAGTACTTAACTATCTTTTTGAAAGTCTTCTTTGGAGCTTAAGGAGTCCTAAAGGATGATATTTTTCAGACAGTTTCTTAAGTGAAAGAATCAACAACTGTGTTCTTTGTTAAACACAGCTGTGCTCACCCTGAAAGATTCAAGACTATATTATATATTAGTTAAGAAAACTTACCATCAGAGGAGGGTGGTGTGGTACCAAGTGGTGTGACTGGGGTTGTTGGGGCAGGGCTGACAGGAGTTGTCACCAAACCCATCTCTGGATGACTCTGAGAAAGAACACAGATGGGTGAGAAGAGAGGAAGTCCAGTTCCGAGCACATCCTGATTAACATCCTTTCTGACATCCCTGGCCTCAGAGACAGAAAGCTCCCTGAGGAGGGACTGCTTCTGCGTCTAGTTCCCATGACTACCTCATTATTGGTGATGCTTGCTAACCACTAATAAGAAGCTCTGTGAGCTAGTTCTTTCTAAGTAACTAAGTTCTCATTATATAAGTTTTTTCTACAGAACTATACAAATAAAAAACTGGACGAAACAAATACACAGGATTATTCTACAAAAAGGGAGAGGCATTTGCAGTCCTATCTGAACCTGGGAAAGGAATACTCTCATCAAATCAACCTAAAATACATCTACAGACTATTCTGATGACTACATAGCTGAAAATAAATGCAGGTGAGCCAAGGGGATAGGGGGTACTACAAAAACAGCTACGAAAATGACAGCCTTCCTGTTCCAGAACAAACAAGTGTTGGAATTGGGAGGTAAAGACACGGGTCGACATCCACTGGGGACCAAAACAGATGGCTGCCCTGTCCCTGACCTTCCCTAGCCATCCCCGCCACATCAGCTCTTGGGAATTAAACTGAGAAGCTCCTCCCTGCTCCTCCCCAACAGCTTTACCATGATTTTATCTTCCTTTACAATCAGTTACAGAATTCAGAAAGCAGACAAGTGAGAAGAGTAAAAATAGTAAATAAAGTCTCTTATGTTATTACGTGTCCTCCGAGGCAGACTCCACACCAGCACACTGCTTTTTAAGCATGACTCTTTGTTTGTTTGTTAAACTCAGTCAGTGGATCCCATACACATTAGCCCTTTGAATAAAGAAACATGAGCAAACTCCCCTTTAAAAGAAACCTACATACATATTTTAAGCAGTCTGGCTTTAAAATGAAAACCCTTTATCAATTTTTTAAGGCAGCTTTCATGGATAGCACTTGAGTTGTCAGCCTACTTTAGTCCCAACTGTTCCAACTACTGAGGCTACCCCTGAGGCAAATGACCCAGCACTCAGTATTCCATGACTTGGAGCTTTTATTTGCAGACCGTTTTCTTCTGTTAATGGCCAACCTTAAGCTGGACAGGCTATTTTTTACTTTTCTTCTCTGGAAATTTGTGAGAAACTAAGATAAATAATTTGGCCTATTATATCTCCAGTCATAATTCCAATGGTTTAGAAAGCAGAAAGCCTGATATAAAAATCCATCTGGACAGATAATGCCAAGGGATTGCCAGTGAGCCAAATGAAGTAATCTCAACTCATCTGGGTTAACATTAACATCCGGACAAACTGGTCAAAACCATTAACTCTGCATGTTATCTGACCTACTCCACACCACCTGGAAACAGACATATTTGAGGACAGCTCAAAGCAAAGACCACTGATGCAACTCTCTGTTACCCCTACTTACCAAAGCAAAGCAGGGCTCAAACAGGCAAATCCAGAGGCTTTTCAATGGTATGATTTGAATGAAATTCAGGAAGAAAAAGAATTGGAGCTTTTAATATAACCAACCTGAGCTAACACTGTGATGAAGTTGCGATTTAAATGAACAGCTTCATAAAGTGCCAGAAGGATAGCCTCATTGGTTCTAAAGAAAAAGAAAACAAATTGAAGAGGCTTTTATAGTGCAGGCGTTAGAACAATACAAGCATCAAAATAAGACTTCATCCCAGCTCCTCATTATCAATCCTTCGGAGTTTCTAATGCTTCCTTTATTTCCTTTCTTGGCACATATAAAGTGTATATAGGCAAAGAGGAAAGAGGAAAGGTCCTTAACTTTAGTTCTTTAGTTCTTGCCCTGGCTGGTGTAGCTCATTGAGCACGAGCCTGAGAACCAAAAGGTTGCCAGTTCTTGCCAGTTTGATTCCCAGTCAGGCCACCGGTCTGGGTTGCAGGCCAGGTCCCCAGTAGGGGGCTTGTGAGAGGCAACCACACATTGATGTTTCTCTCCCTTTCTTTCTCCCTCTTTTCTCCTCTCTCTAAAAATACATAAATAAAATATTTTAAAAAATTCTTCAGTTCTTATCTACTTCACTCACTATTTTCACTCTCACTTTTTCTCCCCAATCCAGTTAAGTCCTTAACTGGCTCAGATACCCGGCCCCCTTTCTTTTCATTCTAGAGACAGCTGGGTACAGTTTCTCTGCTTCCTGGAACTCAAAATACAGAACCAAAGTAGAGGTTCCTAAGGGTCCATTAGTGTTGAAAACTGGAGAAACAGCTGATCATATTACAAAAAAAGTTTGAATTTGTAAAAGATTAACAAGAGGTAACGTTTCACACTCTCATATCCAGTTGGCAACCCCACACTAAAATTCAAGTCACTTACTGTACTGAAATTTTCTCATGAGCATCTGCTATGAACATGCTGCCCACCTGTGGAAGAAATGGGGAATTGCACATTTACAGTAGGAAAATAAAAAAGGAGCTCTGTTTAAGTCTTTAATAAAAAAGTCTTTATATTTTTAAATATATTTTATTGATTATGCCATTACAGTTGTCCTATTTCCCCCCTTCATTCCCCTCCACCCTACACACCTCTCCCCCACCATTCCCCTCCCTTAAAAAAAGTCTTTAATCAGTGAAAAAACAAGCTACTTGTGGCCGAAGGGAAATTAGAACTCTGGCCCCCAGTTATCCACATAGCCAAATCAGCCCAGTTTGAAGATCTTAAAGGAATAAGTAATAAATGAAATACTGATGACTCCACTAACTGTCTCCCCTTAAAGAGACTTAAAAACAATCCTAGTACTTTTTTTTGTTCAGCTGTCCATTTCAATGGGTAAGTTCAGTAAACCACTGACAGTGAGCAAAGTTGACCTAGACATCCTCATCACTCTGCATCTTTCTTGGAAGTTGCCTTGTTAAAGTCAAAAACTAATTCATGAAGAATATCACAGAAAGTAGGCTGACTTCATCCAATGAAGTCAAAGACATTTTGGGGAGGAATACTTGAGTTTCAGACCAGAACTATGTGAGATCTATTGTCCATCTTTCAGATCACAAAATCTTTAGTCTGTGCCCTGGGCAGAACAGCTGAATAAGTAAATGGAGTGGGCTGCCTCCAGTATGTATGATATCAGAGGCAGTAAGAAAGATGCACATCCCTCTAAAAATGCCTTTCCATATGTTTACTGATGTCCAAAACTATGCAGCTGAAACTTCTTTAGGCAAAGATCCCTGAGAGCAATATAATTATATCTAAATCATTTAACCAAACACCAATACAGTGCTCATACTGCTCTGACCTATGAGAGATTTTAGTTATTGATGCTTCAGAGTTAAAGAGCTTATCAAGTCCTTCCTGAGAGTAGGCTCTAAGAAAAAAAGGGGAAAGGACATGGTCATGGGGGGGGGTTACCTTTTAAGGGTAGAGGGATGACTGTTTCTTGCAATGAACTCAAATCTTGTTTTGCTCTAGGGCTCATTATTTAAATACTAAGGCCCAAGAAGACTTTGTGAATCTCCCTAGATTCTAAGACCTGCTAGATTAGTCTTAAAATTAGTTGCAGACTATCTGACCCAAAACACCTGTGATGCCCAGGCTGTGAAACCGTGCTCAGCAGCCTTGCAAAGTGGGCCAATAAGTTTTGTGACCATGGACCTCTCAGCCCATTAAGCCTTTAGACAAGTGGCTCAGGTCCACCGCACAGATCCCTCAACTCCAGGACCGGCTATGAGGAAGCAAGTGGCCACAGCAAGGTTAGAGTCAGATCTAAACCCTCCTGTTGTTTGTACCATAGGGTTGGTCCTCAAACAAAGCCAACTCTACAGAAAGCAGAAGTCTGGCTTAACATGTACTTTTACTGTAGCCTTTAAAAACTAAATTACCGTATTTTGCCATATATAATGCACTCCTGTGTATAATGCACTCCCCTGTATAATGTGCACCCACATTTTTAACCAGAACTGTCAGGGGGGGAAGCTTTTAATTTTTTAATTCAATTTTTAATTTATTTATATTTAGAAACAAAACTGATTACCATATCCCAGGGTATTACTTTGTGTATGGATATAGTATTGCTTTCTAGAGTTACACTTTTAATGCATGAGCATAAATAAAAGAATTAAAAATATGTATATAGATATGAAATTAGTACTACTCACGTTTAATGTGCACCCTTACTTTTCCCTCAAAAATTTGGGCAAAAAAAGTGCACAATACACACAGCAAAACATGGTAATTAATGTGAGAAAAAAATCTGTCCCAGGGGAATCAGAGCTCTCCTCTCCCCATGTCACTTTGGTTTGGAAAGCACTAAGAGGTACAGCTCTCAAAATAACCTGCTCTGAGTAGCCCCCTCTCTCTCCCCTAATCATGCCATCATCTCAAACATCTTAACTTCTCTGTGTCCAGATTTGTCTACCTCTATAGACCTCTTATATTTCTGAGCAGGAGTAAAAAAACAAGTAGGACTTACCATATTTGTTAAAGCAGAGAAAAAACCGCTCTGGTGTTCTTCTTCCTTGTCCTTATACTGCCTAAACAAAAATAACTCAATTCAACTTTACTATTATTTATCAAGTACATCTTTGTCCTTAGCATTCTCAGTAATCAAGGCAGGGCACTTGGAGAATTCACTCCAGAAAACAAAAGCTCTGTGATAATACAGTCACTGCAGTTTCTCTTGCAAGCTGGGAGGCACCGCATCTGCTCTTGAGGTAGGATGTACCAAAATGCCTGGCTACTCTGGGAGAGACTTAGAAAGCAAGCTGCAGAAGTGTGAAACTGCTCTAACATATGGCTGATGCAGTTATTTTTCAAACAAACTATTACTTGAAAAGTGTGGCAGTGAAATTACTTCAGGGCTGTAACAGTGAAAATCTTGTTTGTTTTTGAAGGAAGAGGATGGAAGAAATCTGTGAGCTAAACTATTTGTGGAGATGGGACAGATTTGAAATTCCAACACCCAATGGTGTGTGAGGAAAGTACAGAGAGAAGCAAAAAAGGTCCTGCCTGGCCCTTGCCAGGATTTGGGAAACTCCTGGTTTCCATTCACTGAATTCAGATCCTTCCCCATCCACAGAAGGAGGAAAAGCACACGTCAGGGAAGAGAGCCCCCAGAAGAGACAGGGGCTCCAGGAAACCACTGATGATTCCTGATGAAAAAGGCATCTGGCAAACTAAAGGTAATTCAGTATTTTCTCCTTTTACTTATTTTTTAAGTATAGTGCTTTGTTACACAGAAAATGATAATTTCTGTGATACATTGGGCCAAACGGAAGAGCCTGCAAGAGGCTAAAATACTAGTTAAAACACCCTGCAATAAAATACTAAAGGTTGCAAAGAATGTACCTAATTGTTTAAGGAAAAGATGGACACTAACCCAGTGGCTTCTCCCCTGGTGTCAGAAACACCCTTCACTAAAGCCACCCAGCCAGGCTAGAGCAACTAATACCTGCCAGCATCTGTGCCTCTGAATGCCCTTCTAGGACGGGCAGGGGAGGTCACCCTAGAACTCTAACAGACCTGTCTCCTACTCAACCAATTCAAATGAAAATCAGACCCGTCTCTTTCGGGAAGGTGGACTTACCTGTTGTACTCAGATAAAGCCTGAGCAATCACAAGCCCCATTCCCTAGAAAGGAAAAAGACAGCACAGGTGAAATGAGGGCCTGGTGGCAATGCTACAAGTAGGCCAGGGAAAACACTAATCACATCCCCATGGTCCAAGCCCACGAAGTTCTACCTGAACACTGGCAGTGAGGACAGAGATTCTGAGAGGCATTGCTAAAGCATCAAAAGAATTTCTCTGACTTACCTTATTTTTCAGACTCCTACATGTACTTTCTCTCACTGCCCCCCTCAATTTGGGAGGGTTCATCTTATACTCTGAATGTAGCTTACCTGGCTCGCTGGGGGGGGGCAGAGGTAGAGTTGGGTCACAGGTTATCAAATATTTTACCACATTTTTTGTTTCAAAATTTTTTCCCCATTTTCCTCCTCTAAAACTTAGGTGCATCTTATGGTCTGGTGCATCTTACAGTCCTAAAAATACAGTAACTCTCTTACTATTACTTAATAGAGTAACAGGGTGAAACAGACCAGCCCAGATCACTGACACTTTCACTGGGGTCATTTTCACCTCATTAGAGAAGACTGAATTAGAAGCTTCAAACAAACCAACAAAAAAAAAACCCTCTCATTCGGTATATGTCTCTAAAACCACCACAATAAAAGTGACAATGAGTCCTATGCTAAATGAAGTTGCGTACAGGCAAGCCACTCTCTTCCAGGCCACAGGAAAACAGAAGTGTAACGAGCAGAAGCATCCAATAATGTTAAAGTGACTTATCAACCTTCCCTCTAGAATCAGCTAAGTACAACACAAAGATCAATTAAGGCCACACGATGAATCATGTGCAATTCTACTCATAAGGGAAATTAAAAGCATGAAAAGGACAAGATGGAAAGAGGGTAACGCCAGACACGTGGTCATCTTCCTCCTCCCTATAATCTGAGATGAGACATTACTTCCCAAACTTTCAAGGACATATTGTAGCGTGTTTCAGCTTTACCAAGTCAGGCTGTAAACACCATCTGGCTAGTTCTACAAGAAGGACTCTCCCGTCATTTAGTCACCTAAGCCTTCTTTTTTTTTAATTTGAGCTTTATTGAGGTATAAATTACATACAAAATTATAAGCTATTTACAATCTGATATACCATTGATATACTATTTACACATTGATATACCATATACATGATATACCATATGTATAATATACCATGTGCATGTTGATTTGATATACCATCAAAGCCTTTTTACTCTTGGAAATGTAATTTACTGAATCTGTAGTAGAATAAACCTCAGCACACTATAACATGAAATATAGTGAACCATTTCTGCATGATAAGCAAGCAAATGTCCCCTCAAATCTTCCTTCCATGATAAGAAAATAGAATACCATAAGATAGTTGCACTGATGCTCTAAAAAGATGTACCAATAACCTCTTTATAGACAGATGAAATTAACACAATAGCTCTGTGCTCTCCAAATAACCACTCCAAGTCCTCGGAATGCAAATAATTAAAAAAAAATACAAAGATCCAGATACTCACATTGAGCGTGGCCTCGTCATCCACAATAGACAGCTTCACAATATAAGGATTCACAGACTGTTAAAGAGGAGAGGAGACTCAGGGTGAGTGTGCCTCACTTAAGAACCCATGAACTATTTACACAGTGTTAACAAAAAGGCCTGTAACAGGCCCTCTCTCTACAGTGATGCTCCTACTACCCAGGCCCAACCCACCATGGGCATTCACCATGCACACATATGCACACATGGGCATTCACCATGCACACATATGCACACACACACACAAATTCTGCTCTACCTCCATTTTCCTCTAGGCTGAAGCAGCTCAGGCCTATGTCTCTATGTCTGCACCTTCTCCCCTCTTTCCCTCTTACTTGTTTCTAAAAAGTAAATGAACACTCCACAAAACTCACTTTGTCCTATCCTGCCAACAATTTACTGTGTCCATAGGGACAACAGTCTTTTGGGGGACATAAAAGCTTCTCTGCAATAAGGTACACATTTTGTAAGTTGCTAACTTACATTCTCATCCCAAAGGCTCCCTAACCATTCTACAAACGATATGCAAAGACTGATTCACCCACCCATAAAACAAAGTCACCTGGGGGGGTGGAAAGTGGCAGCTGCTTAACAGCCAGAGAGGCCATTTATGGATCTGATACCCAAATAACACTGCAGGGAAACTGAAAAAAAAAGGATGTAATTACCCAAACTACAATCTGGTCAGGACACTGGGATTTAATGATCACCCCATCACTTATAGCATTGGAAGATTTTCTGAGTTTTTCCAGACCCAATCTCAGCTGGACAGCATATGGAAATGAACATATATTTAAACTCATTAAGCAGTTGGGCCATCTCCTACTGGTGAGATGAGAACCAATGACCTGCTCACCTTAAAAACATCCCACCCATGGGATGTGAGGAAAGACCTCATGGAGATCAGGCACCAATTCTAACCCAAGGCAAGCAAGGAACAATCGTTCTCAGATTGGCAGTTTTTACAGCAACCAAGAAAACTCATTATAGAGAAACTTGGAAGCCCAACTAAAAGGCTAACCCCCCACATAGAACTTATTTAATCAAGTTTCTGAGGGCATCTTTTAAATGTCAATTGGGAACGAAGAAAGAGACAGCTTCGCTTTTTTAACAGCTCAAATGTTTATAAGGTTTTCTACGACACAACTCAAGGAGTAAAATCCACTCAGTTTGTTACCTGATCTAACAAAAGAAAGCTCCCAACACTTCTTCCCATAACCAACCACCAAATTCTGCTGGTGTTACAGATTTCAGATAAGATCCAATGCGAGTGGTTGCTCGGAAAAGAAGCTGACCTACAGATGCCACCATGATGAGATCAACACTAGAAGGAAAAGGCGACTGCTTCTTGGCATAATTTCTGAAAGTCCTAGCCACTCACCTTTCCAAAAGTACACTGTTTTAGGTAATAATAAGGGTCACCTGGTTACCAAGAACAGTCTGTGATTTAGCAGCAGTTGGAGGAAAGGCAAGATGGATAAAAGCAAGGGTTTGTGTTCCAGCTCCTCTAGTTACTAATCGTGACATGTCAGGCATACTACTTAAGTTCAACTTCCTCATCTGTAAAATGGGGGTATTTTCTTCCTTGGGGTTGCTTTGAGACTTAAATGAAGACATGTAAAATCCTTAGCACAATATCTGGCATATGGTGAAGGCTCAATGGTTGGTAACTATATTCTTTTCTCCTTTGACATTTTTACCACATTCATACGAAGCGCTTTGGGAAGGAAAAAAAGAGAAAGAAATAAAAAGGAACAACTTGCAACTGGACATAATAAACAATTTTGTAATTTCTGGCAAACGTCATGTTCAAATGGGCAGCAGTTGGGGAGTGAGTCACTTCATCTCAGGAGACAGGGCCCACATAGAAGGCCAGGATATTAACACTGTGAAAATTGCTATTCTCCAGACACCAGTTCTCCTTAGCACTACATACACGTTGTGCTGGTCCCGTTTTTTAAACTAGAGGCAATCTACTTTCTAGCCACAAAACAGAATTACAAACGCAGCGAGCTGTCATGGGGTCACTCTAATAGGGTACTGCCTTTATTTGATCTAAGTCATTCTAAACTTACCATTTTTCATTGCACTTCCTTGGGCTTTTTTTTTTTGCCTCCTCTATCTCTTTCAATAAAATGTCTAAAACGGAATGTATTATTTGAGGCAAGGAAGAATTATTTTTTACATTTACTCCATGGCATGTTTTCCATCACTTCCCTTCCTAAGTCCAACACCTTATTTGCCTTCCCTGTGTTTATCTGGGCACCCAGCCTCTGGTGCCCTCTGCACCTTTCTAGAAAGGTTACGACCTACTGCACTGGTCATGAGATTAATTGTGGTGTAGCTGGAATGCTGCTCTCCGGAGCACACACCCTCTCACACTAGTTTGAATATAATTTCACCAGCTTTGGGTTTCGCTGTGTTCATCTGGAATTCCTCACGTTCCTGTCAAAAAAACCTTTCTCCTCCATGGCCACCAGGCTTCTGTAATGGTTTCTGGTGAGTGACTTATATCAAGCACTGCGAAGCCCAGATAAATCATGCCCACCAGCTTGACCTCGCCTAGTACATGAATTCTTCTGGGGCTTCTGACAGACTACACATGCATACCTCACTCCAGAAATACGGTTTTCTCTGGTTCCTTCACCATGTCCGATTTTTCGGGCTGACATTTCAGACAGCCCCACTGGGCTGGGCCAGGTTTCACACTTAGAGAATCCAAACCACTGCCTCAGGGTGGCCTGCATCCAGCAGAATGTCCTGAAAATATTCACTACGGATGATGGTGTTTTCCTATCACATATAACTCAGCTCTCTCTAACCCTCTTTACCATTTTTCCTCCGCTGTTTTTCTTGCTGTTGTAATAAGGCCCCAGAGGCTACCACACATGTCAGAGATCAAAATGGCTACCACACCAACCCCTCCAGATCACCAGTAAAACAGGTGAGGGTGATAAATTACGTATTTATCAGTCACTGTAAACACCATCCATCAGTTCCTCCTAGACAACGAGAGCCATCAGCTCCTGGGATTTATAACACATTAACACTGCTCTGTATATTCTAGTTCCTCTGTAAGTATTCCTTTCTTACAGCCTCCCCTTCTTCCATATCCCTCTGTATAAGAACACGCTCCAGATTTTGTTACTCATCACTTCTGACCTAGCTAGGAAGCATATCCAACATCACTAAGTAAAGATCCAGAAGTTCCGAAATGACAATCATCCCTCAGGCTGGCCCACTTCTCACAGCACTGCTACTTATTAAGAGAAGAAAGTCAGAAGGCCTTGCAGCAGCTCCTGACTTCCGGGTTCGGTAAAGCCCCACTAGCTGCTGATCATTCTGAAGCTATCTCCAGTGAGGCCCCTCCCTGGTCTTCCTTCAGTGGCTCCCTTCCCTTTCTGTGTGTTCTGCCTCTAGAGAGAAATCAAGTAAACACAACAATCCAAGTAGAAATCTCTCTGAGTTCTGCTCTTCCTCTCAAACACCTATACATCTGTCCCCGGTTAACTCAAGGGCAAAAAGAACTCCAGAATTAACATGAACAGGACCCTGCCTTCAATTGCAATTAAAGTCAGGAAGAGTTCCCAACCAACAGCGACATTTATATAAGTGGACTAAACCCAACATATAAAAGTCCAATCTTTCAAAATATATGCACTAGGTAGTGGTTCCCAATCCTGGCAAATCATCACATTCAACAGAGGATCTTTAAACACACACACACACACACACACACACACACACATATTCCCAGGTCCCACCCCAAGAGATTCTAATTCAGGGTGTTGCCAGTAAAGCCCAGAAATGTATTCTTTTTAAGAAGTCCCTAGATGACTCAAATAATAAGCTGGGTCTAGGAACCACCATATTAAAGGATATTTACTGACTTTATTAGAGGTTGTACTAAGTATTCCTTTAAACAGCTGTATCATCTGCTCCATGCATTCAACATAGGATTTTTAGAATTTGGTTTATCAAAATAAACCCACATACCACTTACCAAGAGCATGTATTCCACATTAAGCAAAGGCCTCTAGAAGTAGCCATATGTAGGAAGATTACAGAAAGATAACTATCAACGAAGAGGCCCACATACCTCATATTTCCTGTAGTTCACCAGCAATGCCAAGAGGACTACAGCATCATACCCATGCTCCCTACGGCTTGGGGGGTGGGAGAGTATCTGTAATAAGAACCAGAAATGTGTGAGAGTGCTAACTCCTAGTTCCTAGGAATGTGGAGAAGATTTAAAGAGGTAGTTTATCCAAAACAGAAAGAGGTAACAAGGGGAAATGACCAACCTGTAAAATTGCTTCAAATATGCTGTTGATCATTACATACTCCAGGATAGTGTTCTGGCTGATGTTATCTGTCACCTGAATGCAATAAAAGGCTTTTTAAAGTCTACACTGAGATACTCTGATATCACATATATCTCTTCTCCCCTGGAATCTAAGAGAAACAAATTTTTTAAAACATTCTGCTAGGTATTACTAGAACTTTCATAATCTCCCAAAGCCACCAGAGCTAAACAGACGCTACACTAAAACGGACCCTAGGCAGGTAGGAAATTAGCAAGTTAAAACTCCCTAAATTTTTTAACTTCTCACTGTTTCTCTCATACCCTCACACAAGCATTTGCTTAACAGCTTCTTGGGTTTCAATCCTCAAATGCACAGGAAGAAGTTTATGATCCAGAAGTCTTCGCGTGGTGGCAGCGGAAGGGAACCACCTAAAGTAAATGAACAATACTTCACCCCCTCCCACTAACAGGTACAGGCCAGCTTCATGCTATAAAATCCCAGTCAGAACAAATAAAAACATTCAGAATCACAAAGACTGTTTCCAAATGAGACCTGATGAGAAGGGAACTCTGATAATCCAAAAAAATAGCTCTCCAGGAGTGGTCCCTCTAAAGAAACAAATATCACATACCCTGCGTATTAAAAAGCCAGCAGTTGCTCCAGAGAACAACTTCTAAGAAACGAAAGCCCATGCAACTAACTTCCTCCTACACATTTGAACACAACAGAATGATATAATGCCCCAGTAGCTAATTTACTTTTCTCTTTTCCTTTCTAGCTTTGGGTTTAAGTATTCAAATAAACTGGCCCCTGCTGTCAATTAACACCCTTGACAAAGAAACACATAGATGAGTTACTTACAGTCACTAAACAAAGGAGAAGTTTCAGACATAAACTCTTCAGACTTTCAGAACCTTCTGCACAAAGCAATGAATCCAAACTCTCCATCAAGTTCTGAGGAAGAAAGTAGTTAAAAATAGAACCATATCAAATAATACCTGCACTGCGTCTTTGCCCAGGTCTGGGCTGTGTTACGCAGGGTGACATGAGTAGCACACAACGAAGCAAGCATATGATTCCCCGAGGCTCAGGCCTTGCAAAGTCAGACGAAGAACAGGAAGACTTCTCAGTCTAACTAGTTTGGGGAAAATGCTTTGGAACGACGGCACAGAACAACAGAATTCACTACTCCACCAAATGAATGTTTGTAGCCTGTCATCCTCATCTAAACCTTTAGATGAGAATGACATTTTTAACAGGTCAATAATAATGGTTAAATTAAATAAGTATATAAACTAAAAACAATAAATAAGCTAATAAACTTAAATTTAACATTTTTAAAAATAAATAATTAAGTTCAAGGTTAGTAATAACAGTTCAGTAATTAGATACATTTCATTTTTGATCAAGAAAACATCGCCTGAGGCAAGCACACTGAACAAACAACCAGACACTGTCACCACCGGCTCTGACCTGCCACATGTACTACGGGACAAAGCTGGCTTGTGTCTATCCTGGTTAATTCTACTAGACAATGTGACCGGACTTTATCACTTGCACTAACAACCAGCTGTGAGACCCAACGTAATCAAAAGATAAAACCCTTAGATATTACAATACAAGTAAGAAGAAAAGAAATGTCTTACATTAAATGAAGGAAGAAAGTGGAAGGCAGGGATTTAGCAAGATGAAAGGTCAAGTGAAGGTTCAAAATAAGCTACTTCAGTTCAATTCAACAAACATGGGGTGAGGGTCCACTCTATGCTACATACTGTGCTTTCAAACATACAAGAAAAAATAAGACAATGACTCTTGCTCTCAAGGTGTTTTTAGTAGAATGGGAGAGAAAAATAAGAAAACAGTTTTGATATAATGGTTACTATGACAGAAATACACACGGAGGAAGAGAATTAGCTCAAATGTCACCTATTCTAGTACTCCTAAAGGGTGTATTGCATTTTGAAAAATAAATAGAGTTAATTAAAACTGGAGAAGGAATTCTAGACAGGCTTAGGACGATCAAAGACACATGAAGAACGAAAGAGCTCTGGATATGAAGTTGGGATACACAGTCTGTTATTTTGGAAGCGCTGTATAATGAGTGAGGAACAGTGGTGAGAGATGAGACTAGAGAAGTAACTACGGAGCAGGTCATGAAAGTTTTATAAGGCTAACTGGGGAGTTTGGTCTTTATCCTGTTAGTGATAGGAAACTAATGATGATGGGTTTTAAGCAAGAGAGATGTGAGTGTAAGATACAAACTCTCTGGTGTCAGTGTGGATGACAGATTTAAAGATGGTAAGCCTGGAGGAATGGAGACAAATGAGAACTAATCCATCAGTTTCCTGAAAACAGTTGCCATGTCCTATTTGCCTCTGTATCCCCAGTGCCTGGCACACAGGAGCCTAACTAAGGTTTGTCAAAAGAATGAATGAAGACATCACTGCGATAGTTCCAGTGAGATATAATGGGGACAGTGGCAGCAGGGGAAGAAAATACATGAGAAATATAAGCTGAGGTAAAATTAGCTGAAGCTGGTGATCATCTGGATATGAAAAATGAGGGAGAGGAAAGAGAGTCGAGGATGACTCCCAGGTTTTTGGCATTAGGGACTGAGAAGACGGGGCCCCTATTCTAATAGGGAATGAATGAGGAAGAACAGATACTGAGAAAACAGATACAGATATTGAGTTCCACTCTGAATGTCAAGCAAGAGATATTTAGGGATGTTTGAGAGGGTATATTCAGCAAGTGCTTACAGAGTACATATACAACTCTGAGACTCATGAGGGGGTGTTAAAGATAAAGTTAGAGACTTTTTAAAAAGATTTTTATTTATTTTTAGAGGAAGGGTAAGGGAGAGAGAGAAAGAAGAAGAGGAAACAATCAATGTGAGAGAAAAACATCAATCGGTTGCATCTCACACACCCCCAACCAAGGACCTGGCCCTCAATCCAGGCATGTGCCCTAACCAAGAACCAAATTGGCACTAACTTTTTGCTTTGCAGGACAACACTCAACCAACTGAGCCGCACCAGTCAGGGCTGTAAAATACTTTTGTTCTTTTACCACAATCTAGGGAACTGTGTCAAAGAGTCCTCCTCAGGCCTCGGCCAGCAGGCAGAAGCCTCTCGTCCTCCTCTCATGATGGCCTCTATGAATGTTCAGATCTGCTTTGCAGCTAAAGACACAGTGACATGGTGGATGTCACAAGAAAGGTCAAACCAGTGACCTTTTGGTTTGCAGGAAGATGCCTAACCCACTGAGCCACACCAGTCAGGGCTAAAGTTAGAGACATAATCAGCAGCACATTAGTACTTAGAATGATGAGAATGAATGAGAAATATGGGATTTTCCCATGATATATGCATTAAATGTATGGGCTTGAATTTAAAACATGATTCCAAGTACTAAATCTTTGTGTATTCATAATTGTTCATAACTTTTTAAAATAACCCAATCACTATATGTATTCTTTGGTACAAAGATTTTTTTATTTTGAAATCTTTTTTAAAAGATTTTATTTCTTTATTTTAGACAGAGGGGAAGGGGGGGAGAAAAAGAAGGAGAGAAACATCATTGTGTGGTTGCCTCTCACACACCCACCACTGGAGAACTGACCTAGCCCACAACCCAGGCATATGCCCTGACGGGAATCAAACCCACAACTCTTGGTTTGAAGGCCAGTGCTCAATCCACTTACCCACACCAGCCAGGGCATATTTTTATTTTATTTTATTTTTCAACATTTTACTTATTTTTAGAGAGAGGGAAAGGGAGAGAGACAGAGTGAGAGAGAAGCATCTCACACGCCCCCAACTGGGGACCCAGTCTGCAACCCAAACATGTGACATGACCGGGAATCAAACCAGCGACCTTCCAGTTTGCAGGCCATTGCTCAATCCATTGAGCCACACCAGCAAGGGTAGATTTTTTTTATTTTAAGTTTAGTGATAGACAGAAGACTAGTTCCTCAAAGTTCATATTATGAACCATATGCATTCAAGACAGTGTCAAACACTGCAAATCTGCCCTGACTGGTGTGCCTCAATGTCATCCCACAAAGCAAAAGGTTAGCAGTTCGATTCCTGGTCAGGGTACATGCCTAGATTGTGGGCCAGGTCCCCAGTTGGGGTGCTGGGAGGAGTCAGCTGATAGATGCCTCTCCTATACATTAATGTTTCCCTCCCTCTCTTTCTCCCTCCCTTACCCTATATCTAAAAAATAAATAAATAAAATCTTGAAAATAATAAACAAACAAAAAAAACCACTGCAAATCTGATGCCTGGTAAGAGATTCATATCCAAACTATATAAAGAATTATCACAACTCAATAATAACCAAAAAAAGGAAAATAACTTAATCTAGAAATAGGCAAAGGGTTTAAATAGCCTTTTCTCAAAACAAAGAAAAAATATACATATACACACACACAAAGACAAAAACCAGTGTGGGGGAGGATATAGAGAAACTGGCACCCTCACACACTGTGGTGAAACTGTAAACTGGAACCACAGCTTTGGAAAACTGTGTGGGAGTTCCTCAAAATGTTAAACGTAGGGGTACCACATGACCCAGCGATCCTATTCCTACAAATATACTGAGGAGAACTGAAAACGTATGTCCACACACAAACGTATACACAACTGTCCATAGCAGCATTATTCATCAGAGTCAGTATGTTTAAACAGCCCAAATGTACATCAACTGAAGAATGACTAAATAAAACGGTGCGGTGTACTCATACAATGGAATACTAACCAACCATAAAAAGAATGAAGCACTGATTACATGCTACAATATGGATGAATCTGGAAAACATGGTAAACGAAAGACGCGAGAAACAAAGTCCCAGGTATGATCCCACTGACAAGAGAGTCCAGAACAGGGACACCCTTAGGGACACATCTGCCTGAGAGCTGCCAGGCGCTAGAGAGAAGGCGGAATGGGGAACACTGGCTAATGGCTCCACATTTCCTTTCAGGGGTGATGTTTTGAAATTAAAAGTGGTGATGGTTGTACAACTTCATGAATATATGAAAAAAGCACTAAATTCTACATAACTTTAAAATGGGGGATTATATATGTGAATTATTCATCAATAAAGCTGGTATTTTTAAAAAGTGTTAAAATGTAGAAATAAACATTCTGATAGTCTGTGTTAAATAAGAACACTTAAAGTTTAGAACTAAGGTTACCCTTGTATATTAATTTGTTACATTTTATTTAACTTCATGAATGTTTTTAAGAATGTATGATCATATGCTATAAACCATAAAATAAACTGCTCAGTCTTTATCCTGCTGAAAAAGGATGCCTCAACTCAAATTTGAATTGCAAATTATTCAGAGAAACCAAATCTGTAAAATAAAAACATCCAAATTCAAAGCCAAATTCAATCTTCTATATTTGTTTGAGTCCAAATCTTCTAGTCCATCTAACTGTCTGCAGATGGTGCCCACGCACATCTGTCAGCAGCGGCTGTACACAGGCCCAGCCGCCGCTCGCGCCTCACCTTCATGCACAGCTCCGCCTTGTCAAAGCCCATCAGCATGTTGATAATGTCAAACCCAGAGGTAGACTTATTCTTTTGATGTACTCCTCGGATGAGCGCACACAAGGTCTGCAGAGACGAGAGAAGGGATTCTTTCTAGAGGAAGTCTCAAACCGAAGGGCACTGGGTCTGTAGCCTCACACTGCAACCTCACAACCTCCTCCAGGCACAGCTGACATTCAAGTGCTCTAATGCTCAGTCTCCAACACTCAGTCAGAGTCTTAACATGTGCCAAATCCAGAAATCAAAAGAGGAATAGCAACTAAAACTGCTGTCACCCTCTTTTTAAAACTGCACTGCAGACAAAGACTGGAAGGTGATATTCAAAATTAAAAAATAGTTCTTGAGTTTGTGTCATAGGATTGATGAAACTTTCCTTTATTTAAAATTAATTTTAGTATTTACATTATAGTTTATCGCTTTTATTTATTTAATAACTACAAGTTATTTAAGTTACTTTATGACAACAGCCAATTGCCACAAATCTTAAACTCATTTCACTCCACTACTTACCAGCTGTGCCTGGGAAAATTAACTTTTCAGTGCCTCAGTTTTCTCATCTATAAAATGGGAATGATAATAATAGCACCCATCTCATTGGGATGTTGTGAGGACTAGGTGAATTAATACCATACAGGACTAAGAACAGTCCCTGGAACTCTGTTGAAGCCCCAATAATAGTACCTGGGACTTTGTTAATAATGTACTATATTTTTACTGGTTACCAGGTGCCTTAATGTCAATTTATTTCCACTGAACTAAAAACAGTTTACAATTCATGCCCCCACAGTGAGCCACTATGATTATAGAAGTACAATTTCCCACTTTCAGTTCAACTTTCAGTGAGCCCCTACAACTGTGATGCTCACAATGCGGAGTTTACTGCACCAAAAGTTAATAAAGCCACAGGATAAATATAGTCCCTCTTCCTGAGGCATCAACTCAAGTGGTAATTTCTACATTCTACAGATGAGAAAACTGGAGCTCACAAAGTGATCTAACTAGTAAGTTAGAAATTTAAACTCCATCAACCAAAACTTCCAACAAAATCCTTTATGCTGTCTGTCTATCACTGCCCTAAGTCTGTCAATCACTGATGGAGGTGCTCGGTGCTTGATTGGCTACCCTTGGAGCTACTAGTCAATGAACTTTAAAAACTCTGCCTATCATTCATTCAGTAAAAATTGACTTCTAGACTCTATTTGTCAGGCACTGTTCTGTACACAAGGAACAAAGTACTGAATAAAACTACCAAAGTCTTTGTCCTCAGAAGCCTACAACGAGAGCTCAATGGTTGGCACATAACAGTCAACCAAGAAATAATCATGCAATGAATCTTCCTCAGGATCATGCCACTTAGCATTAACAATAATGATTTTTAGTGTTTTCAGAGTTACAGACCATTTCGAGAATCTGATGAAAGCCCTCTCTCCAGAAAGATTATACATGTGCACATAAAGTATTACACATAATTCCAGGGAGTTAAGAACCCTCTGAAAACTCAGATTATGAACTCCTGAACTAGTGACAACATTTTACATTACGAATCTCCTCTGATTTTTCCTGTAGACTAAGCAAACTTGCTTCAGTTTCCTCCCTATCTCTTCCTTCCTCAAGTAGTAATAAGAATTCTGTCAAACAATCTGCCTTGGCACTAGGTCAGATTATACAAATGGACAAGATTACTACTTTAAGAAATTTGTTTAACCAGGAGGATGACTAAGCAAACATGGCATAGATGTCTGATTACTTAAAGAAGTAAGAAAAAAACCCTCACACCTAAGGGCAATTCTAGATACCTCAGATCCCAACAGATGTGCTACAATTCCTTTCTTCTATCAAACAAGACTTCCCAGTTTCCCAGTCTTGTACCTGCAATGCATTGACAACTCGAATTGGATGTTCCTCTCCCAGGGCCTGAATGCAGTGCTGAAATAAGCAATTAATGTTGTCCTTGATCTTCATTAACTCCTCACCATCAAGAGATTCCAGCTTGCCTTCTAGGTACTCTAAATTCACCTACGGAGGAAACAGTAAGGGCCTGAGTTCACTGTTAGTATAGCTCCTGGAACTCATGAGAAGGCAATCTCGGTTATCAGGAAAATCCACAGATGCCACCAAATCTCACCTTCATGAGGAAGAGCTCCTCCCAAAATCGAGGGCTGCACTTACTGGGATCCTCTGTCTGAAATCAGAAGATGAAATGGGTTCCATCACCAAATTATTAAGAATACATTTGAAAGGGTCACTACATGTAATCAACCTTTCAAAATTAACCTTTAGTGGATCATTATAAACTACTGTAATGGGAAATAACAGTATTTTGGGATTTTTTTTTCCCCTCCAAATGGAAGGCGTTTTGCATATACACACACACACACATACACACATACATATTCCCTGAACCAAATGTTGGCTCAAAGAATCTCCCTCAAATCTTTCTCTTCTAGCAAGAAGTAAACCTAATCAGCTGGGTAAGTCAGTCAAGTTATCATAAGTCCATATTGCATTTGTATGGGGCTCAATTTTCAAAGCCAAGTCACATACATGAAATACAATGACCCAGTGAGCTGAGTGTGGTAGATATAACCATTATCCTCCTTTGAGGAAAGAGGGTCCATGAAGTGACTTACGCAACAAGTACAGGAGCCAAACCCAACTCATCTCAGTAATATCACAATGGTTTTCACAACATCCTGTGTTGACTGCTTCTACCTGCCCTCACATACATATTTAGTCCTCTGTACAGAGTTTTTAATATGCTCTTCCCTCAGTTAAATTGGTCCAAAAAGTTAGCAAAATTATTGTGCTAAAATCCAAAATTTATTAACAATAATTTTCAAACAGAAATCCTAGAAAGACAATAGCTTCTAGCTAACGAATGAAATAAGAAAAAGATAATCCCCCCACCCTCACTTTACAGGCAAAGTAACGACAAAAATCAGTTGGTCAACTGTCTGCTATAATCTTAAATTGACCTTTTAAAATTACTACCAAGAACTAATGTCTTCATTAGTTAAAAACTCCTGTTCTAGTAAGAAAATATTATACTAGGAATCTCTTCTAGATTTTTAATAGAGGATGACACAGAGAAGTAACATTTCTGGCCTTCTCAAAAGGTCCTCATTTAGTATCCTTCTCTCAAGTCCTACTTCCCAGGAGAGGTCACATTTTGACCCTCACACTTCTGTAGCATCATTTTGTTGTCTACGTATGAAACTCAGGGGCCAAATGGGAAGGGGGTGTGGGGTTACGGTTAAAGAGGTGGGAGGATTAAGAAATACAAATAGGTAGTTACAGAGCAACCACAGTCTAGTAAAGTACAGGAAATGGAGTGGCCAAAGAACTGATATGCATGACCCACAGACATGAACAATGGTGGGAACAACTGTAATAGCATGATCAATAAAATATAATTTTTTAAAATAATTTTTAAAAAACAGAACTCGAGGAGCCAACAGAGCCAGCACTCCCTATTCTCAAAGCTCACTCAAGCACGAATCACATGTATACCAAGCTAACTTAACATAGAAAGAGCCCTAATAGGATCCTAATATCTGGTCATTTTCTCCATATAACCAGCTGTACTGACCTGGGCAATTCTGTATTAATTTTTTGCATGTCAAAGTCTGTCTTTAAGGCTTTGCCAAGAGTTAGATGTTTCGTTTGACTGAATTATTTATCCTAGGCTATGTGGCACAGTTGAACAAGGACTTTGAAGTCAGATTCTAGGGTGCAAATCACCTTCTAGTTGTGGTCTCGCTCGTTTTCTGATTTATAACATGACCTTTTACAAGGCACATGTAAAAAACATGGCCCCCTTGCACCATTCTGATCAGAATTAAAGCTAATGTATTTAGTGATCCATCTGGAGTAATGCTAGGCATATAGTAGAAATTCAATGTACAGTAACTCTTTTTATAGGGATTATTCTGTATCACATGTACTACCTATGACCAAAAGGCAAGTAAATACCTCTGCAAGGCACCTAATTACTCTGACCTCTCCTGACAGGGTACATTTCACAGCACAGGCTCAGGCCATGACCAATGAACAGTAGTGAAGATCCCAAGAAATCTAACTGCTAATACTCCTCAGTTAACTCATAAAGAGAATGAGGTAGTCTAACTAAGCAACTGTTCTGTCCACTACCAGCTTGAGATAGAACGTAACAGAGCATCTTTTTAAAATATCTGACATGTAGAATTCTAGGTCCAAAAGGAACTTCAAGAGACATCTAGGATAGAGGGGTCCTTAAGTCAGATCATAAGGAACACAAGTCTTAAAGATATTCAGAAAAGAAGCTTCCCCAGCCTACCTTCCTCCTTTCAACAATCTATATCAATTAATACAAAACCATAAGGTCTATTAAGAGAGAGTTTCACCCTCTGAAGAGCTGGGAGGTAGCAGGCAGAAGTGAGATTGTATTTCATTTTGGAACAAAAAACTAAGGAGTCAAGCTGTGCAGAATATCAGGGCTTCAGGTCTTACCATGAAGATCTCATCATACATCAGCACCACTTTTTCCTTTAGTGGTTTTTTGGAGGCTGAAGACTTCCGGAGCAAACCTCCCCGTTTCTCTACCTGTGCCATAGTTAGAGGATCTGTGAAAAGAAAGCCACAATCAGTGCTAGAAATACTCTCCAAGATTCTAGAAACTTTATTGAAATACTTCTCGGGAAATTTTTTGGGAAAAAATTACACGCAACCATGCTATAGATCTTGTGCATCTGTCCAACACCCTCTCCCCTAACTAGGCAATCTCAAGGTTTAAGTCATTGCTTGTCCTACAGCATAACACATTTTACATCCTTAAAGCATGCCGGTATCCCTGGCTGGTGTGGCTCAATTGATTGGAGCATTACCCCATAAATCAAAATGTCACAGATTCGATACCTAGTCAGGGCACATGCCTAGGTTGCGGGTTTGGACCCCAGTCAGGTTGCATACAAGAGACAACTGATCAATGTTTCTCTCTCTCCCTCTCTCTCTCTCCCTCCCTTCCCCTCTCTCTAAAATCAATCAGCATGTCCTCAGGTGAAGATTAAAAAAAAAAGAACATGCCAGGGAATATGGCTTCAAGCAGATCCAAAATGAAACAGGAACGTGTAACTAGCTCCATCTGTAATAGGTCTGGCCATATATTTGAGGTTGATGAAAGTCAGGCTGAAAAGCACACAGTGCCCCAGACTAATGGTGAAGTTAAATTTCAAGTATTGATCAAGCTTAGGACCATTAAGACAGGAAGTGTGCTGCAGACTGATGTGCTCCATTGATTTCCCCAAAGTGAGTAGGTTCTCATCGCTGCAAAGCACTTGGCCTTCACTGCCTCATAAATCACAATGCACTTTACTGTCTTCAGAAATTCCTCTGGAAAGAGACCCAAGGCAGAAAATAGCAGTTAAAGGCCAACAATTAAACTTGATTTCAAAATAACCAAATATGACAATATACTCCTTTTAAATTTAATTATATATGTGCATATGTGTATACATATATATATGCAACATCACTGCAGATCGAACCTCAGTGTACTCTTCAATTTTATATTAAAAGCAGTTCCATGAATCATGCTCAAATTTCCCCATCTTGCTTCAAGGATCTCTCAATTTTTTAAGTGAGAACTTGAAATCTTAGGTCTCCACTGTAGATTTACACATATTCCCTCACTTCCCAGATTCTTCCCACCTGGAAGAGACCAAATTCCTGTCTGTCTCTTAAATTCTAGGCTCCACTTGTGAAACTTAATTTTAAACAATGGCAAATAGGGGGCTAGTCAGGAGCCTGGTTTTTACTTCCAGACAAACCCAAAGCAGCAGAACAAAATTAATGTTGTCCACTGACTTTTGGAAAATATGGACTTTCAAATCAAAATAAAAATTTTGTTTAAGGAACAGATGCATCAACTAGCATAAAAGATTTTCACCTCAGACATTGTCTTTCTCTAATATGTGCAGCCAAAAAGGAAATTCACCTTTGAACACAAAAAAGCACAAAGCACAGAAAATTTCCCCAGCTAAACATCAGGCATCTTTGCCAAAGGGAATACATCTTATCCTTCTTCAGTAAGCCCACTGCTCACGGTAAATACAGTGTATGCTCGCCACTGACTGATTCCGAAAGGGGAGGAGGCCTGCAAAGTACTAGATCTGACTTAAAATTTTCGTAAGACCTCTTTATTGAGGCCTCAGTAAGGCCGCAAATCTCATTATGGTCCAGAAAAAACTGAAGGGAAAATAACAACAACAACAAAGAGAAGATTCTGTGGGCAATTTATGCCATACTGATCATGGCTTTGCCTTAAAGCATGAAATACAGCCTCTGTCAAAACATTCCTGTGTCTTTTAAATAGGTTGTCAAGAGGAAGATGTCCTTATAGAGGAGAAAACAAATTGGAAATCAAGAGGATCCTATTAAACTAAACCAAAAGCAGTGCAATTCTAAGCTTAGTGGGTCCAGTCTTTCATGTACTCAGCATCAGCAGGTTGATTAGCAGGAATAGCGAGAACCACAAGTTCCTGGATATGAAAAGCACGTGTTTACAAACATCCCCCTCTCAGGATTTATAATTGGTTACAGCTAATCAATGTCTACCCCAAATCTAATAAACTCACTTTCTCTATTTCAGAATCAATACTTTCTAATAAGTGAAAGGGAGTAGGAGAGAAAAACAATTCCAAAGTACCAAATTTCCTAAGAAATTAAATTCTTTCCATCACTCTACTTCCACTTGGAGCAGGGGGAAAATTCAACCAAGGGCCTCAACTCATTACTCTCTATGGGCACCTGAAATATACCACCCACGCCACCGAAACCGACAAGAGAGTCTCCTCCTCCTCCTCCAGCACTTCTGTCCATGAGACACAGCAAAGGACAGTATGTCTAGGATAGTTGGCAGAGAGAAATGGAGAAATCTTACAGAAGGGTTTTTTTTTTGTGGGGGGTGGGGGGGTGGTCTCAGAAATTAAGCCTGTGCTCCTAAATGTGAAAGTAAAATATGTGACTGGTAGAGCAGCACATCAGTATGTGAGTACAACCTGTTTACATACTCATAGCACTTTTTTCCTATTTTGCCACCCTCCCCTGTTGTAGAGAGAATCAGTATCAGCTGGGGAGCAGCAAGGCAGAAAGAAGCAACCAACCAGCAGAACTGAGACTAGAACACAGGTTTCCCAACCAACTAGATGGCAGAGTAGGTCTTTACTTCTCAGTTTCCCTACAAGTAAAATAAGGGGACTGGCCCAGACATATCATCTAATGACTCTCTCAGCATCCACAAAATCCCACAAACACATAGGGAGCGCCTATAATTATAAAGCACTAGTTTCGGCACTACAGGGTTAATCACAAAGAGGAAACTCCAGACCTGATCCTCTGGGAGCACACGATCTGTTGGCAGACACAGACACATAATAATGCACAGCACAAGGCAAATCATGAGAAATAAAGAGAGTAAAGGTACAAAAAAAAATGCTATGGGACCACGAGGAAGGGAAAGAAGCATTTTATGACTATGACCTCTGTTGACTCTGGCTTTTAAATCCTTGTGGTGAAGAAGAAAATACAGCAAAGCCACAGTAATCCCACAGAAATGGCATTTTAGGCTTAACACAGTTTCTCAGAAATAAGACATACTAGGCAAAGTACAAAAGAGAATCGGGCAACTTTTCGATACTAACTTCATTTACCACCAAATTTAGGAATGGCTCCAATTCCCCCAAACTCAACAGAAAATCAATGAGGTCTTTTATTCCTCAACCTCAGGATCTGCTGGCCCCATGATATGTAGTACAACTTCTCTCTGAAAGATCCAAGTCATACAGCTTCTTAAGAACTATATCTTAAAACAATCGAGCCACATACTTCTTAAACGCACATCTCTTCACATCCCCTACGGGGTAAAAAAAGTCAAATAATATGATTTTAAAACCTAAAGCCAACACTTTGAATGTCTAATATGTAAGGAATGTTCGTTACACTTATTTTATCATCTTCACAAGTACAATACATGGCAACTCTAGTATCAAAAATTAATTTAATAGAAATTCACTCTAATTCCGAGAGTTGCCATAGTTAATCTATCAAAAGTTTTGCGTTTTAGTCCCCATTCTTATACTCATTCTACAACCTAAGTTTCCTTTTCCTCCTTGGGCTTCAATTTGCCAACAATGTAAAAAGAAGCCATGGCAAGAAAGCACAGAAAAGCAAATCCTTGTGTACATTTAGCGGAGGGTAAATTGGTACAGTCACTACAGAACAGTAGGGAGGTTCTTCAATACATTAAAAACAGCCCTGGCTGGTGCGGCTCAGTGGACTCAACAAGGGTGTGCAAACCAAAGGGTTGCTGGATCCATTTCCGATCACGGCACATGCCTGGGTTGCACGCCCCCCACTGGGCCGGGTCCCCAGTATGGGGCATACAAGAGGCAACCACACATTGATGTTTCTCTCCTTCTCTTTTTCCTTCCCTTCCCCTCTAAAAATAAATAAACAAAATATTTTTTAAATATTACAAATAGAACTACCATAAGATCCAGCAATCCCACTTTTGGGTGTATATCTGAAGGAAATACAATCATTATCGAGAAGAGATACCTGCAGCCCCACACTCACTGCAGCATTATTCATAAGAGCCAAGACGTGGAAACAACCTAAGTGCCCACCAATGGACGAATGGATAAAGAAAATGTAGTATGCATACAATGGAGTATTTTTCAGCCATAAAAAAGGAAGTCCTGCCATTTTCAACAACACAGATGCCTCCTGAGGTCATTATGCTCACTGAAATAAGCTGGGCAGAGAAAGACAAAAACTACGATCTCGCTTATACTAAAAACTCACAGACACAGAACAGACTGGTGATAGACTAGTGGTTGCCAGGGAGCGGGGAAAACGGAGAGATTCCGGTCAAAGGGTCCAAAGGTCCAATGACAAGACAAACAACTTCAGGATCTTATGTATTGTGTGGTGACTGTAGTTAACAATACTCTATTGTACATTTGCAAGTTCCTAAGACAGTAGATCTTAAATGTTCTCACCATACACACACAAAAAGGTATCTGTGTGAGGCATTAACTAACCATATTACAGCAATCATTTCACAACATATAAGTTTATCAGGTCATCATACTGGACACCTTGAAGTTACACAATGTGATGTATCGATTAGATCTCAATAAAGTTTAGGGAAAAACACATGGAACAGCTCTCTCCTGTAGGCTTCCAAATTTAATGATCTACGGTAAGTATCACACTTTCTTCACTCTTGAGGGAGGCTCCAAAACACTACTGCAGGTAGATGCTGAGATAAACACCCTAACAACATTTCAACCAGTGCGTAAGAAGACGAGACGAGAGGGAAAAGGGGGGAAAAGGAAGTAGGAAACAAGAGAAAATGAACAAAAATAAATGTGCCCATCATCTACAAAGAAAAAAAAACATATGCACAAATCAGGTAATCAGGTATATGACAAACATTTGCCGTCAAGCACTAAGGATACAGCAGGGAACGAGACAGGTGAGATCCCTGCTGCAGTTTTCATTCCGGCAGAAGAAAGACAGCAGACAAGTTGAGATGGGGGCAAGCATCTTAAAGACAAATTGTCTCAGAGGATATGTTAATAGGGAGATTAAAGTAGCCTCTGTGAGAAGTAATGCATGAGCTGAAATCAGAATAACAGGAAACAGCCATGTGAAATCTTGGGAAAAATGTTCCAGGCAGCAGGAATGACAAGTGCAAAGGCTCCAAGAGCTGAAAAGATGGCCTGTTTGAGAAACTGAAATGCCAGGGGGCCTAGACTGGAGTACTAAATAGTCCCTTTTCGAAATGGTCTTGTCGTGTCTACTGAAGTGGTGGTTTTGTATTTGTGTGAGTTTTTTCAATATATAAAGAGAATTCAAATGTCCATCAGAAGCAGAATGGGATAATTTAATAGTCATACAACAGAATACTACATAGAAATTTTTTTAATCATTGAAACAATATTGATAAGTTTCACAGACGTTGAATGAAAAACATCTGAAAGAAAAGAGTACAAACTAACAATCCATTTATATGAAGTTCAATGAAGGCAAAATGAATCTACAGTAATAGAGGTCAGAAAACTGGTTTGCCCTCAGCAAGGAGATGAGTGGGAAGCAGCACAAGGAAGCCTTCTAAGGTGCCCACATGCGCTCTATCCTGATCTGAGCGGAGGTCACGCGAATGTGCACATGTGCAAAAAAAATCAGGTTGTGTACTGCACATTGTATAACCTATTCCCCAATCTAAAAAAATGTGAATTCATATACATATAAAAATTTAATAGCACCCATGCACAATGCTAGAACAGAGGCTAGTAGAGGCCCCAAATGAAACAAACACTCAGGACACCAATTTAAAATGACAACAAAGAGTTAACACTTATTTAGCACTTACTATGTACCAGGCACTGTTCTAACCACTTCATGTACATTAATTTGTTGCTTCCTCACAACAAACCTATGATCGAGGAACTTTACAATAAGAAAACTAAAGCATGAAGTGGATTAAAAAAAACTTGCCAGTTTAAGTGAGAGCAGGAACTCAAACCCAGACCATCTTATGTTAGAGAACAGTGGGAACCTGGAAACCTGGTCCACAACCCAGGCATGTACCCGGACTGGGAATGAAACCAGCGACCTTTGATTCGCAGGCTAGCACTCAAGCCACTGAGCCCCATCAGTCAGGGCTACACTGATCTTCACTACAGAATTTTATTGATATTATTTTAATTAAGCTTAGTCAGTGCTGTGAGGATAATTCAGCACCAAAACTTGAAAATGAATGGAAAGATATAATAAAACAAGACAGAAAGGTGAAGTGGAGAGCCAGTCAAGTATATCAGTATAGCCTTCAGCTTAGGAGAATATGCTTGACCACCACAGAGCTATGACAGCCTGTTTCAGAATCTCCTGGGGTATCTCCTGAAAATGTAGATACCTAAGCCCCCTTCCCCACTACTGAAATAGACATTTTAAGTTATGGACTAGGGGTTTACATCTTTAAAAAACACCCTGGTCAGTGGTTCTTAAGTGGGGCAATTTTGCCTCCCAGGGGACATCAATGCCTGGAGATAATGTTGCTTGTCACTAGGAGGAGAGACACTACTAAGAACTACTGGGTAGAGGCTGGGGATGTTGCTAAACATCCTATCATGCACAAGACGGTCCCCATAACAACATCCCACAGCAAATCCAGCCCAATATGTCAAGAGTGCCAACACTGAAAAACCCTGCCCCAAGTATTCTCTGCTCACTGAAGTTTGAGAAGCACCCTCATCAAAACCTTAAACCAGGCTTTGAAAGGAAAGGAGCATCTGAGCAAAGATAATTTTGAAAGAATGCATAAAACTTCTGTCGCCTCTAGAAAATGAACTGAAACAATCCTCACCTATCCTCCATCTCATTCTCCCCATATTAATTCACCAACCATATTCCCTTCCCTTCCTTTAGGATCTTGGCCCCAGGTTGCCCATCTGTGAAGTACCTGTACAAAACACACTGACCATAGTAATCCATATTTCTAGTAAAGGAGATGAAAATCCTATCTGCCCAGGAGTTGTGGCTGAATCAAACACCACCACTGTCTAACCATGTGCCATTCACACAATATACAAGAGGAAGTAACATGTTTATAAGGCCAGAAAGAGTCTCCTACCCTGACTCTTTCTAACAGTTCCCTAGTTCCTCTAGATGCAAGGTTTTTGTTGTTTTTAATCTTTAGGCACAAGTTATTTTTTTCCCTAAATTTCCTGCAATGTAGACCACGCTCCCTGGAGGTAATACTAGCAGTGTGAGCATTTAAGGGAATGCAGGGTATTCCTCCAAATCTCACCCTTCATTTATCAAACTAGTTCCTAATATGCCTCTTCATTACTGAAGACCCCAAGGATTTAGTCCACTTGCTGATCCACATAATCCAGATCGGCCTTCTAAATTTAGTCCTGTCTGCCCTGGCTGGTGTGGCTCAGTGGATTGAGTGCCAGCCTGTGAACCAAAGGTTTGCCAGTTCAATTCCCAGTCAAGGCACCTGCCTGGGTTATGGGTCAGTTCCTTGGTGGGGGGCGCATGAGAGACAACCACACACTAATGTTTCTCTCTCTTTCTCCCTCATCTCCCCTTTGTCCAAAAATAAATAAATCTTTTTAAAAAACTGTAAAACATATTAAAAATAAACAAACAAATAAATAAATTTAGCCTTGTCTGAATCTGTATTTAATTCACTTTCCAGACACAGGTGTGGGCACTGTATTGCGTTGCTTCTACTCCACAGGGCTCCTTGCCACCACTTCTTTCCTAGCATGGAACACAGTGTCCCCAGTCCTACCCTCCTGGCTGGCTCTAAAACAAGCAGACAACTCCTTTCCATTGAGTGGATTTTTAGTGCTAGTCACTCCAAGTCTTTCGTATCTTCCAAAAGGCATAGGGGCTGCCGCATTCTTGCACCACCTGTCTGAATTCCCTCCTTTATGGAGTGCTCCAGGACAGGCCACCATCCCCTTGTTCTACCACTATTTTTTTCGTAATTCCTAGGGATGGAATTCATTACTTCTTCTTTCAAAGCACAGCTTCCCCCTCAGAGTGATACATAATAAATAACATGACTGAGCATCACCATATACAGGGCACTGTTCTAAGTGCTTTAAATATAGTGTATTTAAGCCTTACAATAACCAAATGAAAAAAGTACTATTACCTAATTTTACAATGAGCGGTAAAGCCACTCAAGCTTTGTCTCTGACATTCCTTCCCCCTATCAGAATATCCTATTAATGCAAAAACTCAGGTGTTGACTAGAAGAACATTCCAAATCCAGATTTAGGTAAAGTCTACGGAAACTCCAAACTGACACCCATAATACCAACATTCCTGCTTTATCCAAGAAAAGTCATTCAACTCAAGACAGTCTGACAAGCAGCACCCCCACTTTCCAGATGACCAGGACAGAGCCAGCCTGGTCAGTAAGTGCGTGAGCCACTATGGGGTGGCACCAGTTTCTTGTGTGTGCTCTGGCCAGTGCCCACTTCTAAGGAGGTGGTTAGCCTATCCCTGCAAGTGGAAGTAATTCAGGGATTTTCTCAAGACTTAGCAGCAAGTGGCAAAATGTGAAATTTCCCTATCTCTACTCTAGGTGTCAGCTACCGTCTGTACCTGCTAAAGGTGAACTAGCTTCAGAGAATTCAATCCAGTCTCATCAGAATTGACCGAGTCTGGCCCTGGCTGGTGTAGCTCAGTGGATTGAGCACAGGTCTGTGAACGAGAGGATCGCGGTTCGATTCCCAGTCAGGGCACATTCCTGGGTTGCAGGCCAGTTCCCTGCAGGCCAACTCCCAGCAGGGGATGTGCGAAAGGCAACCATACATTGATGTCTCTCTCCCTCTCTCCTTCCCCTCTAAAGATAAATAAATTAATTAATTTAAAAAAAAAAAGAATTGACCGAGTCTGCCTACTTTCACAAACTAATAATACAGATGAAGAGGTTTAAATAAACATGACTACCTTAGGTTCCCCTTTCAAATTATTTTACACAAGAAGGAATGCACTTGCACCTTCCGGAGGAATCAACTTAAATTTGACAGGATTTCAGAAAACTCTGATTGAAAATCACATTCTCTGACATCTCCCAGAATGAAAATCTATTGTAAGATCCTCTTTTCAATGAGCAGCAACCTCCTGTAAATTAATACTGTCCATCTCCTGCTCAAGCCCTGAACTTCCTCAAGCAGCACAACGTCACTCATGTGTTCTTCATTTCCTTTCCTATTGAACCGTACAAGCCTCATGAATACTACCTAACTATAAACTGAAAATTATGAAACAGACTCCCATAATCTTCTTAAAGAAAGCCCAGCCCTGGCTGGTGTGGCTCAGTGGATTGAATGCTGGCCTGCAAAACAAAGGGTTGCTGGTTCAATTCCCAGTCAGGGCACATGGCTGGGTTGCAGGCCAGGTTCCCAGGAGGGAGCATGCAAGAGGCAACCACACATTGATGTTTCTCTCCCTCTCTTTCTCCTTTCCTTCCCCTCTGTCTAAAAATAAATAAATAAATAAATATTTTAAAAGATTAAAATAAAATAAAGTTACTATGTTATGGTCCTTGCTTTGAGAAACTCACTATTAAATAGAAGAAGTACATAGTTTGATACTTCTCTTTTTTGGATTGTGTTTTAAAGTTTTTATTGTATTTTTTCCATTACCATTTATGCACCTTAAACCCCTCTCCCTCCAGCAATCACCACTGCTGCCCATGTCCATGAGTCCTTGGTCCTTTTTGCTCTCTGACACTTCTTTATAAACAAACAAAATAAACATTTTTCCCTGGGATTTTTTTTATTTATTTCCCCGGTCATACACGCCCTCACTTCCTCAGAGCTATGGCCAAAGTATTATGCTCACCAAGCCTCTTTATTTCCACTGCCCAACGTCTCCATGTGCATATCCCACAAGCAACTCAATCTCAGCACACCAGACTATCTCCCCTGCGCCTCTTTCCACAGCCACCCCATCTCTTTTTTTTTCACATTTGGAGAAATCGCAGGGCTCAGCACATCCAGGGTGCAATCAATAAGCCTCCCCCTGGGAAAATCACCTTCGTGATCATATCTCCCCTACCAGGTAAGTATTCCAGCCCCAACTCAAAAAATCTGCTCTACTTTTCCCAGGCCAGTGGAATTCCCATTCACCCAATCTCACAAATCAGAAAACTTATCCCACTCTCTCTCTCCAGTCACTAAGTCCTGTTGCATCTATCTCCAAATTATCCATTCCCCACTTCTTCATTCTTACTGCCACACTTTACTCAGACTCTCAATCAATTGCAACAACTCCAATTAGTCTCACTGCCTCATTTCTCATTACTTTTAATTTTCACTTCCATCACTCCCTAACATAAAAAGCACCTCCTGCCCTGGCCAGGTAACTCAGTTGGTTAGAGGGTCATCCCAATAGGCCAAGGTTGCAGGTTCAATCCCCAATCAGGGCACATACAAACAAGAGTGTGTGAATGAGTGGAACAATAAATCGATGTTTCTCTCTCTGTGTCTCTCTCCCCCTTCCCCTCTCTCTTTCTAAAATCAACAAATAGGGAGGGGGACAATGGTAGATAGAAGGGGAAGGGACTAGTCAAAGAACAAGTATGAATGACCCATGGACATGGACAACAGTGGGGAGCAGGGGCTAAGGGGCTGGGCTGGGCAGAGGAGGGCAAAGGGGGAAAAACTGGGATAACTGTTATAGAATAACAATTTTTTTCATTTAAATAAAATCCATAAAGAAAAAAATCAGAAAAAAAAAGCATCTCCTGACAACTTCCCCACCACACATCCTGACTGGGACAAAGTTCTGACACTTCAGCATCATGTTATTTTTTCTTCCTCCCATTTTCACCGTTTCTATGCACATACTGTTCTAACTGGAATGCCATTCCTTATTTGTGCAAGCTCCTACTCATCTTCATCACCCAACTTGAGTATCTTCCCTTATGAAGGTTTCTCTGACTCTCCCAGGCAATGGCTATAGTCCCTTCATTCTGTATAAATTCCTCTAAAAGGACACATACCACATGGCACTACAATTTTCATAACTACATCTCTTTGATGTTCTTAAGGAAAGATATTCATATTTCCAACCCCAGTGCCAGGTACATAGCAAGTGCTCAATAAATGCTTATTGAATAAACAGTTCACTTTCGTATATCCTGAACCAATTGATTTGGCTCTTTTCCCCAAATATTATGAATTCTTAAACTTGACTTTATGTGAAATTTCAAGTTGCTTTTTTTTAAGAAACAAAAGCCAAGTTTACTAGCTCATTTCTTTGTATCTGAAGTAGTCCTCGATGACATCCTTTGCCTGAGACTCTGCCATAGTTCTTAACTATGCAAACAACCACTTTACAACTGCAAACAACCACTTTACAGGGTTTTCCCTCTCTGTTGATCTTGCAGGGGCCTACCCATTCCCCTAGGTTCTTATTGTCGTCAACCTTAATTAGGCTGATTGGGTGTTCAGCACAGGAGGCCTCCAACAACTTGATAAACAGGCTCATCAGAGTTGAATGCAAACACACAAAGGTGGGCTTGGCACTAAACTACGGCTTGCGCAGCTTCCATTCCACGCCCTGGGCCACCATGGTCGAGGGCAGTCTTCAGCACCTCTTGTAAAGCAGTTTTGACGTCCATCACAAGTCCAGCAGCAATGCCTTCCTCAGCCACAGCCCCCACAGGTGGGTTATGCCTGGAATCGAATCTTGACTGCACCCAAGCCTCTGCCTCCGCGCAATTCTGCAGGCCAACTCCACAGCAGCAGGGAAAGAGCTAAATTTCAAGTTTTATAACAACTTCTTTGAGTTGCCAAGGGTATTTTATTAGCATTATACAATGTTGAACAAGTGAATGAACTATAATGCTTAAACGTCCAGGGAAAACACCTTAAAGGCTCCCCTATTCACTAAAAGAATTGTAAACCCGCCTTTACAGTCCTAACAAGGACGACCCACCTTTCTCTAGACGGATTATCTGAGGTCTTCACAAAGGAAGTACTGTGCACACAAATACAACGGAAGGCACACCCAAATAATTCTAGCTAACTTGCGCTAAAGGCAGGTACACAAATCATATTTCTCCCGGTTTACAAAGTCACTGAGAGCTCAGAATAGCAAAGAAACAGCTCTCACTCAGCTCAAAACTTTTTCTAAACAGAAATAACCGGGAAGGGTCTGATAATCAAGAAACATTTATTCGGGCCTGACCCAAATCTCTACTTCCCCCATTCTGCTGAGGCAGCACTCCACAGCTTCTGATAGGTCTCCTTCCCAAGGGAACTACTTTATTCCCCACACTTGCCTAGGAACAGGTTCCTTTCCCAGGTTCATACCAAGTAACCCAGAGAAAACACGGCTGCTTCATTAATTCGGTGCGAAGGGTGGGCTGAAGCCCGCCAGCCATAGACTAAAAAGAGAGGCATGATGGAGCCTTTCGGGACACCTGAAAACTCGGGGGAGGCCGGCCTTTCCTTAGCCGTTCTCAGATGTCTTCCCCCAAGCCCTCACCCCAGGGACCGGCCGGGCTGAAGGCCACCCAGGGACCGGAACAATCTGAGAGCGGAGACAGCTTTAAGGGTCAGGGTTGGCCCCATGTTGAAGTCAAAGGTCAGCGCCCAGGCTGCCGGGAGGGCCCAACAGGAACCCAGAGGGACGTGCCCGGCACCGGATGTTCCGCGGGCCTCGCCTCTAGAAAAGCAAGCCTCTTCTCGCTCCGCTCCGCCGCCCCGGGCCCAGCCTCCCAGCCTCCCCGCCTCACGCAGCCCCAACCCGCCTCAGCAGCTGTCCTCCCTCCCTCTCCCCCGCCCCTCGTCACCCCCGTCGTCCCCAAAGCGAGCTCAGGCCCCGCCCCCAGAGCCGCCTTTGGACTAGGGCCTAGTATGGCAGGACCCGTAGGGATTGGCCAGGATCGGACACGGCCTGGGCCGGCGCCGCTTACCGAGAGCCGGGTCCCTCCTCCACCACCCGCGCCGCTCCCGGGCGCGTTGGCTCCCGACGCCACCGACGCCGCCGATGCTCCGGTCTTACGGCTCTACTCCCGACCTCCCCCGGCCCTTCCCCAGGCCCACAGTACCCCGCTGGGTCCTAAAACCCGCCTCTTGATAGGTTTGTCCACGCCCTGAGGCTGGCTGAAACCACGACTCCCAGCAAGCATCACAAAGACAACAATTCCCGAAATGCACCGCGGAAAAGAAATTAGTAAAAGAAACCTCTATTAAGTATCTACTGGATGCAAGTTGCAATAGCAATGCTGTTAAATATGGCAGCCTCCGAATGCGGCAATTCCACTTCTACGAATAAATGTATCTTCAAAGATATATATTTCCAATCTGTTTATGACAACTTTGTAAGTGAGAGATTGTAAACATTCATTTAATGAGTTACTGTGTGCGTACTCAGTGCAAAAAACTGTATAAGTTTGGTTAACTTAGCAAATAACCTGAGTCTGTTTTCTCATGCAAAATGAAAGATTCAAAAAGATATGCTAGGCATTGACTTCAGTGACTTTATGGAACTAGAACAGAGATACTTTGGAGCCATTGGTTTACTGGTAATGGCTCAAGCCATGAGAGGGACAATGGCATAGGAAGAAGGTAAAAGAAAAATACGGTCAAGATAGAATTTAAACACATACATTTAAAGGATGGTGGAAGAAAATGAACCAACAGCAAATAAAATTCTGAAGATAGCATTGTCTAGAAAAGAGGAAGGTAGACAAAAAATATGCTGTGGAAACCACAGGAGTGATTTTCAGGTCAGCAGTGATTTGAGGAATGAATGGAAGAAAGGACAATGGAGGCAGCAAAAACTTGACGGATAGGAAAGGGAGAGGGAGCAGTGAGAAGATGAGGATGAAAGAGTGACTTCTAAGCCAGAACGGATATGAGTGTTTCTGTGCTGAGTGCAAGAGGACTGAATGAGCTGATGAAGTAGAAATGGATGCAGTTTCTCAGTGAATTTGTGGGGAAAGAAAGGGAGAGGCAAGTCTCAGGAAGAGGCACTGGACTTGGAGGGAGGAAGCAGACCACATCACCTGAGAAGGCAGTCGGAGATGGAAAGGACCCCTACATATCAACTTGTATGTGTTGCCGGAGAAATTACACACAAACTCAGTGCTTCTAAAGTATGGTTTAATTTTGTGTTCTAGCAAGCTGTTAGTTTGGGTGATGAATTGTTGATAAAGTAAAGTGGCTTGGTGCACTGACTCTGGACTCACATTGCCTGCGGTTGAAAGCCCACCTCTGCCTCTACTGCTGTGTGATCTTAGTCAATTTACTGAATATCTTTCTGTGCTTTATTTTCCATATCTGTAAAAGGGGCTCATTGTATGGAAATATTAGCTATTGTAATTATCTTCCACTAAACTGTCACCTCCATGAGGTTGAGGGTTTTTCTTTTGTTCAGGGCTATCTACTCAGAGTAGGTGCTCAGTTGGTTGGAGCATCCTCCCATATACCTGGAAAGGTTCGGTTCCGGTCAGAGCATATGCCAGGGTTGCAAGTTCAATCACAGGTTGAAGAACCCATGTGGGGTAATCAATCGATGTTTCCCTCTCTCTACCCTTCCCCTTCCTCGCTCTCTAAAAAGCAATTTTTAAAAATGTTCTCTGTTGGGAACAAGAACAATGGCCTCAGCCCCAAAGAGCCTGAAACCCTAGCAGACACCCTGTAAATTGATTGCCATCTGTTTAGTTTCAAAATTTCCCTTTCAGTTGAGTCAGACCCCACCCTTTTTCTCGCGTGTGAACCCTGTAAGCCAATAATCTGCCTCTGCGCAAAAAAAATGCCTGCTTGATGACCTGTATATAAGAACTTAGCTGTAAGCGCTAAGCGCGAATCCCGGTCGAGCCCCCAGTGGGCACAGTGTCTCTGGAGGGATCGCCCCTGCGCAGGTTAAACTTGGCCAATAAATTAACATCTTTGAATCCCTGAAAGTCTCCGACATTTGTTCTCGTGGTTGGTGGATCTAACATTCTCGTGTGAGGATTAAAAAAAAACAACAATTTCATGAATAAATGAGTGAATAAGTTGGGGTGAGTGAGTTTGCAAGGGAAAGGAAGCTTTAGGGAAAGATGCTTTCAGCGGGACCAGAATCCCCAATTCTTAAGTCAGACTCTGGCCACCCCGCGGCTTCCGGGTGCCTGGAGCAGCGTCCCTACATCCATTCAGAGAGAGCGTCCCTAGGGATAGCGAGATCAGAGGCGCTGACATGTGCGCGCTCTATAGCTCTTTCCCTGCCAGGCTCCCGTGGCTCCGCCCCCGACGAGCTTTGTAGCGCTGGCGGGGCACCAACAGGGCCAGCCCAGAGCAGGCGGGGCGGGGCGGAGCCGACTCTCAGGCCCGGCCTCAGCCCACCTCTTCACCTCGGACGGAAGTCACAGCTCCACTCTCGACCTCCTTGGGGAACCCCGGACCCATAGTCCGCGCCCGCCCCACGGGGCGGCGGGGCCTGAGCGTGCCCCAGAGCGGGCGGCACCATGAAGCGTGTGGCGACTCTGCGTCTGCTCTCGGACCTGAGCAACTTCGGCGGCGCGGCCCGGCTGCGGGAGTTTCTGGCTGCGGACCCAGCCATCCTAGTCCGCTACAGCCCGGACGGCCGCCACCTGCTGCTGCTGCGATCCTCGGGGGCGCCAGCCCCGCAGCTGCTGGTCGCAGTGCGTGGACCCGGCGAGGAGCTGGAGCGCGCCTGGCCGGCGGACCACCCCTCCCCTCTAGACGCCTTCTTCCTGCCATGGCCCGTGCGACCCGCGCTGGTCTTGGTGTGGGAGAGTGGCCTGGCGGAGGTGTGGGGCGCGGGCGTGGGGCCTGGATGGCGGCTGCTTCAGAGTACTGAGCTGTGTACGGGCGGTGCATCCCGCGTGGTTGCCGTGGCGGCGCCTCGAGGCCGCCTGGTGTGGTGCGAGGAGCGACATGCTGATGCTGAGGGCCCGCTGCAGCAGCCCTCAGCCGCTTTCAGCCACTACTTGTGCGTCAGAACGCTGGAGCCCAGCGGGGAGGCCGGCACCAATCTGGGCCGCACACACATCCTTCTACACCACTGCCCCTCTTTCAGGCTACTGGCCTCTCGCAAGGACCTCTTCCTGGTGCCCACTGCCACCACCTGGCCTGGCGTGAACCACATTCTGCTCATCTGGAGCCCAGGAAAGGGTAAGTTGATGGTGACTGCCCCAAGTCTTCACCTCTCCTACAGTAAGAGCCTGAATCCTGGACGAGGGGACACATGGGACTTCCGAACTCTGCTCCGAGGCCTTCCTGGGCTGCTGTCCCCTAGGCAGCCATTGACTGTACATACCTGGGCCCCAACTCCCCAAGGCCTGCTGTTGCTTGACCCCGGGGGCACTGTGAGCCTGATGCAGTCCCACGGTGGTACCCGGACTGTGGGCACGCTGCAGGAAGCACCTGGAGGCCTGACAGGGTCTGCAGCACTGGGAACATTTCATGGTACTCTGGCCTGTGTGCTGGGCTCCACACTAGAACTGTTGGACATGGGCAGTGGGCAGCTGCTGGAGAGGAAGGTCCTCAGTACAGACCGAGTACATTTGCTTGAACCCCCAGCCCCTGGCACAGAAGATGAGGAGAAGATGGAGACACGAGGGGGTCTGCGTTTGCTTTCAGCCTTGGGTCTGTTTCAAGTCGGGTGGGAAGCCCCGCAGGGCCTTGAGCTGCCTTCAGCTGGAGACCTGGTGTTTGAGGAAGCCTGTGAGTACTACCAACGGCGGAGCCTACGCGGTGCCCAGCTCACCCCAGAGGAACTGAGACACAGCAGCGTATTCCGGGCACCTCAGGCCCTGGCCTCCATCCTTCAGGGCCATGTGTCCCCATCTACACTGTTGACGACATTGAGGGCCGAGCTCCGGGATTACCGGGGCTTAGAGCAACTCAAAGCCCAGCTGGTGGCTGGGGATGATGAGGAGGCTGGCTGGACTGAGCTGGCAGAGCAAGAAGTGGCACGCCTGCTGAGGACCGAGCTGATGGGAGACCAGCTGGCCCAGCTGAACACCATTTTCCAAGCCCTTCCTACTGCAGCCTGGGGTGCCATCCTCAGGGCCCTGCAGCTCCAACCAGATGGGAATGGCAGGTTGAGGTCCCAAGCTCCTCCTGACGTGTGGAAGAAGGTACTAGTGGGTACAGCAGTTGGAAAGGAACTCCCCAACGGGGTACTGCCCCTCTTTGAACTACTATGCCAGTGCCTCTGCCAGCTGGAACCACGATGGTTGCCACCCTTTGTGGAGTTGGCACAGCAGCAGGGTGGGCCTGGTTGGGGGGCAGGGGGCCCAGGGCTCCCCCTGTATCGCCGGGCCCTGGCAGTACTAGGTGAGGAGGGGAGCAGGCCTGAGGCACTGGAGCTAGAGCTGCTTTTGGGCAGTGGGAGGCCCAAAGCTGTGCTCCAAGCTGTGGGGCAGCTGGTGCAAAAAGAGCAGTGGGAGAGGGCTCTAGAGGCTGGCCTGGCCCTTGGCCCCTCCAGCCCCCTTCTTCGAAGTGAGATCTTCAAACTGCTGTTGGCCGAATTTGCCAGACACCGTCGGCTTGACGCTCATCTACCCCTCCTGTGCCGCCTGTGCCCACCAGAACTAGCTCCAGCTGAGCTCCTGCTTCTACTGCGGACACACCTCCCAGATGAGTTGAAGCCCCCCACCCCATTCCCTGAGCCTGGAGCAGAGCCCCCTCTCACTGTGGGCTTGGTCAGAGCTCTGCTGGAGCAGGCGGGGGCTCAAGGACAGCCCACAGGCCCAGTTCTAAGCCTATATGAAGACATCCTCTGGGACTCAGGCACTCCACCCCCGGCTCCACCTCGGGGACCTGTGACTACCCTACAGGCATCAGACCACGCAGGCCCAGAGGCCTGGGCACCATCTGGACAGGGCCTCTGTGTGACTGACATGGGCTGAAAGTCATTTCTGTGATTGGGGAAGGGGGCCCAGTAGTTGGAGAGGGCCAGGGTGGGACCTGTGTGTGCAATACTCCTGTCTTCTGGAGCAATGTTGAAATATATGCATATGTTAAATACTGCAGCATAGTAAATATGTTTGGTCTTTATTCTCAGGTTTTTGTCCCGGTACAGAGCTCTCCTAAAACCCTTGGATTTTTCTAAGTGATGGGAATGTCTTTTGTTATTCATAATGAACCCCTTTAGCTCCCACCTGCCTTAATGCAAATGAGGATGTAGCCCCCAGCCTCTAGATAAGGCTGGTTTCCAGAAAGAGCAAGTGATGAGAGGGTTAGAACTTTTGGTCCCATCCCCCACCTCCTAGGAAGAGAGCTTGAACTGTATAATAACTCCTGAACAAGGAAATTTGAGGAGCTCCCAGATTGGTGAACACGTCAAGGTGCTAAAAGGGTGGGCGACATCCAGAGAGGGCATGGAAGCTGCAGGCTCACGACCCCCCACCTCATGCCTCATCCTATACCTCTCTTCCCCCTGGCTTTTCCTGACTTGTATTCTTTGCAATAAACCTGTAAACAGAAGTAAAGTACTTCCCCGGAGTTCTGTGAGTCATTCTAACAAATTATCAAATCAATGTATAGCATGAGAATCCCCAGTTTATAGTCAGTCAATTAGAAGTACCAGTGACTTGCAGCTGGCATTTCAAAAAAAATTTTGTATCATTTTATTTTTATTTATTTTTTGTGTGACTGGCACTTGAAATGGGGGCAGTCTTATGGAACCAAGCCCTTAACTTGTGGGGTTTGAACTAACTCTAGGCACTTAGTGTCAGAATTGAATTGACTTGCAGGACAACCACTGGTGTCCACGGAGAATCGGTGCTGGTGTCAGAAAGCACTCCAGAAATACATACTCGGCCCTGGCTGGTGTAGCTCAGTGGATTGAGCGCGGGCCTGTGAAGCAAAGGATCACAGTTCGATTCCCAGTCAGGGCACATGCCTGGGTTGCAGGCCAGTTCCCAGTGGGGGACACATGAGAGGCAACCACACATTGATATTTCTCTCCCTCTCTCCTTCCCTTCCTCTCTGAAAATAAATAAAATATTTTTAAAAAAAGAAATACATACTCGGCTTGTGAGTTTTTGAGCAGCTAAGGGTCACAGGGTTGTGGGTTATAGAGGGAGTTATTGAACCTAAATCTATTGGCCAAAGTCGCCATTTCCAATAGTGAAAATAATGAACACTTATGTGCATTTAATGTGCTAGGCTCTCTGCTGGTCTTTAGTAATTCCGTATTTAATGCTTCTAATAACCCCATCAGGAAAGTACTAATATTATCCCCATTTTACAGGTGAGGAAATAGTTTTAGAAACAGGAAATGAGGTTTAGAAAGATTACTCAACTGAGGTCAGTCAACAAGAAAGTAGCAACTCTGAGATGTGAACCACCTCACTGCTATATGCTCGGCTTGAATGCACTTCCCATTCCTAGCTCGATGCTAGCTTCTCTAGCCTGTTGTGAGGAGGGGGTTCTGCGGAGCTGCACCCTTTCCTGAAGACTCCTTTTTCCATAGGAAGGGCCCACGCCTTCCCCCCCACCCCTGCCCCCCACTGGATCCCCAGAGCCCTGGGTTGAGGGAAGATTTGCCACAGGAAACCTACCTACAGAGCCCTCTGGTTTAGTAATGAGAGTCACATGGTTGCTCAGAGGGTCTCACACCCCTGTTGACTCCCTAACAGAAGAAGCAAGAGCATCTCTGACACAGGTTTCTTTCCATTTATCTGGATTTAGTAAGACTACCTCTGAAGAGGCCCTATATGCCCACTTCTACCCAAGTGACCCCTCACCTGGTTCTGGGCTTAGGGTAGGACCCTGGATACTGCTACTTAGCATCATCCTGGGCCCCCAGCTATCCCTTGTCCCAGACTTGGGACAAAGGTAAGGAATGCCACTCAGCCTTGTCCTCAGCAGCTACCTACAGCTTGGATTCTGGTTAGCCTCATCTTGGGTGTAAGGTGGTCCTTTACTTTCATATGGGACCAGGGAGAGTTCTTCATTCTCTCGGCCAAGTGGGGCAGCCTCTCAGGCCGGTCAAGGCCTCCTGTCACTCCTCAGACCTCACGGAGGTCCCCAGGTGGCTAAGCTGAATGGCCACGTCCTGAGATGGCTCCTGGGGGTCAGTGAAGTCTATGGACTTCAATACCCTGGCTTCGTCCAGAATTTGGATGGCCCTAATCCTGGCCCTAAAGCCAGGTCATCAACAACAGCAGGAGTCATGCTACCAACCTTTAAGCTATGTCTCTTCCCTGAGGCCTAGAACTAGGGACAAGTCACCTCCTCAGGCTCTTACTCTTCTTGAAACTGGGTCCAATCTAGCTCCTGAGTGGGAAGCTGGGGGTGGGCAAAGGCACAAGTCTGCTTCCGGTGCATGATCCTGCTGAATTGCAGGGGTTTTTTCACCTGAGGTTTAGCTTGGAGCTCCTTGTATGCTCAGAGAAGGACTTGGACTCAACGGGTCCCTGGGTCATAGGCAAAAGAAGGGGGCCAGATTATTCCCTGGGGTCTGTGGCTCCCAGAAGTTCCCCAGGACCACCCACTGGTAGGACCTCCAGGTGGGGAACGACCCACCCCAGCAGCGGTTGGGGGAGCAGGTGCTTAGTTGGGAACATCACCTGTTCTTGTCCTTGCTCATACCTGACCTCTAGTGGCGGGGAGGGGTAGTGACCCCAAACCGTGTCTAAGGGCTCCGGAGAACAGCTCAGGCATGCAGATGCAGGTGTCATCATGTGACTGGATCCTGGCGGAGTGTGAGAGAGGGCCATTGTACATGTGGTCCAGTATGGCCTGCCTAAGTTAGAGGACTCTGAATAAGTGGCTGACGATCCCAAGTCTGAGGTCTTTGGTTGGTTTGATTTTAGGGCCAGGAGATAGAGAGGGTCCCTAAACAGGATGTTGAGACCTGGGGAAATGGGCAGTCTAGGAGCTGAGGTCCTTGATCTTGGGTGCCTGGGTAAAAAGGAACTTTCTAGGGCTGAAGATTTTGAGCCCCAGATTCCAGGTCCAAGGTCCCTAGGTAGGTGTTCCCTGGGTAGGTCATAGGCCAATGAGTAGAAGCATTTCCATAAGTCTGTCTCACCTTTAGAGCTTTCCAAAGTTCATTCGACAGTAGCCTGTGGGAGCTTAAAGGCGAAGCTAAAACTAGGCAAGACCAGAATGCAGTCTGGGCAAACCTGAGGAAACAAAGCCCAAGGCTTCTCTACCTGCCTGTAGGACCATGGGGCCCACCCCTTTTCCCAGCCCCAGCTCTATCCTTCCCTTTCTTTCCCAAGGAATCTGCTGTTTGAACACAGACTACAGTTTCCATGCTGCCCAATGACTAGGCTAAAGGACTACAGCAACCAACCTGCAAGGCCACAGGTCAGAGCCTCATCCCTTCCTCTACTTGTATGTAGTGTGTAGGAAATCAAACCTGGTGGCCCTGGTGGGCCAGTGTCCAAACCACTCCTGCTTTCCTCCCATGTCCTGACCCAGGCCCAGGCCTGGCCCTGGCCACCTGTCATTGAGATGGTTACAGTGGGTTTCCAGTTGGTACCCCTGTCTTCTCAAATCTAACCTTGCTTACCGAGAGTATTATAATGAGCAAATATGATCAAGTTCAGCACCTATGTCAGTATTCAGGGTAAAGGCCCAATTCTCAACAAACTCATCTTTTTCTTCATGACTAGACCTGCCTCTCTTTCCAGTCTTCTCTCCAGTCAATCTTCCTCCTCCCACTCTCTGAAAACTGTATTACACTTTGAACTACTTTGTGATTCCCTGAGCTCACTAGGTTTCTCATCCCCGTGTCTTCTGCTTGGCATGCTTTCCACTCTTTTCTCTGCCTGGCCTAAATCCTTTAAGACACATTCAAATGTCACCTCCTCTCCTAAGATTTTGCTGTTCTTCCACAGTTCTTGGTACATACCTCTAAAACAACATTTATCAAATTATGTTGTGATTGCCTACTTATTTGTTTATCTCCCTGTTGCACAAACAGATTCCTCGAGGGCAAAGACCATGATTATTTGTACTTTTGTGTCCTTAGCGAGTATCACAATACCCATGTCTCCCATCCAAGCTATCCAGGCCCGACCCTGCTTAGCTTCCAAAATCAGACGAGATCGGGCGCGTTCAGGGTGGTATGGCCGTAGACACAATATCCATGTCATAGTAGGTTTAATTACTGTTGCAGATGCAGGAACAGACTGGTCCCTGCAGCCTGGAGTGAGGGGAACTAGGCTCTGGCTTTGGAGGCTCTGGCTATGGAGTCTCTGGCTTTCTTCCCTTCTTCCCTTAGGCCAGATTCACTCACTGTTTGGTTGATCCAGAATTTGATAGAAGTAGGTCAGCTGGAACCGAAGGAAGAACTATCCTACCTGGGGCAATGGTAGGAATGAGGAAGCTGAGCCAGGGCCATCCTGGGAGCTAGAGTGAAGGTGGAAGGAATGGATATGACTGCTACTACTTAGGGTCCCTGATCCCCAAACCAGGATAGAAGGACTGGGAAAGCCTGGGTCAGTGACATTCTAGGGGAGGGATGGGTGGAAGGGACTAGTAGGAGTTGTGTGGTGAGGTCAGAGGACTGAGGATTGAAACTCATCCTTAGGAAGCGTTCAGATGCAACAGAATTTGGTTCACACTGACTTGGGTAGTCGGGGAAAGAGAGGGCGCTTCAAGGAGTGGGGAAGGGACATATCTAGACCCACCCCTCCCACTCCAGCTCCATAGGGAACCAACCCTGGCGGGAATGCCTGGCACCCTTATTGCCCTGGAGAGAAGGGAAGAAATATCCTCGAAGTGGCTCCCCAAGTCCCCACTTAGTCTCTTCCTAGACACAGGCTCCCCCTAGTGGTTTCTCTTATCACTGCCAGCTCCACCCACTGCCCTCAAACCTGCATACACTTGGCCATTTCTTAACTAAGGAAAGGGGAAGCCTCTAAAGGTGATAAATCAAGGTTCTCTGAAGGCAAAAGACAAAGGGAAGGGATGCAGGTAGAAGGAAGAGGACAGGGCAGAATTCAGGGGGCAAAATCTGGGAGAGGAAGGATCTCTGGACATACAAGGACATCACGCAAAAGAAAGGGAACCTGATCTGCCTGGGAAAGCACAGTGAGATCATATTTTATATGAATTTGAAATATAGGACAGGAACTAGTATAAAGGACACATAGACAAGAACTAAGGGGGGTGGAAATGGGAGGGAGGTGGGGAGCACTGGGGTTGGGCTGGGATGGGAGTAAAAGACAGACAACTGTACTTGAACAACAGTTAAATTTTTTTTAAAGCAAGAAAAATGTGATGTTAAAGTTAATAAAATATAGGAATAATATGTTGGGCTTTATTAAAAATCATTAAAGTTTCACTTTATGGACAAAATGTGAAATAGAGATGACTCTCAAATAAACATTTTTAAAGATTTTATTTCTTTTAGAGAGAGGGGAAGGGAGAAAGGGAGAGAAACATCAACGTGAGATTGTATCTCATGCACCCCCTACCGGGGACCTGGCCTGCAACCCCAGCATGTGCCCTGCCTGGGAATCAAACCAGTGAGCCTTTGGTTTGCAGGTTGGCACTCAATCCACTGAGCCACACCAGCCAGGGCTCAAATAAATTTTTTTCAAGAATCACAATTTCAAGGCTAATGGGCCATGTGAATTGTGGACTATGCTTACATTATTACTGCATGGGTCTCTGTTTCTGCTAGTAAAAAAAGTCAGGTGGTGAGGGAGGCTGAATCAGGCTGTGAGGTCTGGACTGAATAACCAGTCACTCACCAGTTGTGGACAAGTCTTGGAATGGTTTCTCCTCTAATTCCCAGAGGAAGGGCTTAGACCTGGCTCTGAAATCTCTGTACAGAAGCAAGACAAGACAGGAACAAGAACAAACATGAGGAGAAATAGAGTCAGAGAGATGAGTAAAAGGATGGAGTTGGACCAGGAGAAGAGAGAGGAGACAGATGATAATGGAGAGAGGGGCCTGGGAGAAACAGAGAAATTCAATCTGGGGAGTGGAGGAAGCTCTCAGGTGCAAATGCTGGGTGGCCGATGGAGGAAGTAGCAGAGGGGGGGGTCCCTTGGATCCTCTCACCAGAATTATGACCAAGGCATAGAGTGAGTGGAACAGCTGGCCTAGATTTGTTCTCCCGGAGGTTTCCATTATCTGCGAAATAAAGGAAAAGGAAAGGAGCTGTGTGGAGCTGGGGAAAGGAGAGTAAGGAATGGCCTTCACCAAGACTGAGGGTGGCTCACTTCATCCTAGGCCTTCCTCAGCTAGAAGTTCTAGAGGCGCAGAATGACTGTTTCGGTCTTTCACAGATTTCAGGTCCTCAGGTCTTGGCGACCCTTCAGATTCCAAGGTGATATGTGCCTTCTCAGAGTCTCTATTTAATTTTCTTTTCCTACTGCAGAGAAGTGAGGAAAGAGGGGCACCGCCACCACCCCCAACAGCCCCGGGCAGGCTCTCAGCCTGGAACCTCAGAACTGGGGACAGGGTTTTCTCAGCAGAGGTGGACAGACCCTTGATGCTGGGGGTAGGAAGGCTACAGCTGGGTTCTGGCAATCACACTGGGGGAAGGGAAGGGAAGTCTGAGGGGAGGTAAAGGGACAGGAGGGACCCAGAGATTGCCAGATCAGTGTCCTGGGCCACTGCAAGGGAACAGTGTCCTAGACATTACTGAGATCATTGCCCAGAAGGGAAATCAAGTGGCTGCTCATCACTGACTAGATTGGCTCATCGTTCTCATAGCTGGTTTGGGGATGTAGCGGGTTAGTGTAGGAAGTGCATTTATTTGGAGCCTAGAAGAGAAAGGAAGGACACATCAGTGACCCACTTCTTTCCTCCACCACACTGGTCAGGCCTTAGTGAATTCCCCAGCGTGTAGTTCTCTGTGAATGTTGGGGAAAGGAGACCATCGTAAAGTGGCCTTTCCTGGGTGTCAGAGAAGGGCTGCTTTAGACGAGGAGATGGAACTAGCTCCAGAGAAGGGGAGTCAGACAGACAGAGTGGGTAGGGCTGCCTGGATTTCCTAAACCTTTGTGGCATCTCCAGTAAAAGAGATAGTTTCTCCTTGCAGAATGTACACCTTCCCAGGGAATCCCCAAAAGATCTCTCTACTGAGACCTTGCAGGGGCATGTTTTCTGTTTTAATGATGAGTTTAACCGGACCTGGGAGTGGGCTCTTGACTCCATGCTTGTCCCTTTTGTTAGCCTTGTCCATCATTGACCCTTACCTCAAAGGGGGCCAGGAAGGAAATCTGTGGGCAATCCATTTATCCCCTGTGAATAGGTGTTTTTTTGTTTGGTTTTAACATTGGTTTGTTTATTTGTTTTCCTCACCTGAGGACATGCTTACTGATTTTAGAGGGAAGGGCAGGAGGGAGAGAGAGGGAGAGAAACATTGATGTGATGTATGCTCCCCAACCAGACAGAACCTGCAACCCAGGCATGTGCCCTGACCAGGAATTGACCAGCTGGGCAGTTTACAGGATGATACACTGACTAACTGAGCCACATCAGCCAGGGATTTTTTGTTTGTTTGTTTTTTAATATATTTTATTGATTATGCTATTACAGTTGTCCCATTTTTTTCGCCCTTTTATTCCCTACCACTCTGCATCCCACTCCCAGCAGAATTCCCCTCCCCCTTAGTTCATGTCCATGGGCTGTACATATAAGTTCTTTGTCTTCTCCACTTCTCATACTATTCTTAACTTCCCCCTCTCTATTCTGTACCTACCATTTGTGTTTCTTATTCCCTGTACCTTTTTCCCCATTCTCCCCTCTCCCCTTCCCCACTGATAACTCTCTGTATGATCTCCATTTCTGTGATTCTGTTCTTGTTCTAGTTTGCTTAGTTTGTTTTGTTTGCTTGTTTTTTAGATTCAGTTATTGATAGTGTTAGTTTGTCATTTTACTGTTCATAATTCTGATCATCTTCTTTTTCTTAGATAAGTCTCTTTAACATTTCATATAATAAGGACTTGATGATGATGAACTCCTTTAACTTGACCTTGTCTGGGAAGCATTTTATCTGTCCTTCCATTCTAAATGAAAGCTTTGCTGGATAGAGCAATCTTGGATGTAGGTCTTTGGATTTCATGACTTGGAATACTTCTTTCCAGCCCCTTCTGGCCTGTAAGGTCTCTTTTGAGAAATCAACTTATAGTTTTATGGGAACTCCTTTGTAGGTAACTATCTCCTTTTCTCTTGCTGCTTTTCAGATTCTCTCCTTCTCTTTAATCTTGGATAATGAAATTATGATGTGCCTTGGTGTGTGCTTCCTTGGGTCCAACTTGTTTGGGACTCTCTGAGCTTCCTGGACTTCCTGGAAGTCTGTTTCCTTTGCCAGATTGGGGAAATTCTTCATTATTTGTTCAAATAAGTTTTCAATTTCTTGCTCTTCCTCTTCTCCTTCTGTCACCCCTTTGATTCAGATGTTGGAATGTTTAAAGTTGTCCCAGAGGTCTCTAAACCTCTCCTCATTTTTTTTTTGCATTGTCTCTTTTTCATTCTGTTCTGGTTGAATGTTTATTTCTTCCTTCTGCTCCAAATCGTTAATTTGAGTCCCAGTTTCCTTCCCTTCACTGTTGGTTCCCTGTACATTTTCTTTTTTTAAGAAATATTTTATTTATTTATCTTTAGAGGGGAAGGGAAGGAGAGAGGAAGGAAACATCAATGTATGGTTGCTTCTCGTGCATCCCCTGCAGGGAACTGGCCCCTGCCGGAAACTGGCCTGCAACCCAAGCATGTGCCCTGACTGGGAATCGAACCATGATCGTCTGGTTCATAGGCCCGCGCTCAATCCACTGAACTACACCAGCCAGGGCTGACATTTTCTTTTATTTTATTTTGCATAGCCTTCACTTTTTCCTCTGTTTTGCAACCATACTCAACCATTTCTTTGAGCATTCTGGTTACTAGTGTTTTGAACTCTGCATCTGATAAGTTGGCTATCTCTCCATTGCTTAGTACTATTTTTTGAGCTTTGATCTGTTCTTTTACTTGGGGCATATTTCTTTATCTCAACACACCTGTTATGTTGTGAGGGGCAGGACCTTAGTATTTGCCAGGGCGGGGCAACCCACGTCACCACATGGTGCTATATGTTGGGGAGGGGTCAGAGAGGGACAATGCTACTTGCTGGGCTCTCAGCCAACTTTCAGTCACTTCCTCTGCTACCCACAAGCAAATTTAGCCCTTCTAGTACTGCTTCCTGGATGGGTGGTTTGTGTACTTCTAGGACCCTGTGGGTCTCTCCAAGGAACTCTCCTGTGAGTCTGCGAGTTTCTCCCACTGCTGTAACCCCTACAGATTTTTATAGCCAGAGGTTTCGAGGCTTTATTTCCCCATGCTGGAACCCTGGGTTGTACAGTCTGCCTCGCTCCCCAGTTGTTCATCCTGGTTTATCCACACACAAATATGGAACTGCTCAGTCCGCCAGCTGCTGACCCACCTGCCCTGGTCCTCTGCCTTGCCACTAGTCCTCCCCACCCCAGCTGCCCCTCCCGCCCCTCCTACCAGTCTGAATAAATATTTCTTCTTTAATTCCTTGGTTGTCGGACTTTCATACAGTTCTTTATTTTTTGGCAGTTCTGGTTATTTTTTTGTTTTTAAATTTGTTGTTGTCTTTCTTTTGGTTGTGTGAGGAGGAAAAGTGTATCTACCTACACCTCCATCTTGGCTGGAAGTTCTTTTTTTTCAAAGCAGAACTCCAAGGGGTCATTGTAGGTGGGGGCAGCTGAGGCACCATAAAAAAAAAGAGAACAGTTCTCAGTCAATCCCATATCTCCCCTGCCCATTCCAACTCTGTCCCCCAGTTTTGATTCCCTAGCACGACCCTGTCAAACCCAGGTCGTCCCTTTCCATTGCTCACATGTCCCACACTCCATGCTCAAAGTAATGGCTTCTGAGCTTGTGCATATTGATGGTCAATCCAATGAGTCTAACAGTACTACAAAATTCTTCCATTGAATTCAGCAAATCTTCTGTATTATTGATTCTGTTGGCATCCTCCAGCTGTGTAGTTACATCCAGGGTAGGGGATGGAAGTGGGGTGAGAGTGCAAGAATAAGATCTGGAATGGGATGAATGCTCCACCCCTTACCTGCCACAATGTCTGTGCCTTCTTGTCAACTATTTTGGAGATATTATACAGAGACTGTGTGTGCCCTATTGGAACCCAAGTTTCTCTAACTCCAAATCTATGTAGCTGATTCAGAAAAGAGGAGATTAGGGGTTGACCGTAACAGCCCTCTTCGGAATGAGATCCTTCAGCCTTGGTGGCTCTCATAAAATTCTTTCCTTAAAGGGGTTGTTTCAACATGAAACTGAGGAAATATAGAGGTGAGAATAACCAGCTGGGAGATGCGCAGATGTAGCCGTGTTGGTGATAAGAAGGCACGTGAATGGTTGGCCTTAGCTGGGGTCTTCAGACCAGGGCTAAAAGGAGAGAAGAAACAGCCTCTCATTGTGGCAGCTGCTGTCTGCCCATTCACTGTGGACCAGGGCTGGCTGAAAGTTTCCCAGTTTTTGAAATTTTAAAGTCTTCACCAGACTAGTGACTTCATAACACTGGGTCTCTTTCCCCATAGTAATCAACTATAAAATATTTGAAAGAAAAAAGTACCATATAATTGTCTTTAGGGAGATCTTAACAGGGGAGAGCTGATGCCTCACTCAGCATCCGTTCTAAAGGCATGAGGAGCCCCAGGGATTGAAGGGGTTAGACAGTAAGTGAGCTGAGAATCTTATAGCTTGTAGGAAGGAAGAAGTGGGAGCCTGGAGGATTACCAACTGCAAGGCCTGTATGGCTCCCAGTTCAGGAAGAGAATCCCCAAAGTAGAAGAAAAAACCCAGCTGAATGGCTAGGCCCTTGCAAGAAATTAGAAAACAGGTCTCAGAGACCTAGCTTGGATTAGCAAAAAGACCCTTCTAGGGGGTTAACCCTGATGGCTTCCCTAGCGTATTAAGATACCTCCCATCCTCAGGAATAGTCCCATTTCATTGGTGACCATATAAGGGTTCATTTGCAAAAAAAGTAACAATGATATCAGCTCACTGATACCTGGGAGCTGGAGGAAGAAAGGGGGGTGAGAAAAGACTGGGATCATATGCCTTGCTTACCTCACTTGCCTCATGGAAGCAGAAAGTCACCTTCCCTTCCCCCTCCAAATCCTGACATGAACTAGATACAATGCCTTCACATTGTTTTATAGAGACCAGTGGTCTGGATTCTCCCAATATCGACCCTTCCCTGCCTCCAACATTTGTGTGTCTGCTTCAGTTTAAAGGCTATTGGGGACCAGGCTGGAAATCAAGGTCTTCCCCGTCATAAAGGAGCTTCTTTTTTTAAAAATATATTTTATTGATTATACCATTACAGTTGTTCTATTCCCCCTCTTCATTCCCCTCCACCCGCACACTCCCTCCCCCACTATTCTCCCCCCCTTAGTTTATAACCACGTGTCTCAATTTCTTTAGAGTCTATATTTCCCCCTAGGAGCTTCTTAAAGTAGGAACAAATTTCTTCTCTCAAACTCACGGACTCTCCAAGTGTGGGCTTAGCTCTCCTCAATAAGTTGGAAACTACAGTGGGCTGAATTGTGATGCTCAAAAGACATGCCTGTCCAGAACTTCAGAATGTGGCTTTGTTTGGAATTAGCGTCCTTGTAAAGTAATTACCTTACAAGGTAATTAAGGTAAGGATCTCAGAAGGAGATCACCCTGGACTAGAGTGGGCCCTAAATCCAAGGACAAGTATCCTTATAAAACAGAAAAAGAGAAAACGCAGAGACACAGAAGGAGAAGGCAATGGGAAGACAGAAGCTAAGTTTGGAGATATGGGGCTACAAGCTGAGGAATGCCAAGGATTGCTGCCAGCCACCAGAAGCTAGGAAAGAGGCACAGGATGGAGTCTCCCTCAGAGCATCCAGGACATTTCAACACTTGCAGACACCTGGACTTTGAACTCCTGGCCTCCAGAACTGTTGTTTTAAGTCACCAAGTTTGTGGTCATTTGTTATAGCAATACTTGAAAGCCTATAAACCTCTCAAGAATGAGGTCAGGTTTCCCTAAAGAGGAGGGTGTGTATCTTGGGTGGAAGCTAAAGTCAGTTTCTCTAACTCTGTTATACACACAGGAGGAATCTGAGGCTTAGCAGTTTGACTGAGTGAAGTACAGCAGAATTATATCATATGAAGGGGGGTCTAAAATGAATGCATAGGTCAAAAACCGAATTTAGTCAAAACATGAAAATTCTTTATATCACCCTTAAAGTAGAGATGACCTTTCTCTCTCTTTTTAAGTTTTTATTTATTGATTTTAGAGAGAGAAAGAGGGAAGGAGAGAGGAAACATCAGTTTGTTGTTCCACTTGTTTATACATTCACTGGTTTATTCTTCTATGTGCCCTGACAGGGAATTGAACCCACAACCTTAGGGTATCAGGATGATACTATAACCAAATTCCCTGGCCAGGGCCCAGACAGCCTCTCAATAGGTCCAGCTCAGTCAGTTTGAAACCCGTTGCTGTTGCAATGGTTGAGCACCAGATTTGGAAGTTGGTTTGCTTTTAGGATCCATGTTTGAAAAATGCTTGAATCATTGAACTTACACTTAGTGGAACTAAGATTCCATCTCTCTTCCTACCCTGCCAGTTGCTCAGGATCCCCTGTGGCTCACTGCGCATAGCTGTACTTCCCCCTAGTTAAATGTGCCACTGTTGCAACTCCATTGTGATGGAAGCAAGATTTAAACCTCATCGCTATGCTGCCCTCCTGAGCATCTGTTCTTCCAGCTCGAGGACCCTGACCATTATCAGTGTGGGCCTGCTTTTTGCCGAGCCTACTTTGGGTCGCCCACCCACAGCCACTCCCCAAACCCATCCCTCTCTCACTCTCAATCAACTCAGACAAGGATTCTAGCCTGAGCTTCTGATGCTGTGATATCATGATTTACAATAAGAAATGTATACAGGAGTTGGCAAAAGGAGGCTTAGAGTTGCTTCTATGGAAAAAGACATGCAGGTTATGATTATTACAAACAATAGCTTTATTAACTCAAAAGAAGGACACAGTGCACTTAAGTACAATCTCGTGTGTGGTCAAATTGCCAGCCTTCGTTATTTACACATGCTTGTAGTCTACTTGCTATACTCAAGCACACTCTGGCACAGAGTTCTTTATTGTCACCAGTTTCTTGACATGCTCCTCTTATGAGGCAAATCATATCATCCGCAGTACGTGGTTTTCGTGAAAAGACTTTATCTTTAAAACACCCCAGAAAAAGTCTTTTGCGGTGAGGTCTGGTGATCATGGTGGCCACGCCGCTGGCCCTTGTCAACCTGTCCACCTGTTGGGTAACTGTTCATCAAGAAACTCACAACTTACAGCACAGTGTGCAGGAGCTCTGTCTTGTTGAAAGGAGAAGAAATCATTACCAAACCATCTCTGTAATTGTGGCAAACCAGTGTCCCTTGGCATGGTAGATACAGGTCACATGTAACACTAGTACGGAAAAAAGGGGTTTGAGTCCCCCTTTACATGAAAGACACACCCAGACGGCACTTCCCCAGCTGATTCAACTGTCCTATGGTTACACGAGGATTTTCTCTTGTATGGTAGACACCACTGTGCTGGTTCACTGCACCTGACAGTTTGAAAAGAGCTTTGTTAGACCACGTAATTTTATCAGTGACGCCATTGTTCTGCCTTTCTTCATTCAGTTGTCTTGTCTTTCTTCATTCAGAACCACTCCGCAGAATTGTAAACAGCGATCCGATCCTCTTCTAAGAACCCATGAAGCAATCTTGGCCGCTACATTTTCAAACCTAAACCCTGCGGTAGATGACTCAAAGATCGATGGGAAATGCCTAACTCAGTAGAAGCTCTTTGTTTTGATTTTTTGGGGACTCTTCATAAAAAATGCCTGACTCACTAACACCTCATATTCTTGGGTGGTAATAATGACTGATCAATCACTTTTTGGAGCATTACAGATGGACTCAGTTTTATCAAATTTATCACATGTTCTGTAAGTTGTCTGTCTACTTGGTGAAGATGTGTCAAATTCTTCAGCCCATTTCTGTTGAAGCTTTTAGGCATCATCTGTTTTCCAGTATTGTTTAAGTATCCACTTTTGTTGGTCATTGGTTAAATTACCAGCCATCATTACCTAAAAGATAAATCATAAGTAAGGATACAAAGTAGTAACAACAATAATAAGACAAATGATACAAGTAAATAATACTTTTTAAGTAATAATGCAAGAATAAACTTTGTGTTTTGCATACTCATATAATTTTTAAAATATTTTTAAAGATTTTCTTTATTTAGTTTTAGAGAGAGGGGAAGGGAGGGAGAAAGAGAGGGAGAGAAACATCAATGTGTGGTTGCTTCTCATTCGCCCCCCACTGAGTTCCTGGCCCACAACCCAGGCATGCGCCCTGACTGGGAATGGAATAGGTGACCCTTAGGTTCGCAGGCCGGCACTCAATCCACTGAGCCACACCAGGCAGGACTGCGTACTCATAACTTTTGCCCACTCCTGTAGTTGGTCGTTGTCCCCACTTCTGGCAGGGAGCTTCGAAAACCCTTGGAGTTTCCTAAATGATAAGAGTAATAAATGTGTCCTGGTATTCAAAATGAACCCGTTTCATCCTCACCTGAGTTTATTTTAATGCAGTCACTTTTGGAAAACACCTAAAGTGGGGGGTTGGTTGCTAGAGAACAAACCTTGTGATCAGAGAGTTGGAACTTTCACTCCTACAACCCTGACCTCCAATAGCCAATGATTTAACCAACTGTACCTATATAACGAACCCTCCATAAAACCCCCAAAAGATGATGTTTGGAATGCTCCCAGGTTGGTGAACCAGAACAGATTCATGTGCTGGGAGGGTGGCAAACCCCAAACTCCATGGGGGACCCTTCCAGACCTCACCCTATGTATCCCTCATCTGGCTATTCTTTCATATTGTCAAAAATATTGAAGTGAGTAAATTTAAAGATCTAATTGGCTTTATGCAATGACTCATGAATGGAGCAGCATCCATCTAGCATACAAAGGGGCTCTGAGGAGCTCTGTCAAATGAAGGCCTTTATAGGCAGAAAGGGTGGGACAAGGAAATCATAAACAAAGGGAAGGGTTGCTTCAGGCAGGTTACCTTCCTTAGGGGGAAGGAGGGGCGTCTATCCATAGGTAATTACAGGTCGACTCCTTAAAAGTCTCATTTCTGAGAGAGACTGAAACTGCAATTAAGTTTGCCAGTGTGGGGCTTGGCACAAGTGACTCCATTTTGAGCCTTTTGTTTCTTTCTAACAGTATCCTTTAATGTTCATTGTAATAAACTGGTAATCTAGTAGGTAAACTTGTTTCCTAAGTTTTGTGAGCCACTCTAGGAAATTAAACCGTGGGATCTGATACTATTTTCCAGGTAGACAGTGTCAGAATTGAGTTGACTTGTAGGATACCCAGCTGGTATCAGAGAATTGCTTGGTGGTGTTGAAAAAACACAATGGACATGGAAGACAATCCACATGTTGTTCCCCAGCAGGGGCCTGAAGTCTGGGGGAAACAGGGTGNTTTCCTAAGTTTTGTGAGCCACTCTAGGAAATTAAACCGTGGAGAGGGTCATGGGAATATTCAATTTGTATGTGATTTGGTGTCTGAAGTGGGGGTCACTCTTGTAGGATGACACCCTAAACTTGTGGGATCTGATACTATTTTCCAGGTAGACAGTGTCAGAATTGAGTTGACTTGTAGGATACCCAGCTGGTATCAGAGAATTGCTTGGTGGTGTTGAAAAAACACAATGGACATGGAAGACAATCCACATGTTGTTCCCCAGCAGGGGCCTGAAGTCTGGGGGAAACAGGGTGGTGACAAACCACCAGAGCACCCCACCTCTCCCACTGTAGACCGTTTCCACCTTGCCCAGCAGGTTGGATTAGACTTTTCCGATGGGCTTCCATCCATGGATAGTGTTTATATCCATGTCCTAGGAGGCAGAGGGAACAGGGTCAGGATACCAGGAGTAAGGGAAAGTTTGAGGGAAGGGGGTTTCCTGCCCAGAAATGATCCCCAGGGAGAAGATACAGAGAAATGAGACTGGGTGGGCTGGAGTCAATCAGCTGTGACTGTGGTGCCTGGAATCTGACACTCCTCTGGGCGTGACCCAGGCTCTCTGGGGGACTGGGATTCTGGACTGGGGATGGGATCTGGGATTGGCCCAGAGGGAAATTCCTGGGGTGGAGGGAGAGTTAAGTCCACTCTGTGCCTGGAGGATGAACTTAAGGGAGGAGAGAAGGTTGTACTTGTTATTTCTGAGGGAGTAGCTGCTGTAGGAAAAGGCCTCATACAGCTGCTTATTGCTTATGAAACTGCAGGTGTTCCAGCTCCTGGGAAGACAACACAGGAGGGAGAAGGAGAGGAAACTCAAGTCCAGGTCAGAATGTGGAGAGAGGTGGAGAAAGTCAAGAAAGGAGAATGTGGTGAAAGAGGTGGAAGTGTGAAAGTCAGGAAGGGATGGATGGAGATGGGGGGGGTCAGGAGTGAGAGAGGAAAATGAAGAGGTGTCAGGGGCAGATGAGAGCAGCCAGGACATGGACAAGGGTGGGGTTTGGGGAGTTCTGGAAGCTGGGGCCCAGATAGTCAAACTGGGAGCAAGTTGCATAAGGTAAAGAGGGGTCACAGGTTAGGATGGGGATCTTCCTGAGGAGACCAGAGGTGGTTCCCAGCTTGAGGGCCCAGCTTTCAGACATGAGAGGTGGGCATTGGGTAAGCAAAGGTGAACATATAGGAGGAACAGGGTCATGGCCAGCAGGAAGTGGGTGGGCAGGTGCTGGGGACTGGACAGATGGAACTAATAGCCTTTGCAGAATTCATGTAGCCAGCTTCACATTTCAAGACCTGAGAGCAGAGCAGAAGGGAATATGGTCTTACACTTCAGCCAGACATCTGGTTAGCTACTAACACATCCTACCTTCTATTTGTGAGGGACAGGGAGGGGCAGTGACAGAGGTGGCCTCTGGAGGCCAGACCAGCAAACAGAGCTCCCCTTATCTTCTTGCAGCTGTCCAATTGGCTGTCCCTATTTTTCATGCTCTCAGCTAGTTTGGGTCTAGGTGGCTCAGGATGCAGAGTGGCAATGCAGAATGAACCCAATTCAGCACCTGCTAAGCAAACGGGTACAGTCTCCTGCATGCACTCCTTACACCATCCAGAAAGCATCTTGATATATTGACAAGGGACAGGAGAGCTCTGATGGGGTGGGTGTTCCACAACCTCTCTGCTTTACTGCTAGACTAGCGTCTTTGTTTTGCAATTTCCAAGTTCCTAACTTTTCATTTCTCCACTCCAATCCTCCCACACATCCCATGTTAGGGTCCCACCCTTTCCCACTCCTGTGGACTTCGGAGCATTTGACCTCCTGGCAATGAGCTGGTTGGAAGACAGGAGGTAGAGGGACTCTCTCTCTCTTTTTTAAAAAAAAATTAAATTGTTTAAATTTATTTTAGAGAGAGGGAAGGAAGGGAGAAGAGAAAAATTAATGTGTGATTGCCTGTCACACGCCCCCAACCAGGGACCCAGCCTGCAGCACAGGCATGTGTCCTGACTTGGAATCGAACCAGCAACTTTTTGGTTCACAGGCCCACACTCAATCCACGGAACTACATCAGCCAGGCTGAAGGGACTATTTCTGAATTTACTAAACTCTCTATTATTGATTCATCCTCCTAACAACCCTGTCAGACAGGGGCTTTTATTATCCCCATTTTAGAGATGAGAAAGCAAGCTCAAAGAGGTTAAATGACTTGTTCGGAGTTAACCACCTGTAAAAGGTTGGGCCATGGTTCAAAACAGGGCCGTCTATAGCAAGAAGCCACGTTCCAAACCATCGTGCTCTGGCTACTCCAGGGGTCCCCGTGTTAGTTCACAGCACCAGCACCCTCTCAGTTCCTCCATATCTCGACATTGCCTTCCATCCTTCCCACCCACTCCTCCGATTCAGTAAACTGCCAAATTGTATCTTTACTCCTCCTTCCAGCCTTTGTTACTTTCTACCAGGATTCTGTCTCATTTTTATGCTTAGTATTGGTTGTTATAAAGGTACCGTAAGTACATTAAAGGAAGTTTGAAAATGGCAAAGAAAAAGACACCTAGAATTCAATCATCTTATTACCACCATTGTACTATCTTTCCACGGGTTCTTTTCCTATGAATAGTCTCCTTTACATAATTGGAGCCACTTCATATTATAATTTGTCATACTTTTTCAGCTAACATTTACCATAAGTGTTTTTTCACATTCTTTTAACCTCTTGGTAAACATCATTTTGATGCCTATGTAGTGTTCCATTGTTAGGATGTCCTGAAGTTAGTTAATCACGTCATTTTCCTATCCATCACCTTCTAGAGTTTCCACATTTTCTATAATGTAAGTAATGCTGTGATTCCCAGAAATGGAATTAGTGGGTCAATCAGCGTGCACATTAACACAAGTTGCTTTTCTGAGAGAATACTCCAAGTATATGAGATTCTAGTCTCTTCCCATTCTTCCCAGCATGGGTAAGATCATTGAAAATCTTTGTGTCTTGGTGGGTAGGGGAGGTAGAAGAAGAGGTATGGTGGGGATACATGGTGATAGAAGACTTGACTTGGGGTGGTGAACACACAATACAATATACAAATGGTGTACAATAAAATTGTACACCTGAAACCTATGTAATTTTATTAACCATTGTCACCTCAATAAATTCAATTAAAAAAAGAAAATCTTTTCCCCTTTAGTGTGATTTTGTTTGCATACTTCAAAAGCAGGCAAAACTGCCTCACCTGGTGTGGTGTGGTTAGAGCATTGTCCCACACACCAAAAGGCTGTGGATTCAGTTCTGGTCAGGGCACATACCTAGGTTGCAGGTTCGATCCCCAGTCAGGGGTGCGTATGGTAGACAACCAACCAATGTTTCCCTCTCTCTCTCGTAGCAATAAAAATATTTTTTAAAAAAACAAGCAAAACAAGCCCTGACCAGATAGCTTGATTTGATAGAGTATCATCCCAATATGCAGAGGTTGTGGTGGGTTCAATCCCTAGTGAGGGCACAAGTGAAAATCAACCAATCAATGCATTAATAAGTGGAACACAAATTGATGTTTCTCTCTGTCTCTCTTTCTCTAAAGTGAAGAAATAATTTTTTTAAAAAACAGGCAAAACTAATCATGGTATTAAAAATCAGGACAGTATGCCCTGGCTGGTGTGGCTCAGTGGACTGAGCGTGGGCCTGCGAACCAAAGGATCGTGGTTCGATTCCCGGTCAGGGCACATGCCAGGGTTGCGGGCCAGTTCCCAGCAGGGGATGCACAAGAGGCAACCAGACATTGATATTTCTCTCCCTCTCTCCTTCCCTCTCCCTCTGAAGATAAATAAATAAAACCTTTTAAAAATACTTTAAAAAATCAGAACAGTAGTTACCCTTGGACGGAAGAAAATTATTGGGAAGGGTCATGAGAAAGGTTTCTGGGGAGCTATAATGTTCTATTTCTTGATCTTAGCACTGGTTACAGAGTACATTCAGTTTTAGAAAATTTTTTAAGTTGTACATTTATTATATGTGTACTTTTCTGTATGTTATACTTCAATACAAAGTTTACCAAATATGCCAAAAGCACAAGTGACAAAAGAAAAACTTGATAATTTGGACTTCATCAAAGTTTACATTTTTGTGCTCAAAAAGGCACCCTCAAAGAAGTGAAAAGACAACCCACAAAATGAAAAAAATATTTGCAAATCATATATCTGATAGGACTTGCATCTAGAAATATAAATAACTCTTAAAACTCAGTACAAAGACAGCTTAATTTGAAAATGGGCAAAGGGTCCTGGCTGGAGTAGCTCAGTGGATTGAGTGCAAGGTGTGAACCCAAGGGTCACCAGTTCAATTCCCAGTCAGGGCACATGCCTGGGTTGCAAGCCAGGTCCCCAATGTGAGCCATGTGAGAGGCAACCGCACGATGATGTTTCTCTCCCTCTCTTTCTTCCTCCCTTCCCCTCTCTCTAAAAATAAATAAAATGTTTAAAAAAGAAAATACTTAAAAAATAAAATAAATGAAAATTGGCAAAGGGCCCTGGCTGGGTAACTCAATTGGTTAGAGTGTTGTCCCAATAACTAGAGTTGCAGGTTCAATCTTTGGTCAGAGCACATATAAGAAGCAATCAATGAATGCATAAATAAGTGGAACAACAAATCAATGTTTTTCTCTCTCCCTCTAAAAAAAAATCAATTAAAAAAGCTTTAAATGGGCAAAGGATTTTAACAGACATTTCTCCAAAGATATACAAATAGCTAATAAGTACATGAAAAGCTATTCAACATTATTAGTCATCAGGGAAATGCAAATCAAAACCATAATGAGACACCACTTCCCATACTCCAGGAAGGCTATAATAAAAAAGGCAGACAATGACAAATGTCAGGGAAGATAGGGAGAAATTAGAATCTTCATACATTTCTGATGGGAATGCAAAATGGTGCAGCCACTTTGGAAAACAGTCTGGAATTTGCTCAAAATGTTAAACATAGAATTACCATATGACCCAGCAATTCCACTCAGGTATATATACCAATGAGAAGTCAAAACATGTGTCTAAACAAATATGTGCACATGAATGTTTATAGCAGCATTATTCATAACAGCCAAAAAGTAGAAACAACACAAATGTCCATCAGCTGACAAATGTATAAATAAAACGTAATCTATCTATACAATGGAATATTTGGCAATAAAGAGAAATGAAATACTGGTACATGCTACATGGAAACACTCTGAAAACACAAGTTGAAAACACTCTGCTAAGTGACAGAAGCTAGTCATAAAAGACCACATATGTATGATTGCATTCCTATAACATGTCCAAAATAGGCAAATTTATACATACACAAAGGAGATTACTGGAGGTGAGATTGTGGGGGAAATCATTGAGTGACTGGTAACAGGTACAGATTTTCTTTTTGAAGTGATGAAAATGTTTTAAAGTAGGTTGAGGTGCCCTATTGGTTGACGGGTGGCTCAGTTGCAGCTGGTTAAAGTGCTGTCCCCATACACCAAAAGGTTGCAGGTTTGATCCCTGGCCAGGTCACATACCTAGGCTGCAAGCTTGGTCCCCAGTTGGGGCACCAGTCCCAGCACATACGGGAGGCAACTGATCAGTGTTTCTCTCTCCTATCGATGTTTCTCCTTTCTCCCTTCCTCTCTCTCTAAAATCAATGAAAACATGTCCTTGGGTAGATGATTAAAAAAAACTTGTGATGGTTGAACAACACTGTGAACGTACTAAAAGTCATTAAATTGTACACTTTTAAAAAAATATATTTTATTTATTTATCTTTTTAGAGGGGAAGGGAAGGAGAGAGGAAAGAAACATCAATGTAGGGTTGCCTCTCGTGCATCCCCCGCTGGGAACCGGCCCCTGCTAGGAACCGGCCTGCAACCCAGGCATGTGCCCTGACTGGGAATCGAACTGCGATCGTCTGGTTCGCAGGCCCGCGCTCAATCCACTGAGCTACCCCAGCCAGGGCCTAAATTGTACACTTTAAACAGGTAAATTGTATGGTATGTGAATTATATCTCAATAGAGCTGTTATAATATATATTTAATTTACTAGGGAAAATATCTTTGTTAATTTAATGAACCAAAAAACAGCTATGTTATTTTAATATACAATCATTTGTTTACTATGTTTTTATATTATTCTTAGTACTTCCTCCTCTGAAATTGTCCTTCACCCGTTTGTCTTCAGGATCCTCCTTTTTTAAACCTATTTTGCATGTATTAGTTATACAACAAGATTGTAACTCATCATATTTGCTGCAAATATATCTCCCAGTGTGCCTGCCTTTCTTTTTGGGGTGGGGGTGGGGGTGGAAATCTGTTTTTTTTAATTATTTTATTTATTTTTAGAGAGAGGTGACAGGAAAGAGAAAGGGAAAGAAACGTCACGTGAGAGACACATCAATGAGCCACCTCTCGCACACGCCCAACCAGGACTGAACTCACAACCCAGGCACGAGCCCTGACTGGTGACCCTCTGCCTTGCAGTATGATTCCCAACCAACTGAGCCACACCAACCAGGGCTGTTTTTTATTTATACACACACTTACCAAAGTTGTAAATTTACTCTGTAGGTAGCCAAATCCGTCACTCTTTTATTGAGGTGAAATTCACTCTTTTCTTTCTGATTTCTTCTATGGTATTTAAACTTTCAAGTTTGTCCTCCCCACGCATATTCCTAGAAGGCTGACGAATATTATTCTATGTGGTTTTCCTCTAAGTATACTTGCTTACATTTACTTCATGGCCTCCTAAATCTTCTCCAGTCCTATACACCATGCCAAACTAATCTTATTTAAAACCAGATCTAATTAAGTCACTTCTCTGTTCAATTACTGTTGGTGCCTTCCCACTCCCTATAAAATTAAGTTTAAACTTCTCGGCCTGTCATTCAAAACTCTCTGCCACTTAGGAAGACTGTGGAAGTCAGGTTCGCTGATTCCCTCGTCCAGCAGTGTGCCCACCCCCGACACCTCTCATTCCCAGGGCACCCCTGGCTGCTACAGCTACACTTGCTTTATCGTCTTCCCCCTGCACCCTCCTGCTTTAGTGCCTTCCCTCAAGCTATCCCTCTACTTAGAGAGCTGGTCCTTGCCAGTACCACTTGCCACAGGCCCGCCTCCCTCCAACAAGCACTTTACACAAGTCCATTTCACTTTCAGCAAGAGGCCTTCCTGGATCTCTCCGGTCACAACAAACTTCTCTTCCTATAGGTCTCTAGCACTTTGCCCACTTTAATCCTATTCCTTGGTGTGTGCTTTTTATTCAAATTGTGGCAGGGTCTGATTTCCCTGGCTCTGGAAGTTTCTAGAAGGCAGGGACCAGGTCTTCATTGTGACCTGCCTTAGCCCCTTCAGTGACAGCCCATTATGTTTGGATATAATTCAAAAGTCTTGCTGACTCCAAGACTTTGGGCAAGCTGCTTGCCTTGCTGGCCTTAGATTCCCCATGTCTGGCCTTTAGTGCTTTCCTGTTAATGACAGATAATAACAGAATCTACATCAAGGAGTTGTGACGGCTTTTACTGAGATCATTGGTGCCATCTATGGCCATACCACCCTGAACGCGCTCGATCTGGTCTGAGCTCAGAAACTAAGCAGGGTCAGGCCTGGTTAGCACTTGGATGGGATGTCATTGATATGAAGGACTTCTCACAAAACCTGGTTTAGTGTGAACATTATCTGTTATCTTTTCTGTCATCGTCATCATCGTCTTCATCTTCGACACCACAGCCTTGTCTCATCGGGCCTCAGCCTCTCCCCACCACCGTTTTCCCTTGCTCGCCAGGCTCAGGACCTACTGCTATCCTGTTCCTTTAACCTGCCAAGCACGTCCCAGCAGGAGGGTCTGTTCCTCCACTTTCTCCACCTGGCTAAGTAGTACTCCTCATCCTTCAAGTCTCAGCAGATACAGCTGAGAGGCCTTCCTTTACCAACCAGCTTAAGTGAGGTTTCCCCAATATATGTTTTTTTAAAATATTTTATTTACTTATCTTTAGAGGGGAAGGGAAGGAGAGAGGAAGAGAAACATCAATGTATGGTTGCTTCTTGTGCATCCCCTGCTGGGAACTGGTCCCTGCTGGGAACTAGCCTGCAACCCAGGAATGTGCCCTGACTGGGAATCGAACCACGATTGTCTGGTTCACAGGCCCACGCTCAATCCACTGAGCTACACCAGCCAGGGCTCTCAATATATGTTTATGCTGCACTTTTCAGTTAGGTCTTAACTTGTAATTACATTCCTATGTGACCATTTGTTCGAAGCCTCCCTGCCCAACTGTATGTACCATGCTGTCTTGTCCACCATTGCATCTCCAGCTTCTGGCATGCTGTAGACACTCATTAAATGTAGTTGGAATTTGAATGGCTGAACGAATGATGAGCAGAGTAGTTTATACAGCAGGTACTCAACAAGTATTTGAACTTTATTCACGTGAATCCCATATAAACTCTCTGCCTGGGTTTCAGAGGTGGGGAACCTTAGTTTTCAGAGATTATACCTAAACATAGAATCAAGAAAAACTCTGCAATGTAAGATAGGAAATAGGAATAAAAACATCACGTAAGTGTTCCTCATGAGAGCAGAAACCTAGAAGAGGTTTTAGATAGGAAATGGCTCCTTCCCAAGGCTGGAGTAGGAACCTGGAGGTGTGGGTCAGCTTCCATTCCCACTCCTCTTCCCCTACGCCCCAGGGTGGGAACTGCAGGGTGTGTAGTCTCCCACCCATTTCCTGTTCTGCTTCACTGAAGACCTCAGCGTGGGGGTGGGGAGGAGTCTCATTGGTGGACGCTGAGAGGATGGGGCTGTGGCCACATGGTAGATGGTTTTTGTAAGCATTCTGGGTACTGGAAGCTGTGCCCAGCAGGGGCCAAAAACAGCATCTTTGAAACTCAGCTTGGAGGTAGGGGGCCGCTGACTCAAAATTTCTTTTTACGCATTCCTTTTCTGTCAGCCTGGCCCAGAAGGTGCCTGGGCCATCCTCAGCACCTCCTGCCCTCATCTTCCTTTTTTTTTTAAAATATCTATTTATTTATCTTTAGAGGGGAAGGGAAGGACAGAGGAAGAGAAACATCAATGTATGGTTGCTTCTCGTGCATCCCTTGCTGGGAACTGGCCCCTGCCGGGAACTGGCCTGCAACCCAGGCATGTGCCCTGACTGGGAATCGAACCGTGATCCCGTGGTTCGCAGGCCCGCGCGGTTTGCAGGCCCGCGCTCAATCCACTGAGCTACACCAGCCAGGGCCCTCATCTTCCTTTTTTATCCAGGCTGTAGCTCCTAATCCTACACCTTTACCTTTACTCTACTAATCCCCAAAGTAAGGCCTCACTCACTAATTAAAAAAAAGAAGAAGAGGGGTGGATGTGGGGAGGCCCTGAAAGGGTAGTTTAGAACTTTTCACTTTAGGGGATGAGACTTGAGATCAGGTTGAAGTGGGCTGGGCTGGCTGGGCTGCAGTCTAACCTTTGGGGAAAGGGGTTAGAGGGTAGGCTGGGGTTGGGTAAGGGTATGAAGAGGGGCTGGACGTATGAAGAGGGTATGAAGAGGGACTAGACTTATCAGTCCTAAAAAAGGGAGCTAGCGGTCAGCCTGGATTGGGCTGGGGTAGGAAACATGGGGAAGGAGGAACTGAACCCAGGCTGAACTAGGGGTCTGCAGTGGGTCCTGGCTGGGCTAAAACAAATTTTCCAGTATCACACTGGGACCTGGGGTAGGGCCATCACCTGCACCTGGGAACAGAGGGCATGATGGCCTTGAATGGCCTGCCCTTCCCTACCAGAGAGATTCCTCCAGAGTGAGGGCCTTCCTCAGCAAGGTTGCTGGGGCAAAAAGGGAGGAGCCAGACCTAGGGGCTCCAGAGGAAGTCGCTGGCCACCATGTTTCCTGAGTTCAAAAAGTGTCTCCCTGTCTCTCTGACACAGCCCCTTTCCCCAAGCAGGGCAAAGTCCAAGCCTGGCAGTTCACTTTTCTTGACCCCCCACTTCCTTCAAACACACACACACACACACACACACACACACACACTGTGAACCTTCAAATGCCCAAAACAGTTACACAACTGCTGCCCGAGTAGCCCCCAGACCCAACACAATCACACTGCTAAGCCATACATTTAACACCACAGCCTCATCTCTATTTGTAGCCTCCCACTCACACCCGAGCAACCACGCCTTCTCTGCCTGGTTCAGAGCCGTATTCCTAGCACCTAGGTTGGGCCTGGCACCTGGAGAGTGCTCAGTGATTAGCTGAAGGAATGAATCCACCAAGACACATACCATAAACAATTGCATACATTATCCCACATACATATTCACACATGTTCCATTACACACATATATCTAAGCCCTCTCCCAGCTCAGCAGTCACATACATACCTACCCTGGCACACACTTAGGCAAAAAGGCCAGATGTACACCTAGTGCTGGACAGACACACTCCACGTAAGTGTTACCTAGCACTCCCACGGGGAGTTGGTGGTAGCGGCTGGCTGGCAAATGTCCTTCAGTCAGCTCAGGCCTGCAGAGTAGTGTGTTTGTGTGCGTGCAAATGTAGGCCTTGGGGTCCTGAGGCACTGGGGCAATGAAAAGGAGCTAGGCTGGCAGCAGGGCAGGGCCAAGGTCACTACTGAATTGGAGAGGGGGTGGGGCAGGCCATGAAGTCCTGTCCTCTGGTTTCTTCTGCCAGCTGGGAGGTGAGGGTAGAGGCTCAGGTCCATGAGGCCTTACTCTGGATCCGAGAAACCTTAGTAAGGAAATAGCCTGAGGCCTCAGGTTCCCCTGCCTGGGATGAGAATGAGGGACACTGGATAGGGGGCTTTGTAGGTGCTGAGACCCCACCCCCAATTCAGAGTAGTGTGTCTGTCTTGCCATTCTTCTTTAACAGCAGGGGAGGAAAGGAGTGGGGGAGCAGGAGTAACTACCTGGAAAGGAGCCTGTGTCCTCCTCTCTCCCTCTGTGCCCGCATCCAAAGTCAGCAAGGAGACAGACAATCCCGCTACTCTCTGACTTCCCCCTAGTGAGCTGGGCTGCTGGGCCTCCCCCGTAGGATCAGGAATCTCACTGACTGAGCCTCCCAGGCTCTCTAACCACCAAGGTCCTTCAGAGTACTGAGGCAAGGATGCCATTTCCCACCCACCCCCAAGAGCCTAAGCCAGGAGGGGCCATCCCAGGAACCCTGCCTCAGGAGGGTCACCTGCCTTCATAACAGGAATGAGGAACAGTGTGGGGTGGGAAGTGAACTTTTGAGGGAGAGGGGGCCAGGCTAGGACACCTGAGGAGCAACACCAGAAGAATAAGGAGGCATGTGAGATGGGAGTGAAGGGGAGTTCTAAATCCAATCCATACCTCCTCCCCAATGGCAGACCTTAGGACTGCATGAGGGAGGGGAAAGACTGTCTTGGGCTGAGTCAATACTGAGCATCAAGGACCAACCAAGACACGCTCAAACTGAAAAGTCTCTTTATTGATCGGTACCATACATGACTCAAATGGAGGGGGAAAAAAGGCATTACAGTTGGGGTGGGCCACCCCTCTTCCCCACCCCTTCCCTCAGCTCCTGACACAACACCCCTCCAGCAGTGGCAACCAGAGTGAAGGAAACAGAGTGGGAAGAGCCCCAGAATCCAGAAGAAAGACTGGGAAGATAGGTGGTACTAGCACTTCCGGAACTCGCCACAGGAAAAGGCAACAAAGCCAGAGCTGGGCCCAGACTCACGGGACCCTTCTCTTGGCTTCACCCTGGGCCCCAAACCTCCACATGTCCAATTGCAGTACAGCTGAGGGTTCTGGCAGCTTTCCCCTCCTTTCTATGAGAACAAGGACTAGAGGGGATTTGGGAAGATGAGCACCCTCTACTTCAGCTGGGAAACAGAGCCCTACTGCTTCCTGCTTAGAGGTGGGACACCCTCAGTGGCTCCCTCCCCACTGTGGAAAGCAGGGGAGGACTAGATTTGCAATCTGAGTGGATGAGCCCTTCCCCTAAGCCATGCCTACCCAACTGAGACAAAACAAAAAACACAGTGACAAACTGGGCTGCTCCTTCCCTTCATACTCCCCAAGGGAGGGAGCCTCCCCCTCCCCCATCCAAGACAGCTGCTTCAGTGGAGGGCTTGTAACGAATATACACACAGGGTGGGGGACAGCAGGGGGCAGCGGTGCTGGGACTGAAGGAGATATGAGCGTCCTGGAGGATGGGGAAACAGAGACAACAGCTGGGAGCTGTTCCAAAGCAATGGCCCCCTACCCGATGGCATGCCTTCCCAACTCCAGTTACCCCAGAGGAAAAGGGAAGAGAGATGGCGAAGTGTCTCCTTGGTCTGAAGCTCTCAAACTATATAAAATGGTAACGTATACCCCCCTACCCTACCGATGCGCTCACCTCCACCTGGGCCCCAAGCCTCGCATCTGCCAGGCATAGGGAGGTAGCTGGACTTTTAATAAGGGGAAGAGGGGGGACATGAGTAATTTTTTTAACTTACATTTTTAATAATATTATTTTTTTAAAAACTTGGAGCTGGGATCAGTGGTGGAAGAGAGGAGGAGCCCAGAGCTTTACCCCTCTACTTCCAGCCACCTAGGGGGAGGGTCTGGGGAGGGGCACTCAACCAAGCGCCATAACTTTTAAGTCCCTAAGGGCTGTGGGGATAGACAGCCCAGGCTCGAAGGGGGTTGAGTCAGGAGGATGGGGAACCCATGGGGTGAGGATGGAGGCAAATGCTCTGGGGGTGGTCAGGACATTTCTCAGAGGCCCAGGGTCCACGCAGACATCCACATGAGTACCTCCTGCCCCCAAAAGGCTCTGCAGAGGCCAGGCCCAGCCCAGAGCCACTGCGGGGCAAATCTTGGCACCTGCCCCCAGTAAGTCCAGTTCCTCCCTGAAGTGGGTGGATGGAGGCTGCCCATTTTAGATGCTCAGTCTCTTCATTCTGTCTTCTGCTCCCTGGGGCTTCAAGGGGTGGGGCAGACAGGCAGAGCGCTGGGTGGCCCTGGTGAAGCCTTTACTGGGAGGCCTGTGATGTAGGGTTCTCCGATTTGCTTTCTTGGCTGGATGGAGGCTTGCTGTTCCAGGGGCTGTTGGCGCCCAGGGCAGGGGAGTTGTTAAAGCTGTCCTCGTCGTCAATGCCGTTGGCTGCGTCAAACTGGGTATTCTCCAGCCGGGTGATGAGCCTCTCGTCCTCGTCCCCGAACTCCCCGCCCATCAGGGTGGGCTCCCCCACCACCATCACATCCTGAGAGTGGCGGAGGTCCCCAAACATAATCGGGGCAGGGGCTCGCCCAGCCCAGGGCAGCAGAAACCCCCAGAGCCCCAATACCCACCCAGAAAACTCAACACCCCCACCCCCTTCTCATACCCCAATTTAAAACATCAACTCCTCTGACACCCTCAGCCCTCGAATCCTTCCCACTGAAGGACTGCAGAGCACCACGCTCTGTAATGCACATCCACTAGATTCTGGGGAAAAGTCAATCTACTCCCTTAGCTCCCCAGTCCATCTCCCCGTAGTTTTAGGGGGCTCCTAAACTTCTGTCCACATGTATGAGAGGGAAC